>NC_069372.1:35657500-36282500 GCF_021730395.1 Mercenaria mercenaria | reverse complement strand
TTGGCAATCAATAGTAAGAGCGAAGATTTAGCAATTGTTTTTGGTAAACCGAGTATGTCTTATCGAATGTTACTTGTATGTTTGAAACTTACGGCAATTAAAACTTCTAGAGATGACTGTCGGAGACAACATGAAAAAGTTAAAACCAGCTGGAATTTATATGGCCACACTCTGGAATTAAACAATTAAAGAGTTTAAGGTACTTACATGCATATCGATACCACCAAGATAAACAATAAACTAACCATGAGAGCAGACAAACTAAACTGTGTTTAGGAAAGTGAACCCGTAATGACATTCGGCAATTTCCGTGCGACAACCTAGTCTTCATATTCTACTCCGGCCGTTTAATTACATGACTTTCCGTACCAGTCGGGAAATACCGATATTTGCATACGAAAAAAACGTAATAAAAACCCGATCCACTACCTTAATAATTATGTCTTAAATGTTCAATGCGAGCTATTGTGATACTAGTGTCCATCGTCTGGCGTTCGTCCTCAACAATTTTACTGTAACACTCAAAGAAAAGGGGCATATTGTTTTGCACAGGGTCGGTCATTCGGTCCTTTGGTAGACGATTTGGATTTCGACCAATAACTCGGGAGTGCTAGGTCTTGCATTAGTTGAATCTCATAGGATGATTGTCTGCGGTCAGTAGATGACTATTGTTTTTTTGTTGCTAAGGCAAAGGTTAATGTCATGGTAACCTTTAGACCATATAAAAAGAATCGGAACCACTATTCTGTCCTTGCATAACCGTAAGAGCCAATTAATTGGTTCTGAACCCTTCGTTTTGCTGTATCTCTGTAAGCAGGTATAAAAGTTTTGATTCCATGCCTTGTATTTTCACTTCGATGCAAATGAGGTGTGGGACAATATTTTTAGTCCTGTTTGGCACCATACAACCTGTAATGTTGGTGTGCCGTAAAACCCACATTGACAAAAACACTTCAGACCAAGAACGGTTTCTCTTCTATAAGGAAATAACGCTTTGGCCTACAATTGTTGAAATTCATTGGATGACCGCATGTGGCCAGCAGATGACCACTATTTTTGGTAGTCTATTTTGTCAAAGGTCAAGGTCACAGTGATGTTGAGACTGAAAACGGTTTCTGCTCAATAAATAAAGAACGCTCTGGCATCTGACAGTTGTCTTACTTCATAGGATGATTGCATGTTGTCATTAAAATGACCACTTTGTTTTGGTAATTTAGGTCAGTCGATGGTAAGTTCACAGTAATCAGTAGACTGGAAACGGTTTCCGCTCAAAGTACGTTTCGGCAGTCAGTCTTCATAGGATGGTTGCCTGTAGCCAATAGAAGACCCCTGATGTTACTGAAGTCATTGATTAAAGGTAACGACATACACAATTATATACCCACTTGCCTCCACCATCATCGTAGGAGGTGGGGGCATATGTATTTTCAAACAGCGTTTGTTTCTTTTCTTTTTTTGCTAAGTTTTTTTTTGTATGTAAGCTGATATCCCTGTAATTGCTAGTGGATATGGATTCAAATTTCACACTATTTTCACTGTGCACTGCGCAGGTCAAATAACTTTATTTTGCCTTTTCACACAGTAAAGCACCTTTTTCGACTTGGCAATTATTTTTCATATATTCAGTTACCTCATTTAGCACCATAAGAGGGGTTCAGCACATCTAAAGTCAGTTATTTTCTAAACATGCATAATGAAGTGAAATGTTCATAAACGTAGTCTAGGTGTTAATTAGCTATTCAGAGAACGTTCTGGTTTTAGATATTGCGTGTGTTGGCTGCACAGTCTTATGAGGACTTTTTCTCCCTTCCAACAGCTTTAGAAAGTTTACAGTTTTCTTACGTCCAGCACAATGATATGTGAGGAGAAAGAGGGGTGATCTTAAATGATTACTATAACACCCTACACAAATTTGATAAAGTACGTACTCGATATACACTCGGTCATTACAACCATCATGATATTCACGAGCCAGTAATTTTAAAATTACACATACGATAGCAAGAAATGACAGAATGCAATCTAGAATTTTTAAAGAAAGAAGCAGATAAGTTCACTATAGGTTTTCAAAATTTCTTTCAGTTGCCAAACCAAACTATACTAATCTTTTTGAAAAAAGAAGAAATTTAAAGAAAGAAATACTTTTGATAAACAAGAGGGTCTTGATGACCCTATATCGCTCACCTGTTAAACTTGGCCTTGCAATCATTAAGATAAACATTCTGACCAAGTTTCATGAAGATAGGGTCAAAAATATGGCATCTACAGTGTTAACAAGCTTTTTCTTTGATTTGATTGGTGACCTAGTTTTTAACCCCACATGACCTAGTTTCAAATTTCTCGTAGGAATTATCAAGATAAACATTCTTACCTAGTTTCATGAAGATAGGGTCATAAATATGGCCTCTAGAGTGTTAACTAGCTTTTCCTTTGATTTGAGCGGGTGACCTAGTTCTTGACCCCACATGACAAAGTTTCGAACTTGGCCTAAAAGTCATCAAGGTAAACATTCTTACCAAGTTTCATGAAAATAGGTGTGGCCTCAAGAGTGTTATCAAGCTTTTCCTTTGATTTGACCGGGATACCTAGGTTTTGACCCAATATGACCTTGTTTTGAGCTTGGCATAGGACTCACAAGATAAACATTTTGACAAAGTTTCACGAAGATAGGGCCATAAATGTGGGCTCTACTGTGTTACCAAGCTTTTCCTTTGATTTAACCTGGTGACCTAGTTTTTGATCCCACATGTCCAAGTTTCTAACTTGGCCTAGGAATCATCAAGATAAACATTCTGTTTAAGTTTGTATCAAATAAAAGCATAAATGAAACCTCTATTTGGCTGAAAGTGCCAAAAAAAAGAAAATTGTGCCCCTTGCAGGGACAGTAACTTTAGAACCCATGAAGGAATCTAGTCAGTTTTCGGAAGGAACCGGGATTTTATTGTGACTTAAGTTGTTTGTAAGTGTGGTCGAAATCGAATGTAAAATGTCACTTCTGTCGTGTTCAAAGGGTAAAAATTAACAAATTTGGCTCTTTCAGGGGTCAGTCAGGCGCCGAAACTCCGGAACCTATGATTGGATCTGACGGATTCATCATGGAATCCAAGATCTAGTGTTGTTAAGGATGTACGAGCGTTTTTATCCGCCATTTTGAAAAATGTTTCTTCAAATATTGCTTTCCAACAAAAGTTTTGCCGAAAATTAATGTTAAATCATTAAAATATGGCTAATAAAGTAACATTTAAGCAAATAGATTCTGTTTTTGGCGAAACAAATTATTTTACCCTTATTTTTGGCTGGCATTTGCCTAAATTGACGTAAGCTTTACAACGGGGTAGATTTAGGCAATTTCAAATATCTATGAAAGTAGATCAGGTTTGGTTTTGATATTTTCCTGACAGATACATATAATGATCAGCTATAATTGAAATAAAAAATTCCAAGGTATCACCTTATTTTATCTAGAAAATATAAATTAAATAAAAAACCACATAATATCAAAATTCACCAGTTTTTGACTGTTTTTTCTTAATAAATCTCTTAGATGCACGGTGACCCCTACTTTTTTTCTTTCCATTTTGAAGCATTTTCGTGTGTCATTAAAGCTGCAAAATAATTTGTAAAATCTTACCGTCAGAATTTTTTGTAGATCTAAATACATTTTTTCCATTGAAAGTAAAGTGGGTGGGGTAATTATGTCAACATATAAAAATAAAGAGATTTGTTATTGACATTTATGCTTATATAATACTGACATCACCTTGTATTCATATTAACCTGTAAGACATGAAATCCCTATAACATTAAATGGGATATTATATGTTTTATAAAGTACCACCATTTTTTCAATTTTACAAAATTTCAGAAATGCTTAAACTGTGGTTGTAAAAAATGCCCTATAAAATTGAAACGAGTTCGGTGACCTATGTTTTTTCTTCTCTTGTTTGTCTTGAAAACTAATGTTCTTCAAGCTCAAAGAGTATGAAAAAATTCCTAATGTTAGAAAAAATTCGACTGTACATCCTTAAAGACATTTTGCAAGTTTGTATCAAATCAAACTATAAATGAAGTCTCTATATGGCTGCCAATGTCGTGTGCAAGTTTGATTAAAATCAATTGCAAAATGTTGTCTCTATCGTATTCACAAGCCAAAATAGCAAAGTTTGACCCTTTAAAGGGCCATAATTCTGGAATCCATGATAGGATCTGGTCAGTTTCCGAATGGAACCGAGATAGTATACCAATGCAAGTTGTGTGCAAGTTTGATTAAAATCGATTGCAAATTGTGGCCTCTATCGTGTTCACAAGAAATTGTGGAAGAACGACGGAGGACGAACGGACGAAGGGCGATTTCAAAAGCTCACCTTGTCACTTCGTGACAGGGGAGCTAAAATATAAGGGTAACTTAGGTGGGCAATTCAGGGGGGTGGGTGGGGGGGGGGTAACTTTTTTTAGAAAGAAAACCTTTAGTATAATCGGCTTCTAGTCTTTATATACACTGTCGTTATATACACTGTCGCCGTATGAGGCAGACGTGTTTTCTTTGCTCTTGAATCTTACTATAATAACTCTGTTATTTGTGTTGAGATTGTGCTGAAAATTGGATATAATGGATATGAATGTACTTTGCATCTGTGTGTGCTTCTATGTTGCATCAAGTGAAATTTCTGATAATTTTCTTCATGAATTTACATCAGACATTACCTGTCGTTCACCTGTAAAGTATACCTACACTAGAGATCAATTATTTGAATATTGGATCTACGGTATCGAACAATAGCGGATTAGGAAAACTAGACCCTGCGGCATATAAGTTTATAAACTTACACAATTTATCCTGTAAAAAGAAAACGTATAGAAGTAAACGAGGTGGTAAAAGTAAAGTAATTCCTAAGCAAAATGGTGTCAACTTTAAAACTTTGATATACCCTTAGAAATGCAATCAGTACAAAAATATACGCAAACATGTATCTTGTATTACTCTGAACTGTAGATCTGTTGTGAACAAAGATGACTGTGTGGGCCAATACCTCAGGGATGAGAGAATAGATTTCGCTCTTTTGACTAAAACTTGGTACTCGGACGAAAAACAGCATCAGTTTGAAACTTCTGACTTGAACCAGAATGGATATAAATTAAGCGTAACTAATAGAAAAAATAAAAAATGCGGTGGTGTTGCGATCACCTGTAGGAACACGATCAATATGCGAAGGGTAACTCACGGCACTGTTCGAAGCTTTGAATATGGTATTTGGAAACTCGTTTTCAAAAATTTAACCATACACGTAGTGGGTGTGTATAGACCCCCGGCTCTATCGACTAGTAACTAGTTCGTTGCTGAATTTTTTTATTTCATCGAAAATATTTTACCACATTATGACAATTTTCTTATAATGGGAGATTTCAACTTGCATATAAACGATGACAACAGTTCTATTACAAACTTCAAGGACTCCCTAGTAGCTATGGGCCTGGAACAACACGTTGATTTCAGTACTCATACAGGAGGACATAGCTTGGATCTAGTCATAACTGAGTCCTTAATGGTGTTCATGTAGAGAAATGTGAGCCTGGACCATTTTTATCTGATCACTGTGTTGTTAAGGTTCTCTTAGATGTTAAAAAAGAGACTAATACTAGTAGGAGCGTGTCATTTAGAAACTTTAAAAATTTGAACGAATCAGAATTTTCCAGCGACCTAAGTGCAGTAAACGTTGATTCACAGAATATAGACACGTTTGTGAAAGAGTTTGAATCGGAAATAGAGGATGTCCTGAATAAGCACGCTCCCCTAAAAGAAAAAAAAACTATAATTCAGAGAGCACCCAAACCGTGGTTCAATAAAAAATTGCAACATCTAAAGCAACAAGTTAGAAAGTCCGAGCGTACATGGATGCGTTATGGTAAAACAGATCAGTTTGAGTCGTATAAAAAAGTAAGAAATGAATACAATTTTGAAATCAAACGTCAAAAGAGAAACACACTCAGTGAAAAGACAAAGAACGCTAAAGGTGATTCCAAGACTCTGTATGGATTGGTATCTGAACTAACTGGTACCAAATCTGAAAACCCACTGCCTCAAGGAGAGTCTAATAATTCACTGGCCGAAAAAATTGCTGACTTTTTCATGGCAAAAATCTCAAAAATACGTCAATCCCTTAGTGAATACCAAAACTTTGAACCTCAAGTAAAGGATATACAAAATTTACACAAATTTACCGAATTGACTCAACATGAAGTGTAAAATCTCATCAATAAATTGAATACTACGCCTTCAGAGTTAGATATTTTGCCAACACGTATTCTGAAATCACATGTAGATGAACTTCTCTCTAGTATCACTAAATTGGTGAATCTCTCATTACAACAAGGTGTTTTCCCTGTGAAATACAAACAAGCAGTTGTTAGACAACTGCTAAAAAAAGCAGGTCTTTAACTAGAGCTTTCAAATTATCGTCCTGTGAGTAATTTATCATTTCTATCAAAACTTATTGAGAAAGCTGTCTTTTACAGATTAACAAACATGTAAATCAAAACAGTCTTTTGCCTAAGAACCAGTCTGCATATAGGAAATACCACTCCTGTGAATCTGCGCTACTTCGGTTGGTCAATGATCTTCTAAGTGGTATGGAGAAAAAGGAAGTCACGGCCCTTATTGCGATTGACTTAAGTGCGGCATTTGACACTGTCGACCACGACATTCTTCTAGATGTCCTAAAAGCACAATATGGCGTCTGTGATACAGCTCTTCAATGGGTAGACTCCTATTTAAGGCCTCGTACTTGTAAGATTAATATCAACAATGTATATTCATCAGACCGTCATCTTGAATGCAGTGTGACCCAGGCCAGTTGCCTTGGTCCGTGTCTGTATCTCACCTATGCTGGAACTCTTTTTGATGTCATTCCAAAATCCATATCAGTCTACGGTTTTGCTGATGATCATATAGCAAATAAAAGTTTCGTCCTACATCTTTTTCTGTAGAATCACAAGCGATTGGAGACCTTGAAAGGTGCGCAGTTATAATCAATGACTGGATGAATAGAAACAAACTGAAAATGAACACTTCCAAAACTGAATTTATTATGTTTGGTAGCAGACCTCATTTGAACAAATGTTTTACAAATTCCATTAACATTGCTCGTGATGATGTCAAACGTGAAAGCACAATTAGATATCCCGGTGCATTTCTTGACGAAACCTTGAACTTTAAAGATCATGTAAATCGCAAATGTCGTACAGCCATGTTGAATTACCTACGAATTAAGAACATCCGAAAATACTTAACAAAAGCAGCCACTGAAATTTTAATTTTGTCATTAGTTATTTCACATCTGGATTATTGCAATGTCATACTGTATGGTGTAGCTAACTGTGAGGTGCGTAAGATGCAACGTTTTCAAAACATGTGCGCAAAACTTGTCCTTAACAGGAGGAAATTTGACAGTTCTAAACAAGCATTGTATCACTTACATTGGTTGCCGGTGAAAGTAAGAATTGAGTTCAAGATACTTTCTTTTATGTATAGCTGTCACACTGGCAGAGCACCTCTGTATTTAACAGAATTGCTTACAGAGTATATTCCTAGTAGACAAGGTTTGAGATCGTCTGAAAATTCTGAATGTCGTTATGTTGTTCCATACAACAAGTGCAAAACATTAAATGATAGAAGTTTCTGTACTACTGGTCCAAAACTTTGGAATGAACTGCCGTTAGAACTACGCAAAAGTAAATCACTTGACACATTCAAAACAAAAACTTAAGACACTGTATTTCAGAGATTTCGCGGCATTGTTTGAAATTTTTTGATAACTGTTTATTATGTGAAAACAGCAGGTGATAGTTCTTAAATTTTTGTAAAAGGTTTAACATTTCAACATTTATATTTCCAAGGTTTGTTTAATTAAACGCACTTGTTGGTAAGGCTCTATGGGTAGGGTAGTGTGTAGTATTTCTTTCTTAAATAGCATATGATGGCACCATTAACCTCTATATGCAGCTCGTCTGGGTGTACCATGTGATGCTTTAAGCACTGGTATTCGCAATAGGGGTAAAATGACCTCAATGGGAGGGGTGCGGTCATGACTGTTTGTCACAATAAGGCTGTTATTATTATTATTGTCATTATCAATATTGTTATAATAATAATTATTATTATTATGTATAACGTCATTGAATATATCATTGTATAAAATAGGCGTTTAATCAAATTACTCAGTTTCAGTTTCAGTACTTTTTTAAAATTGAAACCTAAAACGTATTTCTGTGATCTATGTAAACTATTTTAATTGATTTTAAATGATCACGAAGTTCAAACAAAGTGCTAATAGAAGGAATCGAAAAAATGGATTTGTGATTTAAGTTTGCTTCAGCAGAAGTATACATTGTACATGATATGATCTAATATCAAAGCGATAAAAATACATAAGTAAATCAATCACACAACAACAAAAACAAAAAACAAACAACAACAACAAAAAAAAAACGTCGAGTAAATTACAAAAATAAATAAATAAGATAAAAATAAATAAACGTGGTAGGAAAGGTATTAGAAGTTTCAGCTTACAGTATTGCTATGTACATGTATTCGATCAAACATATTTTTGTCCCATAATTTGTTTGTTTTGTCAAGAAATTGCGTTTTCATACACCATTTACAGTTTGTATTGGCTCTGTACCTACAATAACATTTTTACTAAGAAAGATAAAAAACAGCAGGGAAGACAAATTATGTGGCCACCAACAGGGCACTCGTCCGACTAACAGGGCGTTTAGTAGAACTTTATTACGATAAACATAACTGCATAATACATAAGGCAGAAAATATCACTTAATTATCTCCCTTGGTGTTGAAATAGAACAAGGAAGTCTAACCTGCATTAAAATTCGTGGATTGTTGTTATGTGGTAAAATGTCAATAAAGGAAACAAAACAATTTTGTTAGGTACTGGCAGGAATGTTGTTATAGCTCCATGGTACTGGGAATTTGGTAAGTTTGATTTGGATTTTATCTGAAAGAAATGACTGGAGTTGTTGTCAATTTTAATGTCTAAGTGGCTTTTTTATGTTATTAGATCAGTGCCTGTCTAGGACGCTTTCGTAAATAACATGTAAATAAACACAACCAAGTCTGACGGGTCAAAGAGGAGGTAGCTAACTCCATTTTGTAAAGGGAGATGCAGTTTGGATATTTAAACTTTTTAAGGTAATGGACCCGTAATAGGAACAATAGTACTAAATATGTAATGAAGTAGCACTTCCGGGCTAGTCGGATAATGGCAGAAAGAAAAAATCCTCATTTTTTCCCTATTAAAGCGGCATTTTCATGTTTTATGTAGGCCAGTTCCTGTTTTTATTTCATTGTGGATCTATACTTGACATTTTGGTAGCATTTGCAATGAGATCTTTTGCATTTAAAGAAATGTAAAAATGTGTTTATACCCACATTTTAGCTGTCAGTTTGGAAGATATTTTATAGTGTTGACCTGTCAGACTAGAAATCTCTCTTAGAAGATACATGACCCCTACTTTTCTTGGTGATTTTTGGTGGTTTATAGGTCAATTAAGAACATAAAGGCTAGTAATTATTTTTTAAAATGGGCCTGGCTATGTCTTACAGCTCTCAGAAGATTGTTAATTTTATATAGAACATATAGCTTTATTTACTACTGTATAGCTTATAACATCAACATTGGCAAAAATTGAGATTTGTCCAGATGTGGGTATAAATGGGCTATTTTGGTCAGATTTTGATAGAAAATGAACATTTCATTGCAATTTGCTGCAAAAAAGAGCCTAAATATTACCCATTCACAGCTATCAGAGTAGAGCGTTTGTATATTTAACAGTGTTATTTGCTTGCAGATTTGAGTACAAAATAGAAGAATAGGGCTGGGAGAAATGGTTAAAAGTTATTTCGCGGCAAGTATTTTTGAGGAAAATTGCCCTGCGTCACTGAAAATGCCATTAAACCTTGAAAAATGATTTTATCAAGCTGAAACTTGGTATTTTTCATGCAAATAAGCTACTGTTACTATATAAATGAAACTGACACTACTACAGAAAGCTGCTTTTTCTTAAAGTGTACCTCCTTTTGAAGAGTATTCAATTCCTATACCATAAACCTACTTTGACTAATTTTTCAGGGGGGCGTAGGTTCAAGCCGCACTAGGACCAAAATGTGTTTTCTTTATATTTCTTTTTTCTAGTAAGATAAACTGTTTTTCAAGACTTATTATTGATTTATTGTACAAAAGCGGAAATTTTCATTTGTTAAGCCATTTCTTGTTGTTTAAAGGGAATTTTACCTCTGATACAGAAGGGTGCAGGGTTAGACATCTTTGAAAATACTGAGTTACATAAAAGTTCTTTATTTCACATTTACTCTTTAGTTTACATATTGTGGAAGAAATGTAGTTTGGTTTTACTTCTGCCCCATGGTTATTTTTGAATGTATAGAGCAAAATTTAAAACAGTCTCACAGGACTCGGCTATAATTTTTCAGTGCTGGAGCTAAATTTCTGTCCGATTAAATCGTTTTACTTGAGGCTCTCTAGAAAAAATGTTCTCAACAGTTTCATTTTGTGTTTTATAATTGTTTACTAATACTTTGAGGTTTCTTTTATCAAAATTATTGGTATAATGAATTCTCTGCGAACGTTTTGTACAGCGGTTATCATTTTGAAATGTGTCTCTATTTGAGCTTGAGGAAATATCATAAATTATACAAAATTTAAAGAAAAAGACACGGTAAAAGTTTAAAAATTGCAACACAGTGCGAAACAATGTTAACTTTAAGACTGTATCAAGTTTATGCAATATTTTAAACATTACTATTACGGGTCCACTACCTTAAATACAAAATACAGTCTAATCTGAATTGCTTGTGGTCCTTGCTAAAATACTCTCTAATTTTAATATGTTAAAACAATCGTGGTTAAACGTACAAAATCTAATCCGGTGATTAGAAAATGCTTCTTCTAAAAATGGACTTAGCTAATGTAATCTCAATTTCAGATATAAAAGATACAAAATCTACTTCATAGTTGCATGTTGAAGATACTTTGTATTAATATGCATGTTAATTATCATGGTTTTTCTTTTACACAGAAACTATGGAAGTATCAGGAAGAAGAGGGAAAGAGAATGATTTCTCACCATCCCTTCCACGTGGTTCTGATGAATCAGATGCTGAGCAGCTTTACTGTCTCCCGTGTAAACAAGACGGATCTCGGGTACCAGCCTATGGATATTGTCAGAACTGTGCTGAACATTTGTGCGAGACATGCTACAAAATCCATACCAAACCATCACCTTGCAGGAATCATATCCTTCTAGACAAGACACAAATGCCAAAATCCCAGAATTCAAGTACACAAACAAGTCCCAAAGATTTGACTGAAACATGCCAACACCACCATGGTAAAGTTATAAAGTATTTTTGCAAGGATCATAAAACGTTAGGTTGCAGCCCATGTATGACAATGAACCACAGAAATTGCAAGATCGATTACATTCCAGATGTCTCCAGGAACTACATAGCCAGTCCTCAGTACCAGAGTCTTCTACAGACATTGCAGTCTTTACACGAAAATGTGAAGGAAATGACCAAATCAATTAAAGAGAACAAGAAAATCATTCAAGAAAACCAAGATAAAGTCAAGACAGATATTCAGAAGTTTAGACAAGAAATCAACACTAAACTTGACGAATGGGAAGCTCAGATCTACAAAGAAGTTGAGAGTTTATTTTCCCGAGAACATCAGAGGACAGATTCAATACTTGCCCAATGCTGCGAAATGACAGGGAGGATTGAAACACACCAAAAAAGCTTCAAAACTCTGGAACAAGATAAGAAATGCAACATGATCTTTATACATGGCAAGAAAAAGGAAGAGTCAATTAAAGTGGACAAGAAAATTGAACAGAAATTACAACAAGAAACTAAAGCTAACAATTATATGTTTCAACCAAACGTGGCAATCAAAAATCTACTGAAGACAGAAAATACCTTAGGAAAGTCAGTAGCCTTCAACACTGATGAAGAGTCCAAAACGAAAAAAATGCAAGACCAAGCTGAAGATGATAAAACAAATCTATCCACTCACTTTCAGTTGCGGCCAAAACATCATGAGAATGTGTCGAGTTCAGACATTTATGTTACTCTGTTAGATCAAATTAATGTTAAGACTGTCAGCGAACATGGTTGTAACATAACTGGACTTGCAGTAATTGACACATATAGGCTTGCTGTTGCTGACTACTTAAACAAAAGAATTAAGATTATTGATGTGAACCGGAAGACAATCGTTTCTGAGATGAAAATGACTTCACAGCTATGGGACGTGACATTGTTGCCAGGCGACCAGCTAGCAGTTACACTTCCGTTTGAAAATGCGATACGGATTTTGCCATTTTCTAATGGTTTATCTAAAGTCAGGCTGTGTATATTTAATGAGGCATGCTATGGGTTAGCTTTCATTGAAGGAAACTTTATAGCTGGGATGAAAGATGGAAAAGTGAAGATAATAAATCTATCACTGAAAGTTTTGAAAACACTGGACTGTGGTGGAGCAGATGATGTCGATTATGTTACAGTATGTTCAAGCTATAGATATATCTATGCTTCATGTGGTAGCAGTGTAACTCGTTTCAGTATGTCCGGTGAAGCTGTAGGACGGTATGCACATGAAAACCTTAAGAAGCCATGTGGACTAACTGTACTGGAAGATGGTTCTATACTAATGTGTGACAGTGGTAACAGCAGCATTCAACTGATTTCAAGAGACATGAAAAACAGCAGGATTATACTGCAGGAAACAGATGATCGTATGAACCCCGGCTGTATGGCGCTTGATATTGAAGAGATGAAACTGTACATAGGCAGCGAAAGGAAATGCAACTACATGAATGTGTATAGTCTAAAATAAAGACGCTCATTGTCATTTATGCTTAAAGTAACTAACTACAACAAACGGAGACTGTTGTGGTACTAGTAATACTGACTTCTGAAAAATGAGAGCTGTAGTATTTCTGAATAAGAATTACTCACATTATGTTCATAAATGTAGGGATAACGCATTTTGTCCTGTTCAGTATGACATCTGCAGAATCCCGAGGGATTGGTCGGTGCCCGAGCCCGGTAGGGTGAGGGTACCAACATATTCTGAGTGATTCTGCAGATGTTATAACTCGAAACATACATTCATTGCGCTATTCTAGCATAAAATGCGTAAAAAACTAATAAATGAATACATTTTCCCTCAACGTCATTAAATTTCCATTTAAATATTTTGATATGCGTAGGGATGTCTGAGTTGGTTTTCACGTTGACGTCATTTTCTTTCGAATTATCCGTTTTTGAGCCGTTATATGTTTACGCTTTGCCACGGAACGCGCATATATAAAAAAAGATGTTTTAACAGCACATGAGAGCGGGAATCTCTCTGATTTTTTGTCTGACATGTGACAACTATGAAAATTGACAGCTAAAATATGGGATAGGATACACGCATACAAATGTAATTCGGTCTAATATGCAAATAATCTCATTAAAAAGACTACAAAATTGTCAGAAATAGAAACCCAATGGAATAAAATTAGATAAAACTTGAAAATGCCATCTTTACTGAGAAAAAGGAGGATTTCTTTCTTTTTGTCATAGCCCTTGTTTTCTCCCTGTATTGCACTAATTATGTTTTATCATTAAGGAAAATCTAACTATAAAATTTAAAAGCAAGGCGTGAGTGTTACCCCATGTGAACTCTTACAAAGTACACATCTTACGTTAAAACTTACATGATGTGCGCAAACTAACTAACAACTAAACTAACAAAATAGTCATAAATATTTTGATAATGTTTAGATAAATAAAGAATTTAACAGGTAGAATGTTCGAGAAATGAAGTTAAGCAAGTGCTTAGCAATATTTACAAAAATAAATGACATAATAGCTAAATGTCATAATAGCTTTTTACAATAATGATTCCCCTTGAGCCTAGGTTGTATCTGCATACTGTATAAGTACGAAGTTTTCATTTAATTACCTCTTGTCCTACATTAAAAGTAAATTTATATGGAACAATTTTGATTATGCAGGTATGTTAGTGTCCGTTTATTAATAAACACTTTTTGAAGGTCGTCTTACGTTTAAGTGAATTTAGTAAAACTGACTACCATATCTGAGCATCTTGGGACTTGAGACATGTGTATACATGTAAATAAGTTTTGATACAGATTCTGATAAATTTCGTATTAAAGTAGATCAACTCCGTTTTTTGAATAATGATGGATTGACTTTTAATTCTTAAGTAAATGCCTTGTATCCTGAAGTAGGTTTTATGTGTTTTGAAATTTCAGTGCGTTGTTTTTCGTAAATATCGATTTCAAATTTAATAACTGAATCCTCTCTAGGCCCTTACTTCAAGCTACCAAATTACTTACCCTTTTACGTTTAATGTATTAACGGGAAATTAGTCTTTTATTTTTGGAACATAACGGTTCTTGACTACCATATCTTTTCATATGCACTACTTTGTAAACAACCTGACCTATGTGGGTTCGAGCCCCACTCGGGGCGTTAAATTCTTCCTGTGAGGAAGCCCCCCCACCCCGCAACTGCCTTACGGAAGGTTCTACCCAGGTGCCAGCTCGTGATGAAATAATGCACGAAGGGGCACCTGGTGTCCTCCTCCACCATCAAAGCTGGAAACTCGCCATATGACCTATAACTGTGTCCGTGCGACGTTAAACCTAACAACAACTTTGTAAAGAAATTAGCTTACAGTATGAAAAATATAAACAAAGACAGTGAACCTATTTAACTTTATTTAACATGTTTTCTTTAAATTAGTTTTTTGTAGGATATCATGGGATATTGATAAGACCTCAAAATTCTTTGTTTCCGATAACATGCTCAAAAAAATTAGGATTAGGAAATTTTTTTTGGATTATTTTTATTAAGTGAGACTTTAAGGAAATTATTTTTATGTCAAAAAATGAATGCAAATAAGGGGGTTATGCCTTTAGAGCATCAGTTAGTTGAATTCTAACATCACTGAACATGTTTAAAGCATAAACAGTGCAGTTTTGCAAGTTTTTGTTAAGAAGTTGAAAAAAATATTCTCCATATTCGCCATAAAAACATTATGGGTGGGGCCAAAAATTTAGGGCAGGTCGGGATACCGGAAACAAACTTTTACGCCTAAATGTTTTCCAAGGTATAGTTGATATTATTTCAAATATAATCATTCATTATTTTGAATTTTCATATGTAAATAAATGTATATCAACAATAACTTTCTTACTTGAACTTATTGATCTTGATTTAGTTACGCAACTTCTTTGTCTGCTAATAAAAAGCGTAACAGTATCTATTTCATGTTTTGAAACCTTGTACTTTTTTGCAGATAAATATCATGCCCCACCCACTTTTTTTTAATTACAAAATCTGCGTCCCTTTAGATCATATTCATCATATTTATTTAATGTTTCCGTATGGTATTTGTAAAAAATATGAGCCAGGTACAAAATGCGGTTTAGCTGTTGGTTCAGGTGAAAGGAAACTTCCAGAAGAGATCGTCTGATCAATGATTTTGCAAGGCAAGAACCAGTTTAGCCAGCCAATTCAGAAACAGTGCCAATAGTAAAATATTTGTATATATAAAAATATACTGCACCAGTAAAACTATTCTTTCCAACAGCTTAGGGTTTGGTTTAAAATAGCACCACACTTCAGCTAAATTACTGATCTGCTTCTTGTATTTTGTGTATTGGATCTTCAGTCAAATATAAACTTGTTTTCTAGCTATAATTAATAATGGTATACAGTACAGGTCATTATACACACTAAATCGCACTGAGCAAGCACTCGTTTAGTCTGGATTACCTGCCCTTTAACTGCTACACAGAGTACACGACGAGAACCAGGCTAGCACTGGTTCTGAGGTGATTATATCAAAATTTATAGAGAGTATTTTAAATAAAATGTTTAATTATAAGTTTAGACATATTACGTACAAATTCTTGTTTTATTATAGTGTAAGCTTCAAAACAGGTAACAAATCAGGCTTGACGAGAGAGCTTATATGCACGAACGTTAGGTGCATCAACCATAAGATTGTTTCATGTTATTTTGACTTTTGGACTCTAAAAGACCTGTTCCGTGTGTCAGGAGTAAGCCTGTGTGAGAACAATTTCTTTCGTAATTTTGTGACTTTCGTAGCCGTTATTTGTGTCTCCTGGCAAACACACCAGATTATGCATTTCTTCCTAAAGAAGAGAGGGACTTTTAGCACTATGCTCTCAATTAGGTCTGAGTAAAATTTATGTTCTGAACTGGGTTAGTTAGACAGGTGCATGTTTTTCACGCGTTTCAACTTAAATGCTCAATACTATAGAGATACATTCTTAGTACATGTTGGTATATGATAAATAACGAATAACTCTCTAAAGTCAACAATTGCACACCTTCTTGATCTCGGAGACCATATGTCGAACCTTTGATGTATGAGAATGCTTTTCGTGTTGAAGTGATGAAATGCCAATGGGACTTTCAACCTTTTGCTATTTTATTTTGGAATGTGTAATATGCCGTTATGTGTTTTAAGAGTACACGGGATTGCTTTTTTGTTTTCTTTTGGCTATGAAATACTTTTTTTGCGCGAGTTTGAAGTGTGCAATCGCCTAATTGTTTCACTTCTACTTGTATTTTAATCACATCCGTGTTATCGTGCCGTCACATCACCGTGTTGTCGTTCAATGGCATCATTTTGTCATCCTGTCGGATGGTGTTGTCGTGCTGTCGCATCTTTTTGGCGTTCTGTCGCACTTGTTATCGTAGTATCGAGGATCGACGGTACGACAGTACGATGGCCTTATCAGAACACAGTAACTGGATGCGTTTAATATGTGTGTTTGCTATTTTAACCACAACTGATATATTTCATACACAAAAGAAAATTATGCGAACTGAGATTCATTTCTTATTTTACAAAAAGTTATAAATCGAGTGTACGCTTCTAGCGTCTTTCGGAGCAGGGACGTTCTAAAACTATAAAATAGATCCGACATGTCCTGAATAAACAATGGGCAAATCCTGCAAGACGCATGTATATCACGACACGTTATCCTAAATATTCGCTTCGATCTAGTCAACGCTCCGCCTTTGAGGTTAGTATAATTCAAAACGAATGGTAGTATGTGCAGTTGCAACTGGACTCCAAGTGCGTACGTATACATTGACTACATGAATACTAATACATGTATACGATTATCCTATGTAAAATCGCTGAAGATTATTTCCCCTCGTTTGCTGAAGTATGTGGGCGCTTTTATCTCCCTTGTTCGTTCTTTCATTTCCGGCATCTACACTCACTGTTTGAAACATAAAGGCCACGTACTAAACAGTCTTCACAGCACACTGGTATATAGTTGATATTTCCTACTTTCCATGTATCAAGTTTGAGACATTGATAGCACTGTTCACCTGTCCAACAATCTCCTTTTAAAGCTGAAAAATAAAATAATGAACATTTATATTTTCCCTGATTATGTTAAAAGGGATTGAAGACTTGTACGTTCTCTGAAAAGGTCTGTATAGAAACAAATTCAGATTTACCAATCAGGACTTCATCAAGATAACGACATGAACACTAGACATAATTATAGTTCTACAAACCAAAACTTAACAAAAGCATCCAGGTGACGGATGTGTTCTTCCAAGTTGAACGAATAGAGTCTATAAACATACAACCTAACTACAGTTTGACCGAAAAAGACTTCAATGATATGATAATGAGTGAACACTACGCGTAACTATAGTTTTCCAAATCTAGACTTAATGATAACAATATAAATACTGTTTTATAGATAAAGACTTTAAGTTTATGACATAAACACTGGACACAACTATAGTTTCACCTACGCAGACCTGACGATAATGACTTAGAAATAAATGAATAGTTATGCAAATAAGCATGTAGAGCTTTACTTTCAATTAAGGTGTTTATTCACATTGGCAATCGACAGTCAAGGCTTAAACGACGACAACAAGACGTTGCATAATCACATTCTTGCATAAAAACTACTTTTTTCACTGGATCCGCTCATGTATAAACGGGAGAAAAATCGTGTGCAAACAAGGCAATTCACGGCTGTTAATACATGATTTTTATTTTTGAAATGCTTTGCTAGGGACATGTACACGTGTATGTATTTTTGCGCACAATGATATTTGGCATCTGCGTCTTGTTTCTTCCGTAACAACCTCTTCTTGTAGCACTATAGATACAATATAATCTACAGTATGTTTAGCTGTATCAGTTTTCAACCCCAAAAGTACTGCCCCCATCAATGTACGCACTATCTTCTCTTAGAGTTCACTCCCTTTACAAAGCGTCTGTTCAGTTATTGTAAATAACTGTGAATAAATAAGTATCGTGTGTAACTTGTGCTATTGCTCCTTTTTAGGTATTAGCCTATAGTTATGATTTTTGTTAGTATCAGTCGGTATGTTTTTACCTGATTTTTCGCAGAATTCATATACATGTAATAAACCTTGAAAGCTAGTCACTACCGTCGTACTCATCCGTACTCTAAATGTGTTCGTACTCAACATAATTCGAATGTAAATTTATTTTTCTTAAAATTGTGTTCCTGTTAATCAAATTTTTAAGTTATATGCAAAATTATGGCTAATATAACGTTTGTAATAACTAGAAATAAAAATAAGATGCTCAAAAACCTTCAAATCACGCTTTTGGTAGTGTTGTTGATATGTGTGCCCTGGTTATGGATATTTAAAACATGTTTACCGTTTCCAAGAATAACCGAATGGTAACTAAAAATGTACCGGAACTGTAAAGTCATCACATATGAAAACAATGCATTAAGTCGTCGTGTAATGTTTTTTATGCAAGAATAGCGACCTTCGGTCTCGGTCACAAACAATCCCGCGGGCTTCTGCAGACGTTAATACAAAAAAAAACGTGTATTATCCCTACATTAAGATTTAGCAATTGTTTTGGTAATCCATGTTAGTTTTATCAAATGCTTTTTATGTTTGCAACTTACGGCAATTAAAACTTCTAGAGATGACTGTCGGAGACAACATGGAAAAGTTGAAACCAGCTGGAAGGTTGTATCGTCCACACTCTGCAATTTATCAAAATAATCATTTTAACGTACTTATATACATATCAGTACCACCAATATAACTGAGTCGCGCCATGAGAAAACCAACATAGTGACTTTGCTTACGGTTTCTGTAATTGCTAAAGGCTTTGAAAGCAAACAGCATGGATACTGACCAGACTGGTCTGGATCCATGCTGGTCGCAAAGCCACTATGTTGGTTTTCTCATGGCGCGGCTCATATAAGATACGCTAAAAACTTAACTTCATGAGAGCAAACAAAGTGTTTTAAGGGCCCTTAGTGGCATTCGGCAATTTTCGTGCCATTATCTAATCATCGTAACCTAGTTCGGTATCATTCGACAGTCTTTCGTATAAATATTTTCATACTAAAAATCATTAATCATTATGTCTAAGTTACGCTCTTTCAAGCTGCAGTGCAATATCTGCATTTAAAAATGTTAAGCATATCAAACACTTGTTTTCCTAGTACTTAATAACATGTCGTTACTAATCGGACATACATGTATATTGGTACCAAACAAACAAATTTAAAGTTAAGAACGCAAAATCGAAACAATTGTAGGTACATATTATGTTAATGTCATGTTTTAATTGTTATTTGGTAATACTGTGGTTTTTATCATTTTTTATAAAGTAACTCTATACGATCGGAAATCAAACCATTCTGTATTTCTAGATTTTTTCATTTCACAAACGATCAATTTCCAAACATAATTCATGGGATCAAGGATTAACGACAAGATTTCTTGAAATATACCGGTATACAGCATATTTTAATATCAGTACCATAACCATTATTCTCCAATTCTGTCACTTTCAAAGGCATATTTATAAACAGAAGAATTCATGTCACTGCATATGTTATAAACTTACCACTTTCCGTTACTTTGTTTTCTGAAATAAAATAGAATCTTATGTTATTAAATCGTATGTCTGTTACGAAAAGACACGCTATGTACAGTATATGAACTTGTCCTTTTCGGGCTTTAAATATAAATTATTTCGAAGCATGACTTTAGGCCGCTGACTTTGGATCACTTGCCCCACTGTCTCTATAGGTTCGAGTCACGCAGAAAGCGGGAAAAATTTCGGGTACGTGCGTGAAATAATGACGGGGGGGGGGGGGGGTGGGGGAGCAAATTTGGTCGTCCTCTACCACGAAATCTGGAAAGTCGCCTTGTGACCTGAACTAAGCTTGTGTGACCGACAAAACAATTTTTCAACACTTGCTTACATCTTTATTATGTTACTTTAGGAAATATTTCCAAACAAAAAGAACTCGGATAGATTGAAATACAGAGAAACAGAAAAAAAAATTGTTTTGTTTTTGCGTGAGACAGACTTGAAGGCCATTTTGTCCAGTAATTTGCTTTCTTTGCATCGTTTCTATGCTGGTAGATTAAAGTAGGTCATACAGTTGTTGTTGGAATTCTCACCAGCACAAATATTTTGCTTTTTTCCCCCTCACATCAGCACCATTTTTAGTCACACGAAGACTTTCCAGCTTTTGACTGTAGTGGTAGACCCATGCTGCACATCTTGCACTATATCAGGCACGCCTGAGCACCTTGGCAGAACCGGCATTTACTTCCGTAAAAAAATAGATAGATCTAGCTTCTCCATGTGAAAGAAAATTACAAAATTACACCCCAAGCGGTTGGGGGGGGGGGGGGGGGTTCAAATTACAAATTACACACCTTGTACAGAACCAGTCTCAAAACTTTTGATTAAACGTAGTGTATTCTTAATTTCAAAAACAGAAAATGAAAGGAATTGTGGTGACCTCAACACTATTCAATGAAACTAGAGTTAAGAAATTTACCATTCGCCTTTTTCTTTTGCTGGACAACAACAGCAACGACAACAAGGACTATAACTATCAAGAAGACAGCAGTTGCCACACCAATAACGACAAAACGAGTTCGAGTCTCCCCGGATTGGTACCGTCTATTACTGGAAAAATTTTCGAAGTGGGTTATGATAATTTTAAAATGAAAACCGGAAACATGAGATCAAGGAAAATGTCCATGCCTGTGGTTTGATCCAAATGGCAAGGGTTCAAATCATACTTTGATAAAAACTGCAATTAAAAGAGTTTATTGAACATTTTAGAGTTCGACTCAGACTCAGCCGATAAGACTATTTCAAACTTATGACCTGCATCTTTTCTGGGAATCGCGATATATTCTGTATATATGTAAGAATAGACAATATAATTGATAGGTATAAAACCATCTGCATTTTTTTTGTGTGTTCTCGTGTGCCCGTGTTTTTATTATGATCTTATATATTGTATGTTCTATCAGTGTAAATTAACTATATAGCCCGCCCGCTTAGCTAAGTAGGAAAAGCACACGGACCTGCGGATCGCAGGATTGCGAGTTCGGTCGATTTTAATAAAGACATTGTGTCTGAAATCATTCGTCGTCCACTTCTGATTCATGAGCGGAAGTTGGCAGTTACTTGCGGAGAACAGGTTTTATACAGATACAGACTCAAGGAACACTGGTTAGGTTAACTGTCCGCAGTTACATAACGGAAATACTGTTGAAAAAAACGGCGTTAAAGCCAAAATAACCAACCAACCAACCAAACAAACAAATTAACTAGATCTACATGTGAAAAAAAAATTATGGAAGAAAGGCAAATACCTTGAACTGACGTGTGTAGTTGTCGTGGTAGTTTCGTACTCATATTCGTCAGAACTCATTGTACGCTAATTTCGTGCTGAACTCCTTCAACAAAAAATAGCCAGTTGGAAACAACATATATGTTAATAATTTCAAACCTTTACAAAATTGTTCCGAACACTATTGTGGCGTTTTATTTTTTTTATTATTTTTAAATTAATGTAAACAAACAGTAGCATTATAGTTCAAAACAAAATATACTCCCAGAGTTAGAAATGTAATTATTTTGTAGATATTTGGACCTTGCATCCTGCGAAAATATCTTTTACAACTTTTTTTTTGCATTACATATAATTATATGAGCCGTGCCATTGGAAAACCAACATAGTGGCTTTGCGACCAGCATGGATCTAGACCAGCCTGCGCATCCGCGCAGTCTGGTCAGGATCCATGCTGTTCGCTTTTAAAGCCTATTGGAATCGAAGAAACTGTTAGCGAACAGCATGGATCCTGACCAGACTGCGCGGATGCGCAGGCTGGTCTGGATCCATGCTGGTCGCAAACCCACTATGTTGGTTTTCTCATGGCACGGCTCATATATTGTAAATCTCTTTCCTTCTGATTCGTTTTGTTTGCATTACAAATCAGTGTTTTTAAATATGCGTACTTATTCAATAGTAAAACGATATACAATCGCGATCCTACGAAAAGCCAAGGGACCGGCCATTTTTTCGTAATATCGCATTTTCGTTCGAGCGTAGCATAGGAAATATACAGCACCTTAATATCTACACGTCGTAACCCGTGATATTTAAACGTGATTTTCGTATAGGAATACATGTATACCAATTTTATATGTACATCTAGGTTTACTACAAATCTTATTCGAATCTGAACTCAGATGGTATCTGGAATGTAAAACAGGTTTTTTTTTCTTCACTTTTTATTCACTGTACATTAAACATATATAGGGTACAATGTTGCACGGGAACAAAAAATCGCAATTGCATATTCCGATACCCTCAGCTACCCTTTACTGAATTGTTTGGAATAATAAAACGACAATAAACAGACGATCAGGACTTAAATATTTTTTTTATTTTCTTTATGCAGTGATTGTTTGAGACGTATAGATATCGAAGCAAGTGTGACTGGTATGCCATCCGATCTGATAGTTATAGGAGAAAAAAATAACCACTAACTTTTGTCATAGTGTACAGCGTATGTGTTTCGAATTTAATTACTAAGTTTAATTACTGTTTACGCCCAGCTAAATGATAGTGACACTTTCCACTCTAAAGCGTTTTCACGCCGTTATGGAAGGTGTGAAAATTTAGACGATACAGGTATTCGTAAAATCGCAACTTAAACAAGTTGAAAACATGCTTTAAGGACATAACAATACATTCGTAGGAGCGCATTTTTCGTAAAATTGCATTTTCGTAAAACCGCGAATTTGTAACATAGAAATAAGAAGGAAAGCAGCCGGGACCACAAAACCTTTTCGTAGTATACCGGTATTTCGTTAAATTGCGATTCGTAGCATCGCGAATGCACTGTATTCTATTACGGAAAAGTTGGATCAAACTCCACAAGTATGATAAGACTTCGTAGCAGAATAAGAAATGAAATACAGTTTTGAAAAAAAAAGCTGATTTGGAAATTCACGACAAACGATAACATGAGGACATGGGAAATCATTTTGTTGTTTCTTCGCTTTCCAACTGACATGTACAATTAAATAATACAAATACAGTACTCAGTAATTAGGGTAACATATAACTTCTGCACATATCAACCAGAATGCAAAGGGGAGCGGTGGTCGAGTGGTTAAGGTGTCGGGGTCGTGGGTTCGGACCCAACTGGGGTTATGACCACGACCTTTCATGTGACAATAGAACTTTTTTTTCAGGAAGCGGATTTGACTAGAACGCCAAATAACGACATGTCATTGTGTTGTCAAGTTGTGCTCCTGTCAGTATGAAAGTAAGACAGCCAACACGACAGAATGGAATTTTGTCTTGTGTTCGTTTAGCGCCCGCGCCAGCACGAGGACTCGACATAGAAGTGCGCCAACACGACTGACTGATGAAAACTCTCGTGTCGTCGCTCTACTTTTGTCGTGTTCTCGTACTGGTAGGGGCATAAACACGAACAAAAATAACAACAACACGAAAAAAAGATAAAAAAACAACATTTATCGGGATGTCGTGTTGTCATTCTTACGGGGACACCAACACGACATGACATCATGGCAGAAATGACACCATAGTGACACCTATGTATTTTATCAGCTATGTTTATTAGTAGAACTTATTTCAAAGTTTGAAAAATAACTTCCTTTATTACAGTTCTTAAGCTAACTTTTATGTAAAACTGTTTCTTGTTTGAAGTATTGCAAATATCAAATTGTTTAAATGAACAAAATAAAACCGTTTCAATAAACATTTGATTGTCTTTTAGCATTTATGCTAGTTTAAACAGGAGACAATGTTTATTCTGACAGGATTCCTCAAAATTTAGATGCCGTCTCTGAATGAACAGTTTTTAAGTTACAAGTAACTAATACATTTTTGGCGTCACAGAAATATTTGATAAACAAACATCAGCTTTAGAAATAATGTACCGGTCTAATACATATTTTAACACAATGTCCCGGATGACTGCATGGGTACATAATATGTATTATTAAATACCTTTTATAATTAGCATTAAATTACATGTCTATAAAAGCTTGGTGTTATCGGGGGTATTTCCCTTTTCATATTAAATCTAAAATGCTAATAATAATAGGTATTATATATTTGAATGATAATTCTACCTCATTTCTAAACAGATCATCGTGTCGAACCCTTTTAGTGCATATATCAGTAAAATGACAAAATGCATAATTTATATCAGTAAAATGACATAGTACATAACTTATATCAGTAAAATGACATAATGCATAATTTATATCAGTAAAATGACATAGTGCATAACTTATATCAGTAAAATGACATAGTGCATAATTAGTAAAATGACATAGTGCATAATTTATATCAGTAAAATGACAATCGTTTTGTAGAGTAATATACAGTCGCACCTCGTTTGCTTGAACTCGGATAATTCGAGCTCCACTCTTTACTCGAACTCGCCGTCAGGTTCCGGCACAGTCCTAAATAATGTATATTGTCAGGTGGTTCGAACTACCGATAACTCGATAACAAATTGTGCGTGTTCCGTCGAGTTCAAGTGAAAGAAGTTCGACTAGATGTTAATAAGCTGTTCAATTTTCATGCAAAAACAACTCTTTCTTTCTAAATGACCTGATGTCATGTTGTTTGATTTTCTTTTCAGAATATGGTACAAGTCGTTAACTTTTACCTAGACATATAGATATCTATTTTATTTGACGAAGGCCTATCGCAAAGAGAGAACTGTATGAACTCTATGATTGATTAAGTATAAATTATAAACGATTTCATCGAAGTTATAATTTATCCACCTGGTTAATTATTATACGTTGTAATTGGAAATATAGATAGTAATTAAGATATTTTCAGATAAAAACGACTTACCTTTAAACGGCCAAATCCTTCAGTATTAAACGAGACGAAAATGTTTTTATAACAACGAACTAAATCTACTATTTACATGGGTATTGATTTTCCACATGCATGAGTGGCAAAAATGTTATATTTACCTCTTACCTGTCTTAGCCTGTACAGCCTACATGTATAGTTATTTCATAACAAATATCCACTGCAATGTAAAGACGAACTATTAAATCCTGTATGTCCTGTGCAAAACTCGGTCAGAGAGGATAATCACATTGACGGTAACAAATGCAGGCATAATTGAAAATGTCTGTGTATGAGTGCGTTGTTTTGTTCACGGGAGATAACTACTACGGGAGTCTATTCAAATTTTGTATAATTATGCCCCTTGCTTCTCAAGACCCAGAATATATAACAGAAAATGTTAACAGTAAATGTTGAACAAAAAAAAAGAAAAGTTTATTTAATCGGTAGCCTGACTAGTGCCTAAGGCTTATTATAGCAACCACATACTTATTACATGTCATTTGTTAATTAGTCAATAACTTAAAATCAGCAGCAAGCACTTTCTTGAAAGTTTGGCTTGAAATTGAGCACATGCTTTTAAAAAGGTTTCAAAATTTCAACAAAAAAATAACACGATGACATCAAACCAATTCAATCATCTTATGACTCCTGTCCGTTTTTGAAAATTCATAAAATGTACACTAATTAAACATTATGAAGAAAGATGTTGATAATTGATTTGGTACCGAGTCATTTTCTAGTAATAAACAAAACTCTAAACCTCTGTATTCTTATAAATAATATTCGTCCGTTTTCGAAGAACAACTTTTATGTGTTCTTTTTTGTCTTTTAGATATACAAAAATGTATATGATGAGGCAGTAAAACGAATAACATTATATATCTTTCTGTGATGCCATAATTTTGAAATTCTAATATGTTGTGAACAACATTAATGCTTATCTAAAAATATTTTCAAGTATTTTTAACGTACTAGTAAACTGGCAAATGGCGGGTTAGCTCTTTTGTTAAAGTATAGACATGAATAAAAACAGATGCACTAGCTGATTGAGAGAAACCGTATGTAGTGACTAAATAGTAAAATGGCTACTAGATTGATATATATTCTATAATTAGCAAATACTGTACTGTCAATAAAATCTGTAAGAAGATCCTTTGGAAGAATAGATTGCAAGTTGGTAGTTACTTGCGGAGAACAGGTTTTTAGCAGTCTGTTCATGGGAGGTAGCAGAAAGTGTAACAACCCTCACGCCCCCTAGCACCGGCCTAAGCGGAACTCTATTGCCGATGAATACTGAGTGGACTCCATGATCCCGAAGGACCAGAAAATATAACAACACTGAACAAAACCAATCTGGTGAAAGCCTCCAAGTCAGTATCATTTAACTTCGTGTTAACACATTCAAACGAAAGCTACAAACCTAAATATGTGTTAAACATATCGTAACTGCTGTGACGTAGCCACAAGGGTAATCATACCGAGGCTAAACCCTTTGGAGCGTTGGGGATGGGAGCGAGGGTCCGAGGACATGTGCCTCGTCCCCCAATCATCGAAAGCAATTTACTTGCATATGCATATGTCGTAAATTTGATTGTTCATGTTAGAGAAAAAGTACAACATGAACTTCTGTATGACGGAAATGGGTGCATATGCGCATGTTTGAGCAAAATGTTTGCAAGAAAATAGTTTTTTTTTCAAACATGGAAGTTTTTTTTAGGTCGCGGAGATATTTTGATCAGTTTAGAAGGAAAATGACAGCGGCATGAAGTTTTGGTATAACTAGTACATTAACTTTCTACTTTAATTTTACTGTGACCTGATGGATCCCATATCTGTAAGTTTCCGTTCTATCACACTAGCCTTGTAACCGTGAATGAACAATGGAGAACAACTTGTATCGATGTTGACCATGTTTTCAATCGACAAAGAGTGCTGAACCTACGTTACAAGAGCAACGACCTACTGAAAGATAGTAGTTTTAAAACAGAAAATGTCAGAATTACTGTGAACTCATTAATATTCGTGGGGAACTAATTTTCGTGGACTTCGTGGTTGAGTCAATCATGAAATTTAATACCAGCGAACAAGTAAAATTCCCATTCATTTTATGTTAAAAAGTTGAAATCCACGAATTCATATCCCCACGAAATTGCTGTTTTGACCAAAACCATGAACTTTTTTTCAACCCACGAAATTAAATGATTTTACAGTACTTCATCCAGCGACGTGTTTCCGTTATTCTACTGTTTCACAATTCCTGTTAAAATTATTCAAGCTTACAACTCCTGTTTAAATTATTCAAGCACATAGTTCATGCTGTATCTCTTAGATTTATAATAAAAATGCTCACGAAAAAACGTTGTCTTGTATTGCGTCTTATATATTTATTTTCAAAACGGTCAAGATGTTCATTAACATGACCCGAGAGAGAATAGAAATCATTACGTTAGTCATACTGTTTTCACTTTGAGCTGTCTACAGTATTTGCGTAGAGATGCAAAACATAATTTAATGGCTCCGCAGTGAGTTAAATATGCTTGAAAATAAAAGTAAGATTTTTGGTCATCCTGTGACGTTTTGAAATAGTTCAGACTTATTTGAATGGAACTTGCTGCTGTAGACTAAACGGTAAATGGCTCATCACATATACTAATTATATGACTTCGTGTCAAAGGTCATTCGGGGGAAAATGGGACAATTGTTGATAGGATGTTCCATTTTGTTTTCCCCTTTTGTACCATACAATGCTTAGAAAGTGACAGCTGAAGGTGCACGTGTACACGTAAGTTCTTGTGCGAGTGGTTACTAGTACATTCGTGTGCTTAACTGTGTGTCTAGCGCTAATCGTTTTGAATTTGTTTTTCACTGGCGTAATGGTGTATTTCAAAATGGTGCTTAAACATATGCGATAAAGTACCAGATGGAATAAGTGCTCAGTGGTGTTATATCCCTACTAATATTAACACAGCTAAAATGCCAAGCAAAAATATCGTATATGTTTATTTGTTTAGCAGTATTATACAATACAAAAAGGTAAAAATCTAAGTACACACACACACACATATATATATATATATATATATATATATATATATATATATATATATATATATACACACTATGATATATGTCATGTGACATGTACAACGTATTTATCATTCTTGCATACTAGACAGAATTTCCCTGTGCTTTTGTTGGTGATACAAAAAATTATGATGGAATGCGTAAATTCATACGCTACTATAACAAAGCAGAGCTTAATTAAAAGAAAAGCATTCGTTTTATCTTATTTCTTCTATGTATGCAGGAAATAGAATCTATCCCTGGTAGAAGGTGCTGATGGAAATAGTTAGCTCTCTGGTGGTAAGGAGGCTCTATGCAGTTACTCAAGAGCCAGATATCTCCATACATACCTTCAGCCAGTGAAAGATTCTAAAATTGTCAATGGAATCCTCCCTTGAATTTCATTCTTACATCAATGATAGCATAATATTTTTGTGTGTTTTAATTAAGCGCAATATGAATGAACTGCAATTACTTGGCTTTTTTTTTTGGAGTATGTTATACTTTAGATGTGTGCCAACGGTTTCTAAGCGCATTTTACAATAGCCGATGTATTTCATAAACAAATGAAACTTATGCAAAATGAGATTCATTGCTATAAAAAGTTATAAAATAAGCGTCAAGCCTCTGGTGGGACAGAAAACGTTCTAAAACAAGCTGGAAACATCCGCGTTCTTTGATCTTGGGTCACAATTAAGCAACGGTCAACGTCCTGTAAGATGCACGAATATCGCATACAATGTATATGTTACTGATCTACACTGTTGTTCACTAAACAAAGGTTCCCCTATAGTCTTAGTGTCCTTTGACTTCGGTAATGCTCCGCCTTTGATGTCAAAGTAACACGAATGGTAATATGACTGAACTGGACTGTGATTGTATACGCATACGTTGACAGTTTGTACGAAAAGACCGTGCTGTACAAATTGAAATCCATTGAAGAGTGCGTCCCCCTAGTTTGCTGAAGTATGTGAGCGTTAGTTTCCTTGTTTGTTCGTTCATTCATTTCCGACATCTACACTCACTGTTCGAAACATAAAGGCCGCGTACTAAACAATCTTCACAGCACACGGGTATATAGTTGATATTCCCGACTTTCCATTTATCAAGTTTCAGACACTGATAGCACTGTTCACCTGTCCAACAATCGCCTTTTAATGCTAGAAAAAAAGAACCCATAAGTTTTTAATATTCTTCTCTTACTTATATGCTATAATAATACATATTTATAAGCTTTAAAGGGACTAACACACACATTTCAGACGAAAAATAATTTCTCTCAAGAATCTATAAAAAGTGAGTACTCTTAAGTGACTAGTGGTACAAAATTATTGACGTAAGATTTTTGCACGATATTTTTATAACCAAAAAATATTGTGCAGAAGGTAGTACAATGCAGAAAAATCAAATTATCACATTTTACCGATATCTTTCATTTCCACCCACTTTATCATTTTTCAGTGTCATATATACATTTCATGCCAACTTGGTGAAAATGACCATGTTGAAAAAATTCACCTAAACTGCGGGAGAGTAGCTTTAAATGTATTTGTTCATTATACAGAGCTTCAGCTTTAAGTAAGCGATATAACAATCTTATATAACTACAGTTTTATACTGTTCAAGACTTCAAGACTCTAAGATAACGGTATAAAGAATGTATATAACTTCTCTTTTATGACAGAGACTTAAAAAGAATGGCTTTAAAATAACGTGCTAACAAGTATACGAGTTTCCCCTTAAGGTGCTTACACACACTTGCAACCTAAAGTCACGACAAAACGCTAAAAAATCCTTTTTTTTTTGTTTGCATAGTTATTTTGTATAATTTTTGAGAAAGAGTTTCGGTTATAATTTTTTAGGGTTATTAATAAACCCGGACCGGCCCGGCCAAAACACGGAAAACCCCGTTTCCGTTGTCGGAAACCACCGGAAACTTAGGAGGGAAAGGCTAATATTTTTTCGAAGGGTGATACGTCCTTTTCGGGAATTTGGTTTTTATTTATTTTTTACAAAAGTAGAGAAAGTTTAAAATATTGTGTACGTATGTTTGTAAGTTTTCCCTTTGCAAAAGAAAAGACCAAAAATAACAAGTTTTTTAAATCCATCAATCAAAAAATTTATTACGTTCGGCGTCGATGTGTCATTTTGTGTCCGGAAGACACGAGATAGCAGTTTGCAGGTACTTTCAACAGAATGGACGGGTAGTCAAATTTTGTTTTTCACCCAACGATGTGACACTAGGTTTGTGTAGTAGGCGAAGGGGCTATACCGTGCCGGGAAAGTTTTAAAAATTTGGTTGCCGACCAAATAGGTTTTAGATTTAGTATTAAATTTAATGAAAATATCTTGTCTTAGGGAAATATGAATAAAAAACCTTTTATTTAAGGTTGCAAAGTTTTGCATTAAAAAGTACAATTTTGCGAAAATTAATAAAATTTTGTTTTTGAAATTTTATTATACCTTCTCCATCCGGTTGGCAACCAGTAGATCGAAAATGATAACTACAAAGCTATGCGCTGTTTTCATATTCCCATTTGTTTCGGGTTTGTTGAAGTATTAAAATTTGAATAAAAAACAAAATTTAAACTAATAAATTTATCAAAAAACTAGTCCCACTTTTACATTTTTTTCATAAAAAAGGGGAGGCTTTTCAAATTTCATAAAAATATAAAAGTAAACATTTCCAGAAGGGGTATAACTCTATGTAATAGGTCTTGTTCCTAAAATACAAAAAAATCAAAAAAAAACATTTTTAAAATTTGTTGTAAAGATAAATCTTTGGGATTTAGCTTTAAACAAAACCGGGTGTTTTGATGGAGAGAACCGGGGGAGTTACGAAAGATCGGTCGCAAAGTTTCGAAACCCCAACCCCCCCCCCCCCCCCCCCCCGCCCCACCCCACACACAACCGAAACATGCCGCTCGTTGTTTAAAAAAAAACAATAAAAAAACGGTAAAAATTTTAATAGGGATAAAGGGGGGGTTTAGTGATAGAAATGAATTTATGTTTTAAAAATTTTGCTAATTTTTTTTGGGTTTTAGATTTTTTAATTTTGATTTTTCTTTCTTTTATATTTGAAATAATACTGCATTCTTTTTAACACAAAATTAAAAAAAAAACGGCCCGGTCGGACTGAAACTTGCTTTTGCTATAGCTTTAAAAATTCACACAATTTTAATTTTTTTTTTTTAATAAAACATTTTAAGCTTGGTTACAAATGTGTGAAATTCGATGTTAAATTTATTAACCCCACACAATGTCAATGCCTTTTCCTTATTTTTAACTTGAAAAATATATCTAAGCTTTTTTTATATCTCGTGCGAAAAATCGTTTTTTTAAAATTTCGCCATGTGATATTTCAAAAAATTCCCTTTTGGTGAGGTCGATTTGAGCCGCCCCTGAGAAAACCAACATCCCCCCAGTTGGTCAGGATCCATGCTGTTTGCTAACGGTTTCTCAAAATCGCAATGGGGCGGGGGTCTAGTGGAAAGGTGTTGGCGCTCAACCCAGAGGTCTGGGTTAAACCCCCTGGGGTCCGCCTGACTTTATTGCACCAGTACTTTTTTTTTCCGGGAAAGGGCTCGGGTGGTTACAATAGCTTAAAGCTTTCATCCAAATCAGCTAAAACAAATTTGATAACTAAAAACTATCGCAACAGACATGTTGGTTTTCTCGGTTGGGCTATATGTGAATTTATCGGCCTGATAAAAAGCTTTTCACCTCGGCAAATTTATCGATTGATATCGTTTTAAACAGGTCAAAAAAATCCAATGACCCCATAAAAACGAAAATTGTTTTTTATCAAACCCAGCTACTATAAGTTTAAAATATTAGATAAAATGTCTGCCCCGATATGTTTAAAAAGCGATGCGCTTATTATACATAGGATTAAATTATTTATCTTGTGTTAAACCCCGGCCTTTTTTTTTTTTCTGTTTTGAATGTTTTGTTCTCAGCAGTTTTTTGAAAAAAATTTTATCAAATATAAAACTGAAACTATCCCCTCAGATTGGAAATTAAAAATACTAATCTAAGAAAATGAGGGTTATTTTTTTCCCGTAGTTATCGCCGCTTTTCAAATTTTTTTCTGTGTGTTTTTTGTTAAAAGTTCCCCCAAAAATTACAGCGTTTTGAAACCAGACTACAGTCCTATAAAAAGTAATGTTTTTTCAGCAAAGTCGCGAAAATTTTAAAGTGTTATAGTAACCCTCCTTAATTTGTCTTTTATTTAGTAAGTTAACTTTTTTAATGTTAAAAAACTTTTTCATTTTTTTTGGGTTAATAAATAAATAATGTATTCTGAGGAGTGCCCCTAAAAATAAATTCTTCGTGCAAATATTTTAAATTGCGAAAAATTTGAAAGTTACTTTGAGAAGAATTTAGTATTTAAAATGTAAATGTATAATAAAATGTTGACAAAATGGTTTAATTTAAAAAAGGGCCCACAACAGGAAATAATTTTCCCGGCAAATTTTTGATTTTTATTTGGTCGGGACTTTGTATGCCATCAAATTTTCCTGCACCACAGCTTAAATAAACCCTGATAGTCATTTTTTTTTTTTTTATTAAAAAAATTTTCGGAAACTTTTTCAGAAAAAAAAATACATACTAAGTGGCGAACGACGTAAATTTTTAAATAAAAAGTATATTTATGTTTTTCTTCCCCCTTTTGTGGAACATGTATTCAGGGATACAGGGAAAAACAAAAAAGTGGGAAAAAGAAATCAAAAAATGGCTAACAAAAAAAATAAAATTTAAATAAATTTTGTGTTGTAAATTTTTTTGTGGTGTTGCTTTTTTTTCCCTTAGATACAAGCTTTTGTTGTGAAATTTTGGTGTGAATAGCTGCGCGTGAAAAAGGGTAGGAGAAAATTAAGAAAATACCGCGAAAAAGAAAAAGGGCCCCTGTTTATTTTTCGTCTTTAAATTCAAATTTTTTTATTCGTAATTGTATTTGTAAAAAAAAGAACCACTACTTAGTTTCCATTTGAAAACCCAAAAAAAAATTTTAAACTCCGTAAAACAGAAAGTACAACTATTATATTTGGGTTGAGTAAATGTGATTTCTCGACGGATTGCGTAAGGGTCGAAATTTTTCCTTTTTTTAATACAATGTTTTTTCGGGTGAAGATCAACTTTTTTTTTTTTTAAAAAAAGTTATGAGGTGCAAATTGTTTTTGGGGAAAACCGTCATTAAAATTTTTTACCGTAAAGTTTAAAAAAAAATTGTAAAGGGTTAAAACTTTTCTGGTGCTTTATGGATTTTGGCCCCACTGGGCGTTTACAAACCATTGCTGAAGAAATTCACTAGATCTTTTGTAAAAAAAATGCAAATTGTACAATTTCGGTTATACAAAAAGAGAATTTTTTTTGATAATTACTTATTTGGTTTTTTTCCAATAAAAACCCTAGTTAGGGCTCCCAAAAATGCGAAGTTAAAGGCTCAATATGATCCAAGTAAGTTCCTTCCGGGTGGTCACGTAAACCCTAGTAAGTAAGCAGTGTTAGGTAAAATCGTCTGCAGTACATTTTTTTTAATGTAAATTTAAAAAAAAAATTTTAATGAAGAAAAATTTGTGGTTTGAAGAAAAATCCTTCAAAGTTTTATTTTTCTTTTTCGAGACTTATTTTTAATTTTGATTAGGGGCTCCAAGTTCTTCGTTGTTCTGTATCAAAAGCCCAGCCTAGCAAACGACTGAAAAGGCATTCTGTTACAATTTATCAAATTTTAACCTAAATAAAATTTCAAACTTTTGCAAGAATGTTAACCTTGAAGTTTATTTTGAAGTATCTAAATGCTATCTGAAAATGTGGATTGGTAAAAATCAAACGACTTAAAAAGTTTTTACTTGGTTTTTTTTTCACGAAACGTGTGATCGTTCTGTATTTGGGTGCAGTTAAATGGAATTTTGTTCCCTTTTTGTTTTTTTTTCGGTCGAGTTTTGGGTTTCCCCCCAATGTGAAATAACTCGTGATGTTCCTGGAAAAATAACAGACTCGCCCCGAAAAAAAGGGCTGTTGGAGTCCGGTCAAAATCCGTTGACGGATTCGACCCCCGACCCGGTTTTTAAGACATCTGTACAAAAAAGAAAAAAGGTTTTTAAAATTTTTATTGTTTTTTCTATATAGTTTTGAAACTAATTTGATATAACTTAAATAAACAGTTATTCAGAGATTTCTTGCAAAATTAAAAAAAAAAAAAAAAAAAAAAAAAAAAATATGTTTTAAAAATTTTTGCCCAACCCGCCCAAAAATGAAATCGATTATCGAAAGTGCAAAGGCTTGCCATAAATGCAAAGTACACAATTTATCAAATTTGTGCTTTATCGTACGTCAATTCAGTCGACTAAGTTCAAGAGATTTCGTACTGGTGAACAAACCCATCTCGTATTTTTTCTTATATTTTTACAGGGGTATTTTAAAAAAAAAAGGGGTACCGTGTGTAAACTTTTCAAAATTTTAACGCTGCATTCTTCGTGCGTAATCGGGGTCCCGACCATCTTTTTTTTTTAATGACCCTAATGTTTTTGGTCTTTGGTTTTTTTTAAAAACTTTTTTTAATTTAAAAAAAATTTTTTAAAAAAATGCCTTTTATTCTTTAAAATTGTCAGTGATATTAGAAATTATTGTTTCTTTTTTTTCATAAAAAATAATTTCCGTAAAGCTCTTGAAAAAAAAGTATAACAGTGGACCCTGTGGTCCTGAATCGCTCACTTTTCCCCATGCCCCGTTTTGAGTCTGACGTTGTTTTTTCTATTTTTTGACATGTGACCTGTTTTTTAGCTATGTGACCCAGTTTTGACTTTACCTAATATTATCAAGATAAAAAATTTGACCAATTTTTATGAGATCCATTGAAAAAAATTTATCTTAGAGAGGTCAAAAGATTTTAAAAATTTTAGACCTATGACCTGTTTTTGACCGCAGTTGACCCAGTTTAAATGCCGATATCCCGTGAAATTCAGACCAATTTCATCGATCCTTGAAAAGTTGGCCCCTTGGAGGTCACAAGGTTTTTTTTTTTATTTGCTAGCCTAGTTTTTTAAGGCAAAGTGACCCAGTTTCAACTTGACCTGTATCATCAAAGGGGAACATTTGACCCAAATTTTTTTTGGAAAACCATTTACAAATTTTTTCTTGGAGGTCACAGGTTTTTCTATTTTTGCCCATGACCCAGTTTTTGAGACTGCCCTGTTTTGAATTGACTGATTCATCAGGTGAACATTCAGCCCTTTTTTATACAGATCCCCCCATGAAAAATATGGCCTTGAGAGGTCACAAGGTTTTTTTTTTATTATTTACCTACGATCTAGTTTTGCCCCAAAGTACCACTTTTGGGAACCCGACCCAGATTTTTCAAGGTGAAAATTTTGACAATTTTCATGAAGTCTTGAAATAATGGCCTCTAGAGAGGTCACAAGGTTTTTTTTTTTTTAGACTATGACCCATTTTTGACCGCCCCATGACCCCTTTCGAACTTGAAATAGTTTTATCAAGAGAAATTCGCCCAATTTTTTCAATCCCCTGAAAAATATGGCTCTGAGAGGTCACAAGGTTTTTCTTTATTTGACTACGGGGCCTGTTTTTGAAGGGCCCTGACCCAGTTTTGAAATTTTACCTAGATTTTCAAGGTGAACTTTGAACCATTTTTTTTTTAAGATTTGTGAAAAAATTGGCCCCTAGAGGGTCAAAGGTTTTTTTTATTTTAGATTATGCTATTTTTTAAGGCAGTGACCCCGTTTCGAACTTTTACCTGATTCTCAGGAAAAAATTCTGACCAAATTTTATGGTTTGTGAAATTTGGCCCCTGGAGGTCACAAGGTTTTCATTTTTAGACCTATGACCTAGTTTTTGACGGCAAGTGACCAGTTTCGAACTTGCCTAGTATCATAAAGATGAACATTTGGGACCAATTTCATAAAGTTTCCCATGAAAAATGTGACCTCTGAGTGGTCAAAAGCAAAAGTTTACGGACGCCGCACGGACGGACGACGGACGACGGACACCGCGCAAATCACAAAAGCTCACCTTGTCACTTTGTGACAGGTGAGCTAAAAATCTTGCCTTTTTACTCTATTTTTTTAGGCATTTTTACCGGACACAAAGAATTTTTAGGTTTTGGGGAAATTTGCACAGGTGAAACAAAAAACTCTTTGGGCCCCGAGGGGAAATTTCCCTTTTCCCTTCGAAATATAACAACTTTTTGGACCAAACGTGATTATAAAATAGTATATATTGATAACGATACAAAATATGGGGAAAACAAATTAGAAGGCTCGTCAAATAACGACTTCCTGTGTACAATTTTTACAAATTTTATTAAGACGTTTTTTGCAACAGAAAGAACACGCAGTTTTAACCTTCATCAAAGAAGTTCCTCGCGGGCATCATAAAGTTCAGTGTTTTTTTTTTTTACTAAATTCTAAATATGTAAGTTGATATCGACACGATATCTTCGTAATTATTCAGCCTTCGTCCTTTAAGTTTCGGTGGTTTCCGTACAATCGGGAATTCGGCTATTTCCGTGGTTTGGGCCGGGCCGGGCTGGGCCGGGTTTTATTAATAACAATTTTACGTATGTTTGAAACTTACGGCAATTAAAACTTTAGAGATGATTGTCGGAGACAACATGGAAAGTTAAAACCATCTGGAAGGGTGTAGGGTCCGCACTCTGCAATTAAACAAATAAACAAGGTTAACGTACTTTCATGCAAATCGAAATCACAAAATTACCAATATTGAACACAACTTGATTGTTTTGTTGGTATTACTGCGTTTTTTAATCATTACTTTATATAAAGTATTTATATACGACCGTTTTGTAACGGTATGAAAATCAACTTCAGAACATAAATATGAGGTCAAGGACTTGGGAAGTTTTGAATTTTCTCAGGTAACCATTCAGTATATTAACCTTTATTATCCAAATGTATCTTTCAAGAGCTATCTGCTTAAACTTACCATTTTTCTTTTCTTTGTTTTTGAAAAAAAAAAAAAAACAATTACGAAAAGAATTTACTGTGTATCTTATATATAACTGCCTCCGTCGAGCTGTAAGTATATTTCGAGGCATTTTAAGGTCGATGACATCAATTCACTTGCCCTTTGTCTCTGCGGCTCGGGTCGTCTTGTGATAAAAGTTGTTTTGATGGTTGGAGACATTTCAGGTTCAAATGTCTGGAGGGGCACACGCAGTTTTCCGATGGAAAATCCCCATACCCTAAACTGTGCTGCCGTGACTTTAAACCAACAAATGAATATTTCGACACATGCTTATTATGTGACTTTGAAAATGTCTTTATTTATAATTTGTTTGGATCATTTTTTATGTGTGCAAATATGTATCAACGCGTAACTATAATACTGAAACCTTTCTTGTTGTTATGCGTGATGAGGTGTATTTGTTTGTCTTTTTTTGTTGAGTTTTACGTCACATCGACACAATTTTAAGTCATACGGCGACCTTTCGGTTTTGGGTGGTGGAAAGCCCCAGGGTAAAACCACCAACCTTCCGTAAGAATGAAAGTTACTATACTCTCAATGGTAGTAAGTACGGGGCAATCTATCTAAACCATTATACATGACACGTGCATATGAAAACCAAACACACAACGAATCTCGCCTGCTTAGCACAATGGGGAGAGCGTTGGTCTACGGTCGCGAGTTCGATCCCCGGGCGGGGCGTATGTTCTCCGTGACGATTTTATAAAAAAGATTGTGTCCGAAATCATTCGTACTCCACCTCTGATTCATACGGGGGTTACTTGTGGAAAACACAGTTGTACTGGTACAGAATCCAGGAATACTGCTTAGGTTAACTGCCCGCTGTTACATGACTGAAATACTGTTAAACCCAAAACAAACACAACGAATCCCAGCAATTTTTTATTCATATTTAGTTTTATTATATATTTTAAGATATTAAAAAAGCACATCTTTCACTAACATAGCTTAATTTTAGATACACGCTTAAATATAATGATTCTGACAAACGAAGTTACCCCGACTTTAAAAATTTTAAAAAAACTATATATATACTGGTCATTTGCTGGGTCGGTCTGCATGTTCAGATCAAAATTTTTTCCACAATGTTGACTTTGGATAAACCCTGATTTTTCAAAACTCAAAGCTACATTTCAAACTGCTATTCAGACATAATTTTGAATTATTTAACGTGTCAAATATTATAATATCATAATTCATGTTTAGAAATATATTAACGTAGCCGTATTAATAAATTTACTAATGGGCTGCCTTTACTTTTTTAAAAGGATTTTCATTTCGGTGTGTACCGAGTCTACGCTTCTATGTTGAAGATATATATTGTTCGGATAACGTAACGCTATTAGTTCGGTCAGAACTACCTTAAAAAAAAACTTCCGTAGTACACATTGTATATCCTGCTAAGCTATACATGTATTAGGTGTGCAATACATTTATTTTAAATATAATACATACTAAAAGTATCTAGATGAATTTAGATCTAATATAGCTTTAAAACACAAATTTAATTAATTATGGTAACCTCAACACTGTTTAATGAAACTAGAGGTAACTTACCATCGTCATTTTTCGTTTGCGTGACGACAACAACAACTACGATAACGACAGCAATAATGATGCGGCAGCTCCACACCGATAATGATGAAACGAGTTCGAGACTTTGGGGTTGATTATCGTCTTACTGTGAAAATATTGTCAAAAGTAGGTTGTAGTATTCAAAAAGATGTTGTCAAATGAAAAAAAAATACAAGTCGAAAAAAAGGGGGAAAATAAAAAAAAGCAAAAAAAGAGCAATGTAAGTTAGTTCTTCAAAGTGATTTAATAAGTGTATTAAGTTTCAATCAATGCCCCTAAATGGTTACTGAGATACCAGCTTACATGCAAAAATTAACAAAATTAGGGACGCCGACGCATTGGTGGTCCATTGCTTTTACCCATTCTTCGAGTAGTCGAGCTAAAATTGAAACATTTTCATAAAGATAAATGTCGTGTCGATCACTTGCCCGAATTTCACGGGTTCGAATCTCACTCTATAAAACCACAATCCCAAAAAGCTTAGTCGGTAGTTTCAAGGCGGGCTTGGAATCAATCAATAACATGCTTAAGTTCAGTGACTTGTTTATAAAACCAACTTTAAATCTTTTGACCCTGAGTTTTTTTTTCTTCTGGAAGTGGAGCCATATATAAGTTCGAATAAACCGAAGAATTCACTTCATAAACTCTATCTATAACATAGATCAGAAAACAGTCAATAAAGGGAGAAGAAAGTTCAATGCACCTCGTGCTCATCGTGCTTATTCATACTCCTTTAAATAATACCACAGGCGTCAGAAGAAAGGAGGCTATCATCGGTTATGCTTTGTTTCCAAAACATACACATCCTAAAACCAAGTCGGATAAAAAAAACAACAGGTGTATATATTAGGGCCTTTATCATATGTTTTACACTGGAACTATGTCTAACAATTTCCTATGCTTATACTAACATAAGATGTAAACTTATCTACACTGGAAGAAAATCAGATACCTTGAATCTACGTATGTCTTTTCCTCAGCAATATCTTTTCCGACCTGGTTTTTGATTTTCGCTAGAATCCATTGTACAATATATTCCCACTGAAATTTTTTAACAAAAATTCGCTTATTTGAATATATGTATGAACCTTAAAATGGTATCATTTACCTTTTTATCTTGGGCTGGTTCCAGCCAAGTACAATTGTGTACAATGAACTCATTCGGGGTATTTAACATAACATGTTGATAAAGTTTACATGATGACCATGGTTACATGAAACTCGATAAATTGATTTTGTTGTAACAATAACCACCAATTCATAGCATATGTTTATTACAAAACTGAAAAAAAAAACAACTGTACATTGTTTTATCATAAGATGGCAACCACCGTTGTTGAATTTACAAGAGTCGATTAATCAAATGTTTCACATTCACTTTAATTCAGTTGAGGGATGACAGATAGCATTGTTTTTGCACGCATCGCATATTTAATATATAGTAACAATAAAAGTAGGGAAGACCCGTTATGTACACATTTTAAGTACAACAATATCTTATTGTTATTATTCCTTCTCTTGGAAGGAATATTTCGTTTAAAAATTCACACTTGACTGAGCTTGATACCGAAGCTTTTTTTCATTACAAGCGGCCAATAAAACTCCGTTTACCTTAGAAATAACCTGTGACGTTAAACTATTCTTTCTCAATTGGGGGGAATCCATGGGTTACACAATACTAAACCCGAGGATGATTAATTGATTCTTTTATTTCCTCCTGAACATAACATATGTACATTCACCAGATAGACATATATCAGCAAATTTAAATGTAAACAACCAAATATTATCGTTACCTTCAAATGCATGGTTAATATATGAAAACAAACTCCATTGTGACCCTCTATAATTATGTGTAACAAATTTACACATGAATATTGAATACCAGGTCAATGTCTCAGTACCGTATTTACTCTATTGAAAGAGGTAACAGATTTAATTTGTTGTTGGATTTAACAATTTATGTTAAATAACTAGCGTAAATACTTACCTGATATTTTTTTGCAGTATAAAACAGACATTGCAACCAAAATTTTACAAGATGGTCATTTTATATTTATATAGATGTGCCCTAGAAGGAACTTTTGGTATGCTTTAACTTGTAATCTGAATAGATCTATACAAATATAAATAACTCACCTTCAAATGGTCTAATCCAATAGTTTTAAACTTAAGCAACGAGAGACGAAAATGTATTTATGATATAACAATGACCTAACAGGGGAAATATTTTTACAAAGAAACATAATTTTGTTGGGGAAAATGTTTACCTGTTGACCTCAGGTTGACCTTTACATGTGTAGCTGTTTCTTTATCCACACTGATGAAGAGACGAAAAGCACTTTAGTCCTGTGTAATTCAGTTTATACTCTAATCCACCAAGCTATTTCATTATCCAAACCGATGTGTAGACGAAAAACACTACTTTTATATTAGTTTTTATTCCTGTGCATATTAACTCTGCGAGGCAGCATACATGACTCATATCCACTAAGAGGCAATGTTAATTAATATGCGTTTACAAATAATATCTCCGACCCAAGCAACATCAAGAACATCTCTGTAAACTAACATAAACTGATTGATTTTTCTACACTGTGAGAAACCATTCACAATAATAGACCGGCTGCAAAACTAGGCCAAAACATATTGCTTGTTTCCGGTAACATGCCCCCAAAATAGGGTACGCAGGTAGAATTTTTTTTTTGATTATTTTTTTTTGCAATGAACACAAAGCAAAATGTAAAAAAAAAAAAAAAAATAAAAAAAATGCGAAAATATCGATTTTTTCCCCAAAAATATTCAGGCGAAAACAGACAATTTTTAAGCCTTATAGTATTTCGTAATTTCATATGCCTTTTATAGCAGTCAATAATTAAACTGTTTGCCTGGGGTCCGAGTAATAGTTTATTATTGCATGAAATCAGAAATAAATTTTCACATTTATTTTGTTCAATGTCATATTTTAACAACGCAAATTTAACTACCCAGCGATTAATTAATAAGGAGTCATGCATGTTATAATTAATTGTTTCGTCTTTTTCATGTCTGATTTATTTAAGTCACAAGTCTAATACGTCATGACGTGAGAAAATCTCTGAAAGCAGTAATGAAGAAAATAATGATAATAAAGACTTTTGTTATCAGTCAAGTGTTTATTTTACATACAGCAATGTACATGACCAATCAATTATAAATTATAATCAATAACATGAAAAGCGTTTGTTGAAAATAGATAAAAGAGCTATGTTATTAGTATCAAAACAATTGAAGTGTATTAGTTTTAGACTAAATATGTTTATTAAATGCATCGTGGTAGAGAGGAATGAACATAACATGTATGCTATTGATAGCTGTAAGCTCGTGAGCATTTTTTATGTTGTATAATTTATTTACGATTGACAATTTTATTAATTGTTTTCCAAGATGGTAATTAATCCAACTCTGTGTTCATTTTCGAAACCAATTAAACATTATTGTCATTTTCATCTATTAATCATTTTCATTTTATTACACACTGTTTATTCACAAAACAAAATGAAAATAAATTGTAAAATGGCATTTAAAACCCAAAACAACGTAGATGTGTTTCTGTGTGCCGTTATTTTCAAATCAAAAAATCAGTTTCTTCGCGCAACCGTTACGCCAATTTGAAGCAGTTAAATAGGGTAAAATATCATCTGAGACTGGGATTTGAACCGTAGATCTGTGCCTCTTGTATTCGAGGTATTCGTCATTTAGTACTTGAACCATATTAGTTAATCTCAGTATAGGTTATTCAATCTAACTTAGCCGTATTTAGTACCGTAGACAGACAAAAATTTTAACCGAGGCAGTGTAAGGGGTAGACTAGCCACTAGACTGATAATAAAGACTTAGTCACAATATTTCAACTTTTTGTATTTTTTCTTTTATTTTACGAAACAGCGACAAATGTCAGTCTACTTTAGAGACTTTTTCTCAGAGAACTGATTTTAAGTTACATTATCATTATAATGATACAGGATATAGACTTGCTATATTCATAATATTAAAAATTAGTCTATGTTAGGGGGTCCGGGGGTATCCTAAAGCTCCCACGGTATGTGAGCGATTTCCTGCATTTTCTGGTTATTATGTCTCCCACCACACAGTGGTGTGGGAGACATATTGATTTACTCCAGTCTGTCAGTGTGTCTGTGTGTGTGTCTGTCACAAAGCTTGTCCGCACTCTAAGTCGAACATTTCTCATCCGATTTTCACCAAACTTTAACAAAATGTGTTTGACCATAAGACCTCGGCCATGTTCGATAACTAGCCAAATCGGTCCAGGCGTCTTGGAGTTATGGCCCTTGAATTACCAAAAATCGGTCTTTTTACTCTTGTCCGCACTCTTATTCGAATATTTCTCATCCAATCTTCACCAAACTTGAACAAAATGTGTTTGACCATGAGACCTCGGCAAAGTTCGATAAATAGCAAAATCGGTCCAGGCATTTTGGAGTTACGGCCCTTGAATTATCGAAAAATTGGCCTTTTTACTCATGTCCGCACTCTTCATCAAACATTTCTCATCCGATCTTCACCAAACTTGAACAAAATGTGTTTGACCATGAGACCTCGGCCAAGTTCGATAACTAGCCAAATCGGTCCAGGCATTTTAGAGTTATGGTCCTTGAATTACCGGAAAAATCTGTCTGTTTACTCTTGTCCGCTCTCTAAGTCGAACATTTCTCATCCGATCTTCACCAAACTTGAACAAAATGTGTTTGGCCATAAGACCTTACCCAAGTTCGATAACTAGCCAAATCCGCCCAGGCACTTTTGATTTATGGCCCTTGAATTATTGATTGGATCCACTCATCCAGACCATCTAATTGGATCCACTCGTCTAAAACATCTAGAGAAACTAACATTTTTCATAGGGGCAGTTGTGGGAGACATGCGCTTTTCTCAAAAGCATCTCTAGTTTAAAGGTTGTTTTAATATAATAACATGATTTATGAACTAGTATAATTTTGTTTTATTTCAATATTTAACAAGCAAATTCGATGAATTGGTGTCCCCCACTGAATGGGTTTGTGGTGAGGAATGGCAAAGAATTATATCCGGCAAAAAGTTAAGGATGTTACTAAGAAGCAAATAATTTCATTAGTCAGGATCAATTTAACAGAAAACGGATGTTTTAAGTGTACATAATAATTTGTCTGTTAAGGTGATCCTGGCTAATGAAATTATTTTGAATGGAATGTTTACTATTTTAACGCTGCGGACGTAGAGATGGAAAACTTGAAAGTACACGTTTTTGCCTACGGCTGTTTAACATGTACATTTTCTGGAACGTGGATGTTGACGGGGTGGGGTGAAGGGGAGGTGGGGTGGGGTTAGTTACAACTTCACATATTGATAAATATTCATGGAAGGTTTGAAAAATTAAAAAATGGAATGAAAACATTTTTTTTGGAGGGGCCGGGTGAGGGTACAAATCTTCACATGTTGATAATAAATATTGATCACATGTTGATAATGAATATTGATGGAAAACGTTGGGGGTTGGGTGGGCTGTGCATTATGGGGGTGGTGGAGTGACTTGGCGGAGGAGCGAGGTCGGGGGTGGGGTGTACAACTTTGCATGTTGATAAATATTCATGGAAGGTTTAATAAATGTTCATGAATATAACCAGTCTAGCTACGTTGTTACACAAACGTGATACCAATTTAACTTTTTTTTTGTAATTTCTCATTGTTGGATATACAATGTATACATTTTATATTTTAGTATATAAATTTTGTGTAAACCAATGTATCATCACTGAGAAAAATAAATAACTTTGGCTAAAAGATCAAAACTTAATAACGTTTCTTAATGTCATAAAAGTTCTTTAATGGAATTTATGCATTATTTTACTTTATTTTCATGCACTACTAAACTTTCAATCAAGGCCTCACTACAACTTATAAAATAACTGTCAGTGTAAGCCATGAGAAAAGTGTGCATGTTGTATATTGAATAGAAAGAGATTTAAACAAATGTAGGTCATATTTTGTCTGCCTGATCAGTTGTTGGTAAAAGGAGCTATTTGATTTTTCTTTCACTTTTGACCAATGTTTTATGTTGGCTTCAGTTTATTTGTCAAATCAGAGTTGTTCCCCTTATATTTTCTTGGGTAGGTACCATCTCTACAATCATTGTAACCAATGTAGCGTTGAAATGTAGTCGTTGGTTACGGAATTAAACAATTATATTGCACTACCTATTTTGCTCGTTTTATGAGATTACCATTATTTGCATAAGTAAGAGATTAATTAACTCCGCCCCGCCAGGTCGAATAAAACGCACAATATATGTACATTGTATAACAAAATCTTAGTACAGATTCAAAATGATAACTTCATAAACGACGATTGTTACTTATGAATTTAAACTGAACATCATGCATTAAAACATATTTCAATAATTTTTAATTTATGTGTAATTGTCCCCCATCCAATTTGCTCACAAACGTTTTGGCACTGTCGTTATTTCTGGAAACATCTGTAAGCTCAGAGTCCGTGGTTATTACAGTTACAGCTGGACCATGACAGCGAGAGCCCGTATCTTCCACAGTCTGGACAACACACAGGTATATGGTTGAGATTCCCGACTCTGTCCCTGTTAGGGCCTTCAAGACAATCGTAACACTGTTTTCTTGTCCAGCAATTACCACTTATTTCTGAAAAATAATTAAAATAACTTTGGTACGCATGACTTTAGCTGACACTGGTCTCCGATTTTCAGAAACATTTAAACTGTTAGAAAGATAAACAAGTGTACATGTTCTTGAAATAAATCTTCAGCTGTCCTTAAATGACAAAATGTGCCGACGCAGAACTTTGGACATTCATAGCAATGTCCATACATTGCCTTCGTAAAATTTAGCAGAAAATAAACGACGTAATGTTAACAATAAAGATTTTCGACACCTTCACCCACAATTTTCATTTCGCATTTATATGATATAACTAATGTATTTTGTAAACCAGATAGAATCGATCGAAAATTTTCGAAATTTTAAGTGATCAGCTTTTGGTCAACTATTTTGTTAAAATAGCATCCCGTTGATAATTTGGAGGTATTTTTCGGGTCATACATAAAGGATCTACATGCCTGAAGTATTTCAATTATATAGAGTTAAGAGCTTATATATTTTGCACCCAGACCTAAGAAGCATATAGTCAATCAGCTTCTACTGCCTCAGGAACTTTCAACACCTGGCGCATAATTCGATCCTCTTCCAATCTTCCAAAGTTACACACTCTTTAGCCTGTTTAAGCTCTGAAACTCAGGTGAGCGATCTATGACCATCATGGCTCTTTTGTTTTATATAAGAACGCTACAGTTGCTGAAGGGTAGTTTAGCTAGTATTTCTTATGCAAGAAACAGGTAATAATAACAAGATAAATAAAAAATTGCTGAAAGCAAAACCCCTTCCTTTACCAGAAAGTGGTTTTACTATAAAATATACACACAGTTCCAAAAGAAAGTGTGCACTTAGTTTTCTGTTATTTTTTCTCGGTTATTTTCATGAAAACTTATAATGTTTGGTACCAAAATTTAAATCAGTTCGTAAACAAATTGATGTGCATTTTAGATTTTGAGTTATACCTGAGAGTTTGTGTATGAAAAAAATGAAACAAAAACGTCGGGGAATTTTTCGAAATATTTAAACTTAAAATATGCACACTTTCTTTTGGAACTGAGTATAACTTACTGCAACCAGTCATGTAAAACAATGACCCACTTGAAACTATAAAAGTTGGAGCTTTATCAGAGTACGTTACGTTGAAAGGTCCGCAACCTGCAATTTTTAATAGCACATGTAAACAGGTGTAAATGTATGAAGGTGTAAATTACCGTATCTGAATTTTAAAAATCCGACTTGAATGTTACCAAAACTCATTTTACTGGTATCAATGAAGTCGTTTTATTGCTCCAATACGGTTGCTAAAAATGAAATAACTTTTTAATAAGTATAGAAATTAGCATAAATCCTGCAGCTTGACCCTTTAAATTTTTAAAAAGGTAACACATAACCCATAACATGAATGTATGTAACATGTGAAATTCCCTACCTCTACATTTTATGAGCATAATGGTATTGTATTCGGTTTGGTAGGTTGTTCACAATCGCACTTACACATATGTTCTGCGTATGCTTTAAGAAATTGGCACATTAGTATCTAAAGGCAGCTTTTATTCTGATTAAGTATAAATAACAATTCAGTTCACACTTAAATGATTACCTGTTGTTTCATCTTCAATAGTAGTTGTTTCCTTCTCTGCCTCTTCTGCAAATTGAATACAAACACTACTTTGATTATTTAGTTATCGACCCTCTAGTCTCTCCTTGTAGCTACAACACCACTAATTGTATAAGCCAGAACCAGGATTGACCCGACATTAACATGGATATTTAAAACAACAAAAAATTCCCATACTATTACTGAGAAGGGGTTCAATGCCCGAGTGGGTAAGGTCGCTGACTTCGAACAACTTGTCCCTCACCAATGTGGGTTCGAAACCTCACTTGGTTATAGAATATATTATAAGAGGAAGCAACTAAGCTGATTAATGGAAGGACGCTGGTTCAACTCTGGTACCCATCCAGGTCTGAAACAATGCCCGGAGGATCACCTTGGGTTTACCTACACCGCCAAAAGCTGGAAAGTCGTCATATTGCCTAATGGATGTCGGTGTTCCTCTAAACCCACCAAAACAAAGAAACAAACTAATACTGAGACAATTATATTTTTCACTGACAAGCAAACGAAATGAATCGTGTTGACTTCATTAGATTAGGGTTAAAACTGCCCATAAACTGGTCATAAAAAATATAGCCCAACCCCATTCCCACGCTCCCTCTTAAAAAATAAACCAATTTTTATTTTGATGTTATTTCATAGTCATTTCGATGTAATTTCATAAAAGATGTTCTCAGAGAAATATAGCATACACACTAAAATACTAAAATTAATTTCACCGGGTTTTAATAGTCATCTGATTGTGACGGTATCAAGGGACATTCTGCAATTAACTCATTCTGCCAATGGCACAATGATTTTTAATGATTATTTTATGGTAATAAAACATAAGAACGATAATAATCAGAAGTTAACTCATTTAGCCGTAAAATTGTTTGATCCCGCAGAAGGCATTATTTGCCGCACGAGCGACGAGCGAATTTTTTATTTTTGGGTTGCCTTATTTCAAGTGTCATTGCTCAATGAATCTTCCTTGGTATCAATCTATTTATTTATTTTATGTTTCGATCATATAAAGAATCATCCGTAATTTTCAGGCTTCGAGAAATCACAAATCATAACTTGAACGACGCTCGCTTTAACAGTTTTCTTCAACGAAAACATTTATTTTCCCACAACATCAGGTTTTATTTATGTTTTAAAAATGTTACGCAACAAAAATTTGATTAGTCCAATTTGTTAGAAAGTACTAAAAGATTTTATCAAAAGACCAATGAAATGTGACAACTGAAAGCGTCACGCGGAATTCAGAGCTATTACTATAAAGACGCATATACGCGGCGTGAGTTTGCCAGATGTAGATAACAACACCGCCTAGAAGCGGCACGCGGTATACAGATAACATTAGCATTAATGCGTGTTGCGTGCAGAATGATTAATTAATATGTTCTGCTGGACAGGTACGGCATTTAGTAGTTTCTTCCAATTTTGAATGGCTCTGTTATTTTTCCTTTGTAAGTAACTTCGAATATGTTACCCTTTTCTATGTGGTTCTTAATTTTTAGGAGAATATATAATCGATCCATTTACAACACCTGAAGAAAATGAGAGAAAATATATCTGAAAATATATGTCATAGTGTAGGAGCTACTACAGGATTAGGTAACTTACCATCAACATTTTTCGTTCGCGTGACAACTACAACAACAACTACGATGACGACAGCAAGAACAATGACAGCAGCTACCACTCCAATAATAATCAAACGGGTTCGAGACTTCCGCGGTTGGTACCCCGTGCCAGATGTGCTGCAAATATTTGTAGATGCAGGATTCAGAAAATAATAAAATTGAAACATTCTATCAGTAGAAATGGCGCTGTCGTCATTTCGGGCAGAACCCCACGCGTTCGAATCCAACTTTAATCATAACTAGCCTTAAAAGTCGGGTTTAAAAGTTAATCAGGAAGTGGACAAAAGTCTGGTTCGAATTAGCTTTATTTGCTTCTTGTGGTTTGTTTTTGTTGGGATGAACGTCACACGAACTCAAGAGAGAGAGGGAGAGAGAGGGGGAGGGAGGGGGAGGGAGCGAGAGAGAGAGAGAGAGAGAGAGAGAGAGAGAGAGAGAGAGAGAGAGAGAGAGAGAGGGGGGGGGGGGGAAAGAGGCGGTCACTGAAATTTACAGAAAGACCTGTATTCTTGTTCAAAAGTACAGTCATGATTATTTCAAAACGTTTTATATAACAACATTGCTTTTACAGCTGTAGAATTCAATTTACGGCTGTAAAACGCCTGTAAAACAATTCGAGCTGTAAAAATGAAACAGTTACAACAGTAAATATGCCTAAACGTTACAACTGTAGAAATGTTTACACGTGTTGAAAAAGAGGGCAGAGGTACAAAAGTTTTAGGATGAATTGTAATTCCTCTAGAAAGGGTAGCAATTACTACAAAAATGGCAAAATAAATGATCAAGTCAATATGAAATATGTTTACAGTATAGCAATTGCAAAATTAGAAAGTAGGATACAAAGTTGAAACTTATGCATCAGATCTTATGACAATCTTAAGATTATTTCTTTTCAACTCATCAGCTTCGAATATAGTGTAAATGGTTAATGTATGTACCTATGCATGTCCGTTTACAACTATATTAGATAATTAAACATTTGCACTTACTCCATAACGGCTAAAATTCCAGTATTTTATAAGATGTGGTGTCTCTGTAAATTTCAGTTATATCCCGTAAAAATGCATTAAAGATGACTGACATAATACTCATGTTTCCCTCCAAAAACGTTACAGCTGTAATGTTTAGACATGACCATTTTACAGCTGAAACATTCAACTGTAATTTTGTATACAGCTGTATTTTTGAGACCTGCATGTTAAAGTTTAACTGTATTTCTGGTCACTTACCACTGGTCTTTTACAGCTGTAATTTCAAAATACAGGTTTTTTACAGATTTACAGCCGTAAAACAGGTCCTATTCGCGTACAGGTATGTCATTAAAACGTATGTCGCCCAAATTTTGAAGACTCTATTTCAAATGTTTACGCTTGTGCTTTGTTTGCAATCGGTTTAATTTAACTACACGAACAGTTATGTTCTGGAAGAAAGTTAGATACCTTGAATCAACGTTTGTCTTTTCGGTGGACACATTGTACTCAGCATCGTGTTTGTTTTCACCAGAATCCATCGTATAAGTTATTTATGCGCTGAAAAACAAGTATTTAGATTATTTGGGTGTGTACAATCAAGTTTAGCGTGAGTAAAATTGGAATTACTCAAGGGGGAGAGTGTGGGAAGGGGAATTTCCGCTCCCGCAGGTAGGTATTCGGGGGCCTCCCCCTAGAAATTTTTGAAATGCTGACAAAAAATGGTGACCTCTGGTTTGCAAATAATAGTTCAAACATATTTTCTGACATATCTTCTCACATGATTCTGATAAACATTCAGAGTATAATCATTACAATTGATATTATCAGACTTTAAACAACAACGCAAGTCACTTCTCCCGAATGAGCTATGCCACATCCTACATGGCTCCCTTCTGATATAGCTCCCCGGAGAGATGTATTTGGAGCCCGTTTTCATATATAGCTCAGTATATATTTATGTACATGATATATCTAATAAATACTGTTTAAACCAATAAGAGAATGTATCTAAAAGAACTTACAAATGTGTGGTATTGATACAGAAGACGTCATTGTAGTACTCTCGCTGGTAAATTTTGACGAGTAACCACTTTTAAGTAGAAGTCTGTGTATGCCTGTAGAAAAATTTCAGTCAGGATTATTTAACATTTACATCTGTAGATAATATATAACAGATCTGATGTGACAGCTGTGGATTTCACTTGAATTATGCAGCTTGTGCAAATGAAAAAGTTACAGCTGTAAATATGCCTAACTGGTACTGTTGTAATTTTGTAACAGTTGTTGAAAACGGCACTATTCAAAAACATATGTAGAAAATGCTTAAAGATGATTACTTCTTATAGATTAAAAAGAAGCAATTACCACAAAAATGCTTAATTAGTGCCCTGTTATACAAAGAACAATATGGAATAAGTTTAAAGAATGGCAAGTACAAAATCTAGAAACTATGCACCAGGTCTTGTTAATAGAAACTGTTAGCCATGAAATTATATGACAGTATTGTATTATTTCTCATACACTTTCAATCTTAAAGTATATATGGTTATACTTTTTATACAGCTCCTTTTATAACTGTATAAGATGTTTGAACAATTACATACACTTACTCCGTTACAGTTAAAATTGCATTATTTTTAGACAGATGCTGTGTTTCTCTGAATGTCAGTTCTATACAGCCTAATTGCATTAAAAACGACCAGCAATACATTCACAAATATTTACGGTTGTGATATTGAGACTTAAGCGTTTTAAAGCTGTAACTTTCGATTGTAAAATATTTACAGCTATGTCTTATAGACTTGAATGATTTACATTTGTATATGTCAACATTGTTTTGGTAAACTTTTATTTACAGGTCTTTTACACCTTTAGTTTTACATGTCTTTTAAAGCCATTTCGCACCTGTAAAACTGGTCATATTTTCATATACTTAGTACATGGAAACAGAAAAGTTATGTGTTAGAGCGGATATAAATTGAAAATGTTGTTTCCTGGGGTTTAGAAAATTTTGTCTAAAATGCATCACACAAACGAAATGGCTGCAGTTTGTAAAACTGGCTGGTTATAAATGCATTCAGCACACAGATTGTTATTTTATGTTGAAAGATTTAGCTGAATAGATAAGTTAAACGTAAAGATAGTCCCAGTCCATGACTCTAGTTACCTCCCCTGGCGGTTCGGGGAACATACGCAACACTGGCTGTTCGGAAATTGTGTGTAGATACCGGGAAAAGATAACAAAAGGATTTGGCAACGCTATCGGTGTGAGAAATGTTTGGGTATGAACTGTCACCAATGTTAGCTAAAAACGTGATAAATACATTTACTGATAGACGAAATGCCTGAAAACGAATTTTCAATAACAGAAATGTAACAATTACCAATATTCCTGCGCATTAGACTGTTGTCATATATCTACCACACTGTAAACAGAAATCCGTTGCGACCTGTGAAATTTAGAAAAACAATTGATACATTTATTTTGCTGTTTATCTAGGCAAAAAGTACTATTTCATCAAAGGATAAGTTGAATATTGAACAGACTTATTAGTTGTGAGCAAGTCAGCCTAATTCCCTTTTTGACATTATACAAAGCTCGTCCTGAAATCTGCTACACAGTTACTGTAGATTGTCTTAGAAATGATCTTTTCGTAGCACGTGAAACAGACAGTTGCTCGTTCGGTTGTTTCAAACATAAACACTCATAAAGAATTGTACATGTACACTTAAAACCATTGATACACAAGTTCTATTATTGCTGTTAGTTTTAGGTGATGATACATCGTTCATATAATATACATTAAGCGTTAACTATCTGCACTATTTTATGACCCATTTAAGAAAGCGATTAACAATCTGGTTATAAATTATCCACTATTATAATTGAAAATATAAACAAGAGGGCCATGAAGGCCCTGTATCGCTCACCTGACCTACAGACCTAAAGATCATTAAGATTAACATTCTGACCAAGTTTCATTAAGATATGGTCATAAATGTGGCCTCTAAAGTGTTAACTAGCCATTCCTTTGAAATGACCCCGTGACCTAGTTTTTGACCCGATATGACCCAGATTCGAACTTGACCTAAAGATCATCAAGTTTAACATTCTGACTAAGTTTCATGAATATACAGTCATAAATGTGGCCTCTAGAGTGTTAACAAGGTTTTCCTTTGATATGACCTAGTGACCTAGTTTTTGACCCCAACTGACCCAGATTTAAACTTGATCTAAAGATCATCAAGATTAATATTCTGACAAAGTTTCATTAAGATATGGTCATAACTGTGGCCTCTAAAGTGTTAACTAGCTTTTCCTTTGATTTGACCTGGTGACCTAGTTTTTGATCCGACATGACCCAGATTCAAACCTGCCCTAAAGATCATCAAGTTTAACATTCTGACTAAGTTTCATGAAGATACAGTCATAAATATGGCCTCTACAATGTTAACAAGCTTTTCCTTTGATCTGACCTAGTGACCTAGTTTTTGACCCCACCTGACCCAGATTTACAACTGACCTTAAGATCATCAAGATTTACATTCTGACCAAGTTTCATTATGATATGGTCATAAATGTGGTCTCTACAGTGTAAACTAGCTTTTCCTTTGATTTGACCTGGTGACCTAGTTTTTGATCCTACATGACCCAGATTCAAACTGGACCTTAAGATCATCAAGATTAACATTCTGGTCAAGTTTCATTAAGATTAGGCCAAAATTGTGACCTCTAGAGTGTTAACAAGCTTTTCCTTTGATTTGACCTGGTGACTTAGTTTTTGAACTCAGATGACCCAATATCGAACTCGTCCAAGATTTTATTGAGGGTAACATTTTGACCAAGTTTCATTAAGATTGGGCCAAAAATGTGACCTCTAGAGTGTTAACAAGCTTTTCCTTTGATTTGACCTGATGACCTAGTTTTTGATCCCAGATGACCCAATATCGAACTCGTCCAAGATTTTATTGAGGGTAACATTCTGACCAAGTTTCATTAAGATTGGGCCAAAAATGTGACCTCTAGAGTGTTAACAAGCTTTTCCTTTGATTTGACCTGATGACCTAGTTTTTGATCCCAGATGACCCAATATCGAACTCGTCCAAGATTTTATTGAGGGTAACATTCTGACCAAGTTTCATTAAGATTGGGCCAAAAATGTGACCTCTAGAGTGTTAACAGTCAAATTGTTGACGACGGACGGACGGACGGACGGACGACGGACGACGACGGACGACGGACACAGGGCGATCACTAAAGCTCACCTTTGAGCACTTCGTGCTCAGGTGAGCTAAAAATAGTAATGTAAATTACTCACCTTTAAATAGTTAAAAAGAATGACCTAAATCTACTATATGCAATCGAAATATTTACAAACATAAAACATGTAAAACGTAAATTGTATACCTGTCTATTTTATATCCAATCCGTACTACCTATGTATAGGCGAGAAGCAATGCTTGAATAATTATGAACCTCGTATGTAGAGATGGTTAGTCATCAAAGATATGAACTTAATAAACATTAAACTGTGTACTTAGTATATATGCAAAGATCAACATATTTCTCTTAACTGCTTAAATTCCTCTTAATATGTGCATTAAAATAAACTTTCTAGTTATACGTACCAGTGACAAATAACTTACACCGAATTCTTTACTATAGTTCACACGAACGACGTACACAACGAACATTGTCAAAATTTCAAGAATGAGTTGAAGAGGTTCGACAGGATTTTAGTTGTAAGGGAATTTCAATTATAAAATAGATACCTAATCTGTTTCATACAAATTCGCTTTTAATCGTCATTATGACTATTAGAGATCGTTTTTCATTCATTCATGTCCATTTTTTAACAAACATTTACTCGATTCTTGCTCTGATTATTAATTAAAATTAAACTACGCGGAAAAAACTCTTGGTATGGTCCATATTTTATGGCCTTTGGTAAATTAGTCGATCACAGGTTCAAAGCCCTCAAAGCAATTATTGAAACTGCATACGCAATTATTGATAGCAACATGCCTGTGTAATCACCCAGTATTTACCAAATACCCAATACGATTCATTTGAGAATAGGTTGATAAAGGAAATTATTATAAAAATGAATATACATGTGTATCTTAAGCTCAAATTCTTTACTATTGTGTGTCATAAAATCGACCGTGTCTGCTTGTTACAGTGAGCGCAATGACCAACTTTATTTATGCTGCCTCGCTGGAATATTATGCCGTAAACACGTGACATAATAACCAAATTCAATCACAGTTTACTGATACGGGGCTGACGAGTCTACCTCTAGAACTATCTTCTTAATGCCAAGCGAGGAAGCCTCTAGTCTTTAGTATGGCGTGGCCGACTATCGAAATGACAATGCAAACAGAGGAATATTTGTAGTAGCTTATACGAACCATAACCGGATACTGCAATTTAAAGTAATAAAATATCCGGTTTTCGCTTGAGGGATCGTGGGGCTAAAAATCAAAGTAGACAGGCGGGGTCGCCAATCGGGAACTCGACATACATTGTACTAGTCTTTTTCAGCAACGAATACATTATAATTCTTCGAAGTGTAGGGAAAACAGCCGAGATTTTAGAGAAAAATAGCCGTATCTCACAGCGAAAGACGTTAATAAACGTCCAGTTCTCGATATGCGATCTCTGTTGTTCACCAATTAATATGAGCCGCGTCATGAGAAAACCAATATAGTGGCTTTGCGACCAGCATGGATCCTGACCAGACTGCGCGGATGTTCGCGAACAGTTTCTCTAATTGCAATAGGCTTTAAAAGCGGACAGCATGGATCCTGACCAGACTGGGCGGATGCATGGTCTGGATCCATGCTGGTCGCAAAGCCACTATGTTGGTTGTCTCATGGCCCGGCTCATATGTTTTCCTCCCACGAATCTACTATTAAGTGGATTTTCGTCAAATCCCATCTTCTTGTTAATTGATAAGTCTCGACTTTCGCCTAGCGTCCCTGCTGCTCAGGAAGATTATTTTTCCTTCTCTTGAGAAGGAATATTTTATTTCGGTAAGTCACACTTGACTGAGCTACTGATATCGAAAGCTGTTGTAATTACAAGCTGGCCAGTTAAACTCCGTGACCTTAGAAATACCCTCTGACGTTAAACTATTCTTTCCTAATTGAGGCGATCCGTGGATTACATATTACTAAACCCGAGGATGATTTGTTGATTCTTTTATTTCCTCCATTCTTGAAGAACATAACATATGTACATATAGTCGACCAGATAGACATATATCAGCAAATTTAAATGTAACTAAATATTATCGTTACATTCAAATGCATGGTTAATATGTGAAAACAAACCCCATTGCGACCCTCTAATTATGCGCAACAGATTCATGCATCGAATCGTAACCGGGTCAATGTCTTATTGCCGTACTTACTCTACTGAAAATGGTAACATATTTAATTTGTTGTTGGATTTAACAAATTATGTTAAATAACTAGTGTTAATACTTACCTGACATTTATGGCAGTATAAAACAGACATTGCAACCAAACTTTTACAAGATGATCATTTTATATTTATACAGATGTGCCCTAGAAGGAACTTTTGCTATGCTTTAACTTGTCATATTTCTTGCATTGGTTCTGAAATCACAAACTGTATGCTCTTTTAACCACCCCACATGAAAAAGATTTTACATCCAACTCTCCTAAGAGGGAAAAAGATATGTGCTAAGTCTTCATATGTTGCAACCAATCTTTCATTTGTAGATTTGAGTGCATGCGCGAGTAGGATGACAGTATTCATGAACAGACATTTATGTTAGTTTATGGACTTAAACTATTTATTGGCTCAATGTATACTGTATAGTAGATAACATAGCATTTGAAATTTTTCTGCATTAACTTTTCCGTGCGAAGTTTTGTTTCATGAAATGATTTATTTATCTTCATTCAATAATCTCTGATCTAAGTTCTGTATTGTTTTTACAGCATTTTCTGTTTGAACAAGACTTTCAGAAAGCAAAGTAAGTTGCTATTCCAATGTGACTATTATTTTTTATTTCGAAATACTCATTTCTAACATACTGGTTTAAAACAAAAATGTTACTGAATATACAATTAATTACAAACTGCATTGTAAGTATATAATAACTGCCCATGCTTAAATTACATGAAGACCATAACTTCAAATGATCATTTCAAAGACACGCTATGGGGTTGCCATGGAGTCACTTTTGAATTTAGCTTGCTTTTGTAATAGAATCGGTAATTCCCGCGTTATTTCGAAAGGCAGATGTGACCCTGTAAAAAGAAAGTTTCGCCTTCTTTTCTTGTTGTTATGCTTCAGCAACTGTATCCAGCTTCTGGCATTAGCTTTGACAATTTTATTATATGAAAATGCTCTAGAGTTTGTTTGTTTGTTTTGGGTTTAACGCCGTTTTTCAACAGTATTTCAGTCATGTAACGGCGGGCAGTTAACCTAACCAGTGTTCCTGGATTCTGTACCAGTACAAACCTGTTCTCCGCAAGTAACTGTCAACTTCCAAAATGCTCTAGAGGGTCATGATTCTATAATACGAAGATCAAAATGGCAATGGACATTAATGTGCCTATTTTCTTTAGCCAAACAAACGTAGATCTGAGGTTGTAAATTTTGAACTGAGCTTGCTTTTGTTAAAGATGCAGTAATGTTCACGTTTTTTTTTTTCAGAAAGGCGGATGTGCCCGTATTTTGTCCTGTAAAATGATAGTCTTGCTCTTATTTTTGTAATGCGTCGGCAACTGTATCCAAGTTCTTGTCCATAGACTATGATATTAGCTGTAACAATGTTATTATATGACAATGCTCTAGAGAACATTTATTAAGGAATCGAATTTCGGATGTCTAAAAGGGTATAAAGGAGACCATTTTGTAATTTTCCTGCCTTTACTCTTACTAGCACACGGGCATTCGACAAGATAAAGTAGCATTGTTTTCTGTGGATGATTTATTTAAAAAATATGCAATGCAGTGCTGTTTCTTATAACAGGTTAACTGCAAGCAAGACTTATCAATGTTTTTGGTTGATTAATTCGGTGAATTTACTTATGTTTTCCTTGAAAATGAACGGAAAAGTGCACTTAAGCCGGCGCTCAATACTGCCTGTATTTTGCAGCCGCTGATCCTGTAATGATGCACATGGCTTTGCACGAGTATAATGGATATAGTTTATTTAAAACCTTTTAAAATATAGAAAATATGGAGAAAATATATCACGTTTGTTTCACATTAACATCGAAATATATTTTTACTCGTGAACACCATAATCTACATTTTCACTCGTAGCTGAGCGTGGAAATATTGCATATGGTGTTTACTCGGAGAAATATTTTTCGATCTTATACTTAGAAAAAATATTTTGCGCACAAAACACAGATATAAGGGCAATTTCACACCATATACCTCGTTATAACGAAATTGCGCAAGAAAAAAATGTATCAACATTTAAGCTATGGTTCATAGCTGTTTCAATCCTATAAAACTAACAAATTTACTGTTCTGGCAATTCTGCATTTACTACAACTGCACATTCACAGGTCGTAAAAAGTATTTAAGCCTTACCTTTTAATCTTTTTAAGGACACCAAACCAGAAAATCTTGTTCTAGCAGTATTTGCTACATATAATGCATTTGTTTTTATGTTCCAGCTACGTACTTTGTCTAAGCAGACCACCATTATTGACGAAAGCCGTTTGCAACCATTTCAAAAAAATTACAAGTAAAATACAAAGTATGTATCATAAGAGCTTAAAGAGCGAAACACCAGCTAATGACACCCTGCTCATGGAGGAGGCTGCTGTAACAGTATTTGCTTCACAGTGGACTGTGGTCATATCGCCTTCCAGGACCTCGGGTGAGGAAAATCTATTAGTAGTATAGTAACATATTACCGTTAAGTGGTTACATAATATTTCACCGTAGTGTTTATCTCTGAGAATGCAATGCGTCAATAGAAAAAAAATATTTGCACGTTAGATGGATAGGAAGTTACGACTTTAGAGTATATATATGATGTAGCATTTAGACTGAGTTTTAACCAGGACAAGTTTGTTTACGGATAACTATTCTGAACACGGGACACGGATTTCGTGGAAAATGGAGCTAATTTCTACATCAGGTCTTATTCATTTCTTTATATTCTCTGGCTCTGTAGGCCATCGTACCGCAGCTTGAATTAAATAGTGACAAAATATGTGAAAATTTAACCAATGATCCAAATTAAGCCTTCTATTAATAATTCAGAAACTTGACACGACCAGACTTCAGAGATGAAACAACAACAACGGCATTTTATAGAACACAGCGCGTCGCTTTACAGGATTGTGGGTCCGAAAATCTCGTTAATTGGACTCGTCTCGCATAATTCACACGTTTAACTTAAAGCTTAAATGCCAGAGGTCCAGAAGTAATTTATCCACTGTATCACTAAATTTGTACCATTTACTTATAATGTAAATGTCTGTTAAAACAAGAAAAAGTACGACTAATAAATAGTTGTTTTGAACTAAACTTCAACACATATCTGTTACACGTGACCACCTCAAATTTCATAAAAGACGCTTACTATATACGCGATGGACAGCTTACTTGCTGGATGAACTTTTAAGCCATTCATTCGAGACGAACATGTATGCAAGAAATTTAATTTAAGTTCAAATCAAAAATAATATTTAAATATTTTAGCTTATGGATACAAAATGAACATTTTATTCATATGATAAATTTGAATTTATGTGCTATTGTTCGTCACAAATGCGCTTAAAGATATATTATCAAAAGAGCCTTTGGCACTGCTGTTCTTTCTAAAAACATCTGTAAGCTCAGAGTCCGTGGTTATTACAGCTACAGCTGGACCATGACAGCGAAAGTCCGTATCTCGCACAGTCTGGACAGCACACAGGTATATGGTTGAGATTCCCGACTCTATCTCTGTTAGGGCCTTCAAGACAATCATAACACTGTTTTCTTGTCCAACAATTGCCACTTATTTCTGAAACAAAGAATTTTCGCTATGTTTTACTTTCACCCGATTCTCGAATAAGGACTGTCATAATGATAAAAATGTGTACATGATGTCCAAATAATACTTCAGCACCCATTAAACGACAAAATGTTGTCACATAGATCTTTAAAACTACCTTAGTAAAGGTAATGTAATGCTTAAAAAAACAATAAAAAAAAAACAACAACATAACCTTGCCTTTTCACATGGTATTTGACCGGCTTACTTTACAAACATTTTTACAACGCATACATGCACGCATGCACAAATAATAAATAAAAAAAAATAAATAAATAAATAAATAAATAAACAACGGAGTTGATCTACCACTCTCCTTTTATATGACGATGTTTCAAATACTCATGGGTAGTTAACCAAAGTAAGCCAGTATTGAATATTGAAAAAATGGGAAATCATGATAGAATAGATACGACATGCCGAAAGCAAAACCTCTGCTATTGCTAGAAACTGTTTTAATTATCAAATATAACTCACTGCACCCAGTGCTATAAAACGAAGACGTTTCCGAAACTATAAAACTTGGAGCAGACTCAGAATACGTTACGTTGAATGGTCCGCAGCCTGAAATTATATAAAAGGCACATGTATCCAGTTCAGAATACGTTACGTAGAAGGTCCACAGCCTGAAATTATATAAAAGGCACATGTATCCAGTTCAGAATACGTTACGTAGAATGGTACAAAATATGGATTCATATAAAAGGTACATGTATTCAATCCAGAATACATCACATTGAATTATTCACAGCTTAGAAAAATATAAATGGCACCTGTATCAAGATCAGAATACGTTAGGTTGAATGGGTCATGTCCCGAAATCATGTAAAAAGCACATATATCTAATTCAGAATACGTTACGTAAAATAGTCCACAGCCTTGAACCACATACAAAGCATATATATATAACTACTTATTCTGAATACGTTACGTTGAGTAGTCCTCAGCCTGGGATTTTAAAAGCACATGTGTCTACAGAAGAATAATTTCATTGAATGGTCTATTGTCTAAAATTTAAAAGGCATTTGTATCAAGTTCAGAATACGTTACGTTAAATGGTCCGCATTTTGAAATTTAAAATGCACATGTAATCAGTTTAGAATCGTTACATTGAATGGTATTTTCAGAGTGAAATTTTAAAGACACTCTTATCCATTGTGCCAAGTTCAGAATACGTTGCGTTGAATGGACTACAGCATGAAATTTAAATGTATCGATTCAAAAGACGTTACGTTGAATGATTCTGCATATGATATCAGGTAAAACAGATACAAGTGTTATGACTGGGATAACCACATGGTGTGCATCAACGTATGAAATTGAAAAGATAATTTTAATAAGGTATCAAAACTCACTAGAACTCACAGATTGTGTTATTAATGCTGATAAATGAAAATTACTTCCTAGATTTTGGAACAATTAGAAAATATCGGATAGCTAAATACAAAAGTACTACAAATGTGTTTTATATCCGATTTCTACAGTGTTCCGTTAAGGCCGTCGTGGTTTCGCGCTGTCGTCCTAAGGGCGAAATCGCGAATACACGATGCATTGACATGAAACCACGATGGCCTCAACGGAACCCTGTTGATTTCCGTATTTGTCCAATGGAATGCATAAAACAGTATTTAACTACATTCGTATTCCTGCTGACACAGACAGTGGCATACATGCACTGTGTACGTCTTTAGTAATTGGTGCACCTGATACTGCAAGGCAGCTTTTATTGTAATTGGATATGATGTCACATGATAGTAAACACTAAATGAGCCGTGCCATGAGAAAACCAACATAGTGGGTTTGCTACCAGCATGGATCATGACCAGCCTGCGCATCCGCGCACTCTGGTCAGGATCCATGCTGTTCGCTTTCAAAGCCTATTGCAATTAGAGAAACTGTTAGCTGGTCGCAAACCCACTATGTTGGTTTTCTCATGGCACGGCTCAAATGGATTACCTGTAGTTTCATGTTCAGTAGTTGTTGTTTCCTTTTTCGCCTCTTCTGAAATACATAACATTTATTTGATTATATTATTTTTTACCTCGAAGTCTCTCCTTGTGGTGAAAGTACCGTCACTTGTTTAAGTCGTAAACAGGATTAAACCCCCATTTACAACTACAAATCCAACCTCTCTATAAATATCGAAATATTTGTTTTAATTTTTATCAACCTCATTCAGACCATTTGAAAATATTTGGAGTAAGTAGAAATCTAAAATGACTTTATGGTACACTCGAGACCTCCCCCCAAATATTACCTCAAGCACTAGCATGAGTCTAACTTCCGTAAGCCTTATTTAGAAGAAGTCAACTTCAAACTGGTCTAGGTAAAGCGAATGAAAGAAAATGCGCTTAACTATTCGTCCAGTCATATCCCCGAATTCAAAGTAAAAGATTTCAGAAATACAATGAAATAACTTGAAAAAATATGATATCATAGCAGAATACATACCAGATGTTCCATATTTTTCACATACTTTCTTCGTGGATAAAGAAAGCGTACTCACCTTTTTCCATTTTATTCATCGCAACAAAGGCAGTCGTGATTATAATTGCACCAAGAAGTAAATTTGTAAAAATAACTGCTGCACAAATTATACATCTCCTCCTCTTGTTCCCCGCTCCTTCACTGCCAAAAGAACATAAATTTCACAACTGAGCCACGTGCTGTCGTAAGATGATGAAAACCATTCATGACTATGTATAATTATACCAACATTCAGATATACCAACACAGTATAGGTTATATGGCGTCAAACAGGACGACAAATTTTGGTTACACATCTCATTTACATCGAAACAAAAACATGAGGTATGGAATCAAAATTTGCATACCTGCTGGAATCTCAGAGTTACAGCAAAACCAAGTGTTAAGACCCTATTCGTCGCCTCTTGTGATCATGCAAGGGTTAGACAGTGGTTCAAATTCTATTCAAACATCGATCGTCCCAGAACTACATGGGGCTCAGATATTAACATGTCTGTTAGGACTCGCCATTAAGTGAAACATCGGTCTGATGGTATGACGGTAGTAATTCGCCGGATATTCCTCCGTAATATTTTCAATTTAATGATACATCATATCCTCACAGAGTATTTAACAAGAGGTCCAATTTATGGAAGTTGGTAATATGTAGTTTCAGAATGTAGATTAGATAACTGTACCTAATAAGGCGTCTAAGAATATGTATATTTTTCAACCGGAGTTCTGACTGGTTTATATTGATGATGATTATTAAAACGCAATATAAACGGCCTGCAAACATAAAACTTTAGCAGCTACCTTTTTGTATATATTTAAGATACTGGCTGCCTACATAATCTAGTAGTGGCACAAGAGTTATCTTAAACAAAATTATTTAAAAATGAGGAATGGCTGATGTTTAAAATTTTAATTTTAATACTTTTTTATCCAGTCAAAAAACTAACCTGATTTCCATGTCAAAACTACCAAACTGTCTCCTATCTTAATGCAGTTTCATGGCACTTAATTGCAACTTTAAATATAAATTTGTTAAGAAAAACAAAGTCTTGTTTACAGTTTCACAGATTATTAACGACTGGACAAGTAAATATATTAAACCGGAATAATGCACTTATAACAATCTACCATTTGACGTATCCGTACTCGACATGATTTTCAGTTCAATCAGTCTGTTTACTAGATCTCTATTGAATATGTTTATTAGTTTTGTTTCATCCTTATTTATTTCGGACCGAAAAGATTTCATTATGAATGATGGACGAATAATTTCAGGACTTATAGAACACATTTAGTAATTAGGGAGAACATGTCTTTGAAAGTATGGCGATGTGACTTCGAATCTTTGCCTGGGGTGTAGAATTCTTCATGCGAAGAAGCCACCCAGTCCGTTGATTCCACCTTTTGCATATCCATGCCTGAATCAATACTGGGGTCTTCATCCATTATCAGACGCTGGAAAAATCGTCAAATTAAGTAAATTATTTTCAGATATAAACTGTAGGCGTATAGATAAATGTTATATTAACATTATGAGAACAGCACTATTTTCAACAAAGCAGAGATGAACATAAAGTGGTTATATTATGAGTATTAGATCTCTTGTGTATGGTATGAATTACCATCGTTTCGCTTACTTGGCATCCTTAAATGCAACAAATGACATATTATAATTATGTATAGGTCACCTTATACTAATCAATTGTTGATATGGTAGATCTTTTTATATATATTTTTGCAATATCATATGCAGTTGTATTCAAAATTTCACAAAAAGCACCTCTCCTAAAATATCAACTTTTTTTTCTCTAATTTATCAATCAAATGAATATAATAGTACTAACAAAGCATTTCTCTAGATCTTTAAAAATAAATTTCTGGATGATAATAAATGGCTTCAGTTTCATACGATTTAGTGTTCGTATTTTGTAGTGAAACCTCTACATTCAGTAAGCGAATGGTACAATGACTTTGGAATTTAAACAAGCTTTTCCCTGCACATAGGTCTTCCTGTTCAAGATTTAAAAATAGAAGGTCTCCTCCTTGCAATTTTTGAGATATATGTACGAAATGGTGGCCTCTGCATTTTTTTTTTGGTCTAATTTTTAGATACGTGAATGGTACTCCCATCAATTTAGTGGGGCCAGGGGGCTCTCTCCCTTGAAAATTTTGAATATGGCCGCTGTTGCATTTTTCTTGTCTAATTTTGAAGTACGAGAGGAGGTACATCCATCGTTCCCCCTTCAAAAAGAAAAAAAATAGGTATGAAATGGTGGTCTCTGGTGCATTTTTCTTATCTAATTTTGAGATACAGGTGGGGGTACATACATCGTTTTAGGGGAATAAGGTTGGTTATATCCTGAAAAAATTTAAAAATAGATATAAAATGGTAACCTCTGGCGCATTTTGGGTCAGACTTTTGAGAAAATGTTATTCCTTTGCCAAAATGGCTAGGTGCAACTTTGATGAGTATAGGTCACTCCTTAGTCAACTGTAGGGAGGGTGTGTGTGGGGGGCGGGGGTCACGGTACCCATGATACCCATTTAGACTCTAATTGTAGTTTTTCTGTTGAATCAACGCTATTACAGTCCAAAATGGCGCCCACTTTCTCTAAAGAAGATTTAAAAGAGATTGGTGCAACAATTGTGGAACAAATTAAATATGACCTTGTGAGAGAAATTAAAAATGAACTTCAGCTGGAAATTAAAAAGCTATGTGAAATTGAAACTGCAAAACTGCACGAGAAAATATCTTCTCTCCAAAGATCTAACATGGAACTTTCCACGAGCTTGAAGGCCACACAACTTGAACTAGACGAACTAGAACAATATGGTAGAAGAATGTGCCTTAACATCTCCGGCATACCAGGAGACACCCACACTGCATCAGAGGATGTTGAGGCGAAAGTGATAAAACATGCCAGCGACGTGGGTATCGAACTCACAAGTAATGACATAGATAAGTGCCATAGGGTAGGAAAGCCAAAGGGAATTACAAATCGTACTGTCATAGTGAAGTTTACTAATTCCAAGGCTAGACAAAGGGTGTACGCAGCACGGAAAAGAATCGGCGATGGAATATTCGTCCAAGAAAATTTAACCCGTTTCCGAGAGAAACTCAGCTACGAAGCTAGGCAGCTTGTCCGAGCAAAACAACTTTCAAAGACTTGGATTGCTGGTTGCAAAGTTTTTGCTTCGTTGCCAGTCTCTAATCGAGTTATTCACATTAAAGACATGTCAGTGATTGAAGCTATACAGGAGGATAAAAACGTTTAAAAAAGACTGAACTGAACTGTCACATCATCAATGTTTATCAACAAAAGTGTACTACTTTCTGACCTACTGTGTCATAGTTATTTAGTGCATGAATAAATTCAATAAGCTGATAGATCTAAATCTACTTACATGACGATGTGATATCACCTGTCTTCTGTTAATCCTAGCAGACGACACAAGTTATAATCCATCCTATTATTTTACTTGTAACACTTTATTCCACCATTTATGTTTTTTTTACCGTTTAGCTTCATGAGTTATTTATTATTTGATTTTTTTTTCTTTTTACCAGTCTTTAATATAACACTTTGCAATACATTACTATAAACCGCGTAATAAAGATAAATACTCGTATTCCCGCACGCTTTCCACATTTTATATGTAATTTGGTCCGTCTTCTGAAGTTTTTAGTACATTGACAGGATTGTTTTTGTTGCCAGATATTGTCAAATACACATAACGATAGTTTTTTTTTTTAATAATTGCGCGTAAGTGTAATGAATTAGATCATTTTTAAAGTTGATACACTGATGTCAAATTATTCTTTGAAATGTCTACTTCATAAACTGACCTGCCACACAAAGGTCATTTACCTGTTGGGTAAAATAGTAAAGATTTTCTATTACCAAAACGTAGGGGTGTATGATGTTCATTTTGCGTGTATTTATTATGTATTTATTGAATGGTTAATCCTGTAATCACATGCAGTCCACCTATAGCCAGATATGTATCAATCGCTAATAAACAGGCGGACAACCTTTGTCAAAGGTCATTAAACTGTAAACAAACGCCGTCGAATAATGGTCGACAAAAATAAAGGTGAAATCTATATTGTCTTATTTTCAAAAATGAATTTGAGCTGTTTCTAGAAATTGGTACGGCTGAGTTTCGAAACTGTCGTATGAGTACTTTTTATGAAAATGCCGATGTTTTTTGTCTGTATAAAATAGTTACAAGAGTCAGTAGTACTAACTTCATGCGTATCAAAATTGATATCTTGTTATGTAAGTTATGTGTATGCACAATTTATTTATTATAGCTGCCGTTTATTACACTCGCAGCGCCAAGCAAAGCAAATTTCTAGGCACTTGAGGTACACTGCCTAAAATCACATGATAATACTAATTAAGAAGAATAATATATTTAGTTTACAATCTATATCGCAACGGGTATTTTCCGGTTTTAACATTACTCTATAACAATAGCTATTTTTGACAGTAGCGGTATACACTGTCTACGGGGAATAACCCTAAAGAGATCTATATGGTTTATCTCTCTTGTAAAAACTTGAATTTTGTTATATCATGAAGCTTGAAATTTGTCATGTAGTTTGTTAGTGAAATAGCTGCAGCCGTTATTTCCAGCTATATCTTTTTTGTTTTTGTCTGTCAGCAAAGTCTACTTGTTTTCTTGCCAACAGTACGGACTTTATCCCTATTTCATTCTTGAATAATATACTTAGTTAAAAAGTAAATATTTTCTTACTACGTTTTTTTTTTGTGTTGTAAGATCTTTGTTATCACAAAATGATTGATTTGCAAAACTTATTAATGATAATGAAGCTCGACTGTCTTATAACTCCTTTTTGGGTATATCTATCATAGTCACTGTGTCAGTTATTTTTGTTTGTCTATTAATTTGTTTGTGTTCCAATGATTTGTGTAACTTTATTTTCTTAAATGTGTTGATCCTGTTGGAAATTGTAAACATGTATATATATATATATTTTGTGTGTGTAGTTTCCTCTTTTGTATATGAGATGCTACCGATGTTTGTTTATCTTTGCTGCTCCCTTCTGTTGAGTGTCTGCTCTGACTTTCTTTCATTCACCTTGCCCAGATTACACACGCATGAAATAGCCCTGTGGTCTCTCTCCTTGATCAATGACGTGATTTTATTCCCCAATAGGTAATGACTTAACTTCTTGGAGAGCGGCGGTGGGGCTATTTAACTGTAGAGGACTAAGGATTGCGAAATTGAATTTTATATATTACCCATTTAAATCTGTAAATGCTTTTGTAACAAGAAGCTTACAATATCTGAGATTAATAATCGTTACCGTACTGCAGTTCAGGCCATACATCAATTTCGTTATTACATATTTAGTATGTTTTGACATTTTTCTAGTTCTTTCGCACACAGAAAATAATCACACACCTTACTTTAACGGTTGTAATACAACTCTAGAAGTATTTTATTCCAATATCTATTATATACTGACCCTAATTAAATTGTTACTATTATCAGGAGATGTTGAGTTGAACCCTGGTCCGGATGAGAACTCGAATCACTGTTTATCAATACTCCATCAAAATATACGTAGCATACGACATAAATTAGAATATATTTCAGATAATTTCTTAGATTTCGATATTTTATGCTTCACTGAAACTCATTTGTGTGCCGAAGTAAATAACGACAGTTTACAATTAGAAGGTTTTGATACAATGTTTCGTAAAGACAACACCTCTTATTCTGGGGGATATCTAGTCTACCTTTCATCCTTTTTGAGGCCAAAAAGAATATTAGAATTAGAAAATATATTACCTGAATCTCTTTGGATAGAAATTAAAGATCGTAACAATACTTTTCTTATTGGCACTATTTACAGACATCCTCATTATACTGTTGATTTTTGGGACAGATTGGCTGTATGTATTGATAAAGCTACCGAAATATCAAATAACATTGTTCTTGTTGGAGATGTAAATGAAAATCAACTTAGTGACACCAATACAAAATTAAACGACTTGCTCATGATATATAACATGACTAATTTTATTACAGAAGCAACTCGCGTCTCAAATAACTCTAGTACCTTAATCGATCCTATAGCCGTTTCAAATGGCATTTCGGTGTTTCAGGCCGGTATTTTGAAAACAGAAAATTATATAAGCGATCATTACGGTTCATATGTACATATTGAAATTAACCTTCAACGTAATATACCTTTTAAAAGAAAAGTATGGAATTATAAACGCGCCGATTTTGAAATGTTTAATAATCTGATACAAACAACTGAGTGGTCCTTTTTATACGACAATACTCTTAATAACGCCTGCGACTCCTTTGTTAGCAAATTTCTAGAATTAGCAAAAACATGTATACCATCATCTTTTGTTACTGTCCGTCCTAACGACAAGCCTTGGTACAATTCAGAAATACGTAAAACCTCGCGACAACGTGATCGGCTGAAAACCACCGCAATTCGTTCCGGAAAGGATTCTGATTGGCACAAATATAAATGTACACGCAAAAAAGTAAATAATATGATAAAACATGCAAAAGAGCTATTTTACAGTAATATAGAATTTACCTTGAATGACCTCACCAACACAGACCCGCGTCAATATTGGAAAATTGTTAAAATGTTAGTCAAAGAAAACTCAAAAGGAAGTAACATTATCCCAACTCTTATAAATAATGACCAAAGTTTTTCTGTGTCTGATACTGAAAAGGCAAATACTCTGAATAATTATTTTGTGTCTATTTCAAATTTAGATGATTCGAATGTTTCTCTTCCATCTTTCATTGCCAAGACAGACTCTTTGCTAAATGATATAACAATTTCAGAACAAGATATATTTGATGTTATTTCTAACCTGCAATTAAACAAAGCATCTGGACCCGACGAAATAAGCCATCGTATGTTAAAAGGAACAGCATCCACAGTTAAAAAACCACTTACTATTCTATTTAACAGGTCCGTACAAGAAGGCATTTACCCAAACTGTTGGAAACAAGCTAATGTTATGCCACTTTTCAAAAAAGGAGAAAGAAACACCCCATCTAATTATAGACCAATCTCTTTAATCAGTTGTGTAGGTAAAGTTATGGAACGTGTTATTTTTAAATACATGCACAATTTTTTAATGTCAAACAATTTAATATACAAAAGTCAATCAGGGTTTCTACCAGGACATTCCACAGTTTTTCAACTCATAGATATTTATAACCAAATCTGCAAATCTTTTGACGAAAAAAAAGCAACATGTATAGTCTTTTGTGATATATCAAAAGCATTTGATAGAGTTTGGCATAAGGGTCTTATTTTTAAACTTAGACAACATGGCTTTTCAGGCAAACTAATTGACTGGATTACTCACTATCTTTCAAATCGCAGCCAAAAAGTTTTCGTTAATTCCTCTTTCTCAGACTCTAAAGAGCTTAAAGCTGGTGTTCCTCAAGGCTCAGTGTTAGGTCCTCTTTCTTTCTAATATACGTTAACGACATCGCAGATTCACTTATAAGTACGACACGATTATTTGCAGATGATAGTTCTCTAGCCGCTTCGTCTTCCGATATACACGAAATTGAACTTTCTCTAAATTCTGACCTTATAAAAATATCAGAATGGTCAAAACAATGGCTGGTTACATTTAATCCTACAAAAACAGAAGCTATGTTCTTTTCCCTCGCGCGTAGACAATGTCCAAATCTATTGTTTGAAAATACTCAGTTAAATTTTGTCGATTATCACAAACATCTTGGCATAACACTCTCTAAAGATGGATCTTGGCACGAACATATATCTAATATTGTAAAGTCGGCAGCAAAAATTCTAGGATCTATGAGAGCGCTGAAATTTAAACTTAGAAGGCACACCTTAAACAAAATCTATATAGCTTACTTGAGACCAGTTCTAGAATATGCCTCTGTTGTTTGGGATAACTGTGCGAATTATGAAAAAGATCAATTAGAAAAGATTCAACTTGAAGCAGCGCGTATTGTTACTGGGCTAACGCGTTCAGTATCAATAGAAAGACTTCTTAACGAAATTGGATGGGTTTCTCTTTCTGACCGCAGAAAAATACAAAAATTAATTTTAATATACAAAGGAAAACATGATGATCTTCCAACATATTTACTAGATTTATTTCCATCGATCGTGAATGACTCAAACCAGTACAATTTGAGAAACAATGCCGATTTTGAAACTTTAGCTAGGCGTATTGAAATTTACTCCCAATCTACTATTCCCTCTGCAATAAAATTATGGAATGATCTGAACATTGAAACTCGTCAACTACCAACTCTTTCGGCTTTCAAAAGTAAACTTAAAGAAATTTTCAAGCCTCCACAATTCCCTACTTTTTACTTAATTGGTGACAGACGATATTCTGTGTGTCACGCTAGTGTAACGCTGCGCGTGTTACGTTAAGTTTCTTTGGGGATTTTTTTTTTTTTAGCTCAAATTCAGTTTTTCGAGTATTTATTATTTGCTTAGCTTAAGTCCGCTTATAATTGAGGGAATTAGCAAAATCCAGATTCTGTTTCTTCTTTTATTCAGTTTTCAACAACAATATATGGATGTCCACATAACAACAATAATTTCTAAAAACACAACTAAATTAATTAAAACTTTGTAGCTATCTTGTCGGATATCTCGACATGAAACACAGAAGTATATGTCCTTCTTATTTCGTAGGTAAAATTCTTCTCCCCACTGTTATCATTGACTTTTTATGATATTCATGACAACAATAAAATCAACCAATAATATTGCAGGAAACCTACATGTCCCCTAGCAACAAATCTCGCATACCGCGATACCTAGTGAGATTCCACGTGATTTTACGTGGCCAGGTACCTCTGTCCTTGCGTGTCAAAAGATTACTATCTCATAAACAGATATTAAGATTATATAATAAAATGCAATAAGACCATAAACAGACGTATAATAGCAATTAGTTTGACACTGCAAGGTCTTATCAATGTTTAGTAAGAAATAAAACATTTTTATAATGACAGCATGTAAATTTCTTTTGTTCTTCTAAAATTATTGACTAAGTTCGAGTTTTTACATATACAACCATTTTTAAACATTTTTTAAAACAAATTATTTGAAAGTTTTAAACACTAATGTCACCGCATGACATCACCCCCGCGTCTATTTTTTTTTCACTCCCGTGAAATGAAATATAAATAATATACGTATGTTTATTTTAATATTTTTTTAGAAATTATCAGTTTTTTTAAATCTTAACACCGCTATCAGAAAGGAAGATTTTTTTATACATTTCAACTATAAATTCCAGTCTTTGTAATTTTAAGTCGACGCACCAATTATCACTATTTGTTAACTCCTGAAATAACCACGTCCTCTTTTATTGTAATTCCATTGTTTGCCAGTACTTCTGTCATTGTTTGTATTACAGTTTCGGTCATTTACACCGTTCATGTTCTTTGCTAACTCGGACACAGCTTCTGTCAATTTCTTCAACTGTTCTTCGTGATTCCGTCTTACGGATATGTAATGGTAGAAATACTGCATAAGTTGCTCACTGGCCGATCCTATGAAGCGATTCCCTGTATCTTCATGTAACCAGAGAAGGAGTGTCTCTAAATTCTCATCTTGTTTCTTGTATGATTGTCTGACCGCCTCGATGTCTTCTTTCTGAGACTCGTTTCGTCGAGACGCCAGTTCCAATTTCAATTCTGCTACACTGGACTCCATCTCAGCTGCAGCATTCCTTAGCTTTTCATTTTCTGCGATGAATACCTCCTTTTCTCGGCTGATCTCGTCAAGGGAATGTCTTACTCTGTCAATTTCCTCCTGCGTTTGCTTCGCAAGTGTGCTAGCATTCAGAGTATTACATTGTCGTTTTCTCGACCCATTACATTTAAGCAGGGATTTATTCGTAATGCAACTTACAAAGAACATGTCGTCTTCCTCATGGAATGGAAATACCAATTCCATTAGTTTCCGGTTCACAAATTCTGTCATTCGAAGCCTGTCTCGTACTTGCTGTCTTGCTGATTTTGTGATGGTATTCCGCACTCTTTTTGCCGAGCAGGTTCTAGCGAGATGTCCTTGTTCCAAACATTTATTGCACGTAGCGGACAGTGCACGACACTTTTCAAATTTATGAGTAAGTCCACACCGCGTACAAACAACACTATGTTTAGTTTTGTCATTCCTATTAATGATCCATTTGCTCTGTTCACGGAGTTCCGGCTTATGTCCATAAATACTCATCTTTGAAGTTAAAATTATCTCCACCTGTTTGTGAATTCCGAGTTCCAAATATTTACGTGTAGACGACTCGCTTTTGTGATGGTACCAAGAAAGTCAAGCAAACATAGAAGTTCCTTGTACCCGGTTTCTATCACCAAGTGTATCGCTGCGCGTGTTACGTGAAATTTCTTTGGGGATTTTTTTTTTTTTTTAGCTCAAATTCAGTTTTTCGAGTATTTATTATTTGCTTAGCTTAAGTCCGCTTATAATTGAGGGAATTAGCAAAATCCAGATTCTGTTTCTTCTTTTATTCAGTTTTCAACAACAATATATGGATGTCCACATAACAACAATAATTTCTAAAAACACAACTAAATTAATTAAAACTTTGTAGCTATCTTGTCGGATATCTCGACATGAAACACAGAAGTATATGTCCTTCTTATTTCGTAGGTAAAATTCTTCTCCCCACTGTTATCATTGACTTTTTATGATATTCATGACAACAATAAAATCAACCAATAATATTGCAGGAAACCTACATGTCCCCTAGCAACAAATCTCGCATACCGCGATACCTAGTGAGATTCCACGTGATTTTACGTGACCAGGTACCTCTGTCCTTGCGTGTCAAAAGATTACTATCTCATAAACAGATATTAAGATTATATAATAAAATGCAATAAGACCATAAACAGACGTATAATAGCAATTAGTTTGACACTGCAAGATCTTATCAATGTTTAGTAAGAAATAAAACATTTTTATAATGACAGCATGTAAATTTCTTTTGTTCTTCTAAAATTATTGACTAAGTTCGAGTTTTTACATATACAACCATTTTTAAACATTTTTTAAAACAAATTATTTGAAAGTTTTAAACACTAATGTCACCGCATGACACTAGGATACGAAACAAGTGCAGTAATCTAAACGCCGACTTGTTTAATAATCACATCAGAGAAAATCCACACTGCGACTGCGGATCCGAAACGGAAGACGCAGAACACTATTTCTTTAAATGCACTCGTTTTTCACATCAAAGAAGAAAACTTTTTACTAAAACAAGATTATTTCACCCACTAAGTGTCATTAAGCTTTTATATGGCAATGATAATATTTCTATAGAAGATAACACTACTCTTTTCACAGAAGTTCAAAACTATATCAAACATACAAGACGTTTCGACAGTACATAATGTATTTCTTATGTCCTCTTGTCATTATTACGTTACTTTGGGACAGGATGTTTGTGATTACTGGGTAGACACTCGGGGATATAGAGCAGCATATATTTCTTTTTCTTTTCTCTAACTCAGCTATAATGATTACAACCATAACTTGACTAATACTAAAATTTATTAATTATCATTGTGTTATTATTATCATAAATACTATTATTGTTATCATTTTGTTACTACATCATCGTGTAATTATTATCATAAATACTATTATTGTTATCATTTTGTTACTACATCATCGTGTAATTATTATCATAAATACTATTAGGGTTATCATTTTGTTACTACATTGATATCATCATTATAATATTTCCCTTCTTCTTCTTCTTCTTTTTCTTCTCCTTCATCTTTTTATCTTTGTAGTTATTATCACTATCATATATCTTTGTATAAGGAATGCTTAATTAAACTAATACACTCGTTCATTTTTCATTTGCTATTAATGTTACGCACTTGGGAAGGGCTGACTTCTAATGTTGCAATAACTTGTAGCCCAACCCATTTGCTTTTGTTACTTATTATGTATATGTGCTATGTATTATGTGTTCAGAAGCAATAAAATATGATTAAATCACGGTACCCATGAGCTCGGTCCTGGATCCGGGCCTGACTGGTATTGCTTGTACCTTACTTGACATAAAAATATTCGTGTTTGTTTAATTTTAAATGTATAATACATATATGACAAAATAGCTCAGTCTGGTAAAATGCAGATAAAATAAGAAATTGTATGAGTTCGAATTCTCATGAGTTTTTTTTAGATATATATATATTTTTTACTTTCTCCTATCCGTTTTCATCTCTGTTCCCGTATTCTTCATTTTTTTTGATTGTTTGTATTTGCATATTATAAGCATAATAATATCATTATGTTCAATATTCACTTTAGTGCATTCATTTAACTAATATCATCTTTGATATGATATTAAACCTTTCTCATCTGCCATATCGGCTTCAGATATTTCTCTGCCGCTGTTTCTTAGAGAAAATGAAAGAATCTAAACTTCTGATGAAAAAAAAAGGAATCAAAATTAACTGCCCTGTCGTCGCTGAGTTTCGAACCCACACGGCAAAATATCTTTTGAACATATACAGTACGTTTTACCTCTGAGCTCATTTGTAATTTAGACGAAAGCTAAATTACAAAAATGTTGAATTCCCTATGCTTAATTTAAATCTATGTATAGTCATGTTTGTAAACATCACGTTATCGTTATACGTGGGGCTAGTTATTGACATATTTAATATGACCTATTAAGGATCTATAGTTTTAACGTTTGCAATGAACTATGATTACACTTCCTCATAACTTCCGAAAATAAAGTGTATAATCTATTTACTCATCAAGTTTATCAATTTATCGGCACATATATTGTATCTCAATGATAACTATTAACTTTTAAGCCCTATTTAGAAACTAGAGTCATTATTAATGTAATACAAATTCCTTTTTATCTTTAAGGTCGTTTCACGTGTACACCTAGACCGATACAAAAGGTATTTGGATGCGCTTAAACAAACGAAGTTCATCTACATCTACATTTACATCGTTACAACCAACAATCGATTTCCGATTATGACTGGTCGGCGCTGTCAGAGAAACAGTTGTTAAAGAAATTTAGTATATTACAGTATTAAAAGTAAAAGATAAAAGGACAGTATGCTACAGTTAAAATAGGACAGAATGGAAGAATAACATAGTGACCGCCGCCAGCCTCTCTGTAAAGATACTGAGGCTGGGGCTAGCTTTGACTGATGTGGGGAGGGAGTTCCAGAGACGGATGGTTTGTTCGCATATACTCCACGGGTTAAGTATCTGAATATTTGGAATCGCATGTGGCATTTCTTCCGACATTGTTTAGAAATGTGCTTCCTGTAAATTCAATAGCTATTAGATTTTCTACCATTAAAACTAACTGCTCCTGCGGAATCATACTACAGCTGCCTTTGTTTTAAGCTAGAGAGATTGGTGAAATCGACGCCGTGAATGGGGTTGACTCAAGGTCGCCATTTTTCCTTGCACGTGTGAAAACAGTCCAGAATGCGTTAAAGATGTTTGAGCAATTCAACAAGCCTCTGGTATTCTCTATTTCCGCCTCTCCGTTTATTTATCAATGTACCATTTTCATTCTTTCCATGGCTAAATATCTAAAGTGCGGGAAGTACATGTATAAATTGTTTATATAATACACTGTATTGATTGAATTTGACACAAACGGAAAGGAATTCGGAAGCTACGCGCTGTTTTAAAACTGACCTTTGGTTAATATTTTTGAAATGTCCCAATATCTATCAAACGCAAATTTAGGGACTATATAAAAATCCGCTTTGAATACACTTTTATATTAAAGAAGGGAGGGAAATTTGTGTTTGGAGTGTGTGTGTGGGTGGGGCGGGGGAGGGGGGGGGGGGGAGTGGGGGATGAAGCGGGCGAGGGTATATGAAGTAAAGCAAATAAATGCGTATGGATCGAACTCTGTAAGATGGGTCTTAAATAATCTCAAAAAAAAAAAAACAACAAAAAAAAAAAAAAAACCAACAAAAAAAAACAAAAAAAAAAAAAAAACGAAAACTAACATTTGTCCAATATCCTTTCCCCACACGTAAAGTATTTGCGTTTGAACGTCCGATGAGCATTTCAAGCTTCCGTAGAATCGACATTTATTAAACGAAAGTCATTTTGAACTGAATATATTACTGAAAAGTTTAGGCCAGTAGCTCTATAATACAGAATTATCTGAAACCCAAGGTATAAACTACATAAAAAACAGCATGAAGAACGATTTCGGAAGGGTTTCGAAATATCTGCACATGCTCGTGTTCTTAGTATTACGGATCCCTGTAGGATTTGTGTTTCTCCGCGCGCAAATATTTTTTTCATATAACATTATGTCGTGCTCAATCCCTGATATTTTCAAATCGTAAGAAAGAGCTAAAAATGACTCCCCATTAGCCAAATGAATAAATAGATAAATAAATAATTGAAAATAAAGAACTCCACATAATGTGATACCTACAAGTGAACCATAAATGTAGACCAATACTTTTGCGACTTTCGTTTTATAATATAGCATTTGTACTTCCATTTTCACTACTTCAGAGAAATGCTGAGGGTCGTCTTACTTCATTTTAAGTGTTGTTAAAACATACGTATGCCTGGCGAGAATGTATGAAAATGTGAAAGGTGTTCTATGCATTGTTTCTTAAAGGCTTAGGTTAGAATACATATCATAATTTTTAAAAAAGTAATCATCTTTCAACTGAGAAACATGTTTCTAACGGTAAGCCTTCAGAAAGGATGAGTTGATATATGTTTTCGCGATACAACTAGTCGGCAGTTAATCTTTTTATTTTTATATTTTACTTAATGAAACGATTTTGTAATATTCCTTGTAATTTACTATAGTAAGTTAATGAAATTAAATAACCTAAATCTATTCATTAAAATCCCAAATATACATTTGATATTCACCGATTACACCTATAGTTACGCATAAAAAGAACTGTGAAGACTAACTTAATCTTTCTACATAGAACAAATTCAAATAATTACCACAACTGATGCCCACTTTCTGATGGTTTTCTGAATGTTTGGGCAGTGCTCTGTAAGAGAGGGTTTAGATATCCTTAGTAAAAGATATCAGATTTAAAACGCTTGAGACTTCAACGCCCCGTCACTAAATGATATAGTATCATAAACAAAAGATGTAGTGATACTAATAACTGAAACGGAAAACCCACATAGTTACAATAATAATGTCCATCAGTTGAAACTAATGATGTGCTGGTATTGCTAAAGGTTATTCTATGTGACCATAATGTTTATATTATTGTGCAACATATACACAAAAATACGCATTAATTGTTTCCTGTTAATATTTCTAATAATAATTCCATTCCGCACAAGTTAAATTAAACAAGGTTTGCGCAGTCTCCGATATTGTCGAAGTACTGCTTGTTGTATTTGCATCGAGCTTGTGCAAAATGGGTACTGAAATATAAAACATGTATTGTAGTACTATTATATACTCATTTTTATTTTCCTTCAAGTTACAATGGAACAGGAAACGTCAATATTTTTCTATTTTTTTCGAAAAGTTATTGTAAATAATCAATGTGCTTAGAAAAAAACAAATTATCACTAAGCGCCTTTGGCACTGACGTTATTTCTGGAAATAGCTATTAATTCAGTCTTGTTAGCTATTGCAGTAACAACTGGACCATGACAGAGTAAGTCCGTATCTCCCACAATGCGGACAGCACACAGGTATATGGTTGAGATTCCCGACTCTGTCCCTGTTAGGGCCTTTAAGACAATCGTAGCACTGTTTTCTTGTCCAGCAGTTACCACTTATTTCTGAAAAATAAACATAGAAACGAGAGGGCGGCCAGAATGGCCTAGATCGCTCACTTGAGTTTTACAGCTTGCGGTAAATAGTTTTGGTACAACTTCACACAACGAAAATATCTTTGACATTATTTAGAAACAGGCTAATTGATTTCTGACAAAAAAGTTTTTAAAGTTTCCACTAAATAAATACAGGCATGTACTGTGTGTGTGTGTGTGTGCGTGCGTGCGTGTGTGTGGTGGGGGTGGGGGGGGGGTGAATGCAGAGGGTATAAGGTATAAATAATTCTATAACATTTCGTATATTAATGTATTTAAATTGTTTTCTAATTACATTTGACAATGAAATGAGTTACTACTCTTTGGATGGATATGGTAATTTTATGGTGTTGGTGATGGCAGTTCTATCAAAAAATCGTGGAATAACTAACGTAAAAGTTTACTGCTGCTTTAAATAAAAAATATAAGAAAACTTCTTGCTGCAGCCAGTCCTATAAAACGAAGACGTGTCTCCAACTATCAAAGTTGGACCTGATCCAGAATATGGCAGTTTGAATGGTCCGCAGCCTGAAATTATATAAACGACACATGTATACAAGTTAGACTTTCTTTCAGATCTCATGTGCACCTGATCAAAAGAGATTAACCGCCATTTTGAGAGATTGTTTGATTTCATAGATAGGATAAGTTTATATATATAAGATTTTTTGTGAAAAAGTATATATAATTTATCAATGCACACCTGAGTAAATACCTGTTGTTTCTTCATCAACACGATCAATATCTGTTGTTTTCGTCTGTGCTTCTTCTGAAATACAATAGTGGTTTAAAAATAAACTTCATTCTATTTAACCATAGCTTACGCATAAATCAGACCCGACAACGTTATCAACTGCGCTGCCGCTAAAATGTCAAAATCAGTGCAAAAAACATAAAAATAAACAATTCAAAGAACCAACAGCAGCACCCCCTCCTTCCCCCACTCCCTCCCCCCCCCCCACCCCCCAAAAAAGAGAAAAAACAACATGTTTTTGCGCCAACAAAATGGCAGATAAATAATGATATCAGTACTGGATTAAGGTAATGGCACCTTAATAACTATCGGCATTCAATATGAGATTACGCACAATGACCTAATGTTATTCGGCATTCTCCGCCTGCATACGAGCAACCAGCTTGTGAAGGCCGAAATCGCATACAGAGAATGCGTAATCGCAAAGAAATAGCCTATATTTAGTATGCGTCCTAATGCTAATTCGGCATTATGCGACGGCTAATGTTGCAACCAACTGGAGAATGCCGAAATCGCATACAAAACAAATGCGTAATCGCAAGAAAATTGCCGATATTTAGTATGCGTACATTATCTTAATTGTGAGTGGCGATGTATGGCATTTTACGGTACGGAGATGCTATTGTGATCATATATTATTTACACTGGAGTCAGGACTCGAACTTACACGAAGATCAGTGGTTCTATCCAGGTGCCCGCTCGTGATGAAATAATGCACGGAGGAGCACCTTGAGTCTTTCTTCACCATAAAAACCGGAAAGTCGCCATATGACCTATAATTGTGTCGGTGCGACGTTAAACCCAACAAAATAAATAAATAAATAAATAACTCGAACTTACACCATGACCCATTAGGTTAAATATGCAAAACTGGTATTTGAATACAGAGAGAATTTGCTGACTAATTACTGATGCATCTGAGAAAATTCCAGTCTGAAAAGCTAAATATGCTCTACACATATAACATATCTGGCTCGATGTCAATGTTTTAGTTTTACGAAGAACACCGGGAAGCATAGAGCTTATCCAAGCAAGACAATAACGTACCCGATCTAGGCAATTAAAACAACATTGAAACAATTGCTTCTTTTATGTGTTTTATTATGGAGAAATGTCCAAAGAATCGGTGTTAAACCTATATATACATATATAGAACATCAACTTCCGATAGGATGGCTAGTCATTTATTGGCGCCATTGACATGTCGTGTCATTAACTGTTCAGCCGCGCACACGCAAAATTCAAAATAAGAAACCAGTTGCGTCATAAGTGAAATAACTAGACACAGCTGACGTCTATTCAGGCGTTCGATAATATATTTTTCTCCCCGTTAAATATAGAAAACCTCCTTTCTATTTACAAAACAAACTCACCTTCTTTCGTTGTAACCCAAACGGTTACTATTACACCACCTAGAATAACTAAAGCAACTATCACTGCAACTGACGCTCTAATAAGACACCCCCTCCGCTCAGCCCGCTTTGCCCGTGCATCTTCTCTGCCAACAGAACATAAAAATTGTAGTAGTAAGACAATTGAGAAATAGATGTGTTCGACCTTTGTGAGATTACAAAGCGTCTGAACTCAAAACCGTGTTTTATTTGACAACATAGCACGCAAAACTAAAATCTGTTTCCATTCTAACACGTACGAATTACACCAGGCAGGGATACTGTGTTTACTAATGGTCTGTTTTTTGGCTCGAATGTAAAGGCCAAAAATAGTCTTTATGTGCCTGTGATCTTAATTCTTAATCTAACAGTAGTAGTATTTTCAGATCAGGTATGTTCAGATGTGGTCTCTGTCACAAGTAGTCTGCAAAAAAACATATTTTGAAACAAACAAAAATGTGGTCCTTGTGTGCAGATAAGGCACAAATAGTCTCCATTCAAAAAGAATACATAAACTAAGAAATAAATTTTAATGTAGGGATAACGCATGTTTTTTCGTGTAATAACGTCTGCAGAATCCCGAGGGATTGGTTTGTGCCCGAGCCCGTAGGGCGAGGGTACCAACGTATCCCGAGGGATTCTGAAGATGTTATAACACGAAAATAACATGCGCTAACGCTATTCTAGCATAAAGCGCGAAAAAACGAATAAATGAATACATTATCCCTCAACGTCATTTAATTTCCATGAAATGCGCGGGAATATCAATGTTGTTTTTTCACGTTGACGTCATTTCCATTTGAATTATCCGTTTTGGGGCCGTAATGCGTTAACGCTCTGCCACAGAACGCGCATATATAAAAGGTGTTATAACACACGTAAGCGCGAGAATCTCTCTGTTAACACACGTTTTCTCGCCTGTTAAAACACCCCCAAAAAGTGACAAGAACAGCAGTTTTATGCTAGAATTTGAAAATGTAATTTTTGAAGTTGATATTATATGCAACACATTGTTGGCCATAACATCTTAGCCCTTGAAATATACACGCTGTGTCTGTCAATATAGTCATCTTGACAATTCCTTACATTTTTTCTAGGGTCCAAAGGGGAAATAAATGTTCAAAAAAACTGTCGATCATATTTTTGAGATTTCAGTAAGTAGGAAAATGCCTGATTTTAACATGTGTCTGTAGCACATTGGCATACTTTCGACATGTCATCGTTTCAATATAAACATTGAAAGTCGTCTTACACTAATGGAGAACGCATTCTAGCAAATCAACTCGTACAAACATATGTAAAAAGACACTACACTATAGAAGCACATTTTGACCCAATTACTGACCTCATGCCCAAAACAGGAAAAAAGTCCTACGCTTCCCAAAAAAACCAAACAAACAAACAAAAAAGCACCCTCCCCCACCCCGCCCCCACCTCCCCCCCCAAAAAAAATAACCCAATAAAATAAAAAAACACACAAACACCACCACCACCATCAACAACAACAAAAACCAAAATACCCACCCCGCTACCAACCCCGAACTTTATCAACACTATTTTTAACAAAACAAAAATGCACAATACAGCTCGGGTGTCATAAATTGATCGAACATTGAAAATGTGTTCCTTTTATCATTTACTTTTCAGCTTTAGGACCACAAACGAGGTCTTTCAAGTTTTCCCTGGAACCGAGTATTCTGTATGTGTATTTTTGTATGTAGGGATAACGCATGTTTTTTCGTGTTATAACATCTGCAGAATCCCGAGGAAGTGGTTGGTGCCCGAGCCCGTTAGGGCGAGGGTACCACCGTATCCCGAGAGATTCTGCAAATGTTATAACACGAAATGAACATGCGCTAACGCTATTCTAGCATAAAACCGTAAAAACCACGTTAATGAATATATTGTCCCTCAACGTCATTTAAGGAGGTAGGTTACCTTCATATTTGTATGTGCGCATGTCCAACCGGAAGCTAACGTGACGAGTTACGACAACGTTTTCGACAAATTAAATGCGTTTGTATATTCATTCTCCTGAAAACAAATCATGAACCTGTCTCCGATCTGATGCTTTACGGTTTAATAATGCAGAAATAATGAATAATTTGCCGCAGAAACGCTTCAAAACAATGTTGCCTTAAAATGACGTCATTGACGTCATGACGTTACGTGTCAGTTACCGCGCAAAATTAGTAGCTTTTATCTTGAAAGTACGTAATTTTGTGCATTTTCTTTATTTTAACTATTTTCAAAAACCACTATTTGCTGAAATATTTGTTATGGGTCTTTTGCTCTGAATAATCATCAATATTTTGCTTCTATTATGTAGTTATATTGAAACGTTATGCGGAATGTAAGAAAATGGATGATGGTAACCAATGTTATCTGGAATATAGTTGGGTGAGAGGTTACTTGTAACGGCCATTTTCAAATAAAAAATCTAGCATTTTGATTTGTAATACCTATTTTTCAGGTTCCGTTGATAATTTGTTACTTATATACTAAAACTGAGACCTAAAATTGTTCAAATTTTAGTAGAAAATTGTGGTTTTTTTAATTTAATTGATGTTACCATGGAAATGAAGCCCGTGACCTATGTATCTAAATGTAAAATTCAAAAGCGTTGACACTGATCTATTTAAGAAACACAGCTTCGGCTTTCTTTTTTCATTTCAACAATATCCCTGAGAATAATAGCAGCATGCTGAACGATTTTTCCATGAAAAATGCCAGACGAGGGGTATTGCTGTAAGTATTCTAAGCTGTGAAATTTGTTTGAATAAATGCAAGTAACACGAAAATATAACTTACGTTAGAAATAATATGTTTTAAAGCAACATTAACTAGAAAGATAATCTTATTCAATATTTTTTATAAGAAATTACGACAAAAAGCAAGATATAAGCTATTTTAAACATCTCTGTTGCCATGGTTACTGTAAACTTTAGGAAAAATAGGCTACCATATAAAGTGCTTGGTATTTTGCTAATAATATTTCCCAAATATTCCATATTGGTCATTAACAGAATGGCACTGAATCCGTCGAAAACCCCTATTTTTATACATAGTTGTTTAAAAATGAGAGAAAATGCGTTACCATGGAAACACGAGCCCCGTGACATATACATTTAAAGCTTATATTAGAAAGCTTACGTGCATACTAGTAAAATTATCAATTATATAGACTTCTACGGATATCAATGAAACTAAAATACACTGAAAAGTGTTAAATATCCGTATTTTCCTTCTTCTTTCAATATGAAATACCTTTGGAGGGTCATGTTCTTCAAACCTGGATAAAAATTGAACTTGAAGGGACAGAGACAAATGAAATTCAGATTGTAGCAGTTATAACTTCATATTATACGAAATTTAAAAAAAATGCTGCGGTTCAACTAACTTGAATTTACTCATGTAACAAGGTAACCTACCTCCTTAATTTCCACGAAATGCGCGGTAAAGTTGTTTTGTCACGTTGACGTCATTTCATTTTGAATTATCCGTTTTGGGGCCGTAATGCGTTTACGCTTTTCCGCGGAACGTGCATATGTAAAAAGGTCTTATAACAGCACGTGAGCGTGAGAATCTCTCTGTTAACACACGTTTTCTCTCCTGTTAAAACACTCCCGAAAAATGACAGTAACAGCAGTTTTATGCTAGAATGAATTTAAGAAGGTAAAAACATCGGGGATTAAGAACATTCCATTATATCCGAGCTCGCTGTTATATATAAATGAGTTTTACTTTACTATTTTGGTATCAATTACAATCAATTTACTTTACTATTTTGGTATCAATTACAATCAATGATTTCATTAAGCTAGTAAAGACACAAATATAATGTCCAACAAACGTGATTAAACAAATTTATTTTTAATGATTTTGAAGATCTAACCTGTTTCCCTGCTCAAACTCAAACAGGCTTCTATCTATGTGTAGTTCCATGACACTAAAACATTACATATCCATAAATAATAAAAAAAAAACTTTTTTAAAACATTAACGATTTGAAATGTTAATACCACATGTATATAACCGGAATAATGTACTTATTTCAAGATATTATTTGAAGTAGGCGTGCCCTAAATAGTGTATATAATTTAGGTCAATCAATATTGTGTTTAAATATAAATGACTTGATATCCATAACATGGGTTAAGGGTCTCATCTATTGTACTTATTAGATCTAAGAAATAACATTTTTATTATGAACTTTGAGAAGACGGTTTCGAAAATGTATATAATATTCAGCTTTATCAAATGCATTTTATGATCGTCACAATGATTATTAAATTTGTATCGAGAATTCTGCAATCATAACACACGTATTTATATTTAAAATGACGAACATTTTGTCTTCAGCGATCCACATGTATAAAACATTTCTAAAGTCTACAGCATGTGCATATCTACCCCTCGACTATGAAGAGCGTTAATACAAGTTTCGTGTGATTACGTATCCGACATTCCTCAGAAGTAAATACCCCTCATCGAGGACAATTATGTAATGGCTTTCCGTAAAAAATGAAGTATGCTGCAATCGCATACGGAGAATGCAGAATTAAAAAAAAAATTCGATTGTCCTTACTGTTCCATTACCTCGTGAGGCTGACCTATTTAGATTTGTATTGAAAAGGTAGGAAAACTCTAGGTCGAACAGCTGATATAAAGCGAAAGTTCCAGCATTAAGAAACCTCAGCTGATCGCTAAGCTGCCTCGCTTGCGATTTCTACGCCACCCATTCAAATGGCTTCACAATTGACGTCACACATCCGTTGTGAAATATACATGCCGATAAGGAAATAATCGATGTTTGAAGTTTCATTGCATCTTAAATGAGTTTAAGAATGTGTTTAATAACATGATATGATCAGGTGGATTATTTTAGTCCTTTCCGAAAATAGACTTTTATCTGAGGGCATGAAGAAACAGATGAAAAATCTATAAATTTAAAATAAAAATTCCTTTGGATGCTTGCAAAGCAAGGACACCAATTTGAAATTAGTTTACTTCTTTCATTGATAAGCTTATTTAGATATATATATTATAACCCTTGTAAACATGGATGGTCTGTTCATTTTGCTGATTTGAAATACAATGAGGTACGGTTAGATTATTACAATTGCTGCAGAATATCAAAATAGGATACTTAAGACATCTTAAGGTCACCTTATTCTGATAGCAGAATTTTTGATTTTGCAGATTTTCAGCAATGGTTTATATTTTCTAACTTAACAAGAAATGTTTACCTCCTTTTTGTATCTTTGAATCGACTGAAAAAAGCATGCAGCTAAATCAATCATAAAAATCGGTGTGTCTCCATTTTAAACTAAGAAAAAAAACCAAAAAAAAAACAAGTTCCTAGAGCGCAGTCTCCTCAACCCGCAATTCACAGCAGTGCGCTCTTGGATGCTCATACGACAAACACGGCCATAGCAACCCCATCCCCCACTGCACACACACTGGTGTCGAAAAGAACTATTAAAGGGACAGATTGTTGCACCGCTTTGGAACAGTCAGTGGAAAAACACCACTGCCAAATGCTTACTAACTCAGCAAACAGCATCCCCATAAAAATCAGATGCATATTCTATCTTCTCATTTTGTTCTTTATTAATGATTTAAGTTGACTTTAATTTTCTGTTTTTATTCGACATTTTTTTCATATATTCAACTATTTCAGATAAAAACGAGGCTCTCATCCCGATAAGTCATTGACAATACAGTTAATGACATTTTAGTGTGCTGTATATTATTAACTTGACTCTACTTCCTTTTTCAACTTCCGGAAAAGTAAAGTATGCTTTTATTCACTTTGGTTAGTGTACGCTCGATACGAAGTCACGTACATTGAATTTTAAATACTCGTATATAGATCTATACGATATTTAGATAATTAAACACTTACATTAAAGAATAAAAACATTAAACGCATTTTATATAATATGTAAATACATAAATTCTGACTTGCAAGAATTTACCTTTGACCCCTGTGACCTTGACCTTTGAGATAGGAACCTTGGGTTTGCAAATGCGCTCTGTCTTAGCGAGATTAACATTCATGCCAAATATAAACATGATTACTTCATGCATGTCAAAGTTATGGCCGAGAGATTCAAATCTAGACAGACGGACAGACAGACACATATACACAGCACAGCCATTTGTGCTTGACAAAAAGATATGTAAAGTAATTTAAAATATTGTCATAAAAATCTTACTGTTTAATGAAGGTTGTAACGCTGACCGCAGTATCTTTATTTGCTCAACGTCATTATACAATGTAGCATACAGGTTGCTGAAAACAAAAAGTTAATATGCATGTTTTTTTCTGAGAAATGAATATACAGCTCAGTAAACTGCTTTTAAATTTCAAGGTATTTAAGTAACTTTTCAATTTTTCACCTTTTTTATGTAACAGGTTATTAAATAAATTTGCTCCCTTCAGCTGAAATATGTTAGAATAACTATAAGGTGCTTTTGTCACAAAAACATATGTCTCCCCCCTATGTATACCTTAAGCTCTGTCAGCCGTTTTATGCAGCGAGGCTGAACGTGTTCGCCATATGCAAAACTATGCTTGATTTTGATCACTGATTCACTCCTGTGAAGTTTCTTTGAAATCCAGCCAGCAGTTTGACCTAAGAAAGCCGGCCAAGCTTAATCAGGATAGACGGACGGAAAGACAGACGGCAAAGGCAGAAACAGTATATTTCCGCCATGTGACACAATCATTTTTAATGTAAGCTTCATTAACTTGTAAATGAAAAGAGCTATATGATCAAATGACCTATAACGTTAATTAAAGGAATGTTCAATATTTAAGTTTTCAACCGGTTCTTGCGGATTAATCAGAAAGAGAATTTATGATACCCTTTGAAACAAAATTCATAACTCACACAGTTCAATGTGAAGATCAATTAAGCAGATCATGAGAAGAAGTTGTTTAGTTTCTTTTCTAGCTTTAGCTCTGGCAGCTCTTGAATGCAATCAAACTTTCTCACAATGTCTGGCCTCTGAAAAAGAAATATTTATATCATGAATAAATTTGGAAACATAATACTATGCATTCTTTCTGTAACATCCAAGAAGATATTACAATGAACTCTCCCTAGGAAATATGTACCTACACACCGATTTGTGGGAAGCTACGTCCCCAACTGCTGGAATGTGTTCTACATTTAACAAGAAATGTGATGGTTTTCATGTCTTCGACAATTTTTCATATCGAAACTGAGAGTAGGCATTAAATTTTAAGGTAGCAGGCCACTACTGACCAGTATTTCAAATAGAACTATTCAACTCCCTGTTTTCTTTCTACATTGTCAATTAATGACTGTGGAACTTTCTTGAAAAGCATGTGTACCAGGAAGAAGAGACGTTACCTAAAGATACATATAAAATGTCTTAAATGTTTATAGATTATATGTCATGAAACAATGAAAGATTTTAAGTCGTGATCTTTAACCTGTAATACAGTGTATAGTATTCTGAAACTGGGTTTTATGGATTATCCAGACAACAAATTCATAAAAATATTTCTAGCAAATGTATACACTCACACAATTTGGTAAGGTGAAGTTTCTGTGGTTCAAGAAAAAGTTGTTGAAATACTTTTTTCAGGATTTCATGATACACAATCTGGCAGCTCCAAAGTAATCAGACTATCTCACAATAACTTGTTCACTGAAAAAGAAATTTATACTTATCTATTAAAGTATTGTGAAAGTGTAACGAAATAATAATATGAGCCACGCCATGAGAAAACCAACATAGTGCATTTGCAACCAGCATCGATCCAGACCAGCCTGCGCATCTGTGCAGTCTGGTCAGGATCCATACTGTTCGCTTTCAAAGCCTATTGCAATTAGAGAAACCGTTAGCGAACAGCATGGATCCTGAACAGACTGCACATAAGCTGGTCGCAAAGCCACTATGTTGGTTTTCTCATGGCATGGCTCATATTTTGCCACGGATCATTTCTAATGACATTTTATATAAAAAAAACAAAAACAAATTTGTACTTTTGTGCTCATGTCATAAGCATGCTTAAAGCGGATCTTATCAAAATTCTAATTATTTTCTGTCTGTGAATCAAATCTTCAAACACAATTAACTCTTAATCGTTACATTACAAAATGTATCATTCAATCTTATATTGGACAAAATTAGTAAAACAACAACAAAAACATAACTGGAACCCTTTTAAACAATGACAATTACAATTTCATAAGAAGCTGTTTTCCTAACATAAAATATCAATCACATGACGTAACCAGATGATGAAAAGAAAACACGTACTTAAGGATGTGCTAGATACATCTGGTTACCTCACAGCTAGAACTCTGGCTAGGCATTGGTTACAAGACATCTAGACATTTCCATATTCTAACATGACATGGTTTACTTAATAATGTCCTGTCGAAAAACTGTACAAGCGATTACGACACATAATATATATATAGTTTCAGCTGTTATTTTCTGTGTAAACAAAATATTGTGTGAAATTCGAGCACGATCCGATTTATTTTCCTATTAAACACAGAAGGCAGAAAACAGAAAACAGTGAAATATTATACAACAAATCACTGTTCTGACGTCACAATTATTAAGTCATGGCATCAAACGGCTAGCAGCGCGCTGGAAAAGAAACCGATTGAAAATGGGCAAATACTTAATGAATGTCATCAAGGATGTACGTAAAAATCCTTTGTAACGTGTTAGAATCGAAATAATATATATCTCATTTAGTGATTTGCTCTTGAATAAATCATTGTTTGTCGTTAAGACGCGTATTATTATATCACTCGGGCTGTACCCTCGTGATATAATTCCTTCACAACTTTACTCCAAACAATGATTTATTCAACAACAAATCACTGGATGAGATATATTATTTCTTAAACAAACCAAAGTATTTTCATCGACTAGAAGTCGATATTAACGAATGAGAGCGTGTTTGTATACAAATCCATCGATATTCTAATTTTGTAAATGATAAATCATAAACTTTTATGAAAGAATTTGGCTGATCTAATAGCCTGGTTACACATCATTGATCGCCAAACGTCCAATCTCCATGTTATTTTGTAAAAAGTGATGTTATTCTAACGGCCTAAACTTTAATTCTTAAAACACAAATTTATAAAATAAATTGATGAATGGAAAGCAGTTCATTAATTTTGACTTTTATTTCGAAATAAAATGGGTTAATTATGAATGCTTAACTGCTGTTTTTCTAAAAGTTTTGATATACTAAAATATGAAACCTGTAAGTATTTTAAAACTGTTCTATTTTTGAAAATCCAGTGAAAAAGTTGTTAAAATTTAAAAATTCCGATCCCACAAAGCATTATTTTTCCCGCCACCAGATGAACAGATTTTAATAATGAGTGACGACACTGCCATCATTGATTTCGGCATTACATGAATAATACATTGATTTATTCAAGACAATTAAAACTAAATCTTTAGTATGTATGCACACATTATTTTTTTTGAAGATAAGTATTGATATCTTTAGTAAATGACAGGTATTATTACTTATTCATTAGGAAATCTATTACCGGACGACTAGAAAATCCCCCGAGTATTTTATAGCTGACCAGACAACTAGAATGCAGGCTAGGTATCCAGTTACTGGACGGCTAGACACTTCCAACATTAAAACAAGGTCTGAGAAGAATGTGCAAAACCAATCTTGGCTGGGACTCGAAGATAAACCTTGAATAAACGGACCATTTCAGAAATTCAAATTCCCCCAACCCACCCCCGGAAGTAGTTCTTTAGAAAAAAGAACCCGTCCTCTTGAAAACATATTTTCCTACCCTTCTACAACCCGGTTAACTCAAAATACCCCCACCCACTTCCCCGACAATACCCCTACTGGGTAATTCCAATTTCCAAAGACCCCCAATTCTAATTTATTTGTAAAATGCTCCCTCCCTCTTCTTTAGAACTGCTTCCACATTACACAAACAAAATGCACCCCCTCTTTCCCTCTAGAAACCTCCCTGTAAATTACCCCCCCCCCCCCCCCCACACACACACCCTCTTCCACAAGGAAGTGGCTATTCCTACGGTCCCGTAAGAATAGCCTCACAGGCTATTCCTACGGCTCTCCCGTAAGAGTTGTGAAATAGCCCGCAGGTGGCTATTCCTACAGCTCTAAAGACAGTTTTGTATGTCCATCTTGAACTGCATTGTACGGAATTAATTTAAATGGTATATTTTCGAACAAATTTTTTACCTTTTAGTATCACATCCAGAGAGAACTTTGCATGTCAATTTTCAAGAAAAAATAGTTATATATAAGGTGGTTTTGAAACGAAAAACGTATACGGGTGTTGATTTCGCCAGATTCTACTGTATACGCAGAAATTTTAAATGACAGGCAAAATCAAGATATAAAATTTAAAGTGATGATTTTTTAAAGAATCATTTTAAGCTTTTATTCACGAAAAACGTTTGAGGGTGTTGATTTGGACAGAATTTATATGCGAAGAAATCTCAAGTAAAAGGCAAAATCAAGACATAAAATCTAAAGTGTTGAATACTTTTTAAAACCCTTTTAAGCTTTTATTAAGTATATATTTCTACGTGTGCAGGCCAATTTTCAAGAAAAAAATACTTATACTAAGTATTAATTAGGTTAATACAGGTGTTGATTTTGCCAGATGGTCATCGATATGCAAAATCACGTCATAAAGTCATAAAGATTACAGGGAGCACTTTGGTAATTTTAAATTATTATCATTTCATTTCAAACCACAGTTTGTGGTTCCCATATCTTGCCATCCAAATTAATTGCCTTATTTTTTCAGTTCACTTAGAGATAATCGTCTTTAAGATATGTAAGTGCTATTTTACATTGTATTAAAGAAAAGGAAGTAATATTCAAATCACTGAACTTAGCGCAAATATCGGTTAAAAACCAATAATTACCGGTATGTTGTTAGTACCAGGTAGATAAATGGTTTATAGCGGTGGAAGAACAATTCATCAGATAATAGTTTGTACTGTTTTTCAAGGAATTTGTTTAATTTTTCAAAGTTTCTTTTTAAGAGTTTTACTTCAGTTTAGACCACAATTACTGCCTGTGCTTGTGAACATGTAGAAAATATTATAAGTCTTCTTATAAAACAATGCATTAGATAAGGGGTTTCACATTCTGAGTACATTTTCATGTTTTTATTGAAAAGGGGAAAATCTGGGTGAATTCGCCAATTTCACAATAGATACTTATTTGGCAGATGTGAAATAAGTACATGCACTTGTTAAAGGCTTAAAGAAGCTGCATAAAAATTTTATCTTTTCAAGGAAAAATAAGTTTTCTAATACCACTTGCATTTGGCCTCAGTAGTGGGGATTGGGGTGTTTCAGTTTTGTGGAGTTGTGGAGTAAATGAGTAAATAATCCGCTTTGGTTAATCCGCTTAGATTACACAATTAATCCGTTTATTAAGGTGTTAATCCGCTCAGATGACACAATGAATCCCTTCATTAGGTGTGTTAATCCAGTTAGATTACACAATTAATCTGCTCGGGGATATAATGTGTGTATTGTTTAGACTGTGTATTTTTGGGTGAGTCAAAAAAGAGCTATAAAAATAAATAGATCGGCAACTTGAAAGGCATATAGAGCAAATCTCACCAAAAAACGATACAACTGAACGAGATCTCGTTTACCGGAAGTGACGCATTCTCCAAGCGCCATATGTATGCAGAAAAGGGACACATTCAATTATCAATCGGTAAATCAATTATCATCGTATGACCACGCTTATTTCGATGGTAAAACGTGTAGGCCTATTTTGTGTCTTAAGACAATTTCATGTGTCTCAATTGATAAGACTGACTCACATTAAACTGATGTTGTTTTAGAAGCTAACATGTATTTTGAATATTGCGCTTCACTATAAGGTAACGCTGATTCACGCTCTGACACGAGATCACGTGAGATTACCGCCAGTTGCCATTCTGTGTATTTTATATTTCTTTAGGTGCGTTAGGGGAGCAGCTAGTAATCCGATAATTTAATATTCATTACAGGTAATTACAACGATATTGAAAATTATTCACGTAATTAAGTACGAACTCCTCCTAGCTGGCTCCAAAATGAAATTAAGGTAAATCAATAAATGTGTGCCCGTACTCCATTAATTGTAGCTTATTTTGTACATTAATATATATCTATTTATTTATAATAGGAAGGTATATTATAATGGACACTGAAAAATAGTTATATTTTTTATATTTACATTTTATTGTATTTTCATTACATTTCCTTTTGATTTATAAACAAGATAATATTAAAAATTGCAAATATTTTGTGGCATTCAAAATTAAAGTCAGCTTCCCGGCCATTCTGTTCACCAGACGGAACAACAGCGACGTCATCTAAGGAACGTTCTCCCTGACTATAAGCGAACGTCCTCAAAACAGCGGTCGGTTATCACTAAGCAGCGTTGACGTTACTCACGCGCCTTTTCTTTTGCTATTCATAGGAAATTAACGTCAAAGTTTTCAATGGAAAAGAATAGTGCGAATAGGTACGTCGTAGATATGCTAGAATCTGTCGCATTTCATCATAATTGTCTCGGGTGTAGCGATTGTTGGCTGTAACAAAGGGATCATTCCTGTTTGAACTATAAACCGAACGTGCAAGCGAAAGACACTAATATTGATAGCAAATATTGCACTCAGAAGAGATTAAGTAAGCTGTTTCCTTATCATGGCGATATCATAGACGGTATTGATGATGATAACCTGTTGTCTGACTGGGAGACGGAAATGAAGGGAGTTGGGCATGTATGCGCGAGCACGCTTGCTAAAAATTTAAATTTACTTGAAATATATATAATCAGCTTCAAATGTATTTAACTTTACTAAAAATGGTTTGTATGTTGATATATTGAGCCACAGACATATTAAAGTCATTATTTCAGCGGTTGTACACGTTTATTATGTATTTATCTATACATGTACGCAGTGTGAACAAGTTTAAAGCTAATGCATAGTGCTGTTGATACAGCCATAAAACTGTAGCAAGTAATTGTTCCTGTTTGTAGGTACGAAATTTTGAGCTGATATACCTTGAAGTATTACCAAGTTAAGACCTTACAGAATTGTTGCGCCTTGATTTTTTATCAAACGACTTGTGGCATGTATCAATGTTGCTTTTCGAGCATTTTTACAAAATGAAGTCTGCCTCGGGTGAAACCTATATCCTTTTTCTTCATATCACCTGATTTGCCAGTGCCATTTATATGATTGTCTGAAAAACGCATCTAGTACAGCGCAACCTAACTAAAACAAAATGTCAAAAACGCATTGAATGTTTCATTTCTAGACCAATTACTTATAGATTTTACGCCTCCCTATAGATATGTTTACAACATCTTTTCATTCAATTTAATCCAGAGTACATACCTTTTATTCAGCGTTGTATTGTAAAATGCAATAAATTCGGGTGTTGAAGAAAATTTCCGCTGTATTGTAGAAGACAAGATCAATATGTAAAACACTACACGGACTGTTGTTGAAGTAGCTTCGTAGTTTTTTTTTCTGTTTTACAAATTACTATACAGTTACAATAATTTACAAAAGGTAAACTTTGTAAAAGTCAAAAAGTATTTTCAGAAGACGTTAGATATTGTCTTAAAATGCGGAACCTGGTCGTTCTTTCACTAACACCTTTTTATGGAAGGATTGGTGGCAAATATTGACATTTATCATGCTGTATACTCTAATCTCAGGGGAAAGCAAACATACTCATGACAATTCATGCTTTCGGCTTCCTTCGCTAGAAAACTGCAACTTAAACGAATAATCATATTAAAAATGAAATCAATATATAATACCCTTTCAACTTTCACTTCGATAATCTCCTTCAGAGATATCTTTTCGCCCAAAGTTTTCATAATACTTTCACGTTATTTGACAGAATAAATACTAAGATGCATATTTATAATGTAAAATACGTACGCATTGCTAAGACGATGCCGCTGCGTGCGTAAGGCACATCAATTTGTACGTGTGATATTGATTTTATATTAGAACGCGTGCAACTAAGCTTAAAGATATGCAAATGTAGCTCAGCGCTTAGTTTATTTATCGTTGCTTATCACCGATAAACGAAATCAGGTAACGAGGCCAGGGCCAAGAATGAAAAATATATCGTGATACTTTTGGACGGCCTGCAGTATTTGCTTATCCATTCTTGTTTGTTCTTTGTGTCACAGCCTGACATACACATTGTTGATCTGTTTTCACAACATATTCATGATTTTGTTTCAGGTTTAAGGCTGATCACTACCAAATAGAATGTAAGCCTCCGCAGGTCTAGTCACAAGTAGTCCAAATATAAATAGTACTAATCTTTTTTCCTTTCCTAGTGCATTTTCTCGGATTTTCGCCGACTGATCAAGTAATAATAACGTTATTTTGTTTTTTGTATGACACGCTAACAACATTGAAATAAATCGATGGTTATATGTTAATGATAATGAGAACTTCTTAAAATGCTTTGCAAATACTATCAAAAGGTCTAATTTACCTGTAATTTGACAAAAATCCGTTTTTCAAGCAACCGATATCACTTCCGCATTACGTCACAACATGTTTTTATTTACCTTTACGCCAAGCTCTTCAAGGAGATCAAGAGTTTCGTCCCTTTACATGGCTATTTTTAGAGTAGAATTTTCCGACGAAAATACCGTATTTGTTCAAAATTTACTACGAGCGCACTTTAGAACAATTTTCTCTCATGTATCATTCTTCGTGTTTTTGCAACCCTCAAAACATATCCAAAAATTAGAATTGTTCTCCCCTGCGCTCGTATCGTATTTTGGTGATAAAGTGCACGAAAATGTCTAAAAATGTACAAAATCTCTGTTGATGGCATGAAACTAGACCATGTATCTTACTTTTTAGGCAGAACTGTTGCATTTTTTCTTTATAAAATGCAAGATTAATCCTTTATCTTTCAAATAATTTATATCGTTGAGATGTAGTTTTAATTTCATTTTCTTCAAAATTTGGGGGCTAAAACTGTGCCTTATCATACATGGTCCTTTAAAATAAAAATTCCTTTGGATGCTTGCAAAGCAAGGACACCAATTTGAAATTAGTTTACTTCTTTTATTGATAAGCTTATTTAGATATATATATTATAACCCTTGTAAACATGGATGATCTGTTCATTTTGCTGATTTGACATACAATGAGGTACGGTTAGATTATTACAATTGCTGCAGAATATCAAAATAGGATACTTAAGACATCTTAAGGTCACCTTATTCTGATAGCAGAATTTTTGATTTTGCAGATTTTCAGCAATGGTTTATATTTTCTAACTTAACAAGAAATGTTTACCTCCTTTTTGTATCTTTGAATCGACTGAAAAAAGCATGCAGCTAAATCAATCATAAAAATCGGTGGGTCTCCATTTTAAACTAAGAAAAAAAAAAAAAAAACAAGTTCCAAGAGCGCAGTCTCCTCAACCCGCAATTCACAGCAGTGCGCTCTTGGATGCTCATACGACAAACACGGCCATAGCAACCCCACCCCCCACTGCACACACACTGATGTCGAAAAGAACTATTAAAGGGACAGATTGTTGCACCGCTTTGGAACAGTCAGTGGAAAAACACCACTGCCAAATGCTTACTAACTCAGCAAACAGCATCCCCATAAAAATCAGATACATATTCTATCTTCTCATTTTGTTCTTTATTAATGATTTAAGTTGACTTTAATTTTCTGTTTTTATTCGACATTTTTTTCATATATTCAACTATTTCAGATAAAAACGAGGCTCTCATCCCGATAAGTCATTGACAATACAGTTAATGACATTTTAGTGTGCTGTATATTATTAACTTGACTCTACTTCCTTTTTCAACTTCCGGAAAAGTAAAGAATGCTTTTATTCACTTTGGTTAGTGTACGTTCGATACGAAGTCACGTACATTGAATTTTAAATACTCGTATATAGATCTATACGATATTTAGATAATTAAACACTTATATTTAAGAATAAAAACATAAAATGCATTTTATATAACATGTAAATACATAAATTCTGACTTCAGAGTTTCAATACCTAAGTAAAACTATGAGAAATTTTGTGTATTAAGGGAAATTAGAGCATAAAGATCTTTATTTTATTTCATGTTTGACGTCGTGGGAGAGGAATAAAGCCATTACATAAATTTGGCTATAACACTAGTGTGATAAAGCTTTGACGTTGACGTTTAGGTATTGGAGCGTTGATCAAATTTACTTGACCTATGTTAGGTAAAGAAAGTAGAATTTTTTGACGTTTCAGCAGTAAAAGCTTACAGGTGATAAAAAGTATATTACGTTTGTGTCTTTCCACATTGAATTTATTAAACAGAGACTCGCATTTTAGTATTTTGTTCAACTCGTTTAATAAATTTAATATGAAAAGATACTCATGTAATATCATCTATATAACGCACAGTCACTTAAGTAGCCCTTCAGTCTGATCAATATGTATGCCGTTGAACGTTACTGAAAACTTTGAATACCATTTCCAGTTTCCAGGGTGTCGAATTATTCAGATCAGCATTCACAATCGGCAATAGAACCCCTTTCATTTTCGTGCATGCCATATTCTACAGAAATAGTAAAAGATATCAAGCGAATCTATTTTGTTTCAGTACTATTTTCTCACAATAGCATAGTGAAACAAAGAACGTGAAGTTTACGTTCGTACACAGAAAACGCATCATAACGTTTCAAAGGCAAACGGTGTTGTTTGATCATCCGTCTCAGCGAAACGTCACTCATTTCACGTCTACAAGTTTCTTTCAGTCCATTTGGTTAAGAGACATCAAGTGCAGACCAGATATATTCCACATCTTGTGATTAATTTTACGATATGAATTTTGATCAAATAAAATGGCTGCCGCATCGCTGACGTAGTCGAATCAATTCGGATGGTTATAGCTGCAGCTTCAGGTATATTTTACTAGATTTAGGCCTGTGCACGTTTTCATAATAAAAACTATGGGTGTATTTCATACGCATTTATATTCAAATGGTCATTTATTATGTTTATAGAACTAAGGATTTCTTCATTGTTGGGGGGTTTAAATGAATGCTTGAATCAATATTCCTAGCTTCTAAGATTTGGAATGGTCAAAAATATTACCTGATGTATCGGAAGTCAGTGAAAATAATCACTCAGACTAAGCTTAAACTTGTAAAGAAATCAAACGGTTATGTCAGTTTTTACCGTCATAGTGTAAGTGTATGCTCACGCTATCAAATCATTTTTGATATATAGGTCTATCACTGGCAGATAATACGTGACAGGTCTCACCAAGTGTTCAATTTGAGCCGTTTTTTCATTGAAAAATAGTGTCCTGAAACCGATATTCTACCCATTGTTATCGCAAAAACAACTGAAAATGCCTTACAATGAAGTGCTAAGTATCTGTGATACATTGCGTCTTCTTTAACATGACATATTTCAAAATTGTTTCATATTATAATTTTCCAGCAGTGGTCTTAACGGGTGTTCGTGGAATTTTCAAATCTCAGTCCTATGTCACAATACTTCTATTCTATATTTTCCTGTATGTTTCATTAACGGTGTCCTCCCTGTATTCAATCAATACTTTAATTGTTCTTGCCTGTATTTAGCCTATTTATGAAGTAGACTGTATTAAAATTTCATTTCCGTAACGTCAAAGTCTATAATTTACAAGAAAATGACAATCATCAATTTACTGCCATGATTATAAGAGCTTTATACTCATAAGTCTCTCCTGGGATTTTCCTTTTGCTTAGCACTAAATCAAAGCTGACATTGTCTAGATAATTCTATGCCTTGTCTAACGACACCTTTAACATTGAAATGCATGTTTGCACTTATGAGCAGTAACACGTTAGATACTGAGTATTTTGGACGGGATACGTTTTTCAGAATGAAAGAGAATGGTCCAATTTATAGGCATTTATATTTAATTCTTTATTCATATGATTATAGAACAAAGAGTTTCATAGAGTGAGTAATTTTTGTGTGTGAACTAAAGAATGCTTGAATCGTTTTCCCTAGCTCGTTTGAAGCGGACGTATCTGAAATATTTCGTGATGTATCGGAAGCTCGTCGAACATGAAATGATCATTAAGCTCATAGACAATTGTTTACGTGTAAGTTTCATGCTGTCAAATTATACATACTCAATAGGTAAGTCACTGGCAGATGACACGGGACAAGTTCCACTAGGGATGCGATATGGCCATTTTTGCCCATGAAAGCGATATTGTACTCCGTTTTAACGTAAGAAACAACTGAAACTGCCATACGATGAAGTGCTTTTTATGTATGATATATAAGCTTTTTGTCTCTCTTGATATCTCTTAAAATTGTTTTTATTTTTGGATTTCTCAACAATGCAATCAATGAATTTTCGTGGAATTTTGAATTTACCATCCCTTGTCTCCATAATGTTAAATTGTTCATTTCCTGCATGTAAAATGAGCGGTGTCCTCCTTTTATTGTACAGTTTTGCTACTTGTCCTGGTATGTCTATGGCATTTCTGTGAATTAAGCGTTTCCGTATCGTCAAATTATATAAATTACAAGAATATTACAATTATCAGTGTACGGGCTTGGTTTTCTGTGCTTTATTTTCATGATTCATGAGGTTTTCCTTGGCTTTCCCTTTTGCTTAGCACTTAATAAAATCGTCCAGGTTGTTTTTAAAGTATTATAAAGAAAATCATACAACAGCTTTCCTTAAGGAAGAGTTATCTTCCCTGATTTTCAAAATTTAATGACGATTGTCATTTCTTTTGTCATAGCCATTTGAAGCTTTGTATTATTTATTGGAACCATTACCAGACTAACACAAATTAATGGTTTACAAGTTTTCATTTATCAGAACACGGAAATAAAAGGACCAGTTAAACAAACTTTCGGACTGTTGGTTATATGCAAATAGACATTGTGTCTGCTTAGTATGACATATCTGGCAAAAAACTGTACACTATATTAGTGTAAAGGTATGCATATGGCGACCATATTGGCAGCCATCTTGAAAACTTGACGAGTCTACCAATTTTTGTAACTAAGAAATGGATTGCCTCAAAGTTCATTAAAGTGGCTGTCAAATGAAGTAGAAGGTTTGCATGGGCTCAACCAAAAAATGTCCCCTATCTCTTGGAGTACTATTTTAAGGAACAGAGCGCAGGTGTCTATTGTTCTTCTGTTTTACGTAAAAACCTGATCAGTCTTTAATATTAGGCTGATAGCCATAAAAATTGCATAACACACAGCGGTATTTTTCGAGCTGTACGAAGTTTCCTACTTGTAAAGAAAGAATAAAGTGGAAAAACATTCTGTTACAGATAACAAAGTTTGTTATTAGTCTTTTTATCATGGTGCATGTTTTTTTCTAAGTTAATTAAGTATCCATAGATATAGAAAAAATTGTAAACCGGATAATAAAAGGCATAGAACTTTTGACCAGTACCTTTAGGCTCTGAATCATGATCTTGAGGGTTTAAGTCATGTGCATGACACATTGTTTAGTTGTAATAAATCCTTCAAACAAAATATTTGAATAATCAAAATAAGAATGGCCATATTACTGATAGGACTGAACGGGACGGACTGGACTGGCGTACGAGGCACAATCCTATTCACAATAGTTCACAAAACTGATTTTCAGCTGAAAGGGGGACTAATTAATAGGGTAGTAACTGACAAACTGTAAATGTTTTTAATAAACACGAAGAGAAGTGTCTGTGTTACTAACTGACGAATGCCACTCTACCACCAGAAGCAGTCTTAAAACGCATGAATCGCATAAAGTGTATATGAAGTTGCATGTGAACTTGACTTTAGAGGTAAGGTCATATAATTGTGAAACGTCTTTAAGTGTAAAATATACACAATAAAACTTTTTATAGTTTGTGTTTATTTTCTGAAATAAGATTGACAATTCCATTCACAAATCCCCCAAAGCAGGTGAATTTAAACACTGTGTGCACAGTCTCCGAAATGGTCCAGATACAAATTGTGATATATGCATCGTGCTTGCTCAAAATGGCATCTGTAATATAAAAGACATTTTAATCTATTAACAACAGGTTAGGCAAAAAAAAAATGTTTAGTTTCTCAGGCCCCGCCGCATACGATTTTGACCCGCCGCATCTAAAATTTTTATCAAAGAAAAACTGAAGAAATTCGCGAAAAGAGAAAATTCAACAAAAAATTAAGAACAAAAGAAGGAAAATTTGTGAGTACGTACTAATAAACCGTCAAGAATGGTTCCTTTGTTCATCAATGTCTTTAAGTGTGTTAAATATGGATGCACATAATTGGATTTCATATAAAACGGGCAATGTCGTTAATAAAAAAAAAAAGAATAAAAATATACAAAAAAAAAAAAAAAACAAAAACAAAAAAATCCGCACTGCCTCATTAAATTTTGCAAAAGGTGGCCTGAGAAACTAAACATTAATGTTTTTGGCTTTATAGAAATCAAATATGTATCCCAAGAGCTATTTTTATCACGGAGTAATGCTATTTAGACTGTAGGAGCTATAATGGATAAACATTCGCTTACATCTTTCCAGAATCAAATTTTTTTTATTATATTATATTGACCAATTACAATTGTGATTTACGAGACATGTTTGGCACGACTGTGATCAGTTTAAATTACACATCGCATGACTTGCAAATCGTACCAAATTTACAATATTCCTTGGTACTTTTATTAGTTTTAAAACCCTTTCATAAAACGCAAGCTGACTTTAAATTTAACAAAATTGTGCTCACACGTTTGCATAGGTTATGCCATTTGTACCGCAGTACTTGATACTACCCCTGAAGGTTGAACAGTTCATATGGAGAAGTGATTCACAAGCTATCCCCAGTACAATATCTTGCTCGACTTTCTCGTGTTCACATGGTCCTGGCTTCTTTATAGATAATGACGTATCAATGCACACGGCCTTTGAAAATTCACAACTGTAATGTAAATAGGTTCTGTGACGTTCAACTGTTTTCTATCTAATTTCTTTAGGAAAAATGCTCTTTTTGTGCAGAGTAATTCAATGTTAAAAGTATTAAGTCATCCTTTCATACTATGACAGTAGCAATATTATTTAAAGTTTTGTTTTTATTTAAGAAATGATTTATAGCAAAATCGTGTTTTAACACTATTTATACACGATAAAGCGTAATAAATTCACAAGGACGCAGCATCCATAAACTTATGTATGCGTATATAATTACTCACTGGTTTGCGTATGTGATTTTATTGGAACCGCAAAGAGTACCGCTGGCATGATGTGTACAGTTCAAGTTCACCAAGTAAACACAGAGATCAGAGCTTCCATTGAATAGGAAGCAGGATGACGTTGCTGTAAAACAAGTGTAAGTCCCGCATATTTAATAAAAAGTTTTCAGTTGTTAAGGATATATATTCGCTTAAATAATACTATGGCACAATTTCATATTTGAACTTCCAAGTACTAATTATTTAGAAAAGAAGAATCGACATTTACATATTTATTTTTTCAGTATGTATGGTTGCCGAAATATGCCATTTCGGTATGTCGTTCTGTGCAGCGACACAACGACAATGACGTTATGGTGCCTCGTCGAACATCGCACTGCAGAACGTCCACAGCCAACCATCTACCCAAAGAACATCGCTCTGCTATACGCCGCCCGACAAAATGTCACCGCCGAACGTCGCTCTGCTTTAGCAGGAGTGTAAGCAGAGAGATTCTTTTTATATCTTTTTACATATGTGCGTTCAATAGCATAACGTAAACGTTGTACGACCCTATACCGGACAATTCAAAGGGAAATGACGTAAACGTTATCAATTTACACTGACGTCCCTGCGCATTTTATTAAGATTTAATGCAGTTATGGACAATGTATTCATTTTATGAAGCGTTTTTACAGATCTAAATTATGCTAGAATAACGTTAACGCATGTTTGTTTCATAACTGACTCTGATAGCAACAATTTCATTGGAAATATGCAGATGTTAGAACACGATAAAAACATGCCTCATCACTACAATGTTCGTTTAAGGGCTTTAACCAGAACCTTCCATTAAATTCCCCCCCCCCCTTTTTTTGGAAGTTAACAAAATACCTTACTAGAACATTATTATAATAAGATAGATTGACGAAAAATAGTTTGATTATGGTAAAAGTGTAAAACAATATTGTTCACCTGTTACGGATATGCTGGTATTTCAACATTATTTAAATTATTTATGTGCACCATCATCTGCAAACTTGACTCATGCAGAGCAGGTCAGGACAGATCAGGTTTTGATTATTGTTACTTTCGTTACATATTATTTACCTTGTTTTAAAACAGATGCCGTAGTTACCAGCACATATATTCTTATCGTGAACTAATTTACAAAAGACATAGTTTGCCATTCAGTCCAAAGGAATGTTAAATTTCTTGATGCGGAAAATACTTCAGTCAAACATCATGTTTAGTATATTAAAAGTACTGACAAGATAACTTAACCTTTTATGAAATACATTGTATTTGAATGGGTCGTATCATAACTTTGTTAACATTTCTCGCGCACACCATTTCCTATGATACATTGTCCTAAGGTTCACAAAATGTAGTTTAAACTACGTTTATAATATTCAAGTCATTATACAAAATTACAAACGAATCTATCATGGAGTAAACAGTTAAACCAATGGAGTATATAGTTCGATTTAAAAATGTGTTGAAAATAATTGACATGTACTCACAAATCGTTATCAAAAACGTAAATAGGTGCACAATATTTCCATTTATGTATAAACATGACATTTTGTTTTATATAAACTCATATCATCTCAGGTTATATATAGGATCTTAAACTGATAAGGGACAAACTTCTGTCCTTACAAAGATATACTTATGACTTATTTTACTTTCCGAGCCTTTATTTACAATGTATATAGTATTATATGTACTTCTTTCACGCTTCCGTAGAATCAACCTTTATTTCACCAATTTCATTTTAAAAATATTTCTGAAATGTCTAGGTCTGCAGATCTCAAATACGGAAATATCTTACATACGAGGTATATACTGACACTCTAGACAACATCAAAAAGGACCTTTTGAACAATTTCACGAAGTTCCAAAATCTCTGTGTACCCCTGCTTTGATACGGACCTCTACGGGATTTGTGTTTATTCCGAGTTCAAATATGTTTTCGTAGAGGAAAAGCAGACATGTCGTGCAAAAGCCCAGGCATTTTCAAATCGATCGTTAGAAATGCTGAAAATTGACTCCCCATTAGCAAAATAGAAAAAGGAGTCCACGCGGGGTGACCCCTGCGCGTTGCCTCTGGCTATCGACCAGTCCAAAGGCGACTTTCGTTTTCAAATTTAGCACATCTACTTTCATTTTCGTTACTTCCGGAAATAGCTGAAGCTCATACATACATACATACATATGCCTTGCGAGATTGCATAAAAATGTGTCCGCTGTCCTAAGGATATGTGGTAAAAGTACATGAACAATCGGAAACTAAATACTGATTATAAACAAGGTCATTATTACCTGTTATAAGATTTTTGGGTATGGATGTACTAAAACTACATTAAACAAAATTGAATAAATGAAATTATACAAACTTGTTCGTTAAGATAATTCTCACATTGTGGTACATAATGTGATATCGTTATTGTACTTAACACAAACATGTGAGACTTTCTCCAAATGTTATCAAAATTTCTATATTTATAGATGTTATAAGCAATCAAAAACTATAGATTTTTGTATATGCAAATTTCAATCCGAATGTTGTATATGTAGTACAATATTATAGATAATTTAATATGTAATACTGCAGCGGTAGAGAAAATCAGTTGCCTTTCAGTAGGGAACATTGTATTGCATTGTATTGCATTGTATTGCATGGCAGTACTTCATTTACTTGTTCAGTGTAAGTCCAAATTTCAAAGGGAGTGTGGAAAGTAATTTCATAAGGGCACACCTACACATCTAAGAAAGTAACTTGATGTGTTAGAAAAAGACAGAATTTATCTTTGTGTTACATTGTTATTATTAGATTTATAATTATAGTTCTTTCCATTGTTCTGAGCAAAGTGACATAACCAATGATAAAATGTCGTACAGAATCGAATGTGGTGTAAAAATGACGTCACAACATTGTGACATTACGGTGCCCCTAAAGTGACATGTTACACACATTTTTTCCACTTTGGTAATGTGAGACTTTTTTTTATTTCGTTTAAACGAAATCATTTCGTTAAACGAAATAAGTTTAAACGAAATCATTTCGTTTTAACGAAATAACTAATTCGTTTAAACGAAATAACATTTCGTTTAAACGAAATGATTTCGTTTAAACGAATTAGTTATTTCGTTTAAACGAAATGATTTCGTTTAAACGAAATAGTTATTTCGTTCAAACGAAATGATTTCGTTTAAACTTATTTCGTTTAAACGAAATAGTTATTTCCTTTTAACGAAATGATTTAGTTTAAACGAAATAGTTATTCCATTAAAACGAAATCATTTCGTTTAAACGAAATAAAAAAAGTCTCACATTACCTAAGTGGAAAAAAGTGTGTAACATGTCACTTTAGGGGCACCGTATGACACCATAAATACATGACGTTTTACACAATTCAAAACGAAACTATTGGAAAAAGTAAACAACTGCAACAAGTGTTAAAGTGTGTTTGTAGTGTGCACGTCTGCGTGCTGTAGGTTTCGTTTCGGGGAGGCTGCATTTTTGCATTTCCCGTTTGATATTTGTCCTTGTATTTTTAAGATTCAATAACTCTTTTCTCAAATTCCGTTCGAGTTGTTTCATTTACTAGTCTAACTATTGTTGCCTTTAAGGGTTTGCCGATACGAGGAATTATCAAATAAGTGATATTAGTCGACATCATTTCTTTCGGGTCGATTAATCCTCAACACCCTCGGTCTACAACAATTTTTCTAGACTGATAAATCCTCTAAATAGCAACAATTGTTTGGTACTTGTTAGATATTCTGCTTTAGTTTTATCATGTCCAAAATAGTACATAGTATATAGGTGTACTTATATGATCTGATACTTTTCACAGTACATTTAATACATGAAAGCACTATACATGTACGTTACCAGTCACATTTTAACGTGTTATCCTAATGAAGCACACGCTTTTACCTACAGACCACATGACGATTTCTCGAAGCATTCACCTTATTGCGTTTGCTGTTAAATTAATTAAAAAGAATTTTCATTTGTTAGAAATACTAAACAAGTGATTCAGTCTACTCCCGGGCGGTTTACTACATTAGTAAAACATTAAATGAGCCGTGCCATGAGAAAACCAACATAGTGGCTTTGCGACCAGCATGGATCCAGACCTGCCTGCGCGGTCAGGATCCATGCTGTTCGTCAAGAGTTTCTCTAATTGCAATAGGTTTTAAAAGCGAACAGCATGGATCCTGACCAGACTGCGCGGATGCGCAGGCTGGTCTGGATCCATGCTGGTCGCAAAACCACTATGTTGGTTTTCCCATGGCACGACGCAAGTTATACTTTAACTGTGCTCTTGATACTTTTCACGTTGGTAATTGTTATCATATTGTGAGGCTGGATGTTTGTTTTTCAACTTGTTTGCTATTAATGTTAGTTACGTGTTGATAGAATTTCTAATATCGTATAATGAATGCAGCATCATAAATTCATCCTAGAAATCACGATCGATTTTGCTACCCGATTTGCACAGATACGAGTTTGTGATGAGTCAACGGGTTTGTCTTAGATTTGCTGTATTTCTCCAACCATTTCATAATATTTTCAATGATATCATGATATAGGTGAACCATACTTACTAAATTAGCTGATAAGAATTTTGTTCCATTTTAGTTTAATCGTGACAGTTTATTTGTACCTTATCTTTAGTGTACATGTCTATTTGATTGAAGTTTTGGCAAAATTTAGACCGTGTTTGCATCTCTAAGAGTAATACCAAAATGTTTTCGTTGGGTTTTGTTTTCATCTTGGCTATCGGTAAGTCAAATATTGTCTATTAACTTACTTAACAAATTGATGTTTTTTTCAAAGTTGCTTAGTTTAAAATCGTCTGAATATTTTCTTCCTTTCGTTCATACTTTGATGTACTCAGACCAATGATTATTCTAACGTAGCTTTTGCTATGATAATAATTAATGTGTAATTTTTTTATTTTTTGAACATTCACCTGCGCATTAGCTTTGAATTCCTTTCTACTTACACTAAGAGCAAATAAATCTTTCCATATATTTGAAAACTATAGCTTATATGTATTTCGGAATATTTCAAAGTCACAACAAAAATTTGTTATCAAGCTATAGATGTCTTTGTTTGTTCATACTTGCCTGCTTGCTTGCGTGTTTGCTTGTTTGAATGGCATCAAATTTTATTACGCGTCTCGTCCATATAAAAATCCGCTTTTGTCAATAACCTCTATATTCTCAGTCAAGACATTGTATCAAACCTTATCAAAAGCCTAATCAGGTACTGCTAATAGATTGTGTTTTTTTGTCGTTGTTGGATTTAACGTCGCACCGACACATGATAGGTCATATGGCGACTTTCCAGCTTTAATGGTGGAGGAAGACCCCTCCGTGCATTATTTCATCACGAGCGGGGGCACCTGGGTAGAACCACCGACCTTCCGTAAGCCAGCTGGATGGCTTCCTCACATGAAGAATTCAACGCCCCGAGTGAGGCTCGAACCCACATCGATGAGGGTCAAGTGATTTGAAGTCAGCGACCTTAACCACTCGGCCACGGAGGCCCCCGCTAATACACTGTTGCAAGTATTGATAGTGTTCTTGGTCTTCTTTCCAGTACATAAACTGCTGTCTCTATTAACCCTTAGTCTACTGGCGGCAAGTGATTTTGCCTTTGCGACCAGTGCAGACCAAGATCAGTCTGCATGTCCGTGCAGTCTGATCATGATCTGCACTGTTTGCCATTCACTCAGTATCTTTTGGGTAAGCTCCCCTTTTAATAGTTATTGGTACTGTCCAAATTAAAAGATGGATAAGTCCATTTTAGAAATTTAGCAGGGTAAAGATTAAGAAAAGAAATTCCCAACGGGGGCTGGGGGTGAATCAGGATGATATGTACCTATCATGTTACAGGTATTAATAGAATCATTTTCAGTTCGAAAACAATTTGCTTTGCTTTTTACTCTTGCTTCAAGCTTGTGTTATATTGCAGCTTTGCCGTATTCAAGCCTTGTAGCAGGTGAACTTTGTGCTTATGTTTTGACAAAAGATTGTGCTTTTATTCCTGACTTTACCGAGGTATGCGGAACTGACGGAAAAACGTACAGAAACAGGTAGAGTAACGTCCCCTGTCTTGGTTCCAGGTTTTTCAACCCTCGTCGCAAATTTGATCAGTTATTTTGTAAACACGGACGTTTTTGGCTGAAACATATGGGCAAGGGTCTGTACTCTTCTGCTATTCTGCTTTAAAAGCTACAGTAATTTACTTCCAGGCCTTGTTCACGGAGATGTTTGTTCGTACGTATTAACACGAAACTGCGGACAGGTGGCGACGCAGACGATATGTGGAACTAATGGGCAAACATATAACAACAAGTTTGTACACATATTGTTCTCACTTTCTTAACAATATTTTCCCAATGCTACGTCCTGCCCCACCTCGTCTCCTCCCAATATCTCTCTAAAAGTAAGAATTTCATCAACACCAAAAGGCCCAATCGTCCTGTGTCATGTGTATGTTTGCTCTGATCTCGTGTACTGTTTCACGTAAGATTGTCATCTTTCAAACGTACTGCCATCATAATTTTAAGAATACATCCACTCCTCCTTGCTTATTTGTCTACACAGCGCTTAAATCGCCAGCGCATATTCGTCCTTCCTTCTTTGCCTTTTCCTCTTTCTGATGTGCTTCTGTTGGATTGCTTGTGCAATGTGGAAAAATCATTGTCAGACGAAGGCAGAATCATGAGGTAAAGTATATGCTTTAATCTGTCGGTACCAACACTTACAGGCCTTGTACAAGGAGACATCTGCGCGTATGTCCTTACGCGGGACTGTGCGTTTGTGGCAACTTTTTCGAATGTTTGCGGGACTGACGGAACAACATACAGAAACAAGTTAGTCAATTATTGTTGTTCTTGCTATTTGATGGGTTGAGCAGTTATTCAGTTTTGTAACGGCTTTCAGTTTATCTAACCAGTGCTGTCGGATTCTGTACGAGTACTAACTTGTTCTCCGCTAAGGTAAACACTGTTTACTCGTATATCAGTATATCAAATTTACTTTACTAAACATTCGCTCTCCTGTCCTAGCGTCTTTAAAAATATATCTAGTAAATCTAATGCATCACTTTGATGTAACGCATGCTTGAACTAATTAGTATTTTACCCAGATGATCAGGTGTTGCACCAACACAAAGTCTGCTGACGTGGAATTTTCAAGTTAGCGATAAATCATAAATATTATTTAACAAAATAGAATTGCTGATTTTGATATTAACAAATGCAAGTGATATGTAGTATTTTCTTATACGATATAAAAGTAAAAATGCATGGACTTAATTTTTCTCTTTCTTTTCAGTCAGTCATACTTTTTAATATAAAACTTTAGGTATTTTCCAAATAACATATCTGTAAAGGGCCCGTATTAATAACAGTTTAAATTATGAAAGTGAGTATATGACTTATGAAAGGAAAAAAATAAGTGGTACATTTTGATGAGTGTCTGTAGAAGGAGATTAAAAACTCTGCAACTTGCGCTGATCAAACAATAACTGATCAAAAAGCAACTTTAACATTTTCGCGTATTAATCTAAAATTTACAGTCAAAACGTTTATGATCCCAGTGTGTTTGAATTCCACAGAAAATGATGTCCATTTTTTCAGCTGTTTCTTAGCAAGAGCATACTGCAGTGACAATACAATTCACAAGGCACACGAAGGTCCATGTGCAACGCCGACCACAACTCCGTCACCCGTTCATGGCAGCCAAGTTGCACTAGACATCTTTTGTCTGGATTTAATTTACATAAAGTGTCCCGCTGGTGGGTCTCAAATATGTGGCAGTGACGGAACATTCTACGATAACATGTAAGTAAAATTAACAGTATTCATTTATTGAAATTATCATAATATGCAAAATAATATTCATTTGAGTCACGCCATGAGAAAACCAACATAGTGGCTTTGCGACCAGCATGGATCTAGACCAGCCTGCGCATAATAGTTTGATGCCGGGTAAGGCACTTTATTGCAATTATTGACGTATATCTTTTTGTATTATCAAATTTGTTTTATCTGTTCAGAAATTAAAAGGTTTAATAAGTACTTTTGAAATATAATAGAAATGAAATTTTTAGGGAGGGAATAAATTGCCAACAAGCATTATACAATGCAAAAACTTCACAATCAGAGATGTCTATTTATGTACGCAGCTATACATACATATATGTATGGTTTGTTTTGTTTTGATTAAGATGGATTCTTAGAATGTGGCTATTTCATTTGAGTCATCGATCCTTTTTATCGAAGGAATAGTAATTCAGTTTGCATGACTTTGTTCAAAATTATGCTAGACGTGTTCATTTTTATCTGTACTGAACCAGTGAGGTAACCCGTCATAATTCCTATTTTGCAAATATTTTAAAAGTTACGTAAAGTACTTTTTGTTTAATTTAAGGGGACAGTTAGTTAGATCTATTAATATTAATACATCAAAATTTCAATTGTATTTTAGTACGCAAAAATAAAAACTTTAATCATTTTACTCCCAAGTTCCCCTTTAAAAAGGTCACAAAATACACACGTAAGATCCGTATTTAGAAAATGAATACATATGATCTATAGAAATAAGGAGGTATATATTTTGATCTTTTTCTTAAGAAATGTTTAAATTTCACACACATATTAAATGCACATGTACTGTTTTTGTTGTACATTTACGCTAAATTGTGAAATCTAAAAGTTTGGCGGGTTAGCTTATTTGTTGAGTATATCTGTTTTTTTTTTATAAATACATAGCTTGCAAATTTATTTATATTTAAACCGTATATTCTAGTACTTTATCATTCAGCTGTTGACTGTGTTTTACATTTCAGCTGTGAATTTGACAAAGCTCGCTGTTTCCACAGAGATCTTCAAGACAATGGAACAAACTGTTCGTAACCTGCAGATAACAAGTTACCCCATTCTCGTATAGAAATTCTGAAATTTGTTTTCTAAAATGTAACTATGAAAAGTTTTGGTTCTGTAACTCTTTAGTTAATAAACGCTGTTAAATAATAATAAAAAATGTGCAAATGTTTGATTTAACAGACACAGGCCTTTCATTTATCAGATTAATATTTTAATATCATATCAAATAAATTCTATATAAATTTTAACACATATTTTGTCACATGTTTGACATCTTGTAAGTAAAATATGTTATGGGCTGATGAATGTTCGTTCGAATCACGGCTCCTGCCGGACGTCCCTTAAATAAACTAGGAATGTGACTAGGAATAAAAAAATAATGACGATTTACAACGTTATTTTATTCATGTTACTGAGCCAAGTATTAACAAAAAAAAAAAAACAAACAAAAAAAAAAAACAACAAAAACAGCAACAAAAAAAAAATTAATAAAAAATGAGAAAACAGAAAATGAAAAAATAAAGTATTAAAAAAACAACAAAAAACACAGTTGTTACAGTATTAATCCATGTTTCTAATGCAATAAGACACAAAATGAAATAACCAAGCGCAACATTATTACTACATCAGTTCTTTAATCTCCATTTTCATTACTTTAAATTTAAAGTTATATAAAAGAAAACTAATTTCATCATACAGTCTTATTTTGTCCAATTATTCTTTTAGATCGCCATATCTTGTACCAATACTAAGTATGCAGTGGAAAGAATTTCTATATGCTTAAGCTTTCAATTCAATCCACTTGTCTATACTTTGTGCAAAACTGTATAATTGTAATTACTATGAGATACAATATAGATGAATAAATATGTTTAAACCAAGCGCCGAAACTCTTCCAAAGATAAATGACATGGAGTATATGTAATCACTTTCCCGCTTAATTACAGCGTAGAAAGCATAAATGTAGTTAATTGGTCGAAACAAAACATGTCCTTAAATGAAGTGACCTAAGAGTAAGTTTTTAACTGTTACAAAATGTTATAATTTGACAGTGCCAGTCATAGATCCAAAATAGAATCAGTTGTACTAAAACAATCAAATGCGCACCATACTTGAATTAATAGTTTTAAAATGAATTAAAAACACTAAATACGCACCAATAACATACAAAATGTACAAACGAGGTGGGTGTCTCACGGCATATTGCACATAATTCTGGTATTACACAAGCGTATTCAGCTTCGACTTTGACGTCTTTAAAAAAAAAAAAAAAAAAAATAAAAATAACAACAAAAAAAAGCAACAAAAAACAACAACAAAAAAAAAAAACGTTGGTCGAACTGACTTAAATTTCTATCATAGGTAAAGAAGGAAGAAAATTGGATATTACACTATGAAAAGCTAATATGTAATAAAAAGAATATCACATCTATGCCTTTTCAAATTGTATTTATCAAACGCGTTGCAATTAAAAAGTTATGCTCCGCAGAGCCTTGTATATTAATGAATTCATTTGAGACGCTAATGTTATTTCCTCTCCACTATTTTGTATCAAATTTTGTGTGATTTTCGTACATTTATCTCTTACTTAACAACACATCATCAGCAAGTTAGTTAACAAGTTATTGAGTGTTGCAGTGGCAATGCAGAAGTCCCCTACCGGTGGGAAACTGTGTTAGTGATCGTCCCTTGTGGTTGTTGGCAACAGTGTTAGATCTAAAAAAGCTTCCATTCGTACAGGAGCTAAGAAACAAAAATTATATTTTTACTTAAATTTAAATAGTGACTTTACCCTACAAGCATAGATCATGTACGCGCCACAATGTCTCACTACGGGGAACAAATTGTGTAGAACTAAGATAATCCATCAATGCACGTAAAAGTTATGGAGCGGAAACAGTTTTACTAGACCATTAAGAGTGACCTTGACTTTTGACCGATAATAATGGATCAAGTGCTCGACACATAGTCTAACCATCGGGCACATTTCTGTGTAGTAATAAAAATCCTTCAATGCAATTCAAACTAATATAATCCATCAATGCATATAAAGTTATGGACCAGAAACAATTTCTACTTCCCCTTCAATAGTGACCTTGAACTTTGACCCACAAGCATAGGTCATGTAAATGCATAATATACATATTGCCCTCTACTCACACACCAAATTATATTAACCTAGCTTGAATATAGCATTCAGATTTGCAGACAGACAGACGGGCGGACGAACGGACGGCGGTCATTCCTTTAGTCCCCTCTGGTGTTCCACCGGTAGGGGACTAATAAAGCTGGTTATTATCCGTCCTTGTTTTTCAAAAAGATGTATCAGCGTAATATCATAAAACAACATTTTATTTTAATATAGTACACAATAATATTATTTTATGATTGATTACATTCTGCTGAGTTACCTCGCACATAATCACTCAAAATATTATAAAGAACATTTGTTTTCTATAAACAAAAACTCACATTTTCATAAAAATGTATATATATTCTAGTATGCACCGCTACGCACCTGAACAGAGTTTGTTGAGAATAAATGCAAGAATCATTCTGAATAATTAAATGCATCATACAGGTATATAATATATACCAGAACAAATCATGCCGCCAGCGGTGTTACGTGTAATATAAACCATAACCATGGATCGTATGATTATAATGTATATTTACCATCAATACCCGCCCCTGGATTCTTACAGTTCACATCTGTCCATCATAATAATGTTCTATTTACATAACATATACATAATTATTTTAAAGGAAAAAAATAATATTGAAAGTTTTCCAATATGTTGCTTTGATACACATATCCTAGTTGCTAAGCATCTGAACAGCCAATTTGTTTATGCCACCATTCGTGAATAATGTTATGAATCATTTTGGGATATATGTTTGAAACTAAATATGAGGCAATAAGTCGTTGAAATACATATTGTTTAATTTCATGTTTAACCTCAGGAGATGTATCTAAATCGACATGGTACTTTCATATTTTTGTCAGTGCACTGAGATCAATAACATGTATAAAATGTGCATTGAAATAAAAAAAAACACCATTGGAATTCCTAGTATCTAAATTTTCAAAATTGTTATTTCTTTTCATTACAGATAGTCAATAGAGAAGCGATCTTCATCATACTGACCTCATATCGCATTAAATTCATCGCAGACTGGAAGTTATTCCATAAGCGCTTACATAATTACTTTGTTTTACTCATGATTTCAAAACTGAACATATATTATTCAAAATATTCACAATAAGTTTTGCATTTCCACTGTCGTCATAGAACAGGCTCAATCAAACCGAGCCTGCAGCATGTTTCATCTTTGCCGTGTTGAGCGACCTGTAAAGTTTCCTTTTTTTATTTTATTGGTCTCATATGTGGTTTTGTCACACAAAGTGGGAGTGCTTGAACATCTCTCTGCTCAGTTTGAAATTTGCTTTCTTTTGTGAAACGGTCCAACGAGATTTTACAATGTTGTACATGTTGATTCATCGTGTCTACTACAAAAACAGAGTTTAGTACATGTAAGTAATTATACAGTCATTAGAATATAAAATCAAATGTTCAAATGTCAAAAAACTTAAATTAAAGCAATCGAGCTAAAATCATACTGGTTTTAGTTACTTATAATTGAAAATCCATAAAATTGAACTTATTGTTTATGGAAACTTCAATTTATCGTTACATTATAAATCATACCTAACTTGCAACGTTTTCGATTCCATTTTGTTCTCCATGTTCGTGAATTTAATGTCTGTTTTGCATTCTTCTTCTGTTTCACAGTCTTTAGCTATGACAGCTAATTCGGTTCCCCCGTAAATCATAGACACGGCAACATTTCTGACTTTTCTTCTCTCCGGCAAAAGTACTTCAATGTATCCAATTTTTGCGCATCCCTTGTCAGTTACGTACTTGGGATCCGTTGATTCGGATTTGTATATAGCAATCATCATTGACGTCTGGTATTCATACAAGGTAGAGTATTTAAACGTTTTTCGTTGCGCATTTAATGTGATGGACTCGCCCTTCTGTACGTGTATATCAAATATGTCTTTGCAATAGTGTTTGCCTGTTTCTGTATTCTTAACTCTCTTCTCGGCGTCGTGAACCTTTCCGTCAAAACGAACTTGTACATCTATTCCGAATGTCCATCTACTGATTCTACTTCTGAAGATCGAAGGGTCGTGTCCAAATATCACAGCTCCCTTTAAAACTGCCTGAAATGGGGATGTTGGTGATTTAAATTTTACCGCTGGAAAATCCTTCTTTGTCTGCGCCTTGATATATCTTTGGACAATGGGGGACTGTGAGAATCCTCCTACGAGGACAAGAGTCTCGCAGTCTTTCAACTTCTCTTTTTCTAGCTCGCATTTTATTATCGTATATATGCGTGAACACGTCTCATTGAACAGAACATTCCTTACATATTGTGACTCAAAGGAAAACTCCATATCTTTGAAGTTAAAGCAGTGCTCTTTTTCTGCCTTATCCATGAGAGTAATTTCTTTTCTTTCTAGGTTTTCCTTAACGGCGGCAGGAACTTTGAGAGATATGTATTCATCGTCTGGATCATCGGTACCAATAACTACCTTCTTTGACTCAAAATCCGATTCCATTTGAAGCATTTCTTCAGGCTTCGTGCTAGACAAGATTTTTCGCCATCCATCTCCCCTAAAACTCTCTTGACATACTTGGAAGAAACAGTCGTTAATATTTTGCCCTCCAACTACGTCCCCAGTAGTTGCGACGACTTCTTCAAGGAGTCCATTTTCCAAAACTTTCAAAGCAGATAAATCGGCAGTGAGACCTACAAATTATTTAAAATTCTAATATACTTGTCTGTTAAAACACTCTTACGCTAGAATGACGTCACGTTAACATTCGGTGACGTCAAAGTTTTTGTTGCGACCAAGAAAGAGCTCTTCTATATTTTATCTATTGCTTTAGATTAAGGGCATACAAGAATCGAAATAATTTACAACCAAACCGTATTTTAACACTATTCATACACTCGGGTGGTAATACGTCGAACAAATAATTTAACTCGGACTGCGCCCTTGTGCAATTTTTACGCCCGACGTATAACTGCCCATCGTGCATAAACAGTGTTAAAATACTCTTTCGCTATCTTGTTAATTAAAAATAATTATAAATATTTAAATTTTAAGAAATGAAGAAATTTTATTATCTCAATATAAAACACACTTTCTTTAGCCTATAATATTCGCAGAAAATCTTTCAAATCAACATACTGAAATCAACCTCTTTTAGATTTTGGTCGTTAATGGGAGGTTGCCATAACTTCAGCAGGACCTAAGTTATTACCGTCCTAAATATAATAATCAGTTCTAACACGATCCGATTTGTTTTCCAATTAAACGAAAATACACAAAGAATACTTAAACTCTAACATTATTATGCAACAATGCAACGTTTGTATGTGGTAATTATTACGTCATAACGTCAAACGTCATAACGTCGCTAGAAAAAAAGGCCACATAACGACAGGCAAATATTTGACTTATGTTGTAAAAGATGTAGTTAATAAGTCTTTATTTCGTGTTAGAATAAAAAAAAAACATGTATCTCAAACAATGCTTTTATCGTGATCTCATTCAGATGCATATTATTATATCACTGGGACTGATTGATACAATTCCTTCAAGTTTGAACTCCAACAGTAGTATAAGAAGTGAGGGTTCTGGCCCGATTTTGACCCAACTTAACCCTTACCCTTGACCTAAACTGACCAATGCTGGCAAACTAATAAAACTACAGGTTTTAACAAATTACTGTGAAAACCTCTAGTTTGACAAATTAAACACCTTTGCCAAACTTCTGCCACGAAAGCAGCAACGTTTTAGTGTCTGCCACTTTGGCAAAACTTTGGCAGGTTATTTTAATTGATAATGTGCAAAGGTATCGGTTTTATTTTCAATTAGTAACTACAATATTAATCTTTAAATAATTAAAAAAAAACATATAATATATACACGAGTTTACAGAATAAAATATATTGTCTGAAAGAAAGACAATTTACTGATTATATAAATCCTCATTATGTTACAGCAAAAACGGGGAAAACAATGATAATGGCTACCTGTTCATCTTGTGGAAGAATGAAATCAAAGTTTGTTAAAAGTACAACAGGAGGTAATTTAGATATTCATACAGCAATGTTACCTTTATTACCTAAGAAAGGCCTAACACTCCCAGGAAATAACTTTTGCGGGCCAGGAAATCTTTTGAATAACGGACCTCCTGTCAATGAACTGGACGCAGTATATATGGACCATGACTTTTGCTACGACAGTGGTGTAAAAAAAGGTATATGTGACAAGCAAATGCTTTCTAACTTAAATAACACCCAGTCAAAAACATTTGGAGAAAAGATTGAAAAAATTATAAAAAAACGGAAAAAGAGGGTTGAGTATTTACTTAAGTCCTTAGGAGCTAAAAGCTCACCCAAAAAGACCCCCGAAATTAACTGGAGTGACGAATTAGCAGAAGAATTACATCAACCAATTAAACGAAAATTTCTGAAACTAAGAGTGATAGTTAGTGATATTGATGATACTTGTTCTGCTGATTTAGTTGATATGCAAGCTTTTTCAAAATATAATAAAGGTGTAAAGTATTTTTTAACCGTTATTGATATATTCAGCAAATATGCTTGGGTTATTCCATTAAAGAATAAAACTGGAGAATCTGTTACTGAAGCATTGGATAAAATATTTTTTGGAGCTTCATACGGAGCTTTAGATCCTCTTCACGCTCGGCCTAAAGTTAGAACACCTACACATTTATGAGTAGATGAAGGAAAATAATTTTATGGTAAAGTTTGAATCATTTTTGAATAAAAAAAAGATTAACATGTATCATACATTTAATGAAGGAAAATCTGTAGTAATTGAAAGATTTAATAGAAGTTTAAAAAGAATAATGTGGAAATATTTTACAGCAAATAATACTTACACTTATTTAGATAATTTGCAGGAAACGGTTGATAAATATAACAAAACAAAACATTTTAGTATAAAAATGACACCGACTGAAGCCAGTAAAAACTTAAATAAAGGTACTGTTTACTTTAATTTATATGGTTATTTAAAGATACCAAAGAGTAAACCAAAGCTTAAAATTGGTGATCAAGTTCGCTTAAGCAAACTTAAAAGACATTTTGAAAAAGGATATACACCAAACTGGACAGAGGAAATATTTAAAATTGATGGAATTAATAATACAAATCCCAGAACATATACTATTAAAGATTTAAATAATGAAATAATTCAGGGTTCATTTTATGAGCAAGAACTTTTACCTACTAAACAAGAGGTTTTTAGAATAGAAAAAGTTATTAGACGAGACTATAAGAAAAAACAAGCTTTAGTAAAATGGAAGGATTATAGTGAAAAATTTAATAGCTTGATTCCGTTTAGTGAACTGGAATAAATTTAATATTACAATTAAATTTAAAAAATATATTATACAAATGAGTAGTAAAAATCTAATTTCTAAGGGAACAGAAACAATAGATCAATTAATTATTCACTTGACTAAACTTGCTGCTGCTTGTAGAAAAAGTATAAGTTTTATGGAAGAGTAAATACAGGATTACAAACAACAGCAGGTATCTTTGGTTGCTCAGCTGCATTAACACTTGTTCCAGCTATTCCTATATTTGTAGCAGTTGCTGGCGCTGTTCCAAAAAAGTTATTGAAGATATTTTTACAAAACTGTTAAAAATGCAGGAAGAAAAAACTATTCAATGCCTTTTGAAATGTATATGAAGGAATTTAAACTTAACGGATATAGAAATAAAAAAGAAGAAGAGCTGTATTAAATTTAGATTGCTGAATTTATTTTTTACGTGCGTTTTTAAAGATTTTTTTCTGTAAGTATATTATATAAATGGTTAATAGAAAGGTAGATAGAATGATTATGCCAAAATTATCTACCATTTTAGGAGAAAAATGAATGAAGATAGAAATTTATATAAAAAAAGTACTAAAAAGAATAAACGTTATTAAATCTAAACTTGATTAAATAGTTAGCGATAAATACAAAAGACATGTGATTGATAAATTACAAAAATTTATAGATCATTATCTTTTTGAAGGCAGTATACAAAGGGATATAGATTTATTTGAATGGGATTGTGGTTGTTTAATGTCAGTGCCTCCGGCAGTGTCTTTAGCAGAAGAGGAAAGTAATGAAATATTATGTGATTGCCCCAGACCAAATAATCATCGAAACAATCCTAAAAAGATAATTGCAACCGATTGATCCAGAGCTTTTTTTCAATCAAAGGCTTTAATTATTATTAACAGAAACGAAATAAAAAACACTTTACGTCAAGCTTTTGATGAAATAATAAATAGAATTGGTAAATGGATTTCAGAAGGAAGTGGCTGGAGAATAGGGTCAATTGATGCTCATTATATAAGTAGATATAAATATACACCGCTGGCTGCTTTAAGTTATTTAGAATTACCAAAACCATTACAGAATCCAAAGAAAGGATTATTAAATATAAAGAATGATGATAATGAATGTTTTAGATGGTCTCATTTAGCTTACAAATTTCCTGTAAAAAACCCACAAAGAGTTTCAAATTATAAAAAGCATATAGAAAAAACTCAATTATAAAGGAATAGAAACTCAGAATAATATTTAATTTAATTTATTTGGTTATGAAGATGATAATGTTTATTCATTGTACATTTCAAAATATCAATATGAAGAACACTGTGACATATTGTTAATTAATAATAACAAAATAACACATTATGTTTGGATAAAAGACTAGATTAATGTTTAACAAAACAAAATGTAAAAAGAAAAAAAAAATCTGCAAATCATGTTTACAATTTTTTTCCCAAGAAAGAATATTAAATGAACATATTCCAAATTTTTTAGCTATAAATGGTATTCAAGCTGTAAAAATGCCAAAAAGAGGGAAGTAAAATACATTTTAAAAATTATCATAAAGGCTTAGCCGTACCTTTTGTAATTTATGCTGATTTTGAATCAATAACTGAAAAAAATATTAACTTTTTTTTTACCATCACCTGAATCTTCATTTACTGAACCATATCAAAAACATTTAGATTGTGGTTACGGTTATAAAGTTGTTTGTTGTTATGATGCTCAATATACTAAACCAACACAAGTTTACAGAGGTCTTATGCAGTTTATCAGTTTATTGAGAAAATGCTTGAGGAAGAAGAGTATTGTAAGAAAATATTTAATAAAAACTTTAACAAAAGTTTCAAAATGTCTAAAAAAGATGAAGCTTTATTTAAAAAAAAAACTTTTTGTCATACATGCATTTGTGGAAAAGAATATAAGGAAAATGAAAATCTAAATGAGGACAACTGTCCCCAAGAGCTAACGCCAGTAAGAGATCATTGTCATATAACAGGAAAATTTAGAGGAAGTGCTCATCAAGAATGTAATATTAATTTTAGACTAACACACAAAATTCCTGTTATTTTTCATAATTTAAGAGGTTATGATAGTCGTTTTATTATGCAATAAATAGGAAAATTTAAAAAAGAAATTAATGTTATTCCTAACAATATGGAAAGATATATGGCATTTATGATAGATGATTTGATTTTTGTAGATAGTTTTCAATTTATGTCTCAACCATTAGAAAACTTAGTAAAAAATATTCCAGAATTTAAGTACACATCTCAAGAATTTAAAAATAAAAAAAATGATTTATTAAAAACAAAATGTATTTATCCATATGATTACATGGATTCATTTAAAACATTCAAAGAAACAGAATTACCTCCTAAAGGAGAGTTTTATTCAATTTTAAACGAAACGCATATATCTGACAACGAATATGAACATGATAAAAATGTTTGGAATAAATTTAAACATAAATTAAAACAATGGGAGAATAGCATGATCTATATTTAAAAACTGACGTATTACTTTTAGCTGATGTTTTTGACAATTTTAGAAAACTATGTTTGGAATATTATAAACTTTATCCTTGTCATTATTTTAGTAGTCCTGGTTTAGCTTGGGATGCAATGTTAAAAATGACTGGAATAAATTTGGATTTGATAACTGATATTGATATGTATCTTTTTATTGAAAAGGGACTGAGAGGAGGAATATTTTGTTTGTTTCTTTGAATTGGGTTTAACGCCGTTTTTCAACAGTATTTCAGTCATATAACGGCGGGCAATTAACCTAACCAGTGTTCCTGGATTCTGTACCAGTACAGACCTGTTCTCCGCAAGTAACTGCCTACTTCCCACATAAATCAGAGGTGGAGGACTAATGATTTCAGACACAATGTCGTTTATCAAATAGTCACGGAGAACATACGCCCCGCCCGAGGATCGAACTCGCGACACCGCGATCCGTAGATCAACGCTCTACTTACTGAGCTAAACGGGCGGGCGAGAGGAGGAATAAGTTATATAGCTAATCGTTACAGCAAAGCAAACAATAGATATATGAAAGATTATGATCCTGAATCAGAAACTAAATACATTATGTAACTCAAGGCCAATAATCTTTACGGATGGACAATGTCTCAACCTTTACTCTCTGGAAAATTTTAAATGGGCCACTTTAAAACAATATGATAAATTAATTGCAAAAGGTAAAACTAACTTTATAATTGAATGTGATCTTGAATATCCAAAAGAATTACATGATCTTCACAATGATTATCCTTTAGCTCCTGAAAAAAAAATGAAAATACCAGACGAATGTCTTCCAAATTATAGTTAAAATATTAAAACAAAACTTGAAACAGGAAAAAGTAATGTAAAAATATTAGTTCCAACTTTAATGAAAAAACAAAACTATGTGGTTCATTTAAAAAAATTTAAACTTTATACAAAATTAGGATTAAAAGTAACAAAGATACATAGAATATTAACTTTTGACGAAAGTCCTTGGTTAAAAATGTATATTGATTTTAATACTCAAAAAAGATCTAAAGCAAAGAATTCTTTTGAAAAATACTTTTTTAAACTCATGAACAACTCTGTATTCTGTAAGACGATGGAGAATTTACGCAAAAGAATCAATATTAAATTAACACATGATGAAAATCTTTTATTGAAGTATATAGCAAAACCTCCATTTGTTAGTTCAACAATATGTTTAATAAGAATTTGTTTGGTATTCATAGAATAAAAGAAAGTTTATTATTAAACATACCTTGTTCTGTTGGAATGTGCATTCTAGATTTATCAAAATATTTAATGTATGATTTTCATTATAATTACATTAAGGAAAAGTATAAAGATTCAGCAAAGCTTTTATTCACTGACACTGATTCATTATGTTATGAAATAAATACTGAAGATGCATATGAAGATGCATATGAAGAATCAGAACTGTTTGATAATAGTGATTATGATAGTAATTCAAAAGTTTATTTCGATAATAATAAAAAGGTAACTGAAAAATTCAAAGATGAAGCTGCCGGCATTCCCATTGTTGAATTTGTTGGACTAAGAAGTAAAATGTATTCATATTTATTAGAAAATGAAGTTAACATAAAAAATGAAAAGGAATTAAAAAGACATGTTGTAAAGAAAACAATTGTTTATGAAAATTACAAAGATACTTTGTTTAATTCAACCCAAAGTAATCACACCTTTAAAGTCATGTTATTAATAAAACATCTTTATCATGTTATGATGATAAAAGATGTATTTAATAAAAAAATCTGACCGACCATACCCATACGAAACAACTGATGAATCAAAAGATTCAAAAGAATCAGAAAAAGAAATGAGGGCAAATTTAGATATAAATATCAATAAAGATATATTATCAGAATATGAATTACCCACATTATCAGAGTTAGCAATAAGCAAAGATAAAGACTATTGGATAAAAACAAGGAAAGAGGTTACCAAAAAAATTAAAGAAAAGTATAAATAAATACAGTAAAGGAAAACCAAATAAAAAAATTGAATTTACAAATGCAGGCAAGTATGTTTCGGAGTTAGAATTAGATAGATAAAATCTTAAAAAATACGGTGAACGCTTATCAAAAATGATTAAAGAATCAGATGTTTTTGGAAAGGGAATTAGATATCACAATCCATATAAAGTTTCAGCAAATGGACAATATGGTAATTTATTGATTGATCTTAATAAACTTTATGGTCAAAACAAAAATAATTGCTAAGGATCAAAGAACTGGAAAAGAAGTTATTTACGTTAAGGTAGATGATGATTTAATTGACTTGATTAATAAAAGATATAACAATAATAAAAAACATTCAATACTTTCTAGGAAAATATTTAAAGAATTAACAGAAAAATCAAGATTACCTATCAATAAAAGATCTATGAAATTTAAAAAAAAGTAATTAGGGGTCAAGGTTATGACGTTTGTCTATGCAATCCAGAAGAACTGGTTAAAGACTTAGAACTTATTTGTGGTTCAATTGATGCTGGAAATAATAATGAAGAACTAAAAAATGAAGGTATTAGCATAATTGATGAATTATTAAAAATGAATAAATTGTTACCAAAACAACATGAGATGTTATATAAATTATTTTTCTTAAATATAGATGGAACAAAAAATAGTGTTAAGTTCCGAAGCGAGCGGAGCTCGCGGGGACTAACGTCCCAGCAGTTAAAAACGATAATAAAAATACTCCAAGCGGTTTTACAGCCAGATTTAGTCGTTCCTTAATTTTAGATAAAAATAAAACTTATGCTGTTGGTTTGGATAGTATTAACACTATGACTTACTCTTGGCATAATATTAGTGATGAATACGACAATAAAAGAATTCGTTATAATAATGGTGAAGGTTGGAAATATATCATATTTACAAATGGTTCTTACAGTTATACAGACATCAATAATTATATCAGGGAAACACTAATAACCAATGGTGATCTTGAGTTTGATAAATCAGACATTGTCCCTATAAGTTTGGAATTTGATTTAAGTAGTTTTAAAATCCTAATTTCAATTCAGGATAATTTTTTTTTTTTGGATTTAAGAATAGCAAATTTTCATACATTGCCTGGATTTGGAAAAAAAAAGGTTTGAGAAATACTGAATGGGGAACTACGACACCAAATATAACCAACTCTGTGGATACAATTAACATCCATTGTGATCTTATTGATAATTCACTTGTTGATGGTAATTTTAGTGATATTATTTATGCTTTAAGTACTGCAGTTTTAACAAGAGCTTATCCATTTACAAAAGAGCAAAACAGAGTAGGGTATTCTGAAATTAATAAAAATATTATAGATTCAATAAGAATAGATATTACAGATGTATTTGGTAGAATAATCAATTTTAATGAAGTTGAAACAAGTTTTACACTAATTTTAAAAGAAATATAAATATATAACGTACAAAAAAGTTTATGACAAAAGTAAAGGAATATTTATTTATGTTGATCCTTGGTCTGGAGTGGACCTTGGTCCTCGGGGGCTGCAAGCAGCCGCGTCAGTTCCTTATGAGCTTTACGCTCAAAATGGTGCAGGTATCTTTGACAGTTTAACAAAATTGTTTTCATCTTCTGTTGCATCTTCAATTGGTAGTGCTGGAAAAAAGCTCTGGAAACTGCAGGAAAACTGCGCTTGAAAGTGGAACAAAAAAGGTTGGAACGGAAGTCGGGAATTTAGCTGCTAATAAAATTACAGAAAAAATTAAAAGTTTTAAAAAACCCGGAGCTTCGACTCCCTATGAGCCTCAGGCTCGTACTGGCGTTTAAAACCCGCCTTTGGTAATTTAATTGCTAAGAAATTACAAAAAAACAAATTCAAATAATGAGGAGGATTTTAATATAAAAATAAATAAAATATTGTCAGGATCTGGAGCTTTAGCTCTCTACTATGGGTTTAAGGTCTGGAAAAATATACAAAAACAGGGTGGAAATACCTCTGAGAAATGATAGCACAGTCAACAGATAAACAACAGACTAATATAACTTTTAGAATAACAGCCGGTGTAACAAAACCCGAACATGTGTGTGTTTATTTACAACGACCTGATAAAAGTAATTCACAAGAACATAATCCACGTTTATTAGATACATAAAGCTAATGCAGCAGATAATGATTGTAGGCTGGAATCTTGCCGTCTTGAAGTTGGTAATGGTGTATTTTTTTTATCCCGAAACGGAATATACATGTATATCAAGAATTTATGATGATGTTCTTAATTATTTTCATAAACAGTTTAATAAAACCACTGGAAGTCTTTTAAATTTATCAAATTTTCAAAGATTGTTTGGATTTGTTCATTTTAACTTAAAAGTTAAAAAGGAAGAAATTGTAAAAGATCCTAAGCATATTACATTCAGCTAAATTAAATGTTCGGCCAGCAGCTAATATCCGTGTTTACGCAATTGTATTGTATGAAGAAACAGTTGAAATAAATACTATTGGAAATGAACTTATTATTGTTTAAATAAAATATATATAAAATATATAATGACATCAAATGATATTGAATATAATGTAAATTTAACAGACGGACAAAAGAAAAAAACTTAGCAAGAGTTTACAATAATAAAATTCCACATACTTTTAGATTGAAATATGAACAATTGCGGGGAAACTTTCCTTTACTTTTAACAAGAACACAGATTAATCAAATTGAAAAGTCTATTAGGAATAAGAAGTGATTAGAAATTACAATTTCGAAATAAACAAATGTCCAGTCAAGATCAAAATGGGGGATTTTTGGGAGCTTTGGCTGATATGTTAGGTCGAACAGTACTTCCGTTAGCTGCAAAAATAGCTCCAAAAATATTAGGACCGTTAGGCGTCGGAGCTTTTTTCGGTCTTGCCAGTACTGGTGTTAGTAAAATACTTGGAAATGGTATGATTTCGGTAGCTAATAATAAGAGAACCATGATATCGCCATATCTTACACCTAATCAAAGTAAACAATTAAGGGGAACTGGTGTAATAAAACTAACTCAAAAACAAAAACAAGGTGGGTGTTCAGGTATGCTGGCTGCTAGTCTGGGAATACCTTGGATTGCATCCTTGTTAAGTGGTAAGGGACAAGGTCAGGGTTTACAGATTGATTCTCAACGAAGACCTTACAGACGAATTCCTATAGTAAAAATATATATATATAAACAAACATATTTCTAACATTGAAATTGAACAATGGGTAAACAATTAAAAATTAAAAAACTTTAGGGGTGTATTTAGAAGAAATAATTTACCAAAAACAAAAGGACCAAAGGTCGAATGTGGAATTATAAATTTGGACGACTCTGTGTATGTTATGTAAATAAAATATACTTTGACCCGTTCGGTTTACCACCACCAAAAGAAGTAATCAAATATATACCTGGAGTAAAGTATAACAGCATACAATATCAAGACAAAACAAGTTTATCATGTGGTAACTATTGTTTATTTTTCATAAAGCTATTACAAGATGGTATAAACATTTATGATTTATTGTATAAAGAAAGCGAAAATTAACAATGTAAAACAAAATGAACGAACAATTATAAATTATTTTAATAAAAAAGGTTAAAAACTATTGTAAATTGTTTTTCAGTATGAGTTTAAAGACTAATAATATAGTTACTAATTAAAAATAAAACCGATAGCTTTGCACTTTATCAATTAAAATAACCTGCCAAAGTTTTGCCTTGTGGCAGACACTGACACATAACTGCCTTCGTGGCAGAAATTTGGCAGAAGTTTGGCAAAAGTGTTTAATTTGTCAAACTAGAGGTTTTCACTGTAATTTGTTAAAACCTGTGGTTGTTTTTTGAGTTTGCCAGCATTGGTTAGTTTAGGTCAAGGGTAAGGGTTAAGTTTGGTCGAAATCAGGCCAGAATCCTCTTTTCTTATACTACTTCCAAACAATCATTTTATTCAAAGAAAATGCCACTGATTGGGAATTATTATTTCTTAAACATTTTTATCATTATTGTAATTGCAGGGCCGAGAGTTACTGTTCTAAAAAAATTTCCCCGGACAAATATTACATTTCTCATTATACATACTTGAAATTATTTCCGTTGATGTTTATGCTGTATTATTGTAAACTCATTTGATTTCATAGGCATGAAATTTTTCGGGTTTGGCCCATACTGCATGGGGATATGAAATCGTGCACATTTCATTTTTTTAGGATAAAACGAATTTGAAATTATAATCGTTCGTCTGGATTTTATTTCGTTGATTGACGCGACCACGTAATACACGAAATTTTTGTCGCCCACAAACATTTATGATTTCACAGTATCTAAAATTAATTTATACAAAATACACGAAAAAAGTTCATCATAAATGAGAATTTGAAAATTACCTCCAAGATCGGCCACAAGGAACGTTTGACCTGTAAGATCCAAAGTTTCCATGTTGTTAAGTTTCCCTTGAGGTAGGAACATGCAATAAACTGCTGCGGATTCCGGTTCATTGGCTAACAAAAGGTTCTTGCTTTTGATATCACACTAAAAATAAATAAACAGGAATTTTGCATTATTTGGAAATGAAGTATTTTTTAAATGTGGACCATTTTCAATGTTTTATTCAAATATCATTTCTGATATTGATCTTCTAAAGGAGTACGCCAAGTCATTCTGTAAAAGCATTTTGATCTGTAAGTGCATAGACATGGACGTTGTGTGTTCGTTTTAGGTGCGTAGGTTGCTTTGGTATGGTTGTTGTAAATTCTCGTTTCTATGTAAAGTTGATGGAACTTTTATGTAACATTTACTCACCACACTCATGAAAGATCAGAGATATCTCCTTTTCTCTCCGTTTTTTTTCTTACCCGAAACAAACGATTAGCGGAAGATGTCCACGAATTTATAGATCTACCCTCTTTTCAACACATAATCATTATTTTATAAAAACAATCAATTCGACACGATAAACCACAAGAAGGCCTTGATTGCATAGCTTTCATCTTCTGTGCTCATTGAAATATTTTGATAAAAATATACTGGAATTCATTTATCCGAGTTCTAATGAACTGGGCGTCTTGTGGCAATTTGATGTCATGATTGAGGTCATAAAACTCTCTTGCCAGTCTGTGTGCCAAAAACTGTTTAATATAGGTCCCTCTTCTTTGTTTAAATGGTAAACAGATCGAGTCATACTAGAATCTTAAAAAACTTATATCTTATGTTCACAACGGCAACATATACATGACATCACTGTGCCAAATGGTCTCAAAAACAAACTCATTCATTGTCTATGTGTCAACACCGTTATTTTGAATATATACCTCATAACTCCTTTCGACTGTACTGACAAACTCAAATATAATCAGCTAATGCTTCTAAACTGCAATATTACGTTTATTCTTGGCAATCACATTTCTATTGGCAAATTAATTATGAAATTATTGATTTAAGGTGGCATGCGTATAATTTTGAAATTATTGGGTTTCGTTTCGAAGTTTTGATTAATATAAAATTCAGCATATTTCTCATTGACTGCGTATTTTACTTTTTTGATATTTTTTTTTATATTCTCTGCAAACCTTCAAAAACGACCATTGACGTCCACTTTTGATGAAACGCGATTTCGCGGACATCAGACGATTTTTGTAAATCGTTCTGTTCATTCTACAAAAATCGGTTTGCTTGCTACTCATCATATTTTCTTTTTTAAAATGTCTTTAAAATGGTGTATGATTTATGGAGGTCATTTTAACGTAAAAGTCGATATTTACGTTAAAGTGACGTCAGAGCGACAAATATGACGTTGAGTTTCGAATAAAACATTTGCTTTAATCTTGTCTCATGTAAAACCCAAACGATAGAATTTGAGAAAAAACTAACATGATGATGAAAATTTTATTTTCTATCGATTGAAAGAATATAATTATGGGGTCACCGAATTCATTTTCGCTTAAAATTAAATTACACTACCCCCAAATCACAAGAGAGCGCAAATGAGTATTTTTTCCAGTATCTCCTCTTTTCTTCCATAAATCTACTATTTTATTTTTTTCTTAGTACAACTAAATCAAAGTACTCTTTAAAACTCTGCTGCCTTTGGCGAAATCATTTCAGTGTAGAACTAAGATTTTAATGTTTAGTTTGTATTCAATTTAAGAAAAATGCGACAAAATCGACACCGCATTACCGTTGCCTCTACCCCTATCCCAGATAAAAAAATGCGTAATTCAATGGATTTTCTTATGTCTTGTGATAAAGACAAACACATGTTGAGTTCTTTACAACTGTGCAATGATTTCATTCAACATTAAGATTGAAATTATTTATTTCGCAAGTTAATGGTAATACATGAACAGTCGTGTATCGATGCACATTTACAAAAATAAATAAGAAAACGACAGAATATAATTTAAATCTTTTATTAGAATTATCTCAACATTTTTATTTTAACAATTATCTTGTACAGAATTCATCACAGGCCGCTATTTCCGAGCGAAAAACTGAACACATATAGAAATGAAATTTTATGCATGTAATAGCACAGAGGCAAACAAATAGAATACAACTTAAATTTAGAAAATTTAAAAAGCCCTAAGGTAATTTATATAACTTTATTACAGATTTTACATTTGGGAAATATTTCAATTGTTTGGAGAGTAGTCGGACACCCCGATTTCGAATAAAGTGCATCCTCTTCGAATACCCGCGGGGAAACAAAGTATATTTGTCATAGGGAGGCTGTTATTCTGAAAAGGTTAATTTATTTAGTAACTTGGCTAGAACAGAAACACCATCCTTTGCAAAGAGGTTTTAGCTCTCCAGATATGTGTGTAAAGAAGGTTATCCTTGTATTCATAGACACGTTATAGAAATATATTTCATATGTAATTCTTTTTCCTAACAGTAGAAACCTATCAAACACCACAAATATGAGTAAACATTCTGCTAAAACTGTTAAATATTCCAAGAAATAAAACAATGTATGTTTTTGGGTTAAGCGCTGTTTTCTATGTTACGGCGGAAGTTAACCTAGCCATTGTTCCTGGATTCTGAATTTTCAACAAGTAACTTCCAACTTCACCACATAAATAAGAGTTGGAGGACAAATGATTTCGGTCACGTGCCTCCTATCAAGTCGTCATGCCCTATCCGGGGATCGAACTCACGATTCATAGATCTGCGCTCCTTCTATTGAGCCCAGCCGGTGGTGTAAAAGAAAGAAAAAGAATAGCGGTTGTGAGCGAGACTCTCTGTAATTCAACAGCGGTTGTGTAATTCTATGTTTCCATTGTATTTATGTACGACTCAAGAATCGTAACTTTGTACGGAGGACTGGAGGCTCAAACTTGCAACCCCTGCTTTCATATCTACGAGATATTAGGATTTTTACGGGCACGTTTATATGTATAAGGTTTCACTTTTTATTTTAATAAGCGCCATAGGTGTCAAAATTCATAATGTAACAATTTTCAACATGCATCGGAAGTTTATAAGAAATACGCTAACGCGTATATGTACTAGTAACCTAGGGATAGTATCTCTTACATCATGATTATGGAAATTATAGAAGTTATGATCTATTTTAAAAAGCGCCTGTGGTATAAGATATCAAAAGAATGAAAAATAAACTCTGCCCTTTAAACCGAATTCTGCCGTCAGTATATATGAACATTTGCGTAGAGCAGGTAATTTACCGGGCAAGCCCGTGGCAACTAATCTTATGGTCATCTTATGGGATGTGCGTGCATGCATGCGTGCGTGCGTGATTGCGTGCATGTTTTCTGCTTGAAAGTTGCAGGTATTTTTATCTAAAAAAGATATAAGATCATGTCCATTTCCCAATATTTTATTTCAACAATACTTGTAACTACAAAATTTCACAGGCCCTGATCAAACAAATGAATAAGCATACTGAATAGCCAAGTACAACTGTACTCAAATCAAAGCAATATATGCATAAATTATGATAAAACTTTTCAATTCCTAATCAGAAAATATATGATCAATTAACATGACACATTTTAAAGACAAATTTTTCTAAAAGTCTATTTCTCTCACCATGTTTACTGGTCCTATTTGTTCAAGATTTTACTAATAAATCAAATAATCAGGTTGTCATCTATCAAAATTCTCTAATGAATGAATAATTCGATAAAACATATGAAAACTTCTTAAAAATCATTTCTTGTAAAACACTTCCGCATAAATTATATTTAACTCAAAGATCACTATTAGCCGCAAAGAAGAATTGAGCCAGAGTAGCCGAAGTACAAGAATCTGACAAATTGCTTACATCAAGCCGATTCGTAGAACATGCAAATAACCTGTATATACTGAACAAATACAGTCTTCTATATTTCTTACGAATCTAAATTCCTTAAACAAAAACTGTTCAGCCCGCCCGCTTAGCTCAGTAGGTAGAGCGTCGGTCTACGGATCGCGGGGTCGTGAGTTCGATCCTCGGGCGGGGCGTATGTTCTCCGTGACTATTTGATAAACGACATTGTGTCTGAAATCATTAGTCCTCCACCTCTGATTCGTGTGGGGAAGTTGGCAGTTACTTGCGGAGAACAGGTTTGTACTGGTACAGAATCCAGGAACACTGGTTAGGTTAACTGCCCGCCGTTATATGACTGAAATACTGTTGAAAAACGGATTTAGGGGTAGGGGTAGCGTAATGTAATTTTACGCGAAAATGAATTCGGTTACCCCATAATTTTATTCTTTCAATCGACAGAAAATAAAGTGTTCGTCATTATGTTAGTTTTTTTTCTCAAATTCTATCGTTTGAGTTTTACATGAGACAAGATTAAAACAAACGTCATATTTGTCGCTCTGACGTCACATTAACGCAAATAATCGACTTTTACGTTAAAATGACCTCCATAAATCATACACCATTTTAAAGACATTTTTAAATGAAAATATGATGAGTAGAGGCAAACCGATTTTTGTAGAATGAACAGAACGATTTACAAAAATCGTCTGACAGACGTGAAATCGCGGTTCATCAAAAATGGACGTCAATGGCCGTTTCTGAAGGTTTGCAGAGAAAAAAGTTACAAAAATATCAAAAAAGTAAAATACGCAAACAATGAGGAATATGCTGAATTTTATATTAATCAAAATTTCGCAACGAAACCCAATTACTTAAAATTAGGCGCATTCCACCTTAATCGAGTAAAAACATTATTATAAGAATTGCAATACCGTGGAGTACAGTATGAGCAGATGCGTTCTTTAAATGTGGCTTCTTCCTGTAGGACTTTTGTCCTTGTTTTGAGGATAACATGCATTCATTTATTAATTCGACATTCAATAGTTTTTGGCAGTCATGCTAAACTTTTTCATCTGATTGAATTGTCTTTACAATTAGCTCGTTATATGTCTAACAGAGTTTCGCTTAAGCGTGAGGGGAGATTACAAACATACGCAATTTAACCGAGTTGTTTGGTTTTGTTATATGCTTCTAAAGAAGCTTATGTAACTACCCTAAAAGCAAATTTAAAGTGTTGTGTGGCGGCCCTAAAAGCCGCTCCGTAATTTAACTCCATGTTGTTATTTTTTTCTGGTTAATTTATATAAGAGATCTGCGTAACCTTCTGACATGAGGATCATTGTATTTTTTATTTCTTTTCATGAACAGACTGAATAAAACCCAGACTATTAAATATCTACTTGTTGCCGTTCAATACCTATGTATAATACGTGAGGGGAGATGCATGTTTCATCACAACTTTCATCACAACAAACAGAATCCAGTGCTTCAAAGGGACCTTCTTATAGCTTTATTTTACATGTTGTATAAATATTGTTAGTTCAAAATGATATGTCTAAGATTATTTTAACTTTCGGATACTGATATCTTGATAAAGCGTGCATTCTGTTAAAGAACATCATTGAAATGGTAATTTCTTTTATCTTAAAGTTCAAATATGCTTATAAATATTGAATCATCTCAACATATCTAATACATAGAATATACCATTTCTGCTGCCTCTCGCATAAACTTCCTTGCATCATCAGTCCATATCGCTGGCACTGTAACTACCCATAGCGTCTTTTTCGTAGGCTCTTGAACGTTTGTCATAAAATGGTTCTTCAAACTTCTTATTAACATTGACATTACCACAATTAGTGGCACATGTTGCCCAAAATGGTCTTCAGCGTCCATGGATTGATGGAATTCCTTAAAAATATATATATTATATACAACGAGTGCGTTTTGAATGACAATGCGAGAGCAAAAGGTGTATTGGAAATCGAGATAAGTGGGTATACATATAAAATAAAAACATATCAATATGTAATGTTTAATATTTATGATATGATATTACTATATTATGAAATATAATCTATGTTAACGTCTCAAAAATAAATCAGCAGTGGCTTTCACAAGCCTTTTCAACTGACCCGGACTTGAGAAATTTCACACACAATATGAATTACTGTACTTTTAGTGTACAATTACAACAGAGTGCCTAGTTTTACAAATTTGACACGCTTATTAGATTATACTTTTGTTCAAAGACATCAAATGTTAACACCATAAGCTGTGCTGTCGAAAGCAATTACGTAAGTATGAATTGTTTTTAGTAGTTGTTTTGACTTCCGAATCTGAATACTGGATGAAATTCCACATGAATATCCCTTTCATTTAGTGTTGATTTTAAAAACCAAAAAAACAATAGTCTAACATTTAATTTTTTTTTATTTTGTTTGGTTAAACGCCGCATAGACACAATTATATGTCATATTGTATGGTGGCTGATTTCTGCCATTTCGTGTTGGCGTATTGGCGGGGCGAACACACGACAACACGAAAACACGAAAACTCGACAAAAACCTAATTTGTCGAGTTTTCGTACTTCGTGTCGGCGCCCTTTATTAGGTATTTGCCGTGTTTTCGTGTTGTCGTGTTTTCGCCTCGTCGACATGAAAACTCGACAAATACATTATTTGTCGAGTTTTCGTGTTATCGTATTTTCGCCCCCGCCAACACGAAAACTCAACAAATTAGGTATTTGTCGAGTTTTCGTGTTGTCGTGTTTTCGTCCCGCCGACATGAAAACACGACAAATTCTTTTCAGACATCTCTTATAAAATCTAGAGTAATATGAAGTGTATGTATAATTGACCTGGTTCCAGAAATATTTCATTGGGGTGCGGGGAGCGGCAACAGTTAAAGAATGAAGGCGGCATCGGCGAGCCGAGTGGGGTTAGGGTCGGAAAGGGTTAAACCCTCAAATTAGGTGGGTCAGGGCGTATCTGCCTTTAAAAGTTTGAAATATATGTTTAAAATGGTGGCCTCTGCTGCATTTTTGAGCGCAAATTTTGAGGTACGGGGGTTGGGTATTTCGTGTGAATAAGTTAATCTTCATTGAGGCCCACGCATATACGTAATTATTTTTCTATTTGTACAGGCTCGGGTCCTGGGCAGGGCCGATGGCCGTGCCATCCCCCAACCCCAACCCATACCCCAAAAGTGACCTGTACTCATCATAGGTGCACCCAACCCAACTATTTTGGCAAAGGAATTTTTTTTTCACAATTTAGACCCAAAAATGCAACAGAGGCCATCATTTCATTCCTATATTTCAAAAATGTCCGTGAGGATACCCTCTGACCCCCAAAGTCGGAGGGCATGACCCATAACGCAGGGACCACCATTTTATACCTTTATTTCAAAAATGACAAGGGAAAGACCCCGTGACTCCACTGTCAGGAGGGGTTTAACCGTACCTCAAAATTTGCAGCAGAAGCCAACATTTTATATATGTATTTCAAACATTTAAAGGCAGACACGCCCTGATCCACCTACTCCACTCGGCTCGCCGATGCCGCCTTCATTCTATAACTGTTTCCGCTCCCCGCATCCCAATGAAATATTGCTACCGGGTCAGTAATACATACACTTCGTATGCTTAAAACGATAACTGACATCTGACATATTATTGTACTGTTTTATAATCTCAGATCTCCTAATGCAGCTTTAAGGAATATAAATAAATTTTGAATTGGCGGTTCGTTCGAATAGAAAGAAAAAATGCTTCTAAAACCCTTTGCCACTGGCTTCTGAATAACTCTACATTTTATAAGAGATGTCTAAAAAGAATTTGTCGTGTTTTCGTGTTTTCGTGTTGTCGTGTCGGCGGGGCGAAAATACGACAACACGAAAACTCGACAAATACCTAATTTGTCCAGTTTTCGTGTCGGCGGGGCGAAAACACGACAACACGAAAACTCGACAAATTACTCGACAAATAATGTATTTGTCGTGTTTTCGTGTTGTCGTGTCGGCGGGGCGAAAACACGACAGCACGAAAACACAACAAATACCATATTTGTCGAGTTTTCGTGTTGTCCTGTCGGCGGGGCGAAAACACCAAAACACGACAAATAAAGGGCGCCGACACGATAAATTTATACACGCCAACACGAAAACTCGACAGATAAATCTGTCGTGTCGGCGCCCTTTAAACGTCGAGTTTTCGCGTAAAATTTATCGTGTTTTCGCCCCGCCGACACGACAACATGAAAACTCGACAAATTTTACGCGAAAACTCGACGTTTACTGGTAATTGCTATTGGGAAAAGATGAAGTAAGTTATCATCAAAATTGCCTCTTTTCATTTGTTATTAAAGAATCTGTACATTTGTATGAAAAACAAATATCTTTGAGGCCTTATTTTTTATAATTTTTATTATTAAAAAAACAAAACAACATTTTATTTTCCCTTTATAAGTCAGTCGACTCAGCTTGGTTCTAGTTTTATGCACTGCAGGCAAAGTAATTTTTGAAGATTCAATGATATTTGAGGAAACTTAGGACTGTATAAGAGTATGTAGTATATGGAAAATAATGGAATAGATTTTTTTTTTGCAGCCGAGACATAAAAATTATTTTGGAGGTTTTATGATTTCTTGGAACTGATGCCAGTTGAATAAGAATATGCCTATTTTTCATTTTAAATGCCATATTATATAACATGTTTCAAATGAGATTGATCACACATAAGTTTTTCATTGGATAACACCAGAATGTGTTGACCAATCTGTTACTTATATAAACAGTTAATATAATATATACTCTGAGTGAAATTTAAAGGTTATTGTGCCAAAATGTTTTCAAAAATGATATATTTTCCAGTTTTGAAAAAGAATGCCTGCTACACTCTACACTCCATAATTGTAAGAATGTAGGAAGAGGTCTGGTTTCACAGAAATCCAGTTTTCCCTCAATTTTTACTGAATAGGTATTTACAGTTACTCAGAAAATGATACTATACTTTAAGCCCATACGTTGCTGTTTGTCCTTTCCTGACATGTGCTTTTTTCTTGGATATCATGGTTCAGCACACAACATAAAAGTAAATTTTACCCAAAAGTGCTATTTATTCATACAGAATCAATCTCAAACAGATAATTTTAGTTAGTTTTGATAAAAACATTTTTTTTTCATTAAAAATGCCTGACTTGAAATAACACTCTAAAATTCACAAAAAGGGAAAAAAAAACTTATGTGTGAGGTCTAAGCCTTTGTATATTAGAAATATTTATTTGGACTTCCAATTTACAAAACATTGTGGGCTTTTTTGTCATTAATTGTATATTTTTGTACAATTTTGTTTTGGTATACACTTTGAGAAATAATATAAATAACTATAAATATAAACAGGTTTTCTCTAAATTTACCACGCAATAATTTGTTGGTACAAGGACAATATGAAAGACTAATATACAGTACATGATAAATTCATGATCATACTTACATATTAATCACCAAAATGTACATTGTTGTCTCAAAACATTTTTATAACAATTAAAGTATCCCACACCATGAAATGTGACTGTCCTAATTGCATTATGTACCTTAATAAAATTAGTGTTGCTTTTCTTTATCTTAAAAATGTACAAGTTTGTTTGTTTGTTTGTTTTGGGTTTAACGCCGTTTTTCAACAGTATTTCAGTCATGTAACGGCGGGCAGTTAACCTAACCAGTGTTCCTGGATTCTGTACCAGTACAAACCTGTTTTCCTGGATTCTGTACCAGTACAAACCTGTTCTCCGCAAGTAAGCGCCAACTTCCCCACATGAATCAGAGGTGGAGGACTTATGATTTCAGACACAATGTCGTTTATCAAATAATCACGGAGAACATACGCCCCGCCCGATGATCGAACTCACGACCCCGCGATCTGTAGACCAACGCTCTACCTACTGAGCTAAGCGGGCGGGTCTTATCTTAAAATGTACAAGTACCAAATACTTGTGATAGATAGTTTAAAAGTACCTATATAGATGTATTATAGCTAACAAACTGAAATCAAAATAACTGTAAATATACAAAACATTTTTTTTTACTTTGACATACTGACTTACATTCTGTCTAGAGACAGTTTTATTAAATCTTTTAGATATGGCCAAGTCATAAGTATTGAATGAGTAAAAAAATAATAAAAGAAAAATACTCTTTGAAGTGATATGCAAGACTGCAAATTTGTTCAGGAGTTTTAGCTGTGCATAAAGTGCACATCTCACTGTGGTGTTTACTGGGGGAAGCATGGGCTGATCTGAAAGGGGCTAAAATCCAACAAGCATTGATTTTTGACAGCCTAAAATTAATACATCAGTCATTTTAGACAACAGTTCAGCTGGCTTCACTGAATCACTCACAGAATTTTATTTACATTACTGTTTATTATTACTGACTGTCAAAGTAAAAAGCCATCACCTTAGTCAAAAAAGCCATCACCTTAGTCAAATTGCTTATATAGAAAATTTACTTGTGACATTTTGTAAAAAAAAAATCATGCTCAAACTGTGTCAAATATAAGTCAGGTTGCACCATTTCAGGTATGCTTGCACAATGTTCCAAGGGGCCATATGCTTGGAATCCTCAAGAAACTTTGCAACCACATAAACCAAAATCCTGGATGTGGCCCTGATAGCAGGTATCACATTATGATAAACTGCATTCCATTGAAAATTATTAGTCTTCAGCCTTCGTGTAACATGCACATTCCTGTAGTGAAGATGCATGACACACATTATTAAATGTAAGCTATGGGTGTATTTTATCATGACTAGTGAGTGATTTAATAGTATATTTGATTGGCATTTTATGCAAAATATGCATTTTCAAGTGAATGGTCATTCAGTATTGATGACAAGTTATACCTGCAAGTCTCTGGTTTTGTTTTGAAGGAGACTAGGGAGGGGATTTATTGCAGGTGTAAATGAAAATAAGTAAGGGTTTTGTCACATTTTGGCAAATATAATTTTTGATGATTATAAATGTTGGAAGACTGTTTTATGCATGAACAACCTGACAAGCTTGGACTTTGTACATTTATTTATGAACTCATTTTGGAAAGACAAGCCTTGTAAATATCTAATAAATTTTATTGTGCAAAACTCAAGAGTCAACATGTGTCACTGGCATGCCGCATTGCCGGGCAGCATTTTCTGGTAGTTTCAGCTTTTCTTCATTTGTTGAACAGACATTATTACTTGAGGTATAAGTCGTGTTTTTCTCTGATGATCATATATCAGATACAACGAAATGAAGTACTTTCGTCATAGAAATTCAAATGTTTCAGAATGAATCGAGGGAAATTTCTTTCGTGTTGTTGTTGTCGAATGTCATTCTTTGTTTACCTTGGAAACAAGGACACGATTTCATTGGTTGGTAAAATCTATGACACTATCTGATTGGCCGAGCTATTCAGGTGCTCGGCTGGTATCTATTTTGATTAGGAAATCAGCATGGTTCAAATATTTTTTTACGACGCAGTCTGTTAGCCACAATTTTGGCTATTTCGCTTGGTGGTTAGCTGATCCAATAATTGGAAGCCATTTTGAATGGGAACCATTATAGGACAGGGAACCAGATTATTTATCCGGAAAACGTAGAATAAAGCCTGGATTCGGCGTACGGAAATGAAAATCATGTAACGAACTGATGGCAACCCGTGAGTAAATTTATTACAATGTCACTGTTGTCATCTTTCTAACGTTAAAATATGGTATTAAAACATCTGACATGTTGAATTATTCCAAATAATGTCTTAAAATTAGCTTGAAAAGTGCGGTTCACTTTAATCATGGTCAAATATCTCAACAGTAATCACACAGACCTATACATATTATTTCACCACATTCTAGACCATTATGTTTATTTACTTACAACTGTAAGACGTTTCATTAAAATTTACATTGTAGAAAAAACCTTATGAAAGTTGTGATTTTCCCAAAGATTCCCATTATGAAGAACTGCGTGAGGTACAAATTTTTCAAATCGATCTAGTAAAAAATCAAGCACACGAGCCCATCTTTTTTATTTACTGAATTTTCTAAGTATACTTTAAAGTTTTGAAAAATCATGGTTTAATCAAATTCTACATTGTAGAAAAAATTTTGATCCAAACGTGCAAAATTACTTTAAATTGAAGACCTTATGAGACTTGAACGACGGCTTACAATATTAATTTTAGCTATGATCTAGAGCGTCTTACTGGTATCACAGAGACTTGGGGTTCGGACCCCCACACACCCCCTTCTCCTCCGCCCCTGGTTAAGTTTAGCAAATATATTTTTAGCATTTTACCATGTACTGAGCATAGGTGACGATCTTAAATCGCATTTTGGAACATTTTAGCGTGTTTTAAAAAAATGTATTTTTTACCATCATTGCTCTCAATATTACAAGATATGAAACATCGCACGAACAATGGGAACACATGCTTGCACTGGACCCTTGCTTTGTGTAGCGCATGTCATAAACCGGGTACCAAAATTGATACTCTTACGACTATGTTAAACCAGATCATCACTTCTTTATGTAAACAAACCTCGTGTAACACGTGCTGAAGCGATACTCCGGTATAATGTAGGTATGTGCAATTTACAGTATATTTATCATAGGCATATGTAAGCCAGATTTACCTTTTTCAAATAATTTTATTGTGATAATTTAAAAACATATAATAAACAGCCTTAAATTGACCTCTCAAATTCAAGTAGAATTTAGAATCGGGTGAATATGTATTATGATAGTGCGTATACATAAAACTGAAACAGATGGTAATAGAATCCTAGTAAAAAGTTTGTTGCATTCGATATTAATAGTAACGCAGTTACAGTATTAAGAATCAATAAAATCTGTAAAGATATCCTTTGGACGCAAAGAACGCAAACTCAAGTCATTCTAAAAACAAAAGAAAAATTCGGTACTGATCACTCCTGTGAAGTTTCATCGAAATCCAGCCAGCAGTTTGACCTGTGGAAGCCGGAAAAGCTTAATGCGGACGGACGGACGGACGGCGAAGGCAAAAACAATATGGGAGACATAATAATCGAGTTATTTTAAAACCGGCATATGCTTTAAGTGTGCACTCTGTAATTGTAACATGGTGAATAATCTAATGCGTTACTTTCCCATTGGAAATATTCAGGTCTAATGGTCTAAATCATTAAACAATAATGTTCTAACTATATTAATTTAGTTTTGATACAAAGCAGTCTTCTTTACATGCAATATTGCGGTACATTAGCTGATATGTCTTACTTACTTTAATATACAAAATGCAGGTAATTTTATAACTAAAGCATTACAAAGTGTTACAATAAAATGTCCAAGTACTGTTACCGTAAAATGCTGTATGTTTTCCTCGCAATTTGATAACTGATATTCGTTATATTACATGGACAATTTTCATGTAATTTACAAACTATTTGCAGCTTTAATGTAATAACCGATAACTCTATCAAGAAGTAGGAGTTTAACCTGCAAATGGCAAGAATGTAGTAGCTATCAACCCCCACCCCCAAACAATTGTTTTATATATAAGGAAAATACGAAAAGATAGATTTGATATTTTCAATTGAACAATTAGGAATGTTTTAAGATTATATGTTAAAATGAATACAATAAAAGTTATCTTACGTCACAATAATGCAAATGCTTGAATCGTTTGAAGAAGAACCATTTTCCAATTATCTTGTCTATTGCATTCTCCTTTAAGATTTTTTGGTACAATCTCTCAGCTCTATGTCCAAATCCTATTAGTTTGTAATTGTTTGCAATTTGCTTGAAATCATCCGGGGACTGGTCCTTATTAATTGTACCTCGCTCGCAACTGTTCTGGCTGTCACAGTCCCATTCCAATAACACACATGAAGTAGTCTTATGGAGCTGGCTCAATATAGTAATTATATTTTGACTGAATGAAAACACGAAATACAGTAGAAGCAATGAACTTATGAAATGAAATCAGAACCACGTATCATAATCGATCATTTTCTGAATTGATACAATAATAGTTATATGGTAAGGTTAACTTTAGGCCGACTGAATGAAGAGTAACCAAAAACACAAAAATATAGTGTCTTTAGAATAATCTACAACAAATTAAGTGAGAAATGAGAAATGCCTATACTAAATTGAATTTCTTTTTAAGAAGTTTACATGACGGTTCAAAAATGAGATTTTTATCTACGAAGTTCGAACAAATGAAACACCTACAAAGTGTCTTTTGATGGTAACTATCATGTTCACAATTTGATTAACACTATCTCGAATAACTTATCATAGCTTCATGATAAGCCTTGCTTACCTGCTGAGCGCCTGAATCCCAGTTGGTATTGAACTGCACATTGCTTCTTTTATTGCAATAGTCATACCTCGTTTGCCATCCATACCCAGAGTACGTACTGCCAATGTCTAGTGCCACAACTAAATCTGGTTCTTTGATAATCTTCTGTAAAATCAAAGGTTCAGTTTATGTTTTGGTGCAATTGGTTTTAAGCCACAGTTAAGGATGTTGGACACGTTTCAGGCCAATTTGTTCTAGAATTAAGAATTTTTTCATACTTTGCATGTTTGAAGATCTTTAGTATATATTGCATATAAAAGCAAAAAAGAGTAGGTCACCGAACTCCTTTACATTATATCGGCCATTTTCTACACACACTGTCAAGAAAAATTGGGGGTACATTTCAAAACACAAACTATCTTTATCAGTTGTAAAATAATTGTATTTCTAACAATTCAGTTTGAATTTGCTATGAAGTCAGTATGAAATTTTAATGATTTTCACATAATACTGTGATTCATTTTCACAAGGCAATATAATTACCCCACCCACATTTTTCCCATGAGACCAGTACTTGTATCAGTCTAAAGATAGCATAACTTTATTTCTACAATTAAGATTTTTGAAATATTGTTTGTATTTATTGTGTCTCAAAATTGCTTCAAAATAAGGGGAAAAATGGGGGTCACCGAACATATAAGAGAGATATTCTGTATTTTATCATGAAAGTACCAACATTTTAGAATATTGGGGTTGGCTGGCAAATAAGCTATAACAACAATTTTTTTCATGAGAAAAAACCTAAACAATATGAACATGTATGCAAAACACAATTTTAAATAACAAAATAGTTCCAAACCATTTACATCGACATTTCATCATAAAAACAGATGTAATATTACCCCACCCACTTTTTTAAAGTTAAGTATAAATTATATAGCATTGTTAACACTCCAGCATGAATATTACTACAACAATCTTCACCAAAGTAAAAAATATGCATAGCTACATAATCTGGAATGTGTTGCATTATGGGGATGATCCGACGAGTATGTCAAGAGTAATGTGCCCCTGATATAGTAAAAAATCGCAATATTTACCCATATTTTACAACTGTATCTTTTTTATTTAAAAAAAATCTTGAATAAACTTATAGACAATGTGTACGGCCAAAGGGTCTTGCAAGAGCTAGATTTCGGGCATTTCAGACCAGTCAGTCCAGAGTTATGTATCCCTGTTATATAAAAATTTGCAATATTTGACAATTTTAACGCTCTCGTTTGAACATTTTCATAACAATTTTGATCAAATTCAATGCAATGTATATGAGCACAAGCTCCTGGAATAACTCGATTTTGGGTATAATCAGACCAGCTTATCTGGAATTATGTGCTCCTGATATATCACAAAAGCTGTCTGTTAACAGCACACTTGAAGTGGTTTAAGAGATACAGAGCGGACACAAAATGGAAGGTTCAAACATTTGACTTTGAGTTGCGACCTTGACCTTGAACCGACATGGCTGACTCATGGGTTCTGCACATCGTCTTGATGAGGTGATTATTTGACCCAAGTTTCATGAAAATCCTTCAAGGGGTTTAGGAGATACAGAGTGGACACAAAATGTTACGGAAGGACGGAAGATGGAAGGACGGAAGGACAATCGGAGACCATTCCTATAATCCCCCGCCATTTGTGGCTGGGGATTAATAAACACCACGATAATAACCCGGAAATGACCTTCAATTCAGCACTTATAAAATTTCATGTTGTGATAATTGCGTTTAGAGTACTAAAACAAGTCCCAGTACTGTACCGTATTATTATTTTCTCATTGGTACATGTAAGCCCTGCCAAAGATCGGTCTGTCATTTGTCTTTTTTTTCCATATTTTGGTCTGATCTGTTATTTATTCTGATTTTCTGTTCGCAGAACATCAATTCAAGAACAATTTATCAAAATTTACTGTTATTTTTTAACAAATTCAAGTACTTTTCAAGGAGTTTTTTTGCAGTTTCAAAGTACTAGGCATCAAATTCAAGTACTTTTCAAGACCTGTGCGAACCATGGCGTGTATATTTCTGCCAAATTATTTTGAAATTGTGCCATGAACAACAAAGTTATAGTCAAGGTACTTGTAAGTGTTGACTGACAATTGGAAGGATGTTCAACGACTGACATCAATCATCCATATGTGTGCGCCACCTCTCGCAGGAGACAAAATTAATAGCAATGTTTGATGTTTTCTACATACTTGATTGAACACTTTTTAAAATTTTTCTAATATATGACAATCATTATCTTAAATTTCTAATAGATGTTGAGCACCTTAAGTATTTCTAACAGATGGTTAACCACCTTAAATATTTCTAACAGATAGTGAACCACCTCAAGTAATCTTAAATATTTCTAATTGTCACTAAAAATGTTCTGGTATGTAGGACTGTCAATGAAAATTATCTTATATGATAATAAATAACCTAATGTCCAGAAGTTGTGTTGAGTTACCTTAAATAATTCTTCCTATACTAATATAAGATACTGAATTAATCAACAGGCTACTTCTAATCAGACCACAAAAATATATAAAGTGTGTAGTAGACCAAATACCTATCAAAGTATCTTTCAAGTTCAGAACTGACTAGTACTGAAGTAAAAATATTTCTTTTTAATCCACTACACAAGATATTATATTTGAAAATTTCTGTTAATTGACTATTTGAGAAAAGTAGAAATCTACATGTACCTTGGACCTTTCACCAATGAAATTTACCAAAATTCTCTGATACAAAGAAAACCTGTAATTTGTTCAGGTCATGATATAATTAAACAGTAATGTTCAAATCAAATAAAAGTACATGAATATAAAGTATAAACTTTCAACTTTGTATACTGGGTATCCCACTTTAATGTAAAACACAAACATTGTATAATACACAAACAGATTTTCTGAAAATCTATTAATAGAACAGTTTTACTTTATGCTAAAATTAGTTAACCACTGGACCAACGATAAACCAATACTATCTTGTAATGAGGATGTGAAAAAATTGCTTGAATCTACGGTGGCACAGAGGTGACATCCGCAACACTTTATTTATATTGTGGGCACAATTTAGTAAATCGTGGCCACAATTTAGTAACTTGTGGCCACAACTTAGTAAATTGTGGCCACAATTAAGTAAATCGTGGCCACAATTTAGTAACTTGTGGCCACAAGTTAGTAAATTGTGAGTAAATTGTGGCCACAACTTATTAAATTGTGGCCTCAACTTAGTAAATCGTGGTCTCAACTAAGTAAATTATAGCCACAATTTGATAAGTTGTGGCCACAATACAATAACTCGTGACCACGACTTATATCAGCCAATCGAAACTATAAATAGATGGATAGACGGACGGACGGATGAATAGACTGGATGGTACCTACGTACCTACCTACTTATTTATTTGTCTGTACCTCCGTCCGTCCGTAAGGGTATCAGTCTAAAACAACCCAGATCTGCCGTGGCATTCACCAGTAATTACAATACGAACACAGAAATATAAACACTGATATACAAAATACGGTGGTATTGTGAAAAAAAAAATGGTTTAATATACCTTGCAGAGCTACTTCCTTAACTTGTTTTAATAACACCCCTACAACAATAATCGAACCAAACGTAATAGTCCTTCCGACAGGGGGTTTCTCTAACAAATTTAACAACTGTCTGTTAAATCTTTTTAACAATTACTACAATGGATAAATGTAAACTCAATCATGAATAATGTAAACGTCAAAATTGAGAAGTTGTCAGTTTATCGTACAGACTTAATTACGTTTTATAGTTATATTCATATTGCTGTACACCCCCATTTTAATAATAGACAAACAAAAGAGCAACTGCAATCGTAAAACTTCCAATATTTCCGCACTGCGCAGCTTACTTCACAGGTAAATTGTTACTGCAACCAATCACTGATTTCGTAACATATTGATCTCGGTTCGCGGCCGCTTCCGGGCTTTTCGTATCATACTAACACACACTTGGGTACCAAAAAAATCGAAAACAGGTCTAAAAATAAATACCACTGACTAAGAATAGTATCAAAGTACTGGCCTGTTGAATATACCTTTTAATTTTTAAATATATTGTTTTTAAAAGAAATATTTATTTTGATGGCAATTTCAATAGATTTAAGGGATAATATTTGGTTTGAAAAGAGGTAGATAGAAGATACACCCAAATAACTATAAAATACATTATAGCTATTTGATACAACATGCAGAATCCTTCACCAATTAGTTTTATTCTGTTAAAATCCCTTTTACCAAGTTAATGTGACTTGTGAATTTTCTTTCTTTCTATCTTTTACAATAGCACATCATCTTGGCTGATAGTGATTCTTTTTTGTTTCATTTGTACTTTATTGAAATCACTCAAAAATCCTATCTGATTACTGAAATACTAAACAGTTGTAAAGTTTCAACGTCCAATTTTGAAAAATTTTGATTGATTTAAATACACATTAATTTTATATTTCACTCAAAACCTGTATGATATAATGAACACAATTCTATCAGACCACTAGCTGTTTCCTGAAGGAATCACTGTGTAAAAGTCAAATCAAAATAAGTGTAGACCAGCCTGTAAATACTGTCTCTTCTGTCAATGGTAAACCTGTTCCGAAACTTTTGCATACACTAAAAGTTTTCATTTTACTAGTACATGTATAATCTTTCTATGTATGTTGTTTCGTCAGAATCACCGGATTTTTTTTTCTGTATCCTAAACTCAGTGTTGTCGACCTCTGTACTTGACTTTGTACTTCTGTTCTGTCACCCACTAACATTATTCCTAAAATTTCTTCACTTAACAAATTATTCACCACATATGTATAAACATCAACATAATTATGTGTGAAGTCTGGAGTACATCTGACATTGTACTTATAACATAAAATTCTGGTTCGTGTATTTTGTTCGAGTATCCTGCACAAAGCTCAGCAAAAATATTTCTCAGAACTGAGTTATAAATTAATGTTACTTGTCAATCTGACTGCACATCATTTAACGACCACACATTTACAGCTGACACCTCATAACGAACTCTCACTGGGGCTGCATTGTTGTACTCGCTCTTACTTGGAACTTTACCAATTATAAGAAGGAGAAATGTGGTCTGTTCTGTTCTTTATCATTTCCTTAGTATCTGTTCTACCAAGACATTTCCCAAACTGTACTCTACTCATATCTGGTTCTGAAAATAGACATAATCATATCTGGTTCTGAAAATTGACAATCAATACATTTCGCATTGTTACAGAATACTAACTTGATTACTTATTAAATATTTTAAAATTATGTATAGTTTATTAATTTATTCATAAATCATCATGATAAAACATATTTAAGCATATATCCATAGAGTTTGATTACGCTTGACACAAATGAGCCACGCCATGAGAAAACCAACATAGTGGCTTTGCGACCAGCATGGATCAAGACCAGCCTGTGCATCCACGCAGTATGGCCAGGATCAATGATGGTTGCTTTCAAAGCCTATTGCAATTAGAGAAACCGTTTCAGAGCGAACTTCAACAGCATAGACAAGACTGCGCAGATGCTGGTCGGAAAGGCACTATGTTGGTTTTCTCATCACGTGACTCAAATCATTTAACTTTTCAGTGTCATCCTTTTTCCATTATGCATTGGAAGCCATTTTATATTCAGACTTGTGTTTATTTTTTGAGCAATTGTTTCTGGAATTTCATTCACTTGCCTCTTATCAACTAATTATACCAATTTGTTGCTTGCCAACGTGGGTGGTACGTAAGGCAAAACTGACGAAATAGAACATGTCCTAATCTGTAAGTCAAGAAAGATTTACGAAATCAAGGAGTAGCATCGTACACACGATAACATTTGGCTGTACATCTTAAATTTAATTGGTGTTGTACAACAAAAACCTACCGTCTGTTGAGGGCTTTAGAATGAAATAAAATAATGAATAAGCAATTACAGTATCAAATGACAATACAATATACATGTAATTTACATGACTCACCAGACTTTTGGAAACTGTAAACCATAAATGAACAGGCACAATGCCACACCGCTCATGTCAACTTCCGCACTCATTCTGGTGCTGTGCTATTTTGTGTTGATGTCGTATGTATTTTCATGTTTTTTTTTTCAGTATTTATTTTGGAAATTTTACGGAAAATGTAGACAAGCTTACTGTCGCTGAGTGGCTGCTTTTTAATTTCTGACTTTTGCAGCCACAGTTTGATCGTCACAATATAAAACAAACTGTATACGTCGGATTATTTCGACTAACAAATTATGCACCAAGACCAAATGTGGTTTTCTTGAGGGGGTTGTGAATATGCAGCTGCTGATTACAGTTATTGCAACGTTTGAGCTGCCTTGACAAGTGGTCCAATTCAATAAGTCATTCCTTCCTGCCATTCTGGAAACTGGACAAAGTCCTCATGGATCACTTGTGTAGGAATGTCAGACAAACTGTCCTTTTTTTACAAACCATATTTAGATCTATAGAAATACTCTACAGTCTATTCCGGTACTCTCGAGAAACAGTTACTGCCTAAAACTGATGGCAAACGGAAAACAAATGACAGACGTCGTAAGACGAAGAATTCGTCAACTTTTCAGCCAAAAAACTGCATCAAGACGACACTTCCGGATTGCGCCAAAAAAAAAAAAAAAAAAAAAAAAAAACAAACAAACGACCGCTTTACGAAACCGGTGAATGTCGTTAAAATCTCGTGATAAACTTAAACTTAAAGCCTCAACGAATAGTTTCCATCTAGCTTTTCCATTAAGACACCGATTATTGAAGATTCTCTTGGAAAGCAAGCTTAAATAAGTAAAATTCAACACGCTTAAATGTTTGACTTTACGTAAACCGGAATCATTCGCGCATGCGCACAAAATGTACCGAACTCCCTTAAACAGTGTTAGGTCGCTATTTTGAGACAAACAAGATTTTGATAATGACGAAATATCAGGTGCCCTTCCCAAAATTATTTCAAGCACTGGTAAGCACCTATAAGTAAAACCTTCTTCTGTAAACAAGCCGGTTGGTTTCCTTACATGGAAACAAGTCTATACTAAAGCGAAGTTTCGAACTCGATGCTGTAGAGAAAAGTGAATCATGTATATTTATTAATGCTCAGACTGTATTTGCGAGAAATCTCCGGTTACTACATGCACAAACCTTAACATGTAATGTAAATTTAAGTTATGTTCTATGGAAGAAATACCAGAAAAACTTACAGACGGACAAACAGAAACGATAAAACCATATCCGTCTTCCAGGATATTATAGATAGACAAAGAAACCATTTTAGTATTGGCAGAAATGACGTATCTATAACAACCAAAATAAAAAAAACATATAATGGAGAATTCTATTTCGCAGAAACCGGTACAACTAATTCAGTTTGTGATTAGAAAATAATACTGCTTTCTTCCGTCAAACGGTACTTTAAGACTGCTGTTGTGATCTGATATGAAAAGTACAACACGTCTTACACCTCCCTAGTACTGTACCACACGAATATTTTGAATGGAATCAATGATAAAAAAGATAAAAATCTAACAACCCTGAATCCCGACAAACTTGCTTTATCTAAGCTGAAAATTTATTCAGACCCCTTTACAAAATATGAAGTACTTTGAATAAAAATTTAATGCGTATCAAATTCAGATTTATCCAGGGACACATATCTGATTCAGTGTCTGATACAGTAAAGTTCTGTAATCTACATAGTTTTGATCAATGCAGTATCAAAGTCTGTAAGTTCCCTTGCCTTTTTTTGCCTCAAAAATGATCTTGAAAGATTCAAATTATTTACCTTATAAGCGGATTATCTAACTAATTATCATATAGACTGGTCATTTTAACTTTAAGGATAAAACTAATTTTAACATTAACGTTTTGGTGTGGAATAATATTATATAAGAAAATGAAACTCAGAAAATTATCCTTAAAATATATGCACATTTTTGAGAAACTGCATCTGGAATTTAAAGTAGCCGCGGCTGTTAACGTGGGCCATATGCAATGTTCTACTACTGGTGTATTACAGCATAAAAGTTTTGCGTTGAATATCAATATCAAGATTTCTAGTAAGTACTGGCAGGCCACATGTAGTATTTTGTTATCTTCGTCAAAAAGCATCGGGGTGTCAAAATTCAGAATATAGGTGTCAAAATTCGGAATTGAGAACTTCTTACCAAGTTTATACATACATGTACATATTTCTAAAATACACTCGTCGGCATTGGAGTAATAAGGGATTGAATATCAAATATTTGTATCTTAAAGTCAGAAACTAGGAGACTCTTAAAACAAATTGTATTCACAATGGTCCTACAGATGGCGTACATGGTAACATTGAGTATTTGCTCGGACTCCATAAACAGTAACAACAATTATTTATTAGATTCTTGTTGAATTGCGTGAATGGGAATAAAGAAATGATAAACTAATATTTTGTGTAATCTTTTTCGTTTTAGATCAATTTGCAATACGGGATGTTGCCATTAAGGTGGTAGGTTACCTTGTTACCAGGGTAAATTCAAATTAGTTTAACCGCTGCAATTTTTTGTATTTCGTGTAATTTAATGTTTTGACTGCTTCAATTGCAATTTCTTCTATCTCTGGTCCTTGAAGTACAATTTTTATACAGGTTTGAAGAATATGACCCTCTAAAGGTATTTTATATAGAAAGATGAAGGAAAATACGTATATTTAACAGTTTTCAGTGCATTTTGGTTTCATTGTTATCCGTATAAGTCTGCATAATTAATAAGTGTACTAGTATGCGCGTTAGCTTTCCAATATAAGCTTAAAATATATATGTCGCGGGGCTCGTGTTTCCATGGAAACGCATTTTCTCTCATTTTTAAACAACTATGTATGAAAACGGGTTTTTCGACGGCTTTAGTGCCATTCTGTCAATGACCAACATGGAATATTTGGATAATATTATTAGCAAAATACCAAACACTTTACATGGTACCCTATTTTTCTTAAAGTTTAAAGTAACCATGGCAACAGAGATATTTAAAATAGCTTATATCTTGCTTTTTATCATAATTTCTTGTATAAAAATATTAAATAAGATAATCTTCCTTGTTAATGTAGCTTTAAAACATTTTAATTCTAACGTAAGTAATATTTTCGTGTTATTTGCATTTACTTAAACAAATTTCACAGCTTAAAATACTTACAGCAGTACTCCTCGTCTGACATTTTTTATGGAAAAATCGTTCTGCATGCTGCTATTATTATTATGGATATTTATGAAATGAAAATAAAATGCCGAAGCTGTGTTCCTTAAATAGACCAGTGTTAACGCTTTTGAATTTTAGATATATAGGTCACGGGCTTCGTTTCCATGGTAACATCAATTCAATTCAATAAACCACAATTTTCTAGTGAAATTTGAACATTTTAGAGCTTAGTTTTAATATATAAGTAACAAACTATCAACGGAAACTGAAAAATGGGTATTACGAATTAAACGGCCCAATTTTTATTTTAAAATGGCCGTATTAAGTAACCTTTCACCCAGCTATATTCCCAATAACATTGGTTACCATCATCCTTTTTCTTACATTCCGCATAACATTTCAATTTAACTATATACAAGAAGCAAAATATTGATTATTATTCAGAGCGAAAGATACATAAAAATGTTTCAGTAAATAATGGCTGTTTAAAAATAGTTCAAATAAAGAAAATGCACAGAATTACGTACTTTAAAAATAAAAGCTATTAATTTTACGCGGTAACTGACACGTAACGTCATGACGTCAATGACGTCATTTTAAAGCAACAATGTTTTGAAGCATTTCTGCGGCAATTTATTAATTATTTCTGCATAATTAAACCATTAAGCATCAGATCGGAGACAGGTACATGTTTTCTTTTCTGACGAATGGATATACAAACACATTTGGTTTGTCGTAAACGCTGTCGTAAATCGTCACGTTAGCTTCCGGTTGGACATGCGCGCATACAAATATGAAGGTAACCTACCTCCTTAAATATCACCTCATTTTAAGAGATCATTTATTTAACAGACTTATAACAGACATAATAACATAATTATATATTTGCTTTTGGTATTTGTGTAGCTGTTGATAATTTAAGTTACCGCATATAAGAATATCTGCCATGTCGAAAAGAAAGAAAGAAAGAAAAAAAAAGTTCCGCAAACTATTTTTTTCCCTTTTATCTTCTAAAATAATATTGTTCATAGACGTTTAATGAACAGTCAAACCTGTATGCGAAGATCACACCATTTATAACCGAGGATAAAAATTAACTGAAATCCTTATTCTGGCCCGTTTCGACGAGACGGTATTGTAATAGCATTTTGTTTAAAACAACAAGAAAGACCGTAGCCATCGAATCCCATTGATACTGTTTTTACCTTGCTTTCTGTGCGAGTAATTGCAAACTCACTGGGCAAGTCGTTTGGCCATTTGAAAGGAATTTCGTTTTTTTGCGTCTTTCGGAATTATTTGTTGTTGATTTGTTTATAATTATGACGGATTTATTTTCCAATGAACTTTGCACAAAATGGAGATTTTAATGTAAATGAAAAAGTCCAATAGTAATATGTTTCCGAAAATACTCCCCAGTTTCTTCATTTCTACAGTGCCGGTAGAGTCAAGAAATGTTTAAAGCACTAACCTCCAGGGTCCTGAAAAATTCTGTCTCTAATAGGCTTCTGCAGTATTATCCATGTGTTTGTTTTTCGCGTCATTTCACTTGAATGGTGTATCCAGCAGCTAAAGATATCCGTTTATTTCGTGCAAATTTCTTTTCCAGTGACCGACTTATTTCAAATTGAAATGCATGCAGTCAATTACACTGACCAATTAAACTGACCAATTAAACTGACCAATTCACTATCACATTTTAAAATTGACGAAAAGACTGAAATTCTTAGCTATATTAAATGCCGCATTAGGCTTGATGTAGATTCAAAGCAGATATTTGAAGAATTGTGTGGTATGTATGGACCTCAGGCCATTTCAATGCGCCAGTTTTTAGATGGGTTAGAGCTTTTAAAGCTGGAAACTGACCCGTCGAAGATGATACCCGTTCTGGTAGGTATAAAACCTATGTTACCAGGGTAAATATCGCTGCTGTAAAAGCTGTGGTCGAACAGGATGCGCGATTGTCGGTGTACTGGCCAGTTGTACTGGCATGTCAGACGGAAATGTGCAGATAATTCTGAAAAAGCGTTTTGACCAGAGAAAAGTTTGCGCTATGTGGGTATTTCATTTGCTCACTGGGAAGCAATCGGAACGACCCATTTAATGTTCTCGGGAACTTTTGAAAACATACAAAGGCTGTGACAGTCGGGTTATTTCTAACTGGGTACACATGTTTGAGAGAAAGAGAAGGGCTGAATTAAGCAATGACAGCTAGAATATATAAAAACGCCCCTGTTCGAAAAAGATGCTACATGCTATTTTGTTCAATTTTACTTCCAGTCGTTCAAGTGCCTTGTTCATCTAGCCATACAGTCACTGTACGATTCTACAAGAATTCTATACTGAAGAAAGGGAAAAAGTTTTACAATAAGAAACGCCCAAGCAAATGATGGTCAGGAGTCCATCTTTTACACGACAATGCCTCCTCTCACGAGTGCGAGGTTGATATGTCTTTTTTTTTGGCTTCTGAAAAGTTGGAAGTTGTTAACAATCCACCTTATTCACCAGACCTGAGTTCCTGTGACTTTTCCTGATGAAGTTCTTTTGGCAGTGCAATGTATCAGTGTCTTATACTGATACCAAAGAGGAGTATTCAATATTTGCTTTTCGCGATTGGGCAAAATGGTTTATTAAATATGTTTCGGTAAAGGGAGAATAGTTTGAAAGATTGTATTAGAATATTTTAACGAAGCACTTAGAAATTCGAAATCAGTAAGGAACTTTTTGCTGGACCCTCGTATTATATTTATTTGATATTTACTTCCTTATATTAATATTCAAATGCAACGTGTTTTATCTGGTGTCAAAGGTGTAACGTTAGCTTTACAGTGACATCCTGATCATAAAGCTTAGTTGGATGTATAAATCTGGTAGCTTAAGGTTCTGTCACATTTCAAGAGCTCAGGCAGATTACTTTACCTACAATGATATTTGATAACAGTTTATTCGATGAATTTATAAATAGCCACGACAGCCATCACAAAGGAATATATAAAGTAGAGAAAACTCTTATTGCATTGTTGTCATTCGTGTTAGTGGCATGACAAAGAGAGGCATAACATAGTTCAATGAATTATGTGATTAGATGGAAATTGCATAACTATATCAAATGTAAAATGCAAGATTAAGTAAAAATAGTTTTTAAACTGAAAGCAATTTAAACAGTTATCAAAAGAAATTAAAGTAATTATGCTTAACTGCCTTATAGATAATTTTTAGTAATGTTTTAAAAAAACAGGTAATTTCTGAGTCTGTACTATACTAGCAGGCAACTTATTCCATAGAAAAATATCGGAAAGGAGGACCGACTTTCACTACTGGATGCACATACCATTAAACATGGTTTAAAACCCTGTAAAATATTCATTAAAATAAGAAAAATCGTTGATTAACCCCATTAATTCTTGCATCACTATATTTAGCAGATTTCACAATATTAATGGGTTACATGTTAAAATACCATTATACACCCATTTTTTACCATAAATCATGCCGTTAAAAATTTAGTTTGGTAGCCAAAAAAAGTTAATGGCTTTTAAAAAGTAGTGAAATTTTGTATATTTTTAATTTAACAGGATTATTCATGGCCCATAAATTTGATTTAATGCCCATTAAATGTTTAGGTTTTGTACGATTTCATTTAAGACTCGTAATGGCCCTTAACATCAATGTGATGCCCATTAAATCATATATTCTGTACTCGTCCCATTGAATGCTTAAAATTCCAGTCCCATATTGTTCTAAAATGGACTTTAATCACAATAAATACATACTACGCACACATTGTCTATAATATATCATGATGTTATATTTTGTTGCATTAAAGTTATTTCCCCTTGATGCAGTTACGACATTTTTTCAAATGTTTGCCAAAATGTGTTTCTACAAAAAATCGGATTTTTTTCAATGAGAGTCGGTTGAAAACATATTAATTTATTTGATAACATCAATCTACATTATTTTAGTGAGGGTAAATACGTATTGATGCATGCCACTTTTTCTGTTTTTTTGTTTTTCGTGTCCAAAAATCAGCATTTGTATAAGAAAGTGGGTGGGGAAAGGAACTTACATTATAAAATGTGTTCAGACCAGTTTAGATTATCAAATTTTCCACTCCTTAAGTAGGAACTAAGGTTTATTCAGAAGTGAACAGTACACATGATTGTGAAGATTTACAGTCTGATATAAATCTGGTATAATAATAATTTAAATTCATTTGGGGCATGGACAGATCGATGGCTTCTTCGTTTCAATGAATCAAAGAGTGTGATACACTTGATTGGGGGAAGCTGCTTGTGATGCAATCCCTCAAACATTTGCCCTTAGCTGTTTAAGTGCATGCACCTGGGCACAAAGTATTAAACCGGTACCTGTAAACCCTTCTCAGTACAACACAATACAATACAATATCCATTTGTTTTCTCATTTCAAATGAACATATGACAGAATGAGGATACAATATGACAAATGTATGTACGAGGCTGTTACATATGTTTACGTTCCAAAATAAAAAGAGAAAAAAGAGGAATCAAATATTCTTCTAGCATTTTACAAAACAGTACACATGTATAGATACTATTACATGTGTAGTAATACGTAGTATTAATCAATACGAAAAATATCAATATGGAGTTAATTATCTTAAGATGTCTAATTCTGATGGCAATTTTTCATGGCCCTTAATTTGATATACCATTAAAATATTACGAACTCATTAAAATTGAATCTTACATATTAAATGAGACCATTAATCAATTTTTAATAATTAACGGCCATTAACAGAGTATTAAAATCATTAATGGCCTTTTAGTATTTACTACATAACGTGGAATTAAGAGGTACTATTTTAATGGCATATTCATTTCATGTGCATCCAGTAGTGTTTAAACCAAAAGCTTTGAACCTTGGAACAGCAAAAACCCCTTTGTGACTTAACCTTGTCCTGTATGAATACACAGTACCCTGGGGGATAAAACGGTCTCCCATGTAGTCCTGGACTATGCCATTTTTGGAAGGTGATTTATCAAAAGCACCTTCTCTATGTACCCGCGCAGAATTTAATAGACTGACTATTTCATATCCATCGAACGTACAATGTAGTTCAATGCGGAATGATTTTGTCACCTTTGACTTCATTATCGTTACAGACCGGAAACTTGGTCTACTTTATCACCCTTTTTTAGGCAGCCAGCACAAACGTACAAGTACTCATGCACAGTAAAAATAGTTCAACATACTTTGAATATTTACCAAAGGAGGAGTACTGTACTGCGAATAACCACCAGCTGCATGTGTTTACTTCACATCGTTTTACTTTACAGGGTGTTTGAATGCATAACTAACTGTATATATCACCAAACCGCAGTATCTTAAGCAGTATCAAATCCTATATGTTTTGAGTTTTTAACTACCGAAGCGCTATTAGCGTTTGTGTTATTTTTGAATGGATTCTTCTAATACACCTAATAACATAAATCACCTTCCAACAGTACTGTACTTTCAGTACTTTGATATTTTTTAAAAGCATGTCATAGTATAATCTTGTCTACACGTTTGTTGACGGATAACCAGCTTGAGATTTAAGTGATCAGGGCAAATATGCTACCTAGCATCAAAGTCCAGAAAATCTCATTAACGTATTCTGTGTTGTTTGGAGCTTGGATTTAAGTAACTGAGTCAGACCATGATACCATATAGAACAGGCGTAATCAAAATGACATTGGATTAGGGCCATGACAAGAGGTTTTATTGGTGTTTTGGGTAAGGTAAGTTTCTTCAGATAAAGTTATTCAAACCTTGCGTTAGCCTTTTATAATACGGAATGAACCATGGAATCGGATAAATAAGGTCTGATTAATAGATTACCAAGAAATATTACAACAGAATTTGGTTCAGAAGTTGCACCATTACACGTAGTATTGAAAGTCGAGTTTGAACTTATTCTATGTTCAGAACAAAATAAGATTGACTCAGTTTTACCGAATTATCTACCACGATGCAGGTCACATTTTCTACAGATGACTTACATTTTCCTGAAACACGTATGCCAGAATCATCTACATATAACAGAACCTTGTTTTTGACCACAGCTGACATATCGTTGACTTAAATTAAAAAAGAGGGTCTAGTATGGACCTTTGTGGAACTCCACAAGTAATGGGAGTAGTAGCAGAATGTGCACCAGAGAATTCCACAAGTTGTTGTCTATCTGGGGTTAAGTATGAAGTTGAACAGTTGCGGACGATATCGAATGAAAATGTTTCAGTAGGTAAACAACCTAAAAAGCCAGTTTATATCTCACAGAATGGCAATTGCAATACAGGAACGCCTGTTTGCATGTAAGAATTTGGAACAGTAATGAAAATGTAGTACATGGTTGGTACTGTTTACTTTTTTGCAAGATGCATGCATGATATAGTGATGCTTTATATCCCGATTGTTAATATATGTGTAAAAATCATATTTAACAATATAGACATTAAATAAAACAAATAAAAGAAAGGAAACAAAAGGAAAATATTTTGTGTCTAAATTCTAGTATTTTACCTAAATAACTCAGAAAATTGCTGTTTATGATGTAAGCCACTTGAACAGAATAAAATGTCCTGTGAAAAAAGTGATGATAAAAATTTGCAATTTTTGTTATATCAATTTCAAGTTGGCCGTTTATGCATTCTGTATATTCATTAAAAACGGATATAATAACATATTCTTATAAACGCTGAAACTGACAAAAGATAAAATTTTAATAAGCTCTGTTCGTAGAGAAAAATTGTAGGAAATTAAATTGTGGTGTAACAGGGTCTAAAGTTCACTATTCTAACTACAACAACAACAACTCTGTTCTCTATAATAACTACAGTTTAATATAGTACTATGTTCTGAGTTAATATATTCAACAATGTCTTCCTTCATAATTCTCTAACATAGTTCACTAACATTTCACAGTTATTAAAAGAACTTCAATTCTTCGACATAATTACTTCAACGTTAATTGCCTCGGTCTTTATCTAACTAATTCATTTTGCTAGTATCGAACATACGCATCTAACCTAACTGAGTACCAGAATGATGCTGAAGTTTTGTCACAAAACTTCTGCTTATGAAAGAAATGATTCGTGACTTGAGTCATGCGGCGTGATCAAAAGACCGGGTGTTTATAATTACCCTGTCATTTATCCAGTTAGTCAGTTGTCAGAACAATTAGTAATTTTGAAACATGCATTGTTGGAAAATGCATTAACTGGGCGATATAATGTAACCTGTCATTTAATGCACATGACTAAGTTCTAGACCGTAAAGCTAAGTGTGAAAAGGAATGCGAAATATATTCTTAAAGTACATGACTTATTATTGACCGAAAAGCTATCTGAAAAGAATGCCAAAGAAGTGTTTGGTATAAATGAATTCTTTAAACCATTATATCACAAAATACTTTTGTAATTAGCCTTCATTATTCTTTATTTTCGATATCAAGTATTTTACCTTTCTTATATCTCTATGCATTATAATTCTATGATTTATAGAATGATGTATAACACACGTTAAGAATGATATATTGAAAGAACTTATATGGAAGCGCTCTAGTTTTGATATGGAAGGTCGTTGGTAGAAGCCAGCTGCACGTGCGTGCCTGAGAGGCACCTGAAATCTTTCTCTACCATTCAAACAAAACAGAAGTACTGTTTAAAGCTAGCAGCAATTAGGAGTACTTTTGAAATTATTATTTTGAAATTAAAATAAATGTACAAATGGAGTTTGTATTTGATCTCACAAGTAATGAAAAAAAAAGGGGAAATAAAAAAAAAGAAGAAAATAACACACTTAATGAAGAATATGTGTTAAAAAGACCGGAGCAATTATGTCTTTAGACGAAACCTCTTCTAATTTGTTTCCTTTGGAATTAACGCCAATTGAAGCTTTAAAGATTTTATCAAATTAGGTCAATTTAAAGTTCTCTAATCCGGCTTCTGTCAAACAGTGGTCTGTTACGCACGTTGTCCTGGAAACATGAAAGTAAACAGCAAATTGTCTAACACTTCTGGTTTAATATGGCGGTGGATCTATTTCCCTAATTTATATGCGACAGCTCCTTATCATATCATTAAGGATGTATGCTTAATATTCTGGTAGAATTTGTAAAGGACATTCTTTCGCTTTTAGAAATAATAATAGACATTATTACAATGTATTTATACTTACATTTCAGTTAACATTTTTGAAGGAGTAAACCAATGAATGACCCAAATTTCATTGTTTAGTCTTGTTGTATAAAGGTCGTCTTTGAGCATATTTCGTTTTCTAAATGTTGCTGGCTTTGTTTTTACCATAACCATTCTGAGCTGTTTTTGAAACGAATAGCATATTTATTCGCTATGCTGTATCCTACAGGAAAATACATTTGATTTCACCAAAATGAATTTGTCTGAACCTTCAAAGAGTGGTAGCAAACCACTTTTTTCCAACACTTACTAAAAGTTAAACTCAAAAGTCAATGCCCTTTGGACACTGACTCACTTGGTCAGCCGAACTTTGTACAAAATGACCTTCATGACGAAGAGAATGCTTAATTCAATCATAGACTTGTATATATATGCGCCACTAAGGCCTGTTGGATCTGACACTGGGGTTCATCAGTTATATTTTTCACCGGTAGAACATGGTCAACATAAGTTTAGGAACATCAGATATCATATGTAGAACATATAAATGTAAAGATTGAATTCTGTGAAAGTTTATTATTCATTCATTTATTAGTCATTATATAACATACAGTTGTAAATTTAAAGTACTTCAATTAACGTTAGGAAAGCATCCCCCTCCCGCATTTGAACTTGTTGTAATATTTTCTTGTTCTTCGGAATCACGCAGAACATTTAAAGTTACTATAATTATAGCATTCGTGTTGCATAATAAATCGACTCAATCAAACCGAGTCTTCTATCATTTGCTTAGTTGCGTTCTATGCTTTTAATGGATCTTTTCATAGACTTTACTATCAGATAGTTATAATTGTCTGTGGCGGCTGTAAAGGCCTCACCATTCTTGGATTTAGTGTTGTTATATGTTGTGGTCATTTGGATTGACGGAAAACATTCAAATTTACTATAATAATATAAGCCTGTCCTATGGAACGTGAGGGGTGTTGCACATTAATCTAATTTGCAAATATGTAAGTGTCTGCACTAAAACTATCTTCTGTGGTATAAATATAGCACAGAACGCATAAATAATTACTATGACTTTTATATTAAAATTTAAGAAAAACTAAGCGAGCGTGTGAAGTCATTTTATAATTTTGCGATATTTTGTTCCCGTTCCGGGTTCTTTTTTATTTGTGTTATATATATATATATTTAACAATAACACCTTGAATTTACAAAGAACATCATTAAAAAGCGTGTACATGCGCCGTGAATAGTGTAAACCAGCTGCTTCTATGTTTATTAGTCTATATATGTCATTGATTCTGAGCAGCAACACGTATTAAGTAGCCATTTGCTTTAAGCAGCAATGCAACAAACTTTCAAAATTGACATTTTCTTCTAATTTCTCCTGGTCTTAAGCAGCCTTCAACAGCCAAATTCTGTCGCTTTCTTGATGCATGCTTATTCATGATTTGACTGGTATACTACATTGATTTATAATTAATGAATTATTACGTTGGTCGGGATTATTGGTAGGTTATGCATCACGTTCTCACCTTCACTTAACAGCTAGGGTAACACAGAAAGAATACATATTTCTTCTTCGTTTTGATTGACGTGCAGCAGCCTATTTCGTATAATAACCATCCTTTTTTTAGATATTTATAGAAACCATTATTTGGCTTTAACAAGCTGTATAAAAAGACTTTTAGAAATATAGAATAGAAAAAGTAGAAACTCAACATGTCGCTTAAGGATGTAGGAACGAATTGATTTATAACGTTAATAATTTTTTTATAATATATGAGCTTGAAGAACATTACTTTCTAAGACAAACAAGAGAAGAAAAAATGCAGGTCACCGAACTCGTTTTAATTTTATACGGCATTTTCTCCACCTGCTTAAACATTTCTTGAATTTTGTAAAATTGAAAAAGTGGTGGCACTTCATAACACATATAAACTTTATAAAACATATAATATCCGACTTAATGTTATAGAGATTTCAGATCTTACAGGTTAATGATGTCAATATTATATAAGCATAAACGTTACTAACAAATCTCTTTCATATTTACATGTTGACATAATTACCCCACCAACTTTATTTTCAATGGAAAAAACGTATTAAGATCTACAAAAACAAGTTAAAAAACATGCAATACAATGTCCCCTACTTGAAGACACCTAATTTTCTCCAGTATAACATGATGAACAGATATCTGTCAATGATGCATAAACAATATACAATAGTGTACTATATATACAATATGTAATAACAAAAGACTTCGATTAAAATTTGTATATATAAAAAAACCTACAGTTATTTTCATTTGGCATTTTTTGGCGGATTATCAAAAAGGTATCATATAATAAGTTATTTTAGTAACAACAAAGGGAAATTAATCCTAAAATAAAAAAATCTATATAATAAGTCCACAAGAAACTCTTTACCAGGTACAGACAGGTCAATATATACCTAAAATTGGATGTAACATGCATGTTGTAGCACAGAAAACTGGTCTCGATTTATCCCTACGGCCAGTAATAATTAAGTTACAATATAATCTATCTATAGTTAAACAAACGGACGTATTTCTAAAAGCAAGGGTGCCTCATGGTGGTGAATATTTGTGCCAAGTTACATCAAAATCCCTCCATGCATGAAGAAGAAATGCTCCAGACAAAGTCATTCTTGAATTTTACATTTGACCTCTAAGTGTGACCTTGACCTTAGACCTAGGAACCTTGTTCTTGCGCATAACAATCTGTCTCATGGTAGTGTACATTTATTTAACATTAAAATCCCTCTATGCATGAAGAAGAAAATGTTCCGGACAAAGTCATTCTTGCATCTGACCTTTGGCCTCTATGTGTGACCTTGACCGTAAACCTAGAGACCAGGTTCTTGCGCATGATATTCCGTCTCATGGTGGTGAACATTTGTGCCAAGTAATATTAAATTCCCTTTAAGGATTGTTGAGTTACAGACTGGACAGGAAAAGGGCCATTTTAGCCTTTGACTTCCAAGTGTGAGCATGACCTTGCAGCTAAGGGCCCGGGTTTTGCACGTGAAACATTGTCTTATTCAGGGAAATATTTGTGCCAAATAATATTAAAATCCTGTTTTGCATGACAAAGTTATAGACCGAAGAGGAAAAATGTCCCATTGACCTTTGATCTCCAAATGTGACATTGACCTTTAAGCTAGGGTTCTGGGTGTTGCGCATGACACGTCGTTTCATCATGGGAAACATTTATGCCAAGCAATATTAAAACCCTATGATGGATGACAGAGTTCTGGACCGGACAGGAAAAACCCCTATTGACCTTGACCTTTATGCCAGGGGTCCGGGTTTCACACAAGACACGTCGTCTCATCATGATGAATGACAGAGTTATGGACCGGACACGAAACAGACCCTGTTCATGCCATGTTAACACTTGACTGCCAAATGTGACCTTGACCTTTGGGCTAGAGGTCTGAAACACATCATCTTATCATGGGGAACATATGTGCAAAGTAATGTTAAAATCCCTTCATGGATGACAGAGTTATGGACCGGACAGGAAATTGCGGACGGACGGGCGGACAGAATAACGGAATGATGGACGGACCGAAACGCGCATTCCTATAGTCCCCGAATCTGGTTTTCAACCAGTAGGGGACTAAGAATTCTGACGTTAAGTTTTTCAAAATATTTTACAGCTTTAATGACACTCAAAATGCTTCAAAATGGAAAGAAAAAAGTTGCGTTCACCGTGCATCTAAGAGATTTACTAAAAAAAAAAATGTAAAACACTGGTGAATTTTGATATTTTTTGTTCTTTTTGTTTTGATATATATTTTCTAGATAATATAAAGTGCTATCTTAAAACTTTTATTTCAATTATAGCTTATCATTATATGTATCAGTCAGGAAAATATCAAAATTAAACCTGATCTACTTTAATAGATATTTGAAATTATATACCCCTACCCCATTGTAAATCTTACGTCAATTTTAGGTAATTTTCAGCCAAAAATATAAGGGTGAAATGTTTTTTTCTCGCAAAAAGTAGAATCTATTTGGTTAAATGGTACATTATTAGCCAAATTTTAATTAATTAGCATTAATATTTTGGCAAAACATTTGTTAGAAAGCAGTATTCGAAGAAACATTTTTTTTAAAATGGCAGATATCCTAAAGAAAAACGCTCGTACATCCTTAACACAACATAAAGGAAACTGTTGCAAGCTCGGTTTGAGCATGATCTTGAACGGTAGTGGAAATACATGTTACAGTCCACGCTGTCTAGCCCGGGGTTTAGAAGAGCTCAACATTCGCACATGTTAAAAGTATTAAAACAATTTAGAAACAACCGGAGATGTGTTCATACGACGGAAAATATTGAACATTTAATGATTGGTTAAATTGAGCTTGTTGCCACGCGCATGCGGATTCAATGCTCTGTGTGTGCCAGTTCGGTTTACTTCGGTGGCGCACGCCGTTAGGCCTAGGGCAACCGCCTAGGCGTTCACTGTCCGGGTCTATCCGGTGTACACCAATGTGCGCCGGTCTTGTGAGATAGGCAAAGCGGCAAATCATATATTTTCGAGAAAAAAATCGGGTAAACATTTGGAAATTTAGGATTAATACCAGTAAAAGTAGAAACGTACCGCAAGAAATATTTTGAACTTATTTGGAAAAGGCTGCAATAGAAAATCATAAAAAAATGGATTTATTTATTTGCAGCTGACGTGGCCGGCGTACGCCGAAGCGTTTGCTCATTAGATCGACATATCCCGGGCTGAGTGAAACGAATTGGCCCTTTGGTTGGTTGTTTATACTCGCATCGCCATACGCATGCGCATCCAATATTTCTCTTGCAAACTGGCTCCACTTATTGCGTCGCTATGCGACTGCGGTTCTTTCAAGAACATATAATGGTATTCTGCCGACTATTGGCTTCGGAAATCAGTACAGTAAACATAGAAAGAAATAATGGCCATACTTTTAAAAAGCAATGGTTTTAATGATCTTTGGACTCTTAGAATATATGGACCATAGACACCCGGTTTACTTCTTTTCCTGATATAATCATTCTGTAAAATTATTTAAACAGTCACATTGTAGCTACAAAAATTGCAAAACTCCTTATTTCTTATTTATTGAGCTTGTTTGAGTCTTTTAACAGAAATTATATATCATGCCCTTTTCTTCTTACTGTGGTGAATTTAAATTAAGTGGGAATACTTTTGTAATGATCCTTGTTATTTTAGTTCTAGTTTCTGTTTCGGTATTAAATTTTGCTGCGTAGTAGATTTCAACGGTATGATCGACCAAGCAGAGGATTAAAATATGGAAATCGTGCGTATCTGTTTTCTTTACATAATTAGTTTTTTCTAGTGTGTACTAATTCAGTCATTTTTCAGACGTAAACGTTAATACTTTAAAATTCAGAACAGTGTAAGCAATTAATTTTTGTACTCGTTAGTCTTTGTACTCGTTAGTCATGGCATTGTAAATATAAACACACAAACGTCTATATTTATGTTAATGAAGTTTTTTAGGATATATACATCTAAAGTAGATGATTTCAAATGTTATTTTTTTTTACTTTTGTTTCTTTTTAACTTCCTATTTATAGCTTTTTAAATGTACTGGTTATGATTTAATCGATGTAAATATAGGTCATGCTCAACGACTTATCGATATATAACTGTGATATGATATAAGGTTACATGTAAACAAAGATTACACCATTTAAATGATATTTGAAACGGAAATAAAGGTATAACATAAGAGGGTTGGTAAAATAATAAACTTGATTATGGCAAAGCATGTAATTAATTGTAGGTTTCAAAAAATTGTCTTCATTCACAAAACAGACAAAATAGAGATTGCTCAGTCGCGTTTGTACTTGCCTCACATTATCACTTGATATATATATATGCTTAACATGCGTTGTTCAAACCGGAAGGACGATTAAATCATAGAAATTGTTCGAGAAAGCAAAAGTCAAGATGGCTAGAAAGAGCTACAGTTAAGACATTTTTATTGAGTTTGAGCGGTTTTGGTTTGGTGAAAAATGTATAACCTTAGCGTACAGCTAGTTTGTAACATGAATGATAAGTTAACGATATAGCATTAACCGTGATATGATTTTGAATGCCCAAGTAATTAGATGATGAGCAAGGACGAAAAAGTATGAGAATCAAGGTCAATATGAAAACTAAACTGTTGGTACAATACCTAACCCTGTTAGTACACATGCATGATAATTCAATATTTTTTCAGAGTATCATTAGGAAGCCTGAGCTGGTTGTCGCTATTGACTTTGGCAGTACATATACTGGCTACGCTTGGCAATGGAGGGCAGACTTTCTTAATAACAGAAGTAACGTGCAGTTCAACAACAACTGGGGTAGTGGAGCACTACAGGTTAAAAATCCATGTATCTGTAGTAAGACCACATAGTTTGACAATTTATTTCAAAATTAATGATTAAATGTTTTCTTTTCAATATATTTAACAAAATATTTTTTTCTGTTCTAATGCTTTTACATACATAAACTAAAATGTACTTTCGTTACAGCTTCATAAAACCTCAACGTGTATACTACTGGAGGCGAAGGAAAAATACGGAATGGAGTATAAAATTGACTCGTTTGGTCAAATGGCTGAAGATATATATAAAACTTTGTGCAAAGAAAATGAAAGCGAGATACCTGGGAAATGGTATTTTTTCAAAAGATTTAAACATCTTTTGTATTTAAAGGTAGATATACAAAAATATAAATCTGCTGTTTAATACAACTAATTTCTTACAAAATTCAGTTTTTAGTTAAAGACACTTCTTAGTCTACTTTAAAATTATGTGACGTTAAACCATTCTAATCGTTTTAGTTCAGATTTGATAATAATGTTAAAGGTTTCTATTGATTACACTACGCTCATACCTCTATCTATGCGTTAGATAAACTATTGATTAAACTTACTGTGATTACAATTTTGAAGATATCTGCAGTATTTACAGTTAATCGAGGTCACAGGAAAGCCTATAAAAATCATAATTACTCATCGCTAATTTATCTTTGAGAAACATCTAAACCTGTTAAACTTCCAGCAGTTTTGCAAAGTCAATCGAAATAGAAAAACCAAATATTTACATTTAAAGGTAAATATCTTGATTTGAAGCGTTAAAAATCATATGATAGAGGAATATTATACTTCATTACAAATATGACATGCTAAAATTTAATATCATGAAATGTGTGTTGTTTTACATTTCTTTTGGAAAGAAGGCTTATATACTTTTAATTCGAATGTACTTAAATGCATTGAACATAATTACTATGATTGAATGCATTCTTTTTTAAAGTCGAGAAAGATATAATGAAACCGTGTATTCATGTGTTTTACAGGGATTATTCAGAATGTTTTTGTTGACTGTGTTATAATTTTAAAGTTTTTTTTTTCTAATGAGTTTAAAGTTGTTTTTTAATTCGTTACATGTGCGTGCAAACTCAAGTTTGATTGCTTTACTAATGACTTTATAAGTGTGAATCCCATTCTTGGACCTTAATATGTAATGTTCCGTACTGAGCATATACGGATACATTACAATAAATTCTGATCATTCTGATAGATTAAATGTATTTTAGGTCTTTCAATTATACATTCTGTAGGGTTTTCATAAAGAAATACAAGCTGAAGATCAGATTGGTCAACATGTTCCACTGCTTGACGTTGTAGCAAAACTCATTGAAGCCCTGAAGAACCACTTTATTGAAAATTTGAAACAAAAGGGTCAAAATGTGGAAGAGGATAAAATTCTCTGGGTATTAACTGTGCCTGCAATTTGGTCAAATGAGGCCAAAGCTTTTATGAGACAAGCTGCAGAAATGGTAAGAATTAATTAAAATTTAAGCTTTGATTCTTACCTGCCATTGAGTGATGACAGCTAGAAGTAATATATATTTGCCAGAGGACCGAGGAAATTATTTCATTTTAATAGAGATATGCTCGTTTGATTCAGATTATTGCAAATCTGTAAAATATACAGCTTGTTAAGAAAATTTTGACAGCTCTCTCTCTCTGTATATATATTATGACATACCATGAAGCTGAATGACATATAAAAAAGGTATTCATAACTAGATGTGTGCCCATAAGACTCTGGTGTCTCCCATTTCCTGTCAATTTACGGTCATATTCTATACTTCTTGACAAAGTAAGACAAAGTAAAAATTTTACTACTACCTTGGGCTGGGTGTATGAGTCACTAGGGATTAGGGTGTGGGAATGGCTACTATAAGATATTATCAAGAAATACATAATAAAAGATACTGAAAAAGTGAGCATAATTTTTGGGGATGTATGCGGGACTTAAATTCTAAATAAAATCCCACGTGTGCACATGTTTATGCTAAAAACCAACATGAATTGTTTCATTACCCCAGTGGAAGAGTAAAAACATATTGCAAGTCAAGGCCAATGAAAACTTCACATGCTGAAAAATAATCCTATATTGTATAATGACTCTATGTCAATTAATTTTTGAGATACGTTCGGCACAAACTTTTAGACCATTTAAGCATATTCGGACATACTCAAGTGTCTTACCTCTAGTCTTGCTGAATAAAATCCCAAAGGAAACTACAGCTTGTGCTCCAATGCACATCCTAAAAACATTCAATAATGTTTCATGACCCTATGTCAAATATTATTTTAATATGTGCGACCCTTCTCAGCCATTTAATACATATTCTTAAATGTAAGTCAAGGGCCATAGTTCTAGTCTGCCTGAGAGAAATCTAAAAGGGAAAAATATCATCCGGACGGACGAACAGATGATGACAAAAGTGCCCTGACTCCCATCAAATGGGAAGGGACACAAAAAGTTACTTTATTACCTGTACAAATGTAATAACTGTGACCTATTTCAAAATGCGTTTTAGAGTGGTATCAAAAAGAAGAATTTACTGCTTGCACTCGAACCGGAAGCAGCGGCCATATACTGCATTCACCTTCCAAATGAACAGCGAGCGAACATGAATGAGCTTGGAACACCGGGACAAGTCTTCCTCACAGCAGATCTTGGAGGTAAATTTGAGCTGTAAAACTAGTCTTAAATTTCGATCAATTGATTCAAAGTTGCGTTGCACAATTGACAATCAAAACGCAGAAATCTGCGGCTGGCTGGTCTCTTAACTCATACCTTAATTGTACAACATTCAGATTTGGAAGAGGTTTAGGGTGTAATTCTTTAATTTAAACATTGACAAATGAAGGCTCTGGCTAATGTTAATGCTGAATCTAAGTAATGTGTCAATAATGCGTAAGCATTTTTTTTCTTGTAATGTCAAGTAATGAGTAATGTCATTGCTATAGCGTAAAAATGAATTCGTCGTATTGGTTAAAAGTTTTTACAACACTTCAATCATCGACAAAATAGATAATGCTATTTACAAACAAAGTATTCTCAGTAGACCCTAAGTATCTGAAAATGTAACATCATGATATATATTTGTTTCATGCTCATTACACTTACTAATAATTATATTTTCCCGTAAACCTTCCTCTGACCGTACTTGGGTAGAAATATGTCCATTGCCTAAAGGTACTGGACTCAAGATTTTAGCTAACTGATATTTCTTTAAGTTAAGTTTGGTCATATAACCAACTTTAAAATATGAGTTTAAAATAGTTTGAAAATGCTTAATCAAACTAATCAAACGTAATTAAAGGGAATTCCTATAGTTTTTTATGCGCATCTTTCTACGCAGCTGACATTATCAATGGAAAATTGAAGTGAAGTCATTATTTGTTTAAACATGTGACAGGCAAACTTAAATATGAAAAATCTTGAATAAAATATCATTTTTAAAAAGTTTTATCAGTTATCAAATGCTGATACTGGTTTATGTCGTATTGACATATATCATGCCTGACATATATTATGCAACTTGCTATTTGTGGCTGTGTTTTGACAGCGCATTTTAGTACAAAGACAGTATTGTTCATATAATGTTAGACACTTACCTTTGTATTGACAAGACAATATCTACTTTCAGATTATTAGTTACTGTATTCAATTATAGAAAAAAAAATAAGAATTTTTAAAACATTTGTTAACAAATAAGAAAAATCAACAACAACACGTGTAGCGTTTGTTCATAGATAATTATTAACTTCCAACGTTTCGGCGTTAAGCCTTCCTCAGGGAAGAATAACAATAAAAACAACGGACGTGACGTCGTTAAACAACGTCGCGTAAAAAAGCGGTAAAATGTATACAAAGTTTAGATCTACATTATTTACAATGTTAAATAAATTAAAAATAACGTCCCTTTAAACGGATTTAACAAACATACCGAGTAAATTGTCGGATAGTGTTTATACAAAATTTCCTATACTTGTGTATATAAAATTTTTTTTTTTTAAAAAACATTTGTTCTAACTTCTAGCAGATATAATTAATTTGGTCAGGTTTGCGCCATTTTTCGTTCGAACAGGTGTTGTATTCAAGCGGTCTTAACATTAAATTTAGCCTGGTGACTCATACATCTTTGGCCATTTTTATGTTCACAATACAATTATTTATACACAAGAAAAACAGGGAAATACCTATGAAACAGTTTTTTTTTTCAAAATTTAAAAAGTAACATTCTTCACTATGGGTATTTTTCATTGAAAAAAGTTCACAACAGTGAATATGAAACAAGATTTTTTTTTCATTTGTACCCATTATTGTAATGATATAGTATTACAAATATGACTATGATATCAAATAAGTTTATGATAAAATCTGTAGAAAGAATAAACCTTATTGTGCTGTCTTGATGGATATTTTGGTTGGTATTTATAAATAAAGCACAAAATTACGAAAATGTTGAACAATAGCTGGCAGTTTCAGCAACAGTGGGTGTGTTCAAAACAATTTTTCACTAAAACAAGCCTGGTGACCCATTGTTTTTATTTGTTCATTGTTTTCAGCGCAAATTTTTGTATCATATACATTGTATGTGAAATTGAAAACAAATCTATGACAGGAAAAAAACAATAGGAATTCTATTTAAGAAACAAAGACTTCTTTTACTATTGCAAGAAATATAGCTATTTCTCTAACATATAAATTTTTTCTTTTTTCTTTGTTGTCAAACGATCTTGAAGTCTGTCACTTAAAATACCAGGATTGTTAGTTTAAATTGATTCATTACATTCTAGGGTTTATAATTATAGATAGGAAGAATGCGTTTGTGAATCAGTATTCAAAATGTGAAACAATATGATCGGCTGAATAGAAATTCGCTAAATCATACCTGATTTCTATGTATAGATCATAATTAGTTCAAACTGACAGAATCAATGTTTGGAAGCATTTTGATATCATTTTGATGCTTTTTATATTATTTGTTACTAAATCATTATTAAAGTACTTTCCGTTAACCCTCACACTGTTCAATGCCTGTAATGAAATTTTCTATCTTTCTATTTGGAAAGTACTATTAACTGTTAAAAGGGGTGCTTACCAAAATGATACTGACTGAATGGCGAATTGCGCAGGTCATGATCAGACTTTCTTATTTTGTTGGCTTTCACGGTCATATGGCGCAGCTTCGATGCTGGAGAAAGACTGCAGGTGACCCTCCGAGCATTATTTTATTATGAGGGTGCACCTAGGTAGAACCGCCGACCTTCCTCACAAGAAGAATTCAACGTCAAAGTAAGGTTCGAACCAACACTTGTAAAGGGCAAGTGATTTGAAGTCTGCAACATTAACCACTCGGTCACGGAGGCCCCTTATAAAGTCATTGTTGTTATAAAAAACAAAGCACTTAAAATAATGAAAGTGATAATGCACCTAATGTCATTTTGATTGAATTCATTACTTTAAAAAAGTGACTAGTGCACTTGTTAATTAAATGCCAAATTAAGATATATAACGCAAATCTATTACATTACTTTATACCTGCATATACAACAGATGACAGAGGACATTACTATGATTTTGACTAAATATTTTGATACAGGGGTTAAATATGCAAACTGATTTAACAACTAGTGTATAATGTTATTGAAATTCAGCTAAACCACTTCCAGTTAAGAAACTAGAGATGAAAAATTGAACAAATAAAATTGATATGATGTGATGAAATTTAGCACTAAAATATGACAACAAATTTCAAAACTATACCTTTAAATGTTCCATGCAGGTATAATTTATAGGTTGATGTTTTATAGGGTTAACTGCCGACCTTTCTGCTATCAAAGTACTAGAGGATGGTCTTCTAGAAGAAATATGTCTAGCCCAAGGGGAACTAGCTGGTGGGCAGAATGTAAATGACGCATTCTTTCAAGTATGTCATGACAGCTTTGAAGGCGATTCATGGAAGAAAACATTTGGAAAGGCCAAGCCCACAGAGATGATGGACATGGAAGACGACTTTGAACAGAAGAAAGTCAAAATTGGGGTTACTGATCCTAGAGCTGAAAACATCGCACTGAAGGTCCCTTTTGCTGTAAGGAAAGAAATAGAAAAGAATACCATACGACTGAAGAGTACAGCAGGTACTGACCAAAAACTGAAACTGAAAGATGATGAGTTGTTGTTTAACTCTACATTCATTCGAAACATCCTCTTTAAAGAAACATGTGAAACCATTTGCAATATAATGAAGCGTGAACTGAAACAAGATGGGTTGCGAGAATGCAAAACAATTGTTTTGGTAGGTGGATTTGCAGAGTCACCGATAGCAGTCCAGCATATTCGGAAAATGGTTGAAGAATCGTTCACTGAAATCAAAGTTGTTGTTCCAACTTCACCCTTTCAAGCTGTTTTGAAAGGAGCTGTACTATTTGGACATGATCCGATGATATTCAGAAGTCGCATATCGAGATTCACGTATGGTATAGGGACAAATTCTCTCTTCAATGAGAAAATACATGATGCAAAGAAAAAATGGCTTAATTCAGAAGATAAAAAGTTCTATTGCAAGGACATCTTATCAGTTCATGTTGAAAAAGGCCAGTCGGTGATTTTGAAAGAGCAACTGGGGCGGCATAAATATCACCCCATGTATAAAGATCAGAAAAGTGTCAATTTTTCTATTTTTTCTTCGACGAACGTACCAAAGAAAACAGCTGGAAGTGAAGAACCCGAAAATATAATGTACACAACAGATGAAGGGTGTCGAAAGATAGGTGCAGTTGAGGTACAGTCTCCAAATACAAGTCGTGGAACAGACAGAAACCTTCTTGTTACGATGGTTTACGGTGGCACAGAACTCTCGGTTATCGTAAACGATGAAACAAGTGGCAATGAAATCAATGCCGAGATAAGGTTTAGCAATATGTAAATTGATATGGAAAATGTTCACATAGTATAAAAGAAAAAAATTATTTTGTAGAAACTGTGATTATATGCGTGACAACACAGCATTTTTTGAAATCAGTATAAAATGATATTTTGTGAACAGCATTAATATTATCATGTTTATGATATGCCTATAAATTTTTCTAAAGAAAATAATTGGCGAGTTTGATTGAGAAATGTGTGTTTCACCGTGTGGCCGTTGTAATCACGCGGGCGTTGTTCGTTTAAGACATATATACCAAAACCACGCATAAAATATTTGAATATTTGTTGGATGTTTTTCGGAAAACAGGGGCGGAAAATAATTAATGATATTTGATTAAGATATATGCGATGTTAGTTTAAGAAAGATTAACCAATACGACGAATAAGACTATTAAAGAATGATTCCTGCGTTTACTGGCATAAAACATTTGAATATTCAGTAGCGTTGCACTTCAGGGATGCGCGTAGGTGCATCCTATTTTGAAAAACATAAGAATTTCAATGAAAAATAATAACGTACAGAGTGTTTCAATAATCTGTTACCGTTATGTTATACTCATGTTATATAATATTCTTAAGGAGACGGAAGTTTTACTGTAAAAAACGTAAAAACGTTGAGATCATGACGTCACAAACGACATCATCAAAACAAGCCATATTTTCAAGAAAAGTTCACAAAGGTAGTTAAGCTGATTATTCACCGGTCAGTCGTTAAATCAATGCAAGAATAATATCACGAGGATGAGAAACTTAGCAGGATGCAAGCGCACAAAATAGTTAAAACAGTCATTGTCAATTATTGACAGACGACATGGTAACACCGACCGATCGAAAGCAGTCAGGTCTTCAGAGAGGATGTCATTTTGAGCACATGTTGTAAAACTGAACCTTTTCTGTGAAAGGAAATTGTCATGAGCATTTTAAGTAAACCTGCTGATGTCATTTATCAAATTAACAGCGAAATGGTAACAAATATTATGAAACACCCTGTATTTCTTTTTATAATACTTAAAAAAATGTTTCTGTACATCCTTTTTAAATAAAATGTTATTATGTTGGATTGATATGAAATTTAGGATTCAGGGGCGGGTAATGATGGGTGAATACGTGTTAGAATCACACAGCGTAAATTGCCTAATTGTTTAGGCTGCCCTGATTTCCAACACAAACACCGTTTAGTGTTACACCGATTCTTTATATTTGTACTGAAAGCCTTGTCCATTGCAAAATGAACCACACTTAACAGCCTGTCTCAAAGAAATGTATACATCTATACATTGTATATCATTGTATGGCGCATATAGGTCTTTATAATTTCATTCTGCATCTACTTGTATTTAATATCTATGTATTCAGAAGCGTTTCAAAACATGGTTTTACCTTTAAATGAAATCAAATTATAACACAAAAATGTCGTGTTAAAACTGTTATAAACACACGGGTGGTGTGAATTCTAGACATAAATACTTGTATGGTACATGTCAATATTAAAAATATAAAAGAAATAGCTTTAAAAAAGATGGTCGGCGAATCGTAATCATTTCTGTTATTCTATCATCGTTCTAACATTTTTCAAAAAGCAAAACTAAACACCACACTTTAATAATTTATACGGTTCTCTTTTAATTTTTCACAAAGGTTTTGCAGGGGTGCATCTTTTTTTTGTTTATCCTACGACGAATAATTACCGCAGTGGTCTTGAAGTCACTTCTCAGCCTAAGACCCCTTAATCGATTGGCTAATTACACCCTCATTAATGTGATACGCAGACCGTATTCAGCTTTTCCTGTAAATTGATATATGTTGGTATTTGAACACTTTTTTATTTTATTTACTAAACTCGCTTATCATTTTTAGATATATCAATATTCTTCTAAATACACTGAGCGAAACTTAGCTTTCAAACCATAAACAGTGTCTTTAAGGACAAGCGCTTCGTCAGCGTTGCACAATCAGCAGAGTGGGAAAAAAGACACCCTCACCCAATCAGACAGAGTTTTACATAAATCTTTCATTTTGATAAATTATCTATAATGCGTTATCAAGTAGTCTGACTTGCAAACTTCAGTCACGTGGCATGGGTCAGTCCAGTTCATGAATTCGTTCTTAGACGGCGTTCGCCGAATAAATGTCTGCATATCCTAGTTTAAAAACGTTGACTTTGTTTACACATCCCACGAATCTTGACATCCAGGAAAGAACAGAATTTCTGCTCAGGAAGCCCGTCTGTCAATAACAATTCAATGCTCTCCTCAGTTATGCATTTAAACTTCTACTGTTCTACTGAAAAGAGCACCACCTGGGATACCCTTATTTGCAAACGGAATTAGCTATTGGAGTAACAAATGTATGAAAAATGATGACAACAAAAGCTTATCAAGTGCAAGTGCCATAGAATCACAGATTTTAAACTTTCACGACACCAGTTTGCAAAAAAAAAAAAGAAAAGGAATCCGAAAATATTTCTTTATTTGAAAATTCTATATTAGTAAAGGGAAAAGAATTACACTATTAATTTCGTTTGTGAAAAATGAGAAAAAACCCCGAGAAATCTAGTTTATTGAACATAAACATGGGTTCAAGAGCGTAAACTTTGCTTTACGTCCGTTCTCCTATGTTTTTGTGCAAAAATATAAGTAAGAATTAGATAATCCTAGTATTTCGACCAAGAATGTAATTATTGTATAACTGGCTTGTCGTTAACATTAGTTAACGGATGTGAACCTATGTTTACGAGCGTGAACCTATGTTTACGACCTTGAACTTGGGTTTACGAGCGTAAACCATAGTTTAGGAACGTGAACCTAGTTTTACGTTCGATGAACTAGATTTCTCGAACAAAACTATGATTTTCGGTCGTTATCCTATGTTCACGAGCGTGAACCTATGTTTACGGCCGTAAACCCATGTTCACGGTCGTAAACTCAAGTTCACGGTCGTCTACATAGGTTCACGTTCTTTAACTATGGTTTAAGCTCGTGAATCCGAATTTACGCCCGTAAACATAGATCCACGCTCATGAACTTAGGATAAAGGACCAAACCTTGTTTTATTTATATTTCTTTTTCTAGTAAGTTAAACTATTTGTTTTAAGATTTGTCATTGGTATAAAAGCGGAATGGTTTCATTTAATAAGCCATTTCTTGCTGTTTAAAGTAAGTTTTACCACTGATACAGAAGGGTGCAGGGTTAGACATCTTTGAAAATACTGAGTTACACACGGTAAAAGTTCTTTATCTTGACTTTACTCTTTAGTTTACATATTGCGGAAGAAATATAGGTAGGTTTTATTTCTGCCCCATGGTTATATTTGGATGTAAAGTGCAAAATTTAAAACAGTCTCACATAACTCGGACATAATTTTTCAGTGTTGGAGCTAAATTTGTGCCCGATTAAATCCATTTACGTGAGCACACCCCGACTCCCACCCCATCCTCCCTCCCACCCCTCAAAAAATGTTATCAACGGATTCATTCTGTGTTTTATAATTATTGAGCAATACTTCGAGGTTTCTTTTATCAAATTATATTGGTATAATAATTTCTCTGCGATCGTTTTGTAAAGTGGTTATCACTTTGAAAGTTGTCTGTATTTGAGCTTGAGGAAATTTCTTAAATTACACGAAACTTACAAAAAGACACGGTAAAAGTTCTTAACAAAAAGCAACACAATGCGAAACAATATTAACCTTAAGACTTATCAAGTTCTTGCAATTTTTAAACATTACTATTACGAGTACACTACTTTAATAGTGAAGTTTCCTATGAAGATTCACCATATTCAATGGTTGCTGTGGAATATACTGGACATGAAATGTACTTTAGTACACTATTGTTGAATAATCAAAGGGCAAAAACTCGAGTGAAAATTCATCCGACAACAACGCGCAGTTCCCCTTAATAGTGAAGCTTCCTATGAAGTTTCACTACATTCCAAGAGGTGGTTGCTGATAAATAGTCTAGACAAGAATTGCGGGACGGACAGACTAATAGGGGATTCGGGAATCATACAAAAGCAATTTTAGATGTATTTTTATGGATTTGATGATTGTGATGTCTATTGTCACTTAGGACGAAGCCCCTTTCTTTGTAGGTTTAGCTGGTTGCCCTCCCATCCACCCCCCTCCCCCTCCCGCTATTAGCCCCAGATTGAGAAAAGGGGATAAAGACTGAAAACAATAAAATAAGAAAATTTTGTAAACTCGAGAAGTTCTAATGAAGTAACGAACCAGGAAAATTTGCCGAGAATTTTGAAGTTGCTATGGTGGCATATTTCTGCCAACCACATATCAACTTATTTATCTCCATATTTTTCGTAAAAATGTCACTTATTATCTTGTAAGTGACAAAACTGCTTGTTACCCACTTCAGTATCTTAACAGGACAAAACTGCTTGTTAGTGCCAACTACTGCCATCCACATATTCTTTTACGTTAAACAGGTATCTTAATTTTTGTCACTTAGTCAGTTATGATTGGCCAGATCCCGTAATCCCCCCCTATCATTACGGAATAAATGAAAATATATAAAGGGGCATAAACACTTATGGAAATTTGTCATTCCAAATCCTGTCTATAGGCACAAGCTATTAGGGGTGGTGGTAGGGGATGAGGTGGATATACACTCATTCATTCTGTCACAAGCTAGGGTGAGAAAAATGTGAAGCCAGACCGAGACTCGAACGAGGGGCCTCGGAATAACGTTCCGATAATCTACGGACAGAACTACCCGAACGCCTACACATGTTCTCCCCTTTTCAATATTCAATTCTATACCGTGACATATTTCCCCACCAATTTGTAATTCGTCATCAAATTTCAACGGGTACTTTATAAATCAGGCAATTACAGGCGTCGGAGACTAACCAGTGTAATGTCGTCGAGGCCCCACGTTGGGCACAAAATGCACCACTCATTCATTCTGTCACAGGATGTGCAGCCAGATCGAGACTCGAACCCAGGGCCTAGAAATACCGTACCAATACTCTACCGACTGAGCTATGCGGCCGCCTATACATTTCTCCTGTTTTCAATATTCAAATTTTATACCGTGACAATTCCGTACAGGGGACGAAAAGTCTAACCTTTAATCGTCAATTTGGATAGGAATATTAACTGGATATCAAGAAAACTTTCACATTAACCACTTATTTATGTGAGTATATGGATGGCAGAAGTGGGCACTAACAGGCAGTTTGTCCTGTTAACATAATTATCTGGGTAACACGCAATTTTGCCACTTGCCAGATAATAACTGGATATGTGCCATTTTTAGAGAAAACTGTCTAAATAAATAAGTGGATATGTGGTTGGCGGAAATATGCCACCATAAGTTGCCAATACGAAACTACAACATGCAAAAGGGCGTAATACAACAGATACGGAATTTAACTGAGGACAGACCGGCAAAGACAAATCCACACCAACTGAGACCACTTAAGTACTACGATTGTCTGGACAATAGAAATAAAAAATAACACAATGCAGACAATGATAAAATGAATACACTTTCTTTAAAATGAAAATTGTTATTTCGTGTACAAAGTAAGTATAAAACTTGTGGGTTCGATAAAATGAAACTATTTGCAAGCAAATGTAGTAAAAAAGAACGTCAGTAAATATTTATGAAAGAAGGTCATAATTTTGCAAGGCTGGAATCGTACCTACTAGCCTCTAGTTAGAGTTTTCAACGGTGTCTTCCTAAAGATAAAAAAGCGACCGTAATACTGGCAATGACTGAGAAAAATAAACCGTAAGCTGGACATACTGTTAAATTGTACATTTGAACCGATGCTCAAAATTTACTGAAGTCTGTATTTCTGTCAGGTCGGAGTAACGTAAAAGATGCATTGTGAACCTAGGGGATAGGGGTAGGATTCTCGTTTTTAATGAATAAATTTGAAAAGAAAAGAAGATAAATTGTGAATCAGCCAATTTGTCTCGGGGGAACTTTTGAGGCGATTAACATTGGAATGCTGATTGGTCAAAAATAATAATACGTGACACCTAGGGACCATATGCCACTTTTCATGGAATTACATGTACACACAAGTGTATCATTGAAGGTTCCATGTGCTCCGCCATATGAAAACATCTGTGGATGTCTCTTAATTGTTTTTGGTACTTGTAACCCGTGGCTAGAGGGCGTGGACGTAATTATGCATTTCCACTACCGTTCATGAACAGGCACAATCATACTGGGCCTGCAACATTTTCCTTCTTGTCGTGTTGAGCGACCTTTGCAATTTCTACTTTTTCTTATTTCCTTATATAAATTGACGGTCAATAGTTTATGCTATTAGCCGGCCTACATTTCAACACAGGTTTGCAGGACAAATTACAAATTAGGGAAAAACCCTTTGACTTCGGTAAGTGTATATTATACGGATACAATTTTGTTCTACATTTTAAAAAGAAATATCTTTGAAACAGAAGGCCGGCGATGTTGTCGTAAGACAAGAAGTTTAAGAGGTATACATATCATTTGTGTTATTCTATCATCTATCTAACATGCATCCGTATACGACTCAACTCAGGTATATAGAACCGCGTGAAAATCGCATTACTAGCCTGTTTTAATCTCGGGCTACTGACTTATGTGTTTGTCCCAGTTTAATATTGAAGATATATTTTTGAAATTTAGGTTGTGGTCTACAATCTGAGGGGATTCACTGTCTATACGGTTCATTGGTTAGGGCAGTGTGACGGTATTAATTTTTGTAAAATGTAATATTTACAGTACAAATTTTATTATACGTTGCATGCATATGAAAAATATATGGTACTTGTTGATTTCTTTCAGCTATCACAAAACTCATCTAGGACTCAACGCAAATAAGGACCTCATACGATGTTACAGACCTTAGTAATTCGGGTTACTATGACCTAAGTTTTTGTCCTTATCTGGCCTTGATAATATAACGGTGTGTATTAAGCTTTTGATCTATCATATGAGGGTCTTTACTGCCGAATCGATTTAGTGTTTATGGGCGGATGGCGGAATCAGATTGGAGAAACAAATTGATATTTACAGAGCAACTGTTACAGTAACTTTAGGTTGCATATGAAAGATATATCACACTTTATTAGTGTGCGGGTATTTAGACCTAGTTTTAGTATCGGTATTTCCTACGGAAAGGTAAACATGTGATGAGCAAATCATTGCTGTATCGTTTCAACAATCACAAAGAAGAGAAACGCAATGATGTCATTTTAATACCACACTGAGCGGTCTTTTATTACAACAACTCGGCTGTAGGCAGATCTAAATAAACAATCTGGTGATTCAAGATCCTTAAAACTAGAAGTGTTTAAAATCTCAGCATAATTAATTAAAAGCAATTTGTATAATATGGAAATGGCACGAAGTAAAGCTATTTCACCGTTGGCCTCCAGGTGTGACTTTGGCCTTTGACATAGTTGCCGCGACTGCACACTCTGCATAGCGTCTTGTTGTGTTTAATCATTGATGACAGGATTATGATAGATATAGCGGGTCATTTCGGTTAAAAAGACATAGAACTGACATGATGGACGGACCGACGGACTGACATGTATAGTTTGACTCCAATATACCAGCATAATACTTAAATACTAACTAGGGTATAACGAAAACAAGGGATGTCCGTAAAAGTTAAGAAGACGCAAAGAATAGAAAGTATAATATAAGGTTGTTTTTCTTTTTATGCAAGGTGTATGGATGTTGTAATGATAGTTTATTTATACTGTTATTATGTGTAGGAAATCTTATGTAAAGATAACAAAAATAGTTGAGTAAATTTAATTTAGAGATACTCTTAAGAGCTCTTTTTTATTAATTAATATAATTACCTCAGCAAAAAATAGTTACTCGTGATGTTTTTCTTTCCGTTGTGTATGGTATATAAGGTTCAGCAAAAGAAAGGTTCTCCATTTAAAAAAAAAATGATATATTTTTTTTATTTCAATATATCTATGAAACTTTCTCGGAATTAAATTTTGTTAAAGATGTAAGTAATTCTAATAGTCTAAGAACTGAAGTAAACATTTCAGGAAACAAAGTCTGTTTCAAATGGAATTTGATTTATTGTTTGGTTCAGTTCATGGTTCTCATATCAAATGTCTTGTCCATAGCTTTAAACACGTATCGTGACATTCTCGAATAATTGTTTAAAATGAAAGAGCATTGAAGAGTTTAAGCATGAAAGTTAAAAATTTATTCGTACAAAAATGTTCTGTGAATTGCCTTTGAATATTTCGTGTGCACTATATACGATTATGTTTTGGTTTTTTTTTTTCATTTCAACTGCAGTCAGCAGATTAGTTTAATTTCCAGACAAAAGATACTTTAGTCTTCCGTAAAATGTTCTGTGCTTCAGTGCATTCAATTCACCACGTAGATGTTTCATTTCATTTTCCGCATGCATTTCCCTTTCTTTTTGAAGTTTGAGTTTCTCCCACAAACGTTGTGCTTCCAGCTCACCCCGTTTCCTCGTTTCAGCTAAGACCTTTTCGTTTTCGGCTTTAAGCTGGTTAATTTGTTCTTGAATATAAAATATATACATATATATTTCTGTGTCTGCTATTTAGTGAAGTTCATTTGAAATACATATGCTCAACAACCAGCATTACTAACAGCTTTATCTTCTGTATCTTCTTGTAATTGAACCAGTGATTCCAGGGACATAGTATACTAATGTTTATATAAATTTCGGACGGAACGACACTCATTTTTAGTATTATGAACAGACTGAGAACTGATCTTCTTACTGTTAATAAGCCTGAACTGCTATCATGATGGTTGCATTGTACTAACTTTCGTCAGATTGGTACTGGCAAAAGACGATCATTAATGAATAGCTGCGGCTCTTTTATTAGATCGACTATCTATCTGAAGAATAGTTCTTGCTATTCTACTCTACCTTGTGTTAAGTCTCATAACTATGACATGTATTTTGGCAGAATTATATCCTCTTTGGACTTAGAAAATCTTACATACAAGTTACTATCAGCAAAACTAATGCAGATATTGAATTGAAACTCTATAGATATTTTAACATTCAGGGTAATATTTCTGTTTCTAAGACAACAATTCGAATAGTCGAGCATTAGCTGTCTGACGGACAGCTCTTGTTTGTATTTAGATATATATATATATACCTTCTTTTTCGGAATTTGTAAGATGACGATCTTTCCTCAGAACGTTAATTTCAGTTTCTTGCATTTTGTCACTGAAAGAAGCCCAGGCACGGATTACCTGAAACAGTATTCAGTTAAACATTTTTTTTTACCAAATTGAGAACTGGTATGCTTTAGTTTGGTTCAATAAATCATCTCGCGCTGAAGTGTTCCTTTTTTTGAATGCATCATCAGTTACATCGCACATTTAATGTTTAGTATTTTTTGTTTGATTGATGGGTTTAACGCTTTTTATAATGATGTATTTCTGCTATACAACGGTGCTTAGTTGAAGAAACTAGTGTTCTGGATTCTTTTAATAGTTTTCATGTATACTACTGCAAAACGTTAAGAAACTGTAAACGTAAAAAATATAAATTTTCATTAGGTTATATAGATGAAATCTGAAGATTGAAATAGCTGCTTTAGAATAAAACAAAATAAAGAGTGAAGGAATTTACCTCATCCTCATCAATATGATTAAATGATTTCTTAAACTCTGTCTTGAGTTTATTCATCCTGTCCTTGAATGCTTCGTATCCACTTTCATTTTCGCTACTTGTACTATATCTTTCATCCAAATAGCAAAGTAATGTTTTCTGTAGGGATCTTGAGTTTTCCTTTCTATAATCATGCCAGATTTGTTCCAAGGCCTTCTGTAATGTCATCACATCAAATGTAAAAAAGATATGTCTAATCAATCTATTTGCACTGTGACCAACAACTAATATATGCTTTCATTACATGGCTCCAGATAGCGCAGAGTTATTTAGAAACTTCTTATTTCATTAACGAAACTATCCAAAAAATACATCGCTCACTTTGTTGCTTTTTCAATGTGTTGCATTTCTTATCGCATGTATGATGATGAAATCCGATAAACTAATTTTTGGATCACAGAAATGAGAAATGTATATAATCCAATACATTGGTTTACAAAGTTCATGCAAATAATTAGTATGGTATTTGCCATTTTTAATTAGTTATTTTTCTCTGTTTAGTTTCAATTTTTTGGTAATATTTACTCTAAACACAAACTCAGTCGCACTACTTTAATTTACATTGTGCGTGTTAGTAATTTAAATGTTACATCCCTTATGTGAACAAAAACAGATAAAAGGGATCCTAAACACCCATTTACTTAGAATCGTACTTTTAGCGTAATTACAGCAAAAAAATATACATAGTGAAGTGTGGTCTGTAATGCAAAATATGGCAAAAACTATAAAGTACCTGTTAAAATTATCCTTACCCGCAATATATCTTATTTCTAAAATTCTGTGACAGGTTGGTAGCTATTTTATCCTGCCATAATTTCACAGGATTAATCATGGGAATTTAAGTCAGACACCACCGCTATAATTTGATGTCTCATTTCTTAAAATTTACTGTGCGTTTGTTTGACTTAAAACATAAAAGGCAAAATTTTCTGTTTATGATATCGCTATATTAACCTGCCGAACAGAATTTAATACCCAATTATCAAAAGAAAAAAAAAAAAAACAGTTGCTTTTGTTGTTTTTTTTAATAGTTTTTATCTCTCTTGAAATTTCCTTCACGCTACAGCCGAATCATACAAACCCTGACGTCATCTTCTATTTCAAAGTCTTTATCCATTTTCATCTTTTTTCGGCAAGAATGTAGTTCATCACTTATGAGCTGAAACACTTTATTTTGAACTTCTTCGATGGCGGGTAATGGTAGCGGGAAAACACGTTTTATTTCTGCTTTGAACTGTTCAATAATCTTCTCCCCAATCGCTTTATTCTTTTCCTTTGCAGCAATGAAATATGCATCTTCAATATTCGGAATGCGACCATTGTTAATGCAGTCAACGTAGTGTTCCACAAGACTTTTGAATACTGTAAAAGCACGAAAAGCACACCACTTGATGACATTTGATGTTAAGATCATGTCTCGTAACAAGACTGAAATAAATATATTTAACGATAGGTCGTCGGTTTGTTCGTCTTTATTTTCGGTTTACGAAGGTCATTAAATATTAAGTCCAAATCGACTGACAAAGACCTTAACACACATCGACGAGTCTAGAGGAATTGTAATAACAAATGTAACGTTTCACTAGTCTGCAATTTTGAAACAAGCAAACGTTAAAAGAAATGCAGGTACGCTTTTATAGATCATCGATGTACCTTTGATAACTTTAATACCGGCGTTGTGAAGGAAACATATTTACTTTGATGAATACACCTTTCTATGTTTATTAAGCACAGTTTATAAAGAGCTCTAGTTTTAGATAGCTGTGTCGGAACAGAAGTTTGCCTGAGGTTCGAAGAAATTGTATTATATGTTATGATAGCGTTGTTGCTAACCCCTGTGTAGCTGCTAGTTTTCAAAACAAATACGTGCTGAAAAGGCAGAGCTGAAAGATACATGAATTTCGTCATAGTTTATATATGACCTCATTTTACAATTGTTAGAGTTGCCATAGTTGTTATGCTACATTATCTGTGGTATCATCTAGCACCGGCGCGAACAGATCTCAACATTGGAGCATGTAACAAATACCAAATTATAATTTAGAGACTTTCGCAGACGTATAAACACTGCGGTGGTGTACATGGACCCTTCAATGTTACACTTGATTGCAATTCAATGAAAAGCGCCGTATGACCCCAGTCAAAAACTAATGAACTACCCTTAACGAGGAAACTATGGGCATTACAAAACAAACTAGACTTTAGAGAGGGGTTACGGAGCATGTAGATTACAGTAAGAAGACCCCAGGTGCATTATTTCATCACGAGCGGGCACCTGGGTAGAACCACCGACTTTCCGTAAGCCAGCTGGATGGCTTCGTCACATGAAGAGTTCAACGCCCCGAGTGAAGCTCGAACCCACATCGATGAGGGGCAAGTGATTTGAAGTCAGCGACCTTAACCACTCGGCCACGGAGCCCCAGCCACTTGATAACAGCATTAAAGGTATATTAGTAAGACCTGGACTTCGTCTGTAACAAACGACAGCAAGAACATTTAACCATGGTACAAGTAGCATTTGAGCAGCTACATTGTTTTAGTAGGATCTGATACTACAGTCATGCAGTTAAAGGAGACTATAAGACTCTTTCACTGGTTTTAGGTGCAAATGGGAATTTCCGGCATCGAGGGTACTGTTTAGGTGGTAACGAGGCTACAGCCAAGTTACCACCTAAACGGTTAGCCGAGAGCCGGATATTCCCATTTGCACCCATAACCAGTGACATAATCTTTTTCTTGCATACCGATATTAAGAAATAACAAGATTTAGCTTACCAAAAGGTTCCTTCTAGCGCATATAAAATATATTAAGGGATATTGTTTTAGCATAATGTTACAATGTTTAATAATGCAATGAGAAAAATATGTGCTGTCATTATTGGTGCAAACTTAATTAAGAACTAATCTAAGTATTAACAGTTTTATCATAACCCAAAATTGTTTTTTTAATATAAGCAAGTGCAGTACATATTCTGCTATTTGGAAGCATTTGTCTTGCAGTCTGTGTTCCGGATATTTTCATCACGCGACTACACCAGCGAGTACTTGCACACTTAACACAAAGAAATTTAATACATGCATTTACGATTCGAAAAACAAATCAGGAAGAGTAAAAAAGTACGCAAAAGAAAGCACCTGCAAATCCGAAACGTTAGAAGCTAAAAAATTCACGTGACCAGGGACAATTTCATTACGTAAATTTTGTTTTGGCGGGAGTCTATTTTTAGATGATGCATATTCATATTCATTTCATTAATCTCGATTCTTTACTATAATATATTCAATTGAGGAGTTACATGATTTAAACTTTATTATTGTGTCTTGTTGTTCTGTTATTTTAGTAGTTGTATTGCACTATAAAGACTGAAATAAAGATTGATTATGCGTAAACACATATTGGGCTAGAGGCTATTTGTAATGAATATGCATAAGACCAAGATGGCGGCGCACTACGGGAAATCGGATTCCTTTGATGATACCCTTGCATCCATTACATGCTCAGTCAAGTGTGACATATTCACCATAAGTGTTCCTTCTATTGAGAAGGAACAATAATAAAATTCTTTTATTCCGTTTTTTATAATAAAATATAAATAACTACATAAGTCTTCTACATATATGTAGTTCGTGATATGTCATTTAAAGCACGAGAGTAATCTTACACCGTAAGATGGATTTTTCCAGCACCGGTAAACATACTGCAAGAGTGAATTACTTTCCATGCCCAGCAAAAGTAGTAGTAATACCGTTTTATTTCTATACTAATATGCTTCGTATTAAAATGCCATGGTTCAACGTCAATCTGTACCAAACATATTATGTCAATATCTTGTAGCATGTAAAAATGAACTGGATAAAACATGATTTAATAATTTGCTACTGTTAACTTCAAGATGTTTTAAAAAGATCCCCATTTAAAAAAAAGTTAAATAGTTGATAGGGAAATATTATGACACTTACTCGTGCCGTTTATCGGACTGGATACCTTCGCTTCACTGTCAAACATTAGCTTGGGAGGAGAGCCAAGAATGTGCTCTGTCATTTCGTTCACGCCCTTTTTGAATGTTTCCTTTAATTCTGAATCTTTTGCTGAATCCAAACGTGCCATAACATCGTCATCACCAGGAGTCGGAAGCACAAAGCATTCTCTGTCAGGGAAATACTTCTTTAGGTCCCGCCGTGGTTCGTCGTACTCCTCAATACCACTGTCTGCACACAAGCAGTCTTCAAAGTATGCTTTAGGAGAGTCTATTCCCTTTGCAAACTTTAGTATAAAGTCTCGTAAAACGAGCACAAGTTCAGGCATGACACATCCTAACTTTTCTTCGTTTTCTGCTGTGTCTCCAAATTTTACCCAACTTGATATCTGTGATGCGAAACTTGAGTGCATTAAGGATTGTACAGAATCAGAGCCTCCAAGTACGCCATTTATAACATTTTTAACACATTTTATTACAACATAGAATACGTTTCACTTAAGTTAGTCTTTTCAATAGTACTTGACTAAGTCTAAACCAATAAAACCAAACCGATGTTAAAGAAATAATGTAAGACCACTTTTTTGTTCAATTAATCAAACTACGTAGTTGAAATTTCTTTGCTTATTGCATCTTTTGATTTATCTATATAGTTTTCATGAACAAACTTACAATATATATAAGTTAAGTAAAGTTAAGTACAGTTGAATTGTATTTTCTATATTTCTATATCTGGTGTAAATATCTATCGATTAAATATTTTAAGCAATGACGGTCATTGGTTATCTTTAAGGATACGAGAGTTTACTCATTGAATCGTCATCAAACCGTCCAATCATATTGTAGACCAACGAATTGCACAAAAGTGTTACTAACGTCATGATCTTTTGATCGTGATGTTTGTTTCCCTGAGAAAATACAAAGAACAATTCAAAACGCGGGTATTTAAAACGTGGGTAGTCAACATAGCCATTGCACAGTTTATAGCAGAAATTTGTAGATGATAACCATTTGTTTTCAAGTGTAAGAAATATAGATATAAATAATTTGAATGACTAAAGCTAGATTTATCTATTCAAATTAAGTATTCTTTTTTTGGAGTTCCCTCCGACATCAAAATGAATATCAAACATAAGTTGGTTGATTTCGCACCTTACATATATGTTCTAATGAAACGTTATGTTGAAGGATACATATTAAAACTAAATTCTTACTTTCTTGATGTCACCTAGACCTTCTGTATCTAGTAAAACAAGTACTGTAGGCTCTTCGGAGCAAGTTGGGTGCTGTCTGCACCAAACCCAAATTCCTTTAGTGACGGCTTTTGTCGAATCTCCCACAATAAATCCTTCAATATATTCATAAATTATCAAAAATCTATATAAACTAAAGCTTTCTAAACTGAAAATTAGGCCGCAAAAAGGAAAAGAATACTCATGATCTTTTAATTATGAATCAGTACTATATAATGGTTGGGTATTTTATTGATTGAAATTATTGACTTCTAACCTAAGAACAAATCTTTATTTTGTATGAGGTAAGTGGTTTATTTATACATTATTTCTACTGTAATTAACTCAAGATGGTTAAATGTAAAACAAAAGTTTGCTTTGGTACTATAAAATCATCAAAACTTTAATTTCATGGGCATTAACTTCTTGATTTGCTCCAAAATAGAATGCCACTGTATGGTTCATTGGTTCAACTTGTGAAGGTGTAATGAATGGGAATATTATACGTTCGTACGGATTTAATTTCGTCGGCGGATAGAATCACAAAATATTAATGATTTCATATAATTCTACATAAAAAAAATGCAATAATTCTGTGACTAAAACTTTGCGATATATTGGTGTCACTCTTGCAATCGTATCTTTTTTTCCTCACGATGAACATCAAAACTTTTTATGACAATATATGTCACGGATATTTTTAGATTTATTGATGCTTTTCATCTTATTCCTATTCTTCCGAGAGGATGTAGGTACTACATGTATGTACTTGTACTAAATAATGTTGGGAATGAAATGAAAAACCCGATATATGTGTTCTGAAAAGTATCAGTTGATTAAATCATATTGTGTAAACATGGTTATATCAGTTAACATCACCGGACGGTGAGTACAATGCCAGTGTGTCATTATTGTCGTAAATCGCTTACCAGAATATCTCTGCTCAGAAAGGTAATATTTTCGATAGTCCCTTCCAAAATACTATGAATACTGGCCTGCAGATTCAGATGACAAGTATTCCATACAGCTATATAGGGAAAGTTAGCTCAGTCCCAAGCAACCATAATTTTGAATTTTTTTAGAAGGTTACCCAAAATATATTTCGGTGAAATTATTTCAAAATGAGACCATAGGGTCAGAAAAAGATTTGTTTACAGCTCCGGTAGCTATTTTCTAAATAAGAATAATTTGTAACAATACTGGTAGACGGGAACCCAAGGAACATATCTGTTGTAGTGATTTCAAACTTGGACCAGCGTTTCCAACATCTGTGTATAATTATTTTAAAAGCGGACAAACAATTGCTGACAAAAAGATTTGTTTTAAAATTCCAACTGTAAACATATATTGAAACTGGCCGCCATGTTTTTCAGCGGATCGGTATAACTAGCAGAATCTTGACAGATAATCATCACAGAAACAATTCTGGGAAATTATTTGCAACGATTAAGAGGGAGATGTTGTCTAAGTGTTGTTTCTAGTATTAGTTCTTGTAGCCATGTTTTATTGATTAATCAGAATGGTATGAACAGCTTTATAAACGATCTTACGTTAAACTTGTTTTAAAACCGGACATGCAGTTTCTAACAAGTAATTGTTAAAACTTTCACTGCATTAATTTTTGTACATACAGGGAAAAGTGGTCATGCCCTCTGACGGTCATGTTTTTGACGAATCGATCGAAATAATGCCATTCATTTAATGTAATCATATTTGCTTTTCTCTTTTCATAATTTCAATATCAATATATTTACAAAACAAACTGGTAGGTAAAAAGTGAGGATTTATGCGCAATAAAAGAGTTTAAACCATCCATTGGTGCTTTTGTTACTAGCCATGTTTATGTGTGTGTGTGCGAGTATTACGTTACATAGAAATTATCAAATAAACATGTTTGTAAAGGGATTTATTCTAAGCAGATGGTTGGTTGAAACAAACTGACAAACTATCTTTATAACTGGGTATGTTATTAAGGAGATAAAGTTGAAATATAATAGAGTTCAGTTGGAATTCTGAACTAAATAGATTATTGTGCTATATAATTTTTGTCACCATTTTCAAACTATTCGGTCTGTCGACTGATGCAAAGAAAGTGAAAGTCGTACCTAAGAAATTACCCAAAATTTGCGCTATATCACGATGATACACTATCCTTAAGGAAACTTTTAAGGGTGGATGTCAGTCTAAGAAAAATGTCAGTAAAATTTAATGACAACTTCAAAAATGTACGAGTCGACTGAATGCAGTTAAGCCTTATATTCGCACAACGTTTAATCAAAATGCATGAACTTAGCCAGAGTAGCCAGACTAGGCAGAGTAGCCAGTTTTAGGTTCAGGGTTAGGGCTGTTTTCTGGCTACCTGGCTGTTCTGGTTGCTCTGGCTAAATTCAGACACATGTTTTATCAGATGGTGAAAACGAAGTTTATGTGAAATATACTACCACAAATCTTATCTTATGTTGCCGAGAATACTAATATTTTGCTTTGTTCGTTAGACAATGCTTACTTTTTTATAACATGCCAAGTAAAATGTAAATATGTACCAAACCCATCATAATAGTACATATAGTTTCGGAAAACTTTAAATTTTTGAACTTCGCATGATTTAAAAAGAAATATCATCCTCATGTTTGCCATACAGAAACAATATAAAATAATTACTGCCTAATATTCAAATATCTATGTATCTTAGTATCGGCTTAAGGTATGGGTGTCGTTTGTCGCTAAGTAACATATCTTCTCTTTACTACAGATGTAGAAATTGTGTAAGCAGTGCAAATGCTGACGCAAGTGCAAAACTTCATAGAAGTCATTACCACTCCATTGCAAAACATCAAAAGAGAAGCTTATTCAAAAGTATAATCTTTGTTAAAGACGACAATCGTTACAAACTGGCTCACTAAAATTGTTCCAAAATTATGTTATTGTGATTGCTTTAAAGAGACTAACTCACACATTGTGATTTGTGATTTTTTAAAAGAAATCTTTACCGAAAGGCAAAATGCCACCAATGTTTAATATATTTATAGGAACATAATGGCTGACAAGTTTATAGTTTCCAAAAAAAAAAAAAGAACGGAAGCATTAAAGTTTTTGCAGTTTTTCTCATGAATTTTATAAACCGTTGCAACACTTTTGATAGATATAAAACAAGATGTGAAAGTATTTTTAGACGCTATCGTCACGTGACTACGCATGCAGTTTGATGTTTCAATTTATAGACTCGTCTACCGATTTGATTTTTAGCTCACCTGAGCACGAAGTGCTCAAAGGTGAGCTTTTGTGATCACCCTGTGTCCGTCGTCCGTCGTCGTCCGTCCGTCCGTCGGCGTCGGCGTCAACAATTTGACTGTTAACACTCTAGAGGTCACAGTTTTGGCCCAATCTTAATGAAACTTGGTCAGAATGTTACACTCAATAAAACCTTGGACGATTTTGATATTAGGTCATCTAGGGTCAAAAACTAGGTCACCAGGTCAAATCAAAGGAAATGCTTGTTAACGCTCTAGAGGACACACTTTTGTCGTCAACAATTTGACTGTTAACACTCTAGAGGTCACAGTTTTTGCCTAATCTTAATGAATCTTGGTCAGAATGTTACCCTCAGTAAAATCTTGAACGAGTTTGACATTAAGTCATCTGGGGTCAAAAACTAGGTCACAAGGGCAAATCAAAGGAAAAGCTTGTTAACACTCTAGAGGTCACAATTTTGACCCAATCTTAATGAAACTTGGTCAGAATGTTACCCTCTATAAAATCTTGGACGAGTTTGATATTGGGTTATCTGGAATCAAAAACTAGGTCACCAGGTCAAATCAAAGGAAAAGCTTGTTAACTCTATAGAGGTCACAATTTTGACCTAATCTTGATAAAACTTTATCAGAATGTTACCCTCAATAAAATCTTAGAAGAGTTTGATATTGGTTTATCTGGGGTCAAAATCTAGGTCACCAGGTCAAATTAAAGGAAAACCTTGTTAACACTGTAGAGGCCACTTTTATGACTGCATCTTCATGAAACTTGGTCAGAATGTTAATTAGTTGATCTCAAGGTCCAGTTTGAATCTGGGTCATGTAGGATCAAAAACTAGGTCACCAGGTCAAATCAAAGGAAAAGCTAGTTAACACTGTAGAGGCCACATTTATAACCATATCTTAATGAAACTTGATCAGAATGTTAATCTTGATGAACTACAGGCCAAGGTCAAATCTGGGTCAGTTGGGGTCAAAAACTAGGTCACTTGGTCAAATCACAGGAAAAGCTTGTTAACACTCTAGAGGCCACGTTTATGACTGTATCTTCATGAAACTTAGTCAGAATGTTAATCTTGATGATCTTTAGGTCAAGTTCGAATCTGGGACATGTTGGGTCAAAAACTAAGGTCACCGGGTCAGATCAAAGGAAAAGCTAGTTAACACTTTAGAGGCCACATTTATGACCATATCTTAAGGAAGCTTGGTCAGAATGTTAATCCTTATGATCTTTAGGTCAATAGGTCAGGTGAGCGATACAGGGCCTTCATAGCCCTCTTGTTCATTTATTGTGTTGTTTCAGAACTTATTTTCACAGAAAATTGGTAGTATCTTTATGTCAGAATAATTTGTTTAGCTGATAAATTGCTTACGTAATAAGTAAGTAAGCACAGATAGTGCATGCCACTTTTTTCATTGTGTCATTGCTATAATTATATTTGAATTGGTGTTAATTATTGGATTATTTGGCCATTTCTTGACGATTTAGGTATTTTCAGTGATAGCCGGATAACAGCATCACACTTTACATTATATACAACAGTTGAAAGGAACAAACTATCTTGTTAGAGCAGGTACTCTTCGTAAAATGCTATGTGCGAATTTGGACCAGTCAGAAACAAGTTCTACAAATAGCACCAATCAAAGCTCACGTCTGCTAAGGTATAGATAGGAAGATGGGTGCCAGAGAGATCAGTCTGTATCCAGCGATAGAAGAAGACACATCGAGGATTCAATTAATAATTTATCCTAGTACCTTGATGAAGGAGTTATTGCAACTACACTGTCAGGGCGGATTGAAAACGTTTGAAGGTCATAGACTGAAGAAGAATTGCAGAATTTCAACAAGGTTTCGAGCTACAGGACCAACGCATATGAGTATTACCATAACGGTACTTAAATGCTTTACATGTAGATGATAGCAAATATAGGTTGAGCATCAGGGACATAGGTTTTGTTGACCTACTGAGAAAATAGGAGTGTTCCAGCTTATAGATGAGGTTCAGCGTTATTGGTGAAGTACAGCCAAGACATCAGGGTTTTACCTATATGGTTACCGTAGTTGAATGCTATAAGTGATAGCATATAGGCGCTGAGAATCTATGAGTCAGAGCAATCTTACTGAGTTGCAGCTTGAGCACCTATGCGATAGGACACGTACGTTGTTGTTTAAAGATATTGTTTGAAGAAAACTTCGACACAAAGGCAGTCAGGTATAGTATCTCCAGCCTATAGTAGTTTAAGCTGAAGATTGATAGTTGAAACATCGAATGGTTTTTGTCTGATCCCTGAAATTATCTAGTTCATAACTGAATTCATATACAAATCATTGGTACAGATATTATTTAGGCAAGGTAGCCAGAGGAAAGTTTTATATACGAAATATTTAGTCTCACCATACGTTTTAACATGGGACATTCTATTTCGTTTATCAGCTAGTCTTAGACAAAGTCACCTTGGCGATTGGACCCATTTACTTGTTAAAGATACTAAAACTGTAGGCACTTCCCTAGTCATATAATTCGTCATATAATTCCTATCCTAACACTTTAAATCAAACGATCCTGAAATTATTGTCGGGCAATGATTTTAACAAAGTGAAGTGTAAGATTGTTATAAAACTCAAAAAAAGCTAACCTACGCTTTAAAAATATCACTGGGAAGCTTAAAAAAATTTGATCATATTAAAGGTTGTGTGTATTTAAAAACATAATTCCCTGTCAATTGTGACTTTTTGGAGACACAATTTTGGAGACATGTTAGAACTAGATCAACTAACTCATTTTGTCTTCATCGAATCGTATTCATATTACGATATTGTTTTGTTTATCTATATTTCAAAACGTCGAAGTATTGTACGATACATATACGTGTGTGTTCTATTGATATGGTTATTTTCTCTTATTGTCACGTGATGTTTGCTAGGTGCTCACTGACTGGAATTCACATGCTGTTTGCTTTTTTTATAAACCGGGAATCCCTTATCAGAAATTTTTTATCTTAAATCTATTAGAAAAACAACGATTTTAAACAGAATTCGATGAAAAATATATTGTTAGAACATCGAATGTGCTGCATATTGGTGAATATAGCAAAAATTGGATGATTTCAACTCTGACACCACGATGTTTTTTGGTTAGTTGCATTAACTCAACACTTAATTCAGATAAGTTAAACTGTCAACAAAATACTATATTTTAGTATTTACAGACTATTCAAATTAAAATGGCCTTGATTTTCAAAATGGCTGTCTTAACTTCGATCTAACATATGCATATGGAAGAGGTATAGCTGCTCGAAGTGTTATAACTATATTGAAATTAAACTGGTATTGCAGAGGATTTTACATTTATTTAATTTTTTTTGTCAATATGACCAGCTGAAATCGGTTACATTTATAAAAATTAATCAGAGAAAACTGCTGAATTATTCATTAGTATAAAACAAATCAAACGATATCTAATTAAATAAGGTACATTTCAAGGGAATTAAATAATTTGTTATTCATTTCAATTGATAAAAGTACTGTCATTTTCAATCAAAAACATACATATAGATAAGATATAGCTGTCAAAATATTCATTTTTGCCTCAGAAGTCTTACGCATTAGCAGTTTCAAACATCGCAAAGCAGCTTATGCTAAAAATACTTTTGATGTACTCTTTTGTGGAACTTGAATGTTTTACCTTCTATTTTTATAACAATAAGTCTCCAGATATATTAAAATCCCTTCAATGCCCCTAAAAATATATCAGTGCGTAGACCTCTGAAATAGTGCCAAACTGTTATAAATACATTTATTGCCATTATTGTTGCATTTTCGTGACATTGATCCAGTTATATGGAGTTTTACAGCTTTTTATTTATTCAAGAAGTATGCAATTTATCGTATCTCTATAGTGTTTGATGTTGTTGAGTAATACTGTTGGTACCGTTATAAGTGGTACTGTTATAATAAATATTCAAAGTAACGTTTTTTTAATCCGTTTTAGGATGTAATATCAATAATATATATATATATATAATACTAATATATGCGTGTATGAGTATCCGGTTTAGAAAATACAAAAATGTAAACGACTTCTCGTATCCTCACATACATCGTATGTGAAATCATATTTGTGCCATATCTTGTACATTGATGTTACAGTTTGCCTGTCGAATGTAATATTTCTGAAACACACGTTATTGAAATTAGAAATATGTAGTTACTAGACTTTTAAACATTGTTTCCTACTGAGGTAAGCCAATGTAACATTTTTAATAAATTAGTTTTTACACCTATTAAACTGCATAAGACAAATATTAACATTGAAGTTAGAGCACAAATCGACAAAAAATAACAACAAACAAAAACAAAAACAAAAAAAAAAAGAACAAAAAAAAAAAAAAAAAAAACCAACAGAAAACACTACAACTAAAAGTAGGGACAATGGACCTCCTGTACCTTTTTCGTTAACGAAATATTTGATTGTACAAACAACATAAAGAAACTATTGTTACACTATTTCTGACTGGACATTCATTGGCTCGATTTATTGAGAAACAGTGTGTTTTCTGATTGATATACTTCGCGTTTATATGCAAGTTGTCTTAAATCTTAAGTGAATACAGCGTTTTATAGTTTCTCATGAAAAAGTATCAAGTTATGAACCGTAGCAAAACTGTCTGATACTATATCATTAAAAAAGTAGAGCAATTTTAATACTTTTCTTAGCTATTAAACTGCCGAAAATATAAAATGGGTTGGAAGGTCGGGTATTTGAGACCCTAAATTCGGAACAAATAAAAACAATGGAATAAACCGTTACAGGAAACCTTTAATTACTTTACAACAATTACATAGTAGAACGTTTAATGTCTAAAAGTCAGTACTGAAACAGTCTTGCAGAATTTCATTAAATTTTGTTACCAATGATACTTTTAAAGAGGGCAAATTCCGCATTTTTCGTAAAAAATGATCAGGTTCATTAAAATGTGTATTTTTTTTCTTTGGCATACGGTAAAAACGGATGTCCCGTTGGTCTTCAACGATCCCAAAATGAATGTATTTATGACATAAATAGAAGAGCTTTTGCCTTATTTCTGGGTTATGAAATCGAAAAACTAGAGGACTTACAGAAACTATCTGACCGAGAAAACGCCCTTGCTGCAAGATATACGAAATATTAATCCAGCATATACGCTGAGATGGGCAAACTCCAAGTACTGTAGATAATGCCATATCAAATAACTTAGGCTAAATTTCAGCCGAGCTATATGTATTTTTTAATTTTGTTATTTTGTTGTAGATTTATGTTTATACCGGTGTGTCAATAGTTTAATATTATATATTTTGCTTATAATATGAGTAAAAAAGAAAATTTGGAATAAAAAATTTACCTGTTTATCTGGTGTTGCGACGAGCACTAGTTTAAAAACGCAAAGACAATGACATTTTTAATGTATTTCAGATGAAGTTCATTAATTTGACGAATCACTCACAATAAAACACAAAGTGAATAGTTGAATACTCTTATCATGTTCTAAAAGACTGTGTCATGAAAATTTGCCTAAAGATAATGACAAGCGTGTGTCGCCATTTTACAAGCACACACTAACCTTCCCGTTGAAAACTTAAATACTTTCGTTTATACATACCAGATTTTCCAGCAAGTTTGTTAATAAGATAAGACTTTCCAGTTCGAAATGGGCCGGCAATTCCAACAATATGTAGCCTAGCTTCTATTTTACAAATGGACTCTATTGTGCCTGACTTAGTATAAAGCTTGCCATCTTCGCCATTGTAAATCAAACACATGGGCTTGCTAAATACATCTAAATCCCGTGGTGTACGTCTTTAATTAAACAAAGTTTCATGACAGTTGACAGGATATAAAACTTGTGATATATGTACTGTAAAATAGGGTTATTATAACAGTAGCTTCATCTGGGATGCAGTATCCGCTCGAATGGATTTTGTCAGATCGGATCTCACGATGCGCGCAAGCGCCGAGTGTGATCCGACCTTGCAGAATCCACGAGAGCCGAATACAAAGTCCCAGATCTGGCTACTGTTATAATGACCCTTTTATTATATACCTTTACCATTTTGATTCTTGTTTTGTTCTTGAACGAACTCTTCAATGTATATCAATACTAAATGGAACTTAGTGAAGTTTTTATGTGCGCTATTTATAGTAACGTGTCGGATCATGCATATTAATGAAAATAGTCCGGCAGCATGCAATACGGAAGGTACAATACGGAATTGAAAAGGCACAATACCTAATTTTTGTCTGTCTCTTTATATTTAATTGTGAAATACAAGCCGATTTTTTACAGAATTTATATAGGTATATAATAGAATATCATATACGTTGTTAATCATCTTAAATATCAACTTTAAAAAGCGTTCAAAGTCGTATTTGAAATTTGGAGATAATTATATCATTATATATTAACTCTGACAAGGATCTGCAACAGTATTTGAACACATATTTAACCAAATTCAGTGCAGGTAATAAACCGTCCATGACCAAAGGAGATATTAAGTAATGTCAGCCGTCAGTTTGACAGTCTGTCCGTCAGTTTTTCAACAATGAGGTAGAACGTTATATAATATATATTCTACAATAAATCAAGATAGAAAGCTATTTGGAAAGTATTAACAAGATTATTTTTTATTAGGTGCCTTATCGAAACATGTGATCTCTACGCCTGAACAACAAGTTTTTGTAATGTAAATCTTTCAATAAAAATATGTGTTGCTCAAATTTATAGGACTACCAGTTAAAGATTAATTTCATAATTTTAGTATAAACTGATATGACGAAGTAATACTGAATATGAAAAGAACAAATGAATATAATTTTTATAGTTAGATGAAATCAATGTGTCTTCCAAATATATATTTTTTTCAAAATCAGCTGGCTCTGTTGAAATATTGTTTCCTGTCTTGACTCAGTGTTGTTATAATTTTTACTCCTTTGGGATAATTGCTCAATTAGGTTCGAACCCTCGCTCTATGGTAGAATTATTCATGTTATGAAGCTATTTAGCTTGCTTACTGAAGGTCTGTGTTTTTGACCAGGTGCCAACATTCTCCACGAAATGCTGGAAATTTAAAATCGCAATATGACCATAAAATACGCCTAAGCTGGTGCAAGCTGGCATAAGAGGTGTTGCGCTTTCCATTGTTTCTTGTGAACAGACCAAATCAAAAATAATATGCTATTACTTTACTTAGTTACGTGTTATGCTTTAAATAGGTTTTGTTGTAGATGTATATAACAATTAAATCATCAGTCTTTAAATGTTATGTGAATTTCATAAGTTGTCATTATGTAATGCTTACTTAATCAAAGAATTTATTACATACAAATAACTGAAGGTGGTAATACTTATATGGCATGGAATCAACATATAATAGTAGAACCTATATGAGTTGAATTCAACTTGTACTTCATAAATATACATTTAATGTGGAATCTCCTGATAGAAGTTTAACCTTATTTTGTTATTTTCAATCATAGAGATGGTACCTAAAAATTCAAATTCATCTTTATAGGTTTTTGTCAGAGTGAAATGATAGCTAAGTGCACCAATTTTCTAAATATATTTATGGTTTTCCTCTTCTCCATGTCAAAAATAGAAATATTTGATATCTAAAAAATGACTTTCTCAAAATATCTGAAGCAAAATGGACAACTCTTGTATTGACCGTTTTTCAAAGATTTTAGGACTTCCCCAATTATAGTCTATGTCAAAAGCTCCCACAGCTAAATAAATTCAATAGAGTATAAGGTAAGTTTACTCTACTTTCAACATTTTGAAAGAGCCTATACTGAACTTCCTTTTGTCTTTTAATAAAGTCAAATTCCAAGACTAGCCAAGAGTCTAAAACGCTTGAAAAAATTCTGAGTGAAAGAGAATGACATGCTCTTTATTATAAGCTTACCAAAACCATACCAATTTATATTGTAAACAAACCCCTACACCATTTTACTATCAATATTTTCCACTCATGAATGCACTCAATTCAGGTGATAATTGTTGATATATTTGTAAATGAGAGGCCCCAACAAAAACCTTTTTTTCAAGTTGTGTAAACAGTATAAGTTTTAAATTAATGTTGATATCTGAAATTATCCGATTACTTTGTTTTCAACAATAAATAAAACACCTTTTAGTTTGTTTAGGGTAGTTGACCTGTAACGAAAATTATCAAATAGCTTTTTCAGCATTTATTCGTTTTTCAAGGAAAGCAAATGATCGTGCTAGTTCCCTCCAGAGAATGTTTGAATTGAGAATTGCTTAAAATACATTACATAGAGTCATTACCTGTCAGCTACATTAACATGTAGTAATTACAACCACTACCTTAAACATTGTAATTAAATTTGAAGACAATGAATTTTTGTGTTACCAATTTAACTTTTATTGTTATTTCTCATTGTTGGATATATACATTTTACATTTTGTAATATATAAATGTTGTGTAAACCAATGTATCACCATTGAGAACAATAAATAAACAACTTTGGCTAAAAGATCAAAACTTAATAACGTTTCTTAATGTCGTTAATTTTCTTCAAAGGAATGTATGCATTATTTTATATAATCTTCATGCATTACTAAACTTTCTATCCGGACCTCACTACAACTTACAAAATAACTGTCAGTGTAAGTCATGAGAAAAGCGTGCATATTGTATATTGAATACAAAGTGATTTAAACAAATGTAGGTCATATTTTGTCTGCCTGATAAATTGTTTGAAAAAGGACCTATCTGATTTTTCTTTCACTTTTGATCAATGTTTAATGTTGGCTTCAGTTTATTGATCAATTCAGAGTTGTCCCCCTTTGATTTATTTGGGTAGGTACCATCTCTATTCAATGATGTATATTTCATTGTAACAAATATCGTTTTGAGATATGTGACTGTACTAAATCAATTTTGCGACACTTATAGCAAGACGCAAAACTTTTATAGTAGTAAACTGGTTAATATAACAGTTTTTTCAACTCGCCCACTCGTTCCTTCAAGGATTTTTCTAGCCGTCTCTTTAAGATTCCCTGAACGCCATGCAAATTAATCACGCTCAACAATCTTCAGTTTATAACGGTCATTGTTACACTGTCTTATGTAGCAAAAGAGAATGTCCATAGGTCTTGGTTGACATAGTCCCATCAATAGCAGTAACGGTTTTCCAACGCTTATTGCACGATTTCTTCACGGCCTTCAGGAACACACGCTACGTTTGGTGATTTGTGCAACGCTATGATAATGAACGTAACATTTTTTCTGTCTCGAAGCTTCCAAAATATTAGAGATGAGTGGGTTAACAATTCAGAGAGAAACTCCCAGCTTTGCTGTCTTTATGTCCATGTGATACTAATGTATGTAGTTCTAGGAACGTTTTTTGTATTCAGATACTATCATTATAGCGTTGTAACCCAGTTTCATGACAATAATTTTGTACTCTTCCCAAAGAAATAATACATTCAATGTCATGTAGATCTACCACAGTGCTGCTTTGATACTCCTTTATGAGAGGGGAGACTTTAAAACCTACTCTCTATTCTCTCTAATTAATCACCTATTTTTGGATGTTCGATTGCGAATTTTTTGGAACAATGCACATTTATCGCTAAGTTATAAAAACAACGGAAATATTGTAATTCAAAGAATTTAAACTTCATATGCAGGCCTCTGAGATATTTATTTTTTCAATTTTCAGTTACAAGTTCATTGCTTCTCGTATAAACGAAATTTTTGAAAAGCAATTCCTCCATATTGTTTTTTTTTATTTGTGTTCCATCGTAAATGATTCCTAAAGAGCAAATATCTCTGTAAACTTTGCATAATATAGTCTACCGAGTAGTGTGTTCGTTTTACGGAGTTTTCCTGTTTTATGTATTTCATATTTTCTATCAGATATTGATAAAAGTAATGTAAAATAATCTGCATATTTTTTCATTTTAAAAGTAATCAGCGATTTAATCAGAAATATTTTCTTGACGAAATATGTGCATATTTTTTTCATTTTAAAAGTAATCAGCGATTTAATCAGAAATATTTTCTTGACGAAATATACTAAGTAATTAACAGATGGCTGTATTTTTAAACACAAAGATGGCATAAGCGGGCATGTGAGCTAAATAAAACACGAGTGAAATATTATTTGATATCAAATTCTCTCCAGTGTATCCTTTAATATAAACAGCAAATGTGCCTAAAACGAGAACTGTATATTTCATGTTATATTTACTAACAAAGCCTATATGACCTCTGTGACATTGACCGACAAGTCATGTCAACTTGAAATAATTCTACAATGCTAATAATGTTACTTCTGTTTGCAGCATTAGTCAAATTCTTAGGTAAAAGCAATTTACATTGTTGCTCTTTTATTACCAAAAAGATGCACTTAGTTAAATAAGTATTCGAGGTGTAGAGACACTGCATAGAATTTAAATCATGTCTGCACGACAGCCGAACGATCATAGCATAAATAAACAAAACATTGATGTAAATTGATTACCAAATCACAGTTTATTCATTTAACGTGAAAAAGACCCACTTCACTGAGAGTGGGCGATCTTTTTAAACAGAAGTGAAGTTGGTATACCATTCGATAGAACTCTATGATGTAGTTAAATAAATCACCTTAAGAAAACTCCAGAGAAATCAACTCCAGTCTAACAATTTTAGCTTAAAAGAGTTTAAGCTGGACATCATCAGGTAAATACTAATAGTTTAAAACCGATTACTGAAATTGTCACATATAATATAAACTATTTGAAGAAAAGCGGCACACGAAACAGGGTAGCCAGAAGAAAAGTTTTGTCTTTAAGATATAAAGGTCTCACCAGATCTAAGATTTCAAAAAGGACAACAAAGGTTTCAAGTTAAGCTAGGACACAATTATCTCAAACAAAATAAAGTGACACATCCCAAAGGTACATCCCTGATAATTTACTTGGAAATATTTCAAAACAAGATACCAACCGCATCTAAAGCATTCCATGAAAATCAGTCCAATTCCACTTAATCAGTTGGTCATCAAGAGAAATTTTCTATGAAATTATTTTGAAATCCAGCCAAAGATTTCTAACAAGTAGGTTTTTCCGTTGCCTTGGCAACCAGTGTTTTGCAAGAAACAGATTCTTGAAACACACCGAAGAACATATATGTGACATTTTTATTTTGACCAAGTGACATTTTTATCTTGACCAAGTGGTAAAGGGGAATATGTACTTCAAGCAATTGTTGAAGGACAACAGACACAGGACGACCAGCTGCAGCTGACGATGGACATTTCGTAGTGTCAAAAGCTAACCACATGAACTTTCTGCTCAGGAAAGCTAAGCATTTAATAAATTGTGAAAAGCGTTCAAAAGCGTAAGAGGCTTGGCGTCATGAAAATCAAAGTTTACGGTAACAAACTAGCGAGCTTGAAACGTTGTGCTTTGAATATCATTTTAAAAGAAATGTTAAAAGTTAAGGGTAGATTTAGGTCGACATTAGTAGATTTATTACAGTTTACGGTAATAAGCACAATATGATTACTTTGAACATACCCAGAAACTTGGTCAGTCTCTAAATGATCCGTGATTGTTTCTTCTTTTCTCTTCAAGGCGTTCCTTCGAGAATTTCTAAAACAAAACAGATATGGATACATCTGTGTGTACTACAAAAATATACACATATTGAATTGCAATGAGATTTGTTTTAGTTCCTTTTCACTGTTTTAACCTAACTGACAAGTAAAATTACGATCTCTTATTCACCCCAACTGACAAGTAAAATTTCAATAATCATTATGGTTATACATCATTTATGTTTGGGTAGTATGTGTAGACACTGGAATGAGTATTAACTGCATTAATATCGCACAGAATTCAAGTATATTGAGAAAGACTAATGGTGTACTGCATTATTATTTGAATAGTTCTTTTATATCATAAATGTGCGGATTTAATAATCACACCAAGTTTAGGTATCAAGAAAGATTAGTTGTCAACTGCATTAATTCCTGTATGATTCTTTTATGCTATAAATGTTCGGATTTAACAATCGCACAAAATTTAAGTATTAAGAAACATATCTGTATTTGGTTTAAAATCAGTTTTATGATTATTTCAGTATGTGTTAATGAAACAGATTTCTTTGCTGATGCACGGATATCCTCGTTTCCATTAATACCAATATGACTTTGAATCAAACAAAATATGACAGACTTCTTAAAAGATTGTGCATGAAACCAAAGAAGAATATTTTGAAGGAAAGGATTTACGAATTTACTGTAAAACAGAAACTGAGTCGGAATATATAATAAACTTTTCTTCACAAAATTTAGAACTAAATCAATAGCTTTTGCCTCGTCAAAACTATAGGTGCGTTATTTGGCAAACGTAAATTTGATCGATGAAAGTGGCTGACAGCAGCATAGCCAATCTGATTAAAGTATAGTAGTCGCAACTTTACCGCGATGGTTGACCTTAGGCTGTTTATTCATATCGATTTTTCCATTATAGTAATTAAGGGTGCTTAGGGTAGCCATGTATATTTATATTGAATAAGTTTGTATACATAGCAGTATCAAAGTATATATACTTACATTTGATCAGTTAAAACTTTCAAATACATGAAACTGAAAAAACTGAAACTGAAACTGGTTTATTTGCTTAAACGCCTATTTCTACATTTAAAACATATTCAATGGCGTTTTACAATACAAGTTGAAATAAAATATTAAATATAAAATATTTTAAATAAGATTAATTAAAACGAATCAAAATAGCAATTATTAATTTAAAGTCAATGATAATACTATATTTTAAAATATTACTAACATACAATTATCACAGACAAACATTAAATTTCTATCACTGTCACCAGCATCACTGTTTAAAACTCAGTCAAAACTTAGAATAATGCAAAGTAGTCTCTGAAGAAATGCGTTTTCAACTTTTTCCTAAAGCAGTCAATTGAAGAACTTTGTCTGATGTTCAACGGCAAATTGTTCCACAACTTTGGCCCTATAGTACTAAAGCTTCTATCACTAAAAGTTTTTCGCTTGTTGAAAGGGACGATGTAACAGTCAACTGATGACTCCGAGGATCTGAGGGAGCGCTGGGGGATTTTCGGTGTTAAGAGTTCAATCAAATATGCAGGCGCATTTCCAACATGGCAATTGAACATGTACGTCAAGATCTTAAAGTTTATTCTGGCTTTGATCGGCAGCCAGTGCAAATCGTAGAGTGCCTGCTTAGAACTGTCTCTTCTTCTACGATTCAGAACTAACTTCGCACACATATTTTGAATGCGTTGCAGTTTTGCGATGTCACAATCAGAAATACCGTATAAAATAACATTACAGTAGTCTAAATGCGAAATAACCAGCGATAGCACTAAGGTTTCAGTTGCATCCTGAGTCAAATATTTGCGAATGTTTTTGATTCGGAAAAAATTCAACATTGCCGTTCTACACTTTATTTTTATATGCTCTTTGAAAGTTAAAGTTTCGTCCAAATAGGCCCCCAAATATCTGATGTTACTCTGTCTCTTGATTTTGTCACCACAAATATCTATCTCGTGAATGTTTAACTTATTCAACTGAGGGGGCACTTCCAAAGGCAATATGTTCAGTTTTTGAGGAATTCATTTTTAGTTTGTTACTGTTCATCCACTCATTTGAATCTGTAGCAAACTAATACATGTACACTAATTCATATTTACATAAATTTATATTTACGTGCAGCTCTTGTTTTACGTACACTCCTTTTCAATAATAGGTTGTGCCTCATTATAATGCATCGGGGTCAAGTTGCGTCCTCTATACATGATCTTCTAAACGAAGAACTGAGAATGATCCATTCACATTCATCCTCTGTATATTTTGGAATTCCTATATTGCTTTATTTTTATTTTCGCAAATCCATTTTTATTTGAATCTGACAACTTTTTCAAAAGTCAAAGTGTAAGAAAAATGTGCAATCAATCCAGGGCTCGAACCCGGGATCCCTCGCTTACAGAGCAAGTTGCCTATGAACTGAGCTTACCGGCTATCTGACACATTACAACATAAGAATTGTAAATATCAAAGATCAAGGCTAACTATAAATTTGCAAAGCTCTGATAGGTTTACGAAAGGGTCGTCAGAACGAGGCTATCAATAGCTCGTTCAAAGATCCTAAACGTTGGGTAATAGGATATGTACTTTAGTCAAATTGAGCATAGCCAATCTTTAAATCACTATATGACCATAAATTACGCCTAAGCTGGTGCAACCTTTAAATCATAAATTAGAAAAAAATCCATGTACGTTGACTTGATTTCAATAGATTTGGATTTGAATATTTTAGGGTAAGTTTCAGACTCGCCCCATCTCATCCTTTCCTCTTGCATTAGTCCTCCCTTGCTTTTGCAGCCCCTTTCCTTTTACGTTTACTTGTCTTGCTGTTTCTTTTTTCCTGCATGTGTGTGCGCGTGCGTTGCTTATGCGTCTGAGTTTCTTGGGCAGTGCCACACAGTATCTTACTTTTCTGTTTGTTTATATACGCATGTTAGTTTTGTGTGTATGTGTTTGTCTTTTGTACATATGTGTCCCAGCTGATGCCCCTTCCCAAACCCCCACTTTTTACCACTACACCCTCCTCCCTGTATGTCTTTTTGCATAAAATTAAAATGAACTTGTTGCTTTGCAAATGCGTGGCACTATAGGTGTGTTTGGGGTGATAAGTTCTTCCGGCAAGTCTACTCTTACCATTTGTTATTTGTAAAGGCAATTCTCGCATAAAAAACTGTAATGGAAGTAATTTCAATGGTGGTGTATCGGGAACGGAATCTTCTTTCATATCGTCGAACTCAGTTTCATTTATAGAAGATTTTATGCGAAATCCTAACGGTTGGATTTGTTTTGAAATTTTCCAAATAGAAGCAAAGTACTTAGTTTAAAAATGATTTTATGAGCAGGATTCGGTTTGTTTGCAGTCATCCACAAAACATATTGTAATGAGTGTTCCTAAACAGAAGCTCCGTTTGCTTCAAAATACAAGCTTGCAACAGGTGATGTTTTAAATGCACAAAGAGCAATACAAAGACCTTGATAACAAATGGTATCTAACATTTGTAAATAAGGTTGTCTTGCTGGACCATAAACAACACAATCGAAATCTAGCTTGAACTAACCAAAGCTCTATAAAGCCGTGATAAAGCCATCAAATCAGTATTTGAAATAACTTTTAAAAGATTCAATAACATCAAACACTTGGCTTTCAGATTTTTTATTTGGTATAAAAGAAAGTGCTTTTATCAAAAAAATAACACTAAGAAACTTTGCTCCGTTAACAACGGGTATTTATGTACCATCTAGAAAATGCTCAGGATCACAGTGCTATATCCGTAACTGACAAAATGGACACACTGAGTTTTCGTTTTGGAAATTTTAAATAAATTTTCCGATGCCCAAGTTAGAACTTTATACAAACACTGCTGCAATTTGCGATAAGTTTTACCCATTTTTGTCCGAACGATATTATATCAACAAGGCATTTTGAATAACAGGTATATCCCCGCCTCTTTATGGATAGTGAAAGGGTTGATGTTATTGGTTGGAAGCATTGATGTTGTTAAGTATATTCTAAGTCCATGTATGACGACATAAATTAATTCGGCTTATGAGATACATAGCACACACATAATGGAAGGCTAAAATATTAGACCTTGAGTTGTGAACTTGACCTTGAGGCAGCATGGATTTCTTATCCATAAACATCTCCTTTGTCAACTTAAATTAAAATTACTGTTGACACATTTATGTCAAATACCATATAGATAAACGAAACAACTGCAAGCAGAAGCTATCATTGAAATTACGCTATGTACAGAGAGAAAGTTTCTAAGAAAGCTGATAGCTTCCTACTCAATCCTCTATGTTTGTATATTTGTAAAACTGTAACAATCGTAACTATATCAATAAATACTGTTTAAACCAAAATCCTTAAAGGGGTTTAGGAGATACAGAGTGGACACAAAATGAAAGGTTCAAACATTTCACCTTGAGTCGTGACTTTGATCTTGAGCCGACATGGTTGACTCACGAGTTCTGCATATCGTCTTGATGAGGTGAAAAATCATTCGTCAAAAGTTTCATAAAAATCCTTTAAGGGGATTCGGAGATACAGAGCAGAGGTTAGTTGCAATGAGGCTACTATTAAAACAGCATGTAAGTGTAATTTAACCATTTAAACAAAACGAGAAGTAAGAGAAAATGTTAAACCTTCTTGATGCTACATGTGTAGATGATCGTTTACCCACGGAGATCACAGTACTGAAATATATGTATGAAATATTAGGTTAAGCTTTTATTATGCAAAGATAACTCTCATTGTCATAATTAACCTGAAATTTTCCCGGTCAGATGTAAGTCATGACTGCATATTTACCGGAATTGAAAACTAATGGAATGTCTATGTATTATCATGACATTAGCAAATGAAGTGACATCAAACTATATAGAATTAGCTTTTCCTGGCACTACGCTAGCCTCTGTCTCCAATTCAGATGAAACGAACATGGCTGTGGTCTTATATTGCTGATACACAGTGTCAATCCATAACGGATACAACATAGTGCAATTTACCGTGCCCAGTACCCCGAAGCGTAGGCGATTAAAAACAAGCGAGTTTTCAAGAACATCACAGACGTAGTAAACGTTTCACAATAAATATTCGGGATTGTACTTTAACAGAACTTGCTATATATGTTTCTTATGAAGTCATGGCTAAAAGCGAAACTCTAACAATTCAACTTCATAAAAAAGTGAAACGAATTGACAGGTGTAAGTTGGAGTGAACGTGAACATGCAGCAGATTTTTCCAAATTATTTCGATACATGTAACGTTTTCGTCTAGCTCACAGGTGCTGACACTTCTCATCGGTTTACATACCTAACTTGTAATAATAAACGATCCATGCTGTCACTTGAATAGCTATATCATGTGATGTTCAGTTTAATGACCTTTACTATGGTGTACCATTTGGGTCGAAAGTCTATGGTGTACCATTTGGGTCAAAAGTCTGCTTTGCGTGCGCGTACATTTCAAAATATACTTGCAATTATAAAAATATGCGTGCATGCGTAAATATATACGTTTACCTATTAATTTTTATACGTGCACGGGTAAATATGTAGGTGTACGCTTATATATACGTGCGCTTCTTATTACGCGTGCACGTGTAAATTTACGCGTGCACGTCCATGTATGCGTGCACTTACATATTTTCGCTTGCACGTATAAAAATATACACGTGGACGTATATATTTATGCGTGCACGCATATTCTAGCAGCACTTTGATATACGCGTGCACTATATATCTACAAGTGTGAGTGTGTGTGTGCGTGCGTGCGTGCGTGCGTGCGTGCGTGTGTGTGTGTGTGTGAAAATATATACGTGGACTTATGATTTTACGCGTGCAGATGTAATTCTGGGTGCTCGTATATATACGCGTGCACCTATATATTTACATATGTACGCGTAAATATATACGCGGACGTATAATTTTACTCGTGCATGCGTAATTTTTGGTGCACGTATATATACGCGTGCACGCATATATGAACGTACATGCAAAAATTTATAGTTGCACGCGTAATTATAGGTGCACGTATATATACGCGTACACGTATATATATGGAAGTGCTCGTATATATTATATATGGACGTGCTCGCGTAGATTTATAGGTGCACGCGTACTTACAAGTGCACACATATATACACGCGCACGTACATATAAGCGTGTATCTACATATCTACTCGTGCACATATAAAATATACAGGTAAACGTATATATTTACATGTACACGAATATTTTTATACGTGCACGTATACTTAAAAATGTGCGCGCACGCAAAGCAGACTTTCGACCCAAATGGTACACCATAAAAGTCTGCTTTACGTGCGCGCACATTTTAAAATATACGCGCACGTATTTGAAATATACGCGCTTATATGTACGTGCGCTTGTAATTACGCGTGTACCTATAAATTTTCGCGTGCACGTCCATATATACGTGCACCTACATATTTACGCGTGCATTTATAAAAATTTATAGGTAGACGTATATATTTACGCGTGCACGTATATTTCTATACGTACACGTATATTTTGAAATGTTCGCGCACGCATAGCAGACTTTCGACCTAAAGGGTACACTATACGTTACTGCCTCTGTAGAATTGTTTTAATATTGATTGTATTTATGCATTGTGGACATTTCGGCCAAAGTTATTAGTGTCATATTTGTTGTTTGTTTGTTTTGGGTATAACGCCGTTTTTCAACAGTATTTCAGTCATGTAACGGCGGGCAGTTAACCTAACCAGTGTTCCTGGATTCTGTACCAGTACAAACCTGTTCTCCGCAAGTAACTGCCAACTTTCCCACATGAATCAGAGGTGGAGGACTAATGATTTCAGACACAATGTCGTTTATCAAATAGTCACGGAGAACATACGCCCAGCCCGAGGATCGAACTCACGACCCCGCGATCCGTAGACCGACGCTCTACATACTGAGCTAAGCGGGCGGGTCGTGTCATATTTGGTTTCTTTTGAAATATGCTCTAAAGATTTTGCCCCAAACAATTGACAGTTCAAAGACAAAATGCCAGTTTAACCTTTATTGTTAAATATTTATATTCGCCCTATTCTTTTCCATTGAAACGTTTGACGTTCATTTCGTCATGCATTCCATGAAAATCAGTCCAATTCCACTTAATCAGTTGGTCATCAAGAGGATCTTTCTATGAAATTATTTTGAAATCCAGCCAAAGTCAGTTTTTCCGTTGCCTTGGCAAGCAGTGTTTTTCAAGGAACAGACTCTTGAAACACACCGATGAGCATATATGTGACATTATTTAAAAATCAATAAATCAATAAATACTGTTTAAACCAAAATCCTTAAAGGGGTTTAGGAGATACAGAGTGGGCAGAAAATGAAAGGTTCAAACATTTCACCTTGAGTCGTGACTTTGATCTTGAGCCGACATGGTTGACTCACGAGTTCTGCATATTTCTTGATGAGGTGATAAATCATTCGTCAAAAGTTTCATAAAAATCCTTCAAGGAGTTTCGGAGATACAGAGCAGACACAAATTGGAAGGCTCAAACCTTTAACCTTGAGTTGTAATTTTGTCCCTGAGCCGTCAAGACTGACTTATAAGTTCTTCACATCGTCTTGATGAGTTGATCATTTGAACTAAGTTTAATGAAAATCCTTAAAGAGGGATAGGAAATGCAAAGTGGACACAAAATTTAAGGACGGGCGGAAGGCCATCTGGTAATAAACATTTCACAATAGGTTTTATGTTAATGCTTAAACGTGTAACAGACATGAATAGAACCATGCGGAACACCCTGTGCTTACTCAAAATAAAATTAGTGAGAAGACACGTAGAAACCTTAATTCGAGAGCCAGATGAGGTTATTATCGATATTATTTTCATACAAAACACCTAAACGATAAGGCACAATTGCGCAAGTCACAAGGCCAATGATACGTAAGTGACAAAAATCAATTCAACACCCACCTTAAAAATTACGTTGTTTAACAACTACACAAATACCTGAAAATCTTAAAATGCACATCTCTGTTATGAAGACGTTAGACTTTTATAGCCAAATATTGTCTATATTGTATCTTTTTTTCGCTTTTTGGACATTTTTTTTTTGTTTTTGCTAGATATCTTTCCAATGAGATTTTCCTTGTGTTCAGTGATTTTTCTGTGTGTTAATTCCAATCAATTGCACTACCATACATATTGAGATGTTTAGCTTTATTTTTAAGAAGATATTCCTATTTCATTTTTGTTTTCTCGCACAATCAAGATGTTGAAAATGTACATTTTAACCTTCCTATATTCACATAATGCTTTTCGCTTTTTTCCATAACTTTATTTGTTTTTGTTACAAACCGTTTAAAAATAAAAGCTATAAAAAACACAAACATACCTTGTGTACGGAGTCGTTGTACGTGGGTTCATTGTAGAAAAGCAATGATCGTGTCTCTTTCCTGAACTAGAAAAATGTTACGAATAAATTGTAGTGTAGTGTAGTGATAGTCATAGAATTTAGTTTCAACGAATCCGGTGAGCTTGGATAAAGTAGTAGAAGTTTAAATAAAATATTTATTTTATTTAATTTTACCTGGAATTTTAGTTTTTGATATATGATTATCACGTACGGTTTTAAAGTTCTAAGAATTAAGCCTTTTTAAACGCACTAGAATCAGCTGTTTCCCTATTTTTCTATTCATAAATGAAAAACATTGTAAGGCATACCGGATATAAACTGCTATATTCAAAAATCAATAATTACGAGTTCTTGAGGTGTATTGGTCAAGTACACAAGAAAAAATTATTGTCGCAGCAGTCCGGGTTCGATTCTCGACTCGGGCCTTATTTTCTCCTGATTTCACTTTTTAAAGGTAATTCTAGAAACAAAATCATTTCCTTTTCCTCATGATATGACGAAATTTTTATTCTAAAGAGATATTATTATGCCAAACTCAGAATCCAGTCCTCTTTTGGCCAGATGCTGATTGAAACGAGTCGTTTGACTGGTTCAAAATAAAATTAGATTGGTGGAAACAAGAATAGCAATATTGGAAATTCGATTATACAGAAGATGAATTTGAATTTGAATTTATGAAGATCGAGAACTTTATCAGATTGAGATGATATGCTGGCACTTACCAATGAAAATACAAAAGTTAATGATATGATACAATTAATAACGTTATTGTTCAAAATTATCAATTTCCGTTTTACCCTAATTATTTCTAGTTCGCCCGCTTAGCTCAAAAGATAAATTGCGAATATACGGATCCTACGGGTACTGAGTTCGATCCTCAGGCGGGTGTATGAACACTGTGACGATATGATATGAGACATTGTGTCTGAAATCATTCGTCCCCCGTCTCTTCTTGTAGGGAAGTTGGCAGTTACTTGCGGAGAACAGGTTTATACTGGTACTGAATCTAGAAAAGTGCCTACTGTTACATAAATTATCTGAAATACTGGTCAAAAACGACCTTAAACCAAACAAACATATTACAGTGTAATTTCCGAAAACCGCACGCCCTTGGGAACAGAAGAAAAGCCAGGAGTTTCTGGTATTTGGGTGTTAGCAATATTTTTAACTGCATACTATAATCGTTTAAGGTGGTTTTATTTTTGTCCAGTATGGACGGTTCAGTTTTACGATTTTTCGACGGCGAGTCATTTTAATTATGAAAATGACAGAGTAGTCGTACATTGTCATGTTTTTAAAGGGTTTACATTTTTACCTGAAACAGGGTTTGAAGTTGCGACAGTTTGTGAAATTGTTTGACCAATTACGAAATCAAACCAATGTCCAAGGTTAAATTTTTCCGCTTGCTGATTAATTTCTTAACTAAATATATGCTTTCAATGATACCGTAGTTAAAATGATATTTGATTGAAGTTATCATGAAGGCACATATTGACATTGCAACAAATAAATACGTGTTCATATAGTGATTTTTATAAGTAAACTTGTAATAAATAAGTGAAGCTGTTCGAAATATCGTCCGGTGCTCAAATTTTGAAGTTCCAATACTAGTATTTAAAAGTATGGTCGATATAGAAAAAAGAAAGAGAAAAATTGGAAGTGAGAAAATCGTCCGTTTTTCAAAGTCTCCGGTTTTAGAAAGGTCCGGTATTCATAAGATCCACTGTATTTCTTTCTCTAAATGGCTAACACTTTTTGTTTCCATTCAAGATTGCGATCACGTATTTTCTAGTATTATTTTTGCTATATCTACGGACGTTTTCTGCGTGTTGTCACGTATGTAGATACAGGGGCACTGCGGTAAAATACACGCAATGCACGTTACCTATACTGCACATTACGACACTTAACCTTAGTTCTTGTAACATGGACAATGTAATCTATTTCCGTTCAAAACTATTAAATATAGGAAACACAAAATAACATCTAATGAAATTTACCTTCCTGGTAATGAATGAACAGTCTTAGATGCAGATGCAGATGCTCCTAACTTGCTTGAGCTGGTATCTCTTAAATAACAAAACTAAATTTTGATAAAGTCTGGCTTATTTTGATTTATGAGGCGCAGATACATCATTAAAGGTCCAATACTAAGGAAAGTGAACATTTTAATTTCTTTTAAAAAGCACAGAAACTATTTCATTTTATTGGAAAATGAAAGTTGGTATGTAGAAATTCGAAATAAATCGCAGTATATGTACAATTATTTTTCTATGAAGTATGAAGAAAGTTAAAAAGACCTGGGGGTCATTCTGTCGATTCATTGAAATTTCAACATAATACACATACATTTCTTTGAGTTCCAAAGACCTTCTGTAAATTTTGACCTGCCAATCTTCATTATTTAGTGTCTTGCAGAAGTCTATGCACTGGCTATGAAAAAAAATGCCAACTCACTTTCCCTTAGTAATGGACCTTTAAATGCTATATCATACAAAACAAAATTTAACTTAAAGTCTTCATGGTATGTTATTAAGACTGGCATTATGAAAGAAGTAGTTATACAAAGCAAAGATGGACTGCTGAAGAACGCAACAAGACAACAGACCTAATCGAACAAAGACTTGAAATTTGGATGTCACATTGGCACTAGAATTGCAGTTTCGTGAACGTTCACAATATCATCGGAATTTGACAAGGTAAGTGTCAACCAGAATGTTCATGGTTATTTTTTCGTTTGAATTAGTTGCAATGAGGTAACTATTAAAACAGCATGTAAGTGTATTTTAACCATTTAGATAAAACGAGAAGTAAGAGAAAAATGTTAAACCTTGATGCTACATGTGCAGATGATCGTTTACCCGCGGAGATCACAGTACTGAAATGTATGTATGAAATATTAGGAGTAACATGTTAGATTCTTCCTTTTTGCGGGTTTGCATTATTTCAAGTTGCCTGTGCATGAATATGCAAGACTGTGATTGAAATTTGTGTTTACTGCATCGACTCTAAGAGAATAAAAACATCAACAGGAAAACCTTACTAATGGAGGTCATTAAGGTACATTGTGTATACTTATTAATATTAGGGCATTGTAATTGGTTTTCAATCATGACATAAGTAGATTCTCCAAGGACATCACAGACATATATAAAATTAGCTTTTCCTGGCACTACGTTAGCCTCTGTCTCCAATTAAGATGAAACGGACATGGCTGTGGTCTTATATTGCTGATACACGGTGTCATTCCATAACGGATACCTCATAGTGCAATTTACCGTACCCAGTACATGTCATGTTTTCGTCTATCACATAAGTGCTGACAGCTCTTCCCGGTTTACATTCCTAACTTGTAATAATAAACGATCCGTCCTGTCACTTGAGTAGCTATAGCAACATGTAAATAGAGTCCGAACGAAATTGCAACGGCACAGGAGTCCTTTAAAACTATTGCACTGGAGTCTTTTAACCATGTGATGTTCAGTTTAATGACCTTTATTATGGTGTACCATTTGGGTCGAAAGTCTATGGTGTACCATTTGGGTCGAAAGTCTGCTTTGCGTGCACGTTCGTTTCAAAATATACGTGCATGTTTAAAAATATGCGTGCATACGTAAATATATACGGCTACCTATAAATTTTTATACGTGCACGTGTAAATATGTAGGTGCACACTTATATGGACGTGCGCGAGTATATATACGTGCACTTTTTATTACGCGTGCACGTATAAATTTACGCGTGCACGTCCATGTATGCGTGCACCTTCATTATTACGAGTGCATGTATAAAAATATACACGTGGGCGTATATATTTATGAGTGGACGCATATTTTAGCAGCACTTTGATATACGCGTGCACCTATATATCTACAAGTGTGTGTGAAAATACATACGTGGACTCATAATCTTACGCGTGCAGATGTAATTCTGGGTGCTCGTATATATACGCGTGCACCTATATATTAACAAGTGTTCGCGTAAATATATACGTGGACGTGTAATTTTACGCGTGCAAGCGTAATTTTTGATGCACGTATATATACGCGTGCACGCATATATGAACTACACGCGAAAATTTATAGTGGCACGCGTAATTATAGGTGCACGTATATATATGCGTGCACGTATATATATATGGAAATGCTCGTATATATTTATATATATATATATGGACGTGCTCGCGTAGATTTATAGGTGCACGCGTAATTACAAGTGCACGCATATATACACGCGATCGTAAATATAAGCGTGTATCTACATATCTACTCGTACACATACAAAAATATACAGGTAGACGTATACGAATATTTTTATACGTGCACGTATATTTTAAAATGTGCGCGCACGCAAAGCAGACTTTCGACACAAATGGTACACCATAAAAGTCTGCTTTACGTGCGCGCACATTTTAAAATGTACGCGCACGTATAAAAATCTGCGTGCACGTGTAAATATATACATCTACCTGTATATTTTTATACGTGCACGCGTAGATATGTAGAATCGCTTATATGTACGTGCACTTGTAATTACGCGTGTACCTATAAATTTACGTCCATATAAACGTGCACGCGTATATATACGTGCACGCGTAATATTATACGTCCGCGTATATATTTAAGCGTACTTGTAAATATATAGGTGATGCGTATATATACGAGCACCCAGAATTACACTTGCACGTGTAAAATTATACGTGCACGTATATATTTTCACACACACTTGTAACTTTATAAGTGCACGCGTATATTTAAGTGCTGCTAGAATGTGCGTGCACGCATAAATTTATACGGCCACGTGTATATTTTTATACGTGCACGCGTAAATTTATACGTGCACGCGTTATTACAAACTAGTGCACGTATATATACACGCGCACGTCCATATAAGCGTGCACCTACATATTTACGCGTGCACTTATAAAAAATTATAGGTAGACGTATATATTTACGCGTGCACGCATATTTTATTTCGGTGTTCATGCGAAATGAACGACATAATACGATCGGCAAATTGAACATCGCGATTCATGTATTTGCCGATCCTATTCTGTCGTTCATTTCGCATGAACACCGAAAAAAAAATCATTTCATTTCTCAATAATGTATTCAGCAAATTTGGATGTCCTCAGAAAAGTCGCATTTAGAACCAGTGCATTATGATGAAATCTGTACACTAACTGGAATTTGTTTTACAGTTTTGTTAATCAATTGAAAATGCAATTTTGCTATATTTGTTTCTTGGGCTTTCCCGTTTCTTGCGCTTAAAACAAGTTTCTACACTAAAAATCTCTTTGTCTCTTGTTATAATCGCGTAACAATTGAAACTTTATATGTGGTAATTATCACCACCTCTGTCGTTTATACGCAACAGAAGACAATGATTTTAATATAATTGTATCTGTTACTATAAATGGTGTTATGTATGTAATAACTTCGTGTTGGCGAGACAGTTCCTGGAAAAATTATATACAAAGCCTATCATTTTATAATTATAACCAGTATGCGAGAAATCGATTTATGGCTTTTCCCTACTTCCTAAATTGGGAACTTGTTACTGAATAAAGTAACTTGCTTCCCCGTTTGGAAAGCGATTTAATCTAAGTTTTTTACAGCTTAAAGTAGTTCTGTATCATACAACTTAAAGGGGTTCCATGCCATATGTTTTAAACAATTTGATTTTGCGAGAAGGACAGAGACACGTGCTTATGAAAATACTGGAACCTTATGAAATACGACTTTCTTCGTTTTATGGAGCACTTATCTGAATGGTCATTTAGAACTGTGCGTGAAAGTAACTCTTTTACACTGTTTGTATGATGAATACTGCAACTACTATGCTTTAACCAAATATTTGTCATGGTTTACATAATACGCCGTGATCTGGGCAATTTATTTTCAATACAGAACTTTGTCTTGCCCTTCATTGCATTAAATGCATATCATGATACAAAAAAACACGCATCAAAATTTCCGTGAGACATGGTGAGAGTCTTAATAAATCATATTATCTTCTTTAAAAAGATTAACATGTTTTCACTGGAGTCCATCATACCTAGATTGGTTTAAGCTGTGAGGCTTCAGTGCCCTGCGCTTCCATGTAATGCGCTAAGAGGTATCCTTTACGGAATGACACCGTGTGATACAGCAGAAGTAATATGTCCAGGACGCTTATAAGAGATAATCTTGAATGTAAGTAGTCTTTAGTCAATGACTTCTGAGACTTATATATATGCTGCCAAAGGCCAGTCTTGACTTATGCATCACTGGATGATATAATAGACAAAATTTAGCAGAATATTAACGGTCTCTTTCATCTTACACAATGATTGCAAAACTGTACTATCAAACATGTTTGAATTTATGTACGCAATAATTTATATGAAAATGTATAACCTTTTTGATAGCGTAATCTTTGATGGTCCGTCACGTTTGTTGGCAATACCACTGAAATAAATAAAAAAACATTAAAGGGAATATAATGTTACAGGTTCTTTTGTTCTATGAATATACATTACTAGGAGTAGCTTGTTAAAGAATACGCAAAATATTAATGGAATGCGACGTTTTTCAAGCAATTACGAAATATATAGATATTTCAAAGTAGGCCGAAGGCATTTTACAAGAGCAAGGAATTATCGATAAAATGTAAACTAAAAAGGTCAAAAATTACATCATTCTTCTGGATTTTTTTAACATTAGACTTTTTGTGATTTTTTAAATATTTCATGATAACTAAAATATTATTTGTATTTCTTCATATTTCGATATCAGCCGTTGAAATACAAAATGAAACATTTGCACTTGCATTTCAAATCTACTAGTTCTCGTCAAGTTCTTGAATGTATCAAATTATATTGTTTATCACATCGTCTAGTGTGCTGTATCATAAATTCCAATTAAATATAAAGTCACGTCTCCATTTGTTTAAAAAGTATTTCTATTATTAAACAAACATCTTTTCATTTTTTACTACGCTTTCATTTGTTACAACAAACAAGCTCACAGCATATCCCTATCTCCACGCTCCTTCTTAAATGTCAAAGCAATGAAAACAGGTTTTTAAATGGGAGTACTTCATTGTTTGCAGGATGTCTTACTGGGTCATTTATTCCTTTTCAGTTATGATTTATTTGATATTATCAAACTTTAATGAGTTAAACGAACAAAGTAACTCGCATTACGACGTGTCTTATCATCTTAGGTAATATTCTTAGACTAAGGTATGTAATATTCTTAGATCTAAGGTATGTCAAGACGTTGTTATTAATGATGGAATGTCTTTATACAAGAGTTGATTAAAAATTAATGTCACCGGAGCAATAAAAATGTGATTAATGAACTGAAAACAACAACAATTTCATTAGAAATGAAAAGGGTTTTTATTGTTTATGAAAGAAGCTATTTTTTCATTGAACCGAATTGTCGCCAGGGGTGACTTTTGAAGTTCTACATATCTATAATTATATATATAATTATTACAAATTTACATCGATGTCAGTCAGTGAAAAATAAAAATGGCGGAATAACATATACAGTGTCATATTCTAAAGCCAGTGCCTATTTTCATCAATCGAACGAATTGCAGTCATTTTTTGATAGAAGTAAGTAATGAAACATATTTGAAATTATAAAACCTTGTTGATGATGTACTTGCACACGGTCCTTCCCGTTTGGTGGCTATACCGCTGAAATTAAGGTAGAGAGAATATAAAGAATAAAATATAAGCGGTTTAGAAATAACTTCTGTAAGTTTATTGTTTTACTAAATGAGTCTGAGAGGGGTCAGTAAGCAACCAAAGGCAAAATCTGATTGATAAGTCATTGACTGAAGCATAAACAAATAGCAGAAAATATTCAGAATATACTATTTATTATTGTGAATGGGAATTCATGTATAATTTAATTATGTAACTATAGCAGTATGGAAACATCCCGCAAAAGCGAAACAAAACGGACAAATATCAGCTCTAAAATATGCCACTGCATTACCACAAGAACGGCAGTCCTGGAATCTTAGTATATTAAAGTTTCATATCCTATAAAATGAAGCATCATGAACGTATCGGAAATAGCCAGTATATTACGCACAAATAAATGCGCATATAGGCAGAATGTTAGTGTTTTTCGTCAGTCAGAAGGGTTTCAAAAATATACCTATTATAATATTTTATTGGTAGTAAATTATCTGTAAATATATAACCTTTTTGATGATGTACTGGTAGATTGGCCAACACGTTTGGTGCCAGTACCACTGGAATAAAGGAAAAGAAAATGTTGGGAATAAAATGTTGGTTGCTCTTTTGTTCCATGAATTTGTTAAACTGATATGAGCAGCGCAAAACATTGATCGAATACAACATCTATCAGGCAATTATTAGGAAAACATTGCTCGAATGGGGCATCTATCAGGCATTTTTTAGGAAAATACTTCGCTGGAAATCCTTCAAGTTCATGAACTTTTCAGTAGGTCGTTTGTTGCATTAAGAAAACTTTTTATCCACAGTGTTTACCATTAATTGGAATTTTATACAGTTTCCTGAATTCTAAATACTTCGATTTTGGTAAGCGAAATAAAGTAAACTTTTAAGCATATGGAAGTCTTCCGTCTGGAACCAGTCACATTTTGTCAATGTTTCAAGGGATAGGAAATAGAGATCATATATAACTGCACTTTTTCTAGGTGTTCTGTATTACAAAAGTGCTTCTATTGTGACATTTTGATACAAGCAAAACTGTATTATCTGCACTATTAATTACTTACTGGTATTTCATTTTATTATTGGCTTGTTTAAAATTGACTTTTTACCATAAGTAAGTTAGCAAAATCATAGAAACCATGTTTTGAGGAGTAACTCAAACACATGTGAATAAGTCCTAAATGTTTTTGTTGTGCAAAAAAGTATGATATTGTGTCTAAAAAGTTTCCAATTGCAAGGGAAGTAAACTAATAGATATCTCTGCTTATAAGTAATAGCCAAAGGCAAGAGTTGTCCTTCGTTGTGGATCACAACTTCGAATTAAAAATTAAAACTCTGTTATTGGTGTTAACAAAACTACCATAAACTTCATATTTGTAAAATCCTTCTGGTTATTTGAAGAACTTGGAAATGAATTTCCAGACTTTATTTAATGAATATTTATCATTGAAAATTTTAGGGTCTATCTCTAGTTTCTTTCAACATAGCCAGTTAGGTTAAGGTTATCTGTATTCGTCTGGACCGGAAATGGACTAGAGAAAGTTATTAAAGTTTAATAACGATGACAAAAACATAAAGTATACGGATTGTCCCTGCGTAAAGAAATATTGAGACATCTGGAAAACTTGAGTTATCTGATATCGTGAACAATCAGATTAACAACATGCATAGTACCCATTTGTCGAACTGAACGTTTCAGTTGAAAAAATACGCAATTGCAATGGACTAGTATATTTTCTCGTTTTGTATCATGTCCCTCATAATATACTTCGGCATATACAATGCCATACTCTCATGCCAATGCCTTTTATCATTCGAACGAATTGCAACCAATATACTATTGAAACCTTTAGACAATGTAAGTAATGAAATACACTTGAAATTGCAGTAAAACCTTTTTGATAATGTCCTCGCAAACGGTCCTTCACGTTTGGTGGCAGTAACACTGAAATAAAGGTAGAGGGAATATATATAATAAAATATAAGCGGTTTAGAAATAAATTCTGTAAGTTTAATTTTTTACTGAATGAGTCTGATACTTGTCAGTAAGCAACCAAAGACGAAACATAACTGATACATCATTGACTGAAGCATAAACAAATAGCAGAAAATATTTAATATTAACAATTTAGCATTGTGAATAGGAATATAATTTATAGCAGAACGGAAACACTCCGCAAGCATATAATATCAGCTCTAAAATTTGCCACTGCATTACCACAAGAACGGAAGTTCTGAAATATCTCAGTATATGAAAGTCTTATATCCTATAGAGTAAAGCATCATGAACGTATCGGAAATAGTAAGTATATTACGCACACATAAGCGCAAATATAAGCAGACTATTAATGTTTTTTCTTCAATATGAAGGATTGCAAAATTGTACTTGCTAAACGCTTTATAACATTTCATTTGTAGTGTATTATCTCTAAATATATTACCTTTTTGATGAAATGCTGGTAGATGGTTCGTCACGTTTGGTGGTAGTACCACTGGAATAAAGGAAAAGAAAAAAATAATGAGGATAAAATGCAGGTCGCACTTTTGTTCTATGAACTTGCTAAACTTATAAAACATTGATCGAATACAACATCTATCAGGCAATTATTAGGAAAATACTGCGCTGGAAAATTTTAAGTTTATTAGTTAGTTTGCATTTCGTCCATTGAGAGCAAGACGGGCTCATCATCATATGGATAAAGAACGTTAATGAGCCCGTCTGGCTCTAAATGGACGATATGTTCGTCGTTTTTTGCATTAAATAAACTTTTTATCCAGAGGTATTTACCCTTATTTGAAATTTTATGCTATTTCTTGAATTCTAAATATTTCGATTTCGGTTAGCGAAATAAAAAAAGCTTTTGAGCATATTGAAAAGTCTTCCGTCGCGAACCAGTCATATTTGGTCAATGTTTCTTTCAACATCAGCCAGTCAGGTTATCTGTAGTCGTCTGAACCGGTAATGGACTAGGGAAGGTTATTAATGTTTAATAATGATGACGAAAACATTAAATATACGGATTGTCTCTTATCTGTAGAAAATGTTTTTATTGCTCACAAAGTCAGAAAATTATTACTATTATTATTATTATTGATTTTACTGTTATTATACCAGATTTGCTGAGCGCCCTTTTCGTATGAAATATACGTTCAAGGGCGATTTACAATAAAACATGTGACATTTCGCAGATATGTAGGAAAATCACAAAACATGACATATTCAATCATAAAACTGAATCTGAATAATTTGATTGAACGCATATTTTTATAAATGATATATGAATGGCGTTGTACATAATAATAATAATAATAATAATAATAATAATAATGATAATAACAATGTCAATAATGACAATGACAAGAATTACAGCCTTATTGTAACAAAGAGTCATGACTGCACCCCTCCCCTTGAGGTCATTTAACCCCTTTTGCCAATACCAGTGCTTAAAGCATCTGGTACGCCAAGACGAGCTGCATATACAGGTTCAACCCCACACCCGCCGGTTAATGGTGCAATCATATACTGCATTTTAAATACATACCACACACCACCCTACCCATAGAGACTTACCAACAAGTGCGTTTATTGAACAGACATTGGAAATATAAATGTTGAAATGTAAAACATTTTACAAAATATGTACAGTAAAGAGGTTTTCGTCAGCGATAAATGACTTGCTGTAGTTCTGTGTCACAAAATAACAATAGCATATTTATTATGGGTAGAAACAGTCACAGTTGGTATCCATGTGTTGTAGAAAATTTTGAAAAGGTGTGTTTTGAGAGCTCTCTTGAATGAATTTAGTGATGAATCTTTTCTGAGATTGTCAGGAAGAGAATTTCATAGTTTTGCGGCGGCAAAACTTCTATCACTGTATGAAACCAGTCGACTTTTTGTGGCACAAGGTTATTGCTGCACTTGCTGATCTCAAATTTCTAGTTGGCACGTAAACCTTCAGTAAGGCTCTCATATATTCACCGGCGACTGTCCATGCAAGGCCTTGAATGTTTGAATGAGAATGTTTTTATATGATTCTATCTTATATTTAAAGCCAATGAAGTTCTTTAAGGATTTATGTTATATGTTCAAACGTTTTTTTTTTCGTAATTAGACGTGCAGCTGTGTTTTGAACATTTTGCAGTTTGCTCGTTGTTGATAATTGTTCAACATGCATAGTACCCATTTGCCGAAATGAACGTTTTAGGTGAGAGATACGCGAATGCAGTGGACTTGTATATTTCCTGTTTTTGTATCATCCTTCTCATAATATACCTAGGGGTAGGATATAACATGTACAATGCCATTTTTCTCGTGCCAGTGCTTTTTTTCCTCAATCAAAGAGATTGGAAAAATATACTATCGAAAATTTTATGCTTTTAATTGATAATAATATTAATGAAATATTTGAAAATTTTAAACCTTTCCGATGATGTACTCGTAGAGAGCCCTTCGTGTTTTGTGGCAGTACCACTGAAATAAATGTAGAGAAAATATAGAGAATAAAATGTAAGCGATTTTTTTACCTATAAATATGTATTACTTGGAGTTGCTTGTATAAGAATAAGTGAAACATTGATCACATGAATATATATGAAAATGTCTTGTTTATCGCATATTTTAGGAAGCCATTGCATTCGTGCCAAGTACAAAGCTTTTAATTCACATCTTAAAACTTTCATTATTAGTTGTACGGTTAGTCAAACTACTTTGTGTTTTAATTTGTTTAACTAACCTTTTAGCAAATTTATGCCAAACAATAGATGGAGTGTCCCGTTCCCTCTCCGTCTCAAGTGTCGAAATTTACATTTCAAACCACTGACAATTGCTTTTATCTTTCCCGAACAAAAGTGATTAATGATGCATATTCGATGGAAGTTATAAATGATAGAATGCCTTTTTATTATTATGCCATTGGCTTAAAAAAGGGAAATGAAAATGCATCAGATATATAAAATCAATTTACTTCCCTGTCCTACATTAACAGTCTCAGATTCAGATACTACAGACATGTCTGAAATACTATTTTACTTATAAAAACCAGACATAATATTTCACTATGCAAAAGTATTACATAGATTTTTCACGAAATAGCCCGTCACCTCATGTATCTCGCCTAAAAGTAAAATCACCATAGGTACACGGCACGTTTCTATTCAATTCAGCAAACACACATGCATCAATTAATGTGCAAACAGATGGAATGAATGCGAGATCGTTCTAACAGGTTTGTCTAACATTTTTAACGGCTTTATACAGATTCATAGTCATTATCATTATGAATGTGATCATTTTTTCATGACACTGAGGGGCACGATGGGGACTAAACATGATTCACATGCCTTTAGAAACATCAGTTAGATAAAGTACATGAGCTGTCAGTGTCTTTTAATGATAAATATCCAACCAATCTACCCCGTCAGATGTGTCCGCCCGATAGGTATGAAGACAGAAACCGTGGTTCATATAAATGTTACAGCACTTATTTGTATTATGTTAAACCTGTTGCAAGTTCCTTACCCTCTCTTTCTACGCAATGAACCGGAAGTAATACTTTTCTTGGAATTCATGCTTCCTGTCTTTTGCTGAAATAGAGAAGAAGACACACGTACATGTATCTGTTTCTTTTCAAAAGAAATATAGGCATACATTGGTTTGTAGAACCATGAGTGCTAAGCAATCTGGTACATAAACGATCAAGGTTGACCCTATTTATTTTTGCACAGATATATCAATTAAGTGAACGCAAGAAATACTAAATTAGTTTTTCTTTGTATTATTTATTATAACAAATTGTTTATTTTAAGCACACGTGTATTTTACAATTGTAACTTTCCATATTGAATTCGTTGAATCATTTTATTCAACACGTTTAATAATTTCGATATGAAAAGACTAATGAAATATCTTCTATTTATCAATTCTATCAATAATATTATATAGGTAATCAAATGTACTCACCTCTGTGGATCTGAAATCCCGATTAAGCTTGCTATGTAGAATTCTTCCATATGAGCTATCACAGCAAATTTGCTCTTACCAACCTAATTGGTCATACATATATCCAGCATTATTTGTTCCTATTTCAATATAATTTGAAATGAACAATATGTCATGGTTTATCTTTCCGTATCTAAATTAAGCGCTTGCAACATCACGGGACACTGAACAATAAAGTTGTTATCAAATTATCTTATACGAATGAGCTGTACCATTATGTGTATTTTATTGACAAATGTGATAACTGCATTTCATACATTTCAGTTTTGTGATAATTATTGATAATATTTTATATTGTTATATCCGCGATATGGACGATTTAGAAGCTTTGTTTACAAACTTTTTAACAGCAAAGGTAGTAAATATTTTGAGAAATGTTTCTGTTAAAAATGTATACTTTACATGTACATCTGTAGATAAAAGTAAAAATAAATGTCAATATATAAAAAGGCAATCTTTGAGTACAATGTCAATAAAATATATGAAACAAGACATTGTTAAACAAGAAAAGAATATATATATATATTTTTGCAGAAAATGTAAAAATGAATATAACAGAAATTTGAGCGAGACAATGAATAATATTAGACGTAGTAAATGTTGGAAAATGTTAAAAAAGAAAAATAGTAATCCGTTCAGAAAAGGTATTAATATAGATTTTTTTTTCAATCATTTTCAGAACTTAGCACAGAATTCTTAATCAAATGAAAACGAAGATTGTTTTTATCTCCTTTTTTCTGATAATAATACCGAAAGTGCTTTTTCTGAACTTGATTCACAAATAACTACTACGGATATTTTATCTGCTACAAAATCGTTGGCTTCGAATAAATCATGTTCAATAGACTATATTCTATATGAGTATTTTTAAAAAAGTTAGTATTGATATAACAGTGTGACATATTCATCTATTATTCAATTATATACTAGAGCAGGGTAAGTTTCCGCCTAGCTGGTCAAGAGGTTTAATTATTCCGTTACATAAAAAAGGTGATTCGACTGACCCAGACAATTACATAGATATAACCCTCGTAAGTTGCTTTGCAAAACTGTTTTCTGATATTTTGAATAATAGACTTAAAAAGTGGGTCGAGCAAAACGATATCATGACCGATGCTCAGGTTGGATTAAGACGACATTTTAGCACAGTAGGCGCTATATTTATTTTAATTTATCTGGTTGAGAAACAGCTGAAGAATAAGTCATTTTTAATGCTTTGTTTTAAAGGTTACACAAAAAAGCATATGATTTAATTGCCAAAAGTTGTTTATGGTATAAAATAATAAAATCAGGGATCGACGGCAAGCTGTTTGCTGTTCTACAGTCGATGTATGAAAATGTTAAATCATGTGTGAGACATATGAATACTTTTTCAGACTTTTTTGACTGTAATTTAGGCTTGTTGCAAGGAGAGATAACCTCGTCGATACCGTTTTTTTTTGTTTTTGAATGACATTGAGATACATTTACAACAGAACATAAATGCTGGTATTACACTTGATCAGTTATCAATATATCTGTTATTGTTTGCATTATTATTTGCTCAATCAAAAGAAGCTTAGACACATCTGCGAGAAGGTATTTCTAAACCCGTTTTTTATGGGGATGTGGTTTACAAACTTCGTAAGATCTTGGGTCATGGTAATTTTCCAAATGTATTTGGTAAAATTATAAAACGTTTTATTAAAAAAGGTTACGACCCAACTGTTACGACCCAACTGTTTTGAGACATACCGCATGTTTAGTGTTCAACCCGTTTACAGTTGGACACTACGCTTCCCTCTTTGATTGTGTCTGACGGAAGAGGGGGAGGACTCTATGATAAGCAGTTTTTAAATCCTACCAGGACTGAACTGTTTTGATATCTGTCTTCTGGTCTGTTTCGTCAGGCCCTTAAGGGTGTTTCTTTTGTTGCTCTGTCTTCTGAAAAGGCATTGAGTACATGCGTTTTTGGTTCTAAAGGTTTGCTTTTTATATTTTTATACACGAGCATTTTGTGTTTTACATGACATGCCTTTTTGTTTCCATTACGTATGTTAGAGATTCACCTGGAGGGGATTACTTTTATTTACACTGTCCCGTGTCTTTGGAACATGGTGGGGGTAAGAGTGAGGTTGGGTGCGCACCATAAACCGGGTTAAGCTCCCCAGTGGTGTTTTTGCCACTGACCGTTCCAAGGCGGTGCCCCACTGTGTTCCTTTGTTTGTTCGTATTGTCCTTTTGTGTAGGTTTTGTGTGTGCGCGCGTGTATGTGTGTATGTTCCTTTGTTTGTTCGTTTTGTCCTCGTGAGTTGGCTTTGTGTGTGTGCACGTGTATGTGTGTGTGTTTGTGGTGTGCACGTCTGCGTGCTGTGGGTTTCGTTTTGGGGAGGCTGCGATTTTGGTACGTGGCATTCCCTGTTTGATATTTGTCTTTGTTTTTACCAGAATCATTGCATAATTTGGAGTCATATTGTAAAAGATGGAATCTTACTGTTAATGTTCAGAAATCAAATATTATTGTTTTTAGAAAGAGGGGAAGATTAGGCAGTACATATAAGTGGACATTTGAAGAAAAAGAAATAGAAATTGTTAATATATTTAATTATTAAGGTGTTGGATTTTCGAGCGGCGGTTCATTTAGCCATGCAACTAAGACATTAGCTGGAAAAGGTCACTGCTAAAACAAGGATTAATATACGGGAGGAAACGGTCCCGTATATTTCGAAAATACGGGAGTATACGGGGTGTATATTACAAATATACGGACCTAGTATACAATCCCGTGTCCGGAACATCTAGTATACGGGAAGTCCGTATATTTGTCATGCATATACGGGATCCCGTGCAAGTCGAATATACATGCATGTATATCTCCTGTATATATTAAATACACGAGTTTTCAAAAAAAAAAAAAAAAAAAAAACAACAAAAAGACAACAACACAAAAGTACCCATTAGAAATGGTGTTTATTAGTGTCCTGCTTTAAGATAAATGGTATTTTCATGTATTCGAAGGGTCTTTGACATTTGTCCCGTTTACTTGTCGTAATTTAGAATATACGGAACAAGTATGCCAGCCTGTATATTCTGGATATATGTGTATAGGAGAAATCGCCGTGCCGTCACGCATAAACATCTGTTTATCTGGTGGTGGGCGAAACAAATGTTTTTACATAGTTTGTGTATTGGGCCGGATTTTTTTCGCTCATTTATGGATTTTCAAAATTAAAAAAAAATTGAAATACTTAGTTTATATTATTAGGCACATTTTGATAATTAAACATTTATGTTCAGTGTTACTGGTTCAGTAGTGATATAAAATCGTGTATGAAGGGATTAATTGCACCGTACTTTTGTGAAAATTTCTGTTCGATGACAAAATAAAGTTTGATCAGGATTTCTTCTTTGTTTACAATGTAGTATTTTGTAATACTTTATTTCTATGCTTAGAGTTTCATTTCACCAATCATTCCCTGGTCGTCTTCCTAATGGCTAAGGGGTAACTTTCGGTTTTAACATCAATTATAGATAGTCTGACTTTTGTTGAAACACCGTTCAATTAATACTCCCTAGTATGAGTGACTGTCAAGGTTGTCAAACCATTTAGTGGCATTTAAAAGGAAGATATAGTGTCTTTTAATGATGTTTACAGATTCTGAAACATGGTATTTTGTCAAACATTAGAGAAGAATGATTTAGCTTCAATGATTTATTTGTCTGTGTAATAATGCACATCTCCAAAATATACGTCTTTTAAAGAAATGTTTACCTTTAGGACGAAATGGATACAATAAAACTGGTAGTCGTAGAGAAGAACCGTCTGTATCTTAAAGATATTTGTAGAAGCGAATTACAAAACATGTATGATATATTGATTAATCCGAAAGTAATCAAGGGCGCGTACATCAAGTCAGGTGGATACAAAATGTATAGAGAGGATTTTGCGAGGATTAGGGAAAACGTCAAGCAGAGACTACCTAGAGCTGATTCGAATTTAGTAAGTAATAACAATATTCTTTTTTTTTAACTTCACAGATACACAAAGACCAGTGACAAAAAATAAATAATTATTATAGTGGCTTTAACCATCTCTTCTAAAAATGTTCAGTATTTTTATATACAATGTACGATGTCTTAAAACTGTTTTCATGACATTCATTCTTATTGTTTCTGCACTGTCTGCTCTTTTACTTCTATGATCAACTTTAAAGTCAGTATTAGATCTGTTTTATATGGTGTCTGATTTATTCCATTTCGTTATTTCGCCACCGTGCCGAACGTCGCCCCGCCGAAATGCGCCCAGCCGAATGACTTCCCGCCAAACGTCATCCGCCAAATATCGTACCGCCTAACGTCGCTAGGCCAAACGTCGAACTGCCGGACGTCGTCTTTTCGCCATCCGAACTGTATTAAGAAAATTGGAGATAAAAGGTGGACATTCGGCGGGGCGACGTTTGTCGAGCCGACGTTCAGGGTTACGACTTTTGGCGGGACTACAGTCGGCGAGGTGGCGTTCGGCGGGGATACATTCGGCGGGGCGCCATGACGACGTTTGTTCATAGGTTTAGCAAACTTTCTTACATAAACAAAAGAAAATACTACTATTCCTTGTACGTAGTTGAAATTAGCGAATGTACTTTATATACCGTTTCCTACATATGTCCACAACTTAAAATTTCATTAAGCTGCAGATGAGTGCCCTGGACTTTGAAGGAAGATATCGAAAACAAGATTTTAGAGAAAGCAGATACGACCGAATCACAAAAAAAGGGTAAGAAAAAAACTATTTTCTTTAAGCTTTCAAACTCTTGTATGGAATGACATGAATGAAATGCTTATTACGTACTTTCAAGTAAATTAAATTTTCTCTGTGTGCTGTATTTACTATATTCGGATCTTTTTATGTTACATATGTCACAAGTATTTAAAGTTCTTCAAGTGTTTTCCAATGTATTTTGTGTCATGTTTAGCCGGTATAGCCCACAGACTATGATTCCCTCTTAGTCATTTTCGATTTTTTTTTTACATCATCATAGTTCGAAGAAGCCTTACAACTTTGCAAAACCCTTATACATGTACCTACTGTATCTCTTGTTCCCTTCTATAGGAATATAAAACTTATCAAGTATGATGCATGTAATTTCAAATTATTAAATGCAGTTTCTAAACAAATAACCATGCATAAACTTGTCTGAATTTTTATATGCAAGTATATCGACTGGGCAGAAAAAAGATGTATATGGAGCATAACAAATAACATCCAGATCAACAGACAGGTGCAGTGTTCTTGCTATGTAACTACCTAACATTGTGTATCATCTTCTAAATCCGTATAATTCTGGCCGATCTGTTGATAGGCTACTTGTTTTGCCTTTGTTTCTGAGGAACTCTAGTTGATCTGTTTAATGGATTGTATCATAGCCCGGTGTTTTTTCTTAACAAATTTGGTGCAGGCAAAACGTATACACTGAGTGCAGGGTTCGGTAACTAAAAGTGGGCAGGTATTAAATACCTGCACGCTAGTTACCGCACTGTTGGATAGGAAAGTATTCCAGCGTGTCTGGAACAGCAGACAGCGAAGTGTATTTTACTGATTTTCTGCTCTCGCATTGGTTTATTTTATCTGGGCTTTACACATTTGTAAAGCAAGGATTTTAAGTACTCACTAAACTGCTGCATATGGCAATGTGGAACGCCTACTGAACTTCCATATATGGATGGCTATGATACAAAACAGAAAGAACATGAAAAAGAAAGATGTTCGGCACTGTGAGTGATATAGATAAATATCTCGCTGATATTTTTCAGTATTTAACCGGTTAGCATGAAATAAAACATCTTAACTGGTTGCATATTTAGGTGACTCATTCATAAGATTGTGTCTTACATCTTTATCAAACGTGATCTGTAGCATAATTACAAAGTCCTGACTCAATTTTGTTTAAGTGGAGGCCACTGTTGAGGGCCGCTACAGCTAAAAGTAGAAATACATTCATTTTCAATGAAAAGAATAATGAAAGGATCAAATGTATGAGAAAAAATCCCAAGAATACAAGAAATACATATTCTTTTGGTGGTCGAACCAAAACCATATCAATACATATATATTGAAAGACGTTATTCTTTTTTTATGATATTTTATCTTTACATGGCGGTTGTGTATATTATTTCCTTAGTCGCATTTACCTTGCAGAAATTTTATTTACGATATTATGTAATTATTAAAACAAAATCTTAAGATGAGTGACACTCACATTTTTCTAAAATATCAAATTTGAATTTGAGCACATCTCCAGACAGAACTTGAAAAAAACTGAAAATTTGCTTTTTTCCCTAAAACCATAATAGAATTTATATAATATTCCTAAAAAAGTTTCTTATTATTTTTTTATTATGTTTAGTATGAAAACAAAACACAGTTCCCCTTCTCACTAATTTATACAATTGCCAGGTAGACTGACTCTCCAATAAGCAACGACCTTTGTCTATTGGAACCATATTGTGATGGTCATTAGCCCCCATCTGTACCAATAAAGACAGAAATCCCTTTTCCTACTGCCAAGAACAAGAGGAGTCTCGCAAGAAGTGACAGGTAAGAAATGCTAATTAATGCATGTTATAATTTGTTATCTTTACATAGAAATGAAGCAGAGACATTTAATATCTTCTATCGTTCAGTTAAAACCAATGAATCCGATGTCACTTTCAAACTTTGCCATATATACCGGCATACTGAAGAATTCGATAAAAATCGATTCTATTATCTTCCCTATTGCATATAAACAGTTGTCTCTTTTCCACCGTCTTACTTTAGCGAGAGGAGCGCAGACGATATTCTTCGGCTATTTCCGTTTATAACATCTACGGGAGGTGCCGAACATAATTACCAGGATTAAAGATTCTGTTAAAACGTGGGAGCAGGGAATTAATTTTATACCATTTTTAGTACCGGTACAATAACAACACCAAAATCTTCTTTAAAAATATATCTACCAGGTTATATAAAGTGTATTTAATTAATCAATTAGTTTAGTTTATTGAATTCGGTTTTACAATATTGTGCAATACAGAATAGAAAAAAGAAGACACCGAACGACAGATTTACGTTACTGATCCCCGGACAAGGCTAATGTTCTCCTTGACGATTTGTTAAAATAATTATGTATAAAATCATTCATCAAACACCTCTGATTCATGTAGAAAAGTTACATAAATGAAATACTATTCAAAAATGGCATTTAACAAAATAAACAAAAACAAGAGATTACAAAGTGATCTTGGCGCCCACCATTGAGCCATTTTTGGATGTTCCAAATTTTATGACAAGCTCAAGGTCAAAATCAAGGTCAAAGTTCATTTTGGTACACAAACCCACACATGTGGTCAAAATTTGAAGGCTGTAGCTTGAGAAATGTGAAAGTAGGTCACTCGGTCAAAATCAAAGTCAAATTTTATTTCGGAACACAAAACTATCCATGTGGTCCAAATTTGAAGCCTGTATCTTCAAAAACGTGAAAGTAGGTCACTAGGTCAATGTCAGGGTCAAAGTTAATTTCAGTTAACAAACCTATGCATGTGGTCCAAATTTGAAGGCTGTAGCTACAGAAATGAGAAAGTAGGTCACTGGGTCAACCTCAAGGTCAAAGTTCATTTCGATACACAAAACTATGCAAGTGGTCCAAATCTGACGGCTGTAGCTTGGGAATGTGAAAGTAGGCCACTAGGTCAAAATCAAGGTCAAATTTTATTTTGGAACATAAAACTATGCATGTGGTCCAAATTTGAAGCATGTACCTTCATAAATGTGAAAGCAGGTCAGCATGCAAATGTCAAGATCGCAGTTTATTTTAGTAAACAAATCTATGCAAGTGGTCCAAATTTATAGCCTGTAGCTTGAGAAATTTGAAAGTATGTCACTAGGTCAACCTCAAGGTCAAAGTTTATTTTAGTACACAAAACTATGCATGTGGTTCAAACTTGAAGGCTGTATATTGAGAAATGTGAAAGTAGGACACTAGGACAAAATCAAGGTCAAATTTCATTTCGGAACATAAAACTATGCATGTGGTCCAAATTTGAAGCCTGTACCTTCATAAATGAGAAAGTAGGTCAGCATGCAAATGTCAAGGTCACAGTTTATCTTAGTAAACAAATCTATGCAAGTGGTCCAAATTTAAAGCCTGTAGCTTGAGAAATTTGAAAGTAGGTCACTCGGTCAACCTCAAGGTCAAAGCTTTTTTCGGTACACAAAACTATGCCTGTGGTTCAAACTTGAAGGATGTAGCTTGAGAGATGTGGAAGTAGGCCACTAGGTCAAAATCAAGATCAAATTTCATTTCTGAACACAAATCTATGCATGTGGTCCAAATTTGAAGCCTGTATTTTCAAAAATGTAAAAGTAGGTCACTAGGTCAATGTCAAGGTCAAAGTTTATTTCGGTACACAAAACTATACAAGTGGTCCAAATTTGAAGACTGTAGCTACAGAAATGTGAAAGTAGGTCAAGATCAAGGTATGAGTTGACAAGGTTCATCTAGCCACTCAAAACTATACTTGTGGTCCAAAGTTGAATGTTGTAGGTTAAAGACAAAATGATTTTTAAAGTTTTTCCTTATATAAGTCTATATAAACCATGTGACCCCAGGGGCGGGGCCATATTTAACCCTAGGGGGATAATTTAAGCAAACTTTGTAGATAACCACTAGATGATGATACATTACAAATATCAAAGCCCTAGGCCTTGTGGTTTGGACAGGAATATTTTCAAAGTTTTTCCCCATATAAGTCTATAAAAATCATGTGACCCCGAGGCGGGGCAATATTTGACCCAAGGGAAATCTTTATAGAGGATCAATAGATGATGTTACATAGCAAATATCAAAGCCCTAGACTTTGTGGTTTTGGAAAAGAACATTATCAAACTTTTTCCCTATGTAAATTTTTGTAAATCATAAAAATAAACAACGGGCCATTACTCACTCAAAAATTGTTGAACCAGTCTAATTTTCAGAGGGACACAACTAGGGTACCAATACATTATTCTGACAATGCTCGGTCATATCTGTTATAGTAACTGTTTATAATATTTTCTGATAAAGCTGTTGGTGTGTGATGGTTGTACATTCTTGGTTAGTTCTAAATGTTCTATGACATCACACAATCTGGGGATTCGTTGGTTACCTCAATAGACTGTCGTTTTCAGTAAAGATACTTCATTACAGCACATAAAGTCACACTTTCATTTATATCACTTTTATATATATAAGAAGAGTCACACATCCATGGGATTAAATCATGTTATTTTACTCCGGCAATCCAGTAAGATGAAAGTCATTAACATATTTATCCACTTCTTTCCTTAAAGTTGATACCAGGCTTTGATTACCATACATTATTGGTACCTAACATTTTCGCTAGCTTTCAATTATCTGAAAATTATGAACAAATAATTTTAAGAAAAACAGGCAAGGATATGCATCAGTTAATGCTGCTATAGAACATTGTAAAGGACATGAGAGGACAAAAATTACATTCATTTCATAAAATCACGAATACAAACAAGAGCTGTACGCTCGACTATTTCAATGCTTGATAGTAAAACTAGGCACATATGAGGAGGCAGGAGCTGTCACTCTCCAATATGGATGAAGATATTGGACAATAGCTTGAATCTGTGTCAAAAGTATAAGGTGCATAATTCATTAAATATTTGTGCAATATTGATGAACTTTGTGTAATATGTCGCAGGTGATGATGTGGAATAAATATTTTAAGTCTGAGTCAAATCAATTTAGAAGTAACTGAGATACAGTCAAACCTGTGAACAAAGACTACTCTTCGGAACAAGCAAAAGTGGTCTTTGTTCACAGGTGGTCTTTATTCGGGGGAAAGGGTCACTTCTCAGTTAGCCATTATCATGCTGATAAAAAGTATTTTTACAGGTTCTTGCTTTCTGTATGTTCCATTTGGCCGATGCAAACCTGCAAATTTTCATTCAAGCAGTAATTATTATGTTTGCTATAAGGCGAAAGTCGTGAAAATTCGGCGGATTTCAGATATTTTTATGCCGGAACGATTCAGCTTGGTCGTTATTGGGAGGCAAATATGACCCTTAGGAATGAATTAGGCCAGTCGCTGGTCGCGGTCGCCAGGTGGTCGCTATTCACGGCATTTTTATGAGCATTTTTCTACGGGGGAACCAGAGACCGGTCGTTGTCGACAGTGGTCGCTATTCACGGGTGGTCGCTAGCACAAGTTTGACTGTATAGTGAAAATGCATCAAAACCAACATTAAATACTAAGTGAAAAGGGAGCTTAAATCATGAAAAATTGGTACAAGAGTTATGCCCCTTTGTCATATGATGTGAGTGATGATGCCAAACAACTGTTTTAAGTTTTAATCAAATCAATTTAATAATAACAAGAGATAAGAGTGAAAGTGCACCAAAACTTTAACCTGAAATTCCAGTAAAAAGGGGCATAATCCATGTTGAATTGTTGCCAGTGCTATGAAAGTTGTGTGATTTGATGTGGGTTATAATGTGTAACAATTGCTTTTTAAAGTGTGAATCAAATCCATTTAGTTAAAAATGAGATAGAGTGAAAGTATACCAAAATTTTAACCTGAAATTCCATGTAAAAAGGGGGCATAACTCATGTTAAATTGGTGCCAGAGTTATGAACCTTGAGTCATATGATGTGGATGAAGATGTGTGAACAATTGTTTTAAGTGTGAATCAAATCCATTTAGTTATTACTGAAATAGAGTGAAAGAACACCAAAACTTTACCCTGAAATTCCAAGTAAAAAGGGGGCATAATCGTTTTTTCGTGAAATCGTGAAATCGTGAATTCATGAAGTGGAAATTGTGAAATCGAGAATTCGTGAAGTGGAAATCGTGAAATCAAGAAATCGTGAAATCATGAAATCGTGAAATCAAGAAATCGTGAAGTTTTTTCGTGAAATCGTGAATTCGTGAATTCATGAAGTGGAAATCGTGAAATCGTGAATTCATGAAGTTGAAATCGTGAAATCAGGAAGCAGAAATCGTGAAATAATGAAGTTGAAATGTCACCACGGGTCTTTCGTACAAATCTTATAGAATTATTCTCCTTCACGGACAATTAACTTTTAGACATTACTATAAGTTTATAGCTAAAATGTGACTTGAAAGAAAAAAATAGTTGTTATTATGTCTAAACTTCAACACTTTTATCTTTATCTTTATAGTAAGACTATCACGCAATAGATATCATTTCATTATTATTACTTCACCTTACAACAGCTCTATCTTCTTTTACTAACCCATTTTCGTCTTTATTTTTCTTTAACAATAAACACTGAACTGACAATATTTGTACATTTGTTTTTTTACATACATTTTTTTAGATTTCTAACAGACATTATTCCATTGCTAACTTACTGTGGTGAATTAAACTCTGGTGCGAATACTTTTGTAATTACCCTTGTTAAGATAGTAAAGATAGTTCTAGTTTCTGTTTCGGGGTAGAAGTTCGGTGCGTAGTAGATTTCAACGGCGGAGCAGATATGATATGGTCGAGAAAGCAAAGGATTAAAAGATGGAAATCGTACGTATCAAGTTTCTTGAAAAACTATTTTTTGTTGATTTTGTCATTCATTCTGACTGGGATGGTACTTTGTTTAACAAAGGGCTAGGTCGGTATTTCATTAAACGTTTAACTGTTTCCTTCTTTAATATCGGTGTTAATATCACAGTGATTATGTACAATTTCAGTCATTAGTACGTTTACCTGCTATTCATCGATAAACCTTTAGTACTTAACATTTACTAATATGTAAACAATTAACCTTTGTACTGCCCGTATTTAATTAATCTTCGTCAATATTTTCGCGTTTTTTTTGTTTGTTTCGTTTTTTTACGCGATAAAGTGGTGCATTGGCTCCACAACCTCTTCGTACGTTTCTTTGCGTTTGAATTCAGCTCCGGCCATGTTTATTCAATGTAAATCAATTGTATCGATAATACTTTTATTCTTAGTTAACTTTTGAAACAAATCATTTTTTATCATGTACTTCAATCATCAGTTGAATGTAAAACACTGGCCTGGTCCTCAAGACTTTTAGTCGGCATTTTTAGATAGGGATTCTGACATGTACATAGAAGAATGATGAATAATATATTATATCTTTCACTGATATGGTCATATAGAGGATTCGAACCCTCAACTCGAGATTTGTATCTGAACGTTTTATCCGCACGACTATATCTGCACATGCGACATGATTATGTAAATTAAGAAATGCGATGTTTCATGAGTTATATCGTATTTTAGGCTCGGTCACTGAAAATCAATTTTCGGAGATACACAGTCACGACTTTGTAAATATAGACATTCTAAACGTCTATTGATTAATTAGTTAATTTGGAAATAGATTTTTGTTTTGCGTGTTTTGTTGACAAATAAAACACGGTTTTGAATTCAGATGCGTAGTTATCTATTCACGAAGGCCGAAGGCCTGAGTGACTAATTGCGACGCATCTGAACGGAACAATAAAACAAAGCACGCAAAATCAAAAGTTATGTCCATTTTGATAATCTGAAATCCTTTTATAGGCGGAATAGCCTAACGTAGGTCATTTTTCGAACTTTGTGATAATGTGGTTTTAAAAGTCAAATAGCCCTGATTTAGATTTATTAAAATGTTTCTCCGTTATTTATTTCTTCTTAACTTCATATTTATAGTCGGTAACATGTACGTAACATATTTTAATCAGAAATAAATATAGGTCATGCCCAACGACTTATCGATGTAATTATGATATGATATTAGATTACATATACATTAAGATAACTCCATTAAAATGATACTTGATAAACATGAATAAAGATATAACAGAAAAAGGGTTGGCAAATAATAGACTTAATAATGGTTCATCATGAAGTTTTACTTTTTAAAAAAATTCAACTACATTCGTTGGAGCACAACTCCAAACAGATATTAAGCTTATGGAGTTAAATCAGTCTTGCGTTATCATATGAGATACATGTATATCTGTTAAACGTACGTTGTTCCACCGGGAATGGAGATATTTTCACAGAAATTGGAATAGAATGCATTTAGTCAAAATGTTAAGATAAAGCTACGGTTAAGATATATTTTAACAAAAACAATTTTGGTTTCGTTTGGTTCAGAATGTATGTACGTAAACGTACGGCGAATCTGTAACATGAATGCTTAGTAAAGGATATAGTATTAACCCGTAACATGAAATTGAATACATCAGTGGTATGAATCTCGGCAAGTTTGAGAAGTAAGGCCAACATAAAAAATAAACTGTTGGTACCGGTCATAATTCCTGTTTGTACACATGCATAATAATTCAGTATATTTTCAGAGTATCATTAGGAGTCCTGAGCTGGTTGTCGCCATTGATTTTGGCAGTACATATACTGGCTATGCTTGGCAATGGAGGACGGACTTTCTAAATAACAGAAGTAGCGTGCAGTTCAACTATAACTGGGGTAGTGGAGCACTGCAGGTTAGATATCCATATCTCTTTAGTGAGGACCATACATGTATGTTTTGACAATAAAAGTACCTGAATTGATGGTTATATGTTTCTTTATATACATTAAACCAAAAATATCTTTTTTTTCCCTCATGCTTTCAGATGCATGTACTTAAATTTTCTATACAATTACGTTACAGCTTCATAAAACATCAACGTGTATACTGTTGGAGGCGAAGGAAAACAACGGCGAGACGGAGTATAAAGTTGACTCATTCTGTCAAATGGCTGAAGATGTGTATAAAAATATGTGTAAAGAATTTGAAGATGGTATACCCGATGAATGGTATTTTTTCAAAAGATTCAAACATCTTTTGTATTCAAAGGTAGATATGCATATAATATAAATTTACTGTTTAATATAACTCAATTATTTGGATAACAGTTAAAAAGTTATAGACTCTTGTTTGTCAGCTTTATCCGCACGTGACGTGATTATTATTATTATTAGACCACTATGATAGTTAAAGTTCAGGTATGATAATGTTGAAGGTTTACTGATAAACAAAGCTGACACCTCGGCTGAACTACTGATTATCGAAGTTCGAAGCTATTATCAGTATTTACAGTTATACAAAGTCACTGAAAGTATGAATTTATGTTTGCTAATTTGCCTTTCAATAGACCACTAGCGGAATTACCAGCAATTTTACAAAGTGCATTGATATATAAACTCTTCATAATTACATTAAAACATAAAGATCATGACTGTGTGAAAGACTATGATATAGGGAGTTACAATAACAATACAAGTATTACATACTTGAAGTTATCCTAAAATGAGTATCTCTTAACATTTATTTTGAAAAAAAAAGTCCAATATTGATTAAACCAAAGGTAAATGTCCTCCAACACATTTACTGTAAATGATATTCTAATAATTGATTAGAAATATTTGAGAACATACTTAAATACTATTCTAACACGACCAGCAAATAACCTACATACATGTAGAGCAAAATCTATCTCGGGTTATTCTGCAATAAACCACTCGCGTGCAATGACGTCATCCGATCCAGGTGCGTAGCGCGGTCGTAAAAAGTAGTTCCCGTTTTTTCTTACACTGTTGTAACTAGTATGTCGTGTTGGAATCGAAATAATACGTTCCCAAGAGTGATTTATCGTAGAATAACCGGAGTTTTTCGTTCTCACGCGAAACAATATATCACTCAGGCCTACGGCCTTCGTGATATATTCTTACGCATAAAAACTCAAAACTCGGGTTATTCTACGATAAACCACGTTTGGGAACTTATTATTTCTTAAGTATAACTAAAACAATAATAGTTCTGTCATTTTCCGGCTTAAGTGTGACTTACCTCATATTATTAAAAGCAGTGAATGCCCATCCGATTGGCTCAGTAAGTAGAGCGTTGGTCTACGGATCGAGGGGTCGTGAGTTCGATCCTCGGGCGGGGCGTATGTTTTATAAACGACATTGTGTCTGAAATCATTAGTCCTCCACCTCTGATTATTCATGTTGGGAAGTTGGCAGTTACTTGCGAAGAACAGATTTGTACTGTACAGAAGCCAGGAATACTGGTTAGGTTAACTGCCCGCCGTTATATGACTGAAATTCTGTTGAAAAACGGCGTTAACCCCAAAACAAACAAACAAAACAAAAGCAGTGAAGCATGATAATTCACGTGAAACAATATTTTCATGTCTTTATTAATATGGATAATGAAGAATATTTATTACTGAGGTGATTTTTAAGTTTATAGTTAATCATCATGCTGACTTTAAACTTGTTATTTAAACTGGTTAAATTAACTGTGAGTGCAGAGTTTAGTTTTATTCCTCTACTTATTACTTAATAAGTGAATATCATTTACTAGTATACGACTTTTATATCCAATTTCACGTTCTCATGCATTTACGGCTTATATGGTAATCAAATATAGAGATTTTAGAAATTGTTAAGTAGTTTTATCATTTAACATTCTTAAGGGTTTTCGTCAAGAAATGCAAGTTGAGGATCAAATTGGTCGACCTTTGCCACTGTTTGACGTTTTAGCCAAACTCATTGAAGCCCTGAAGAACCACTTCATTAAAATTTGGAACAAAAGGGACAACATGTTGAAATGGAAAACATATTATGGGTGGTAACGGTTCCTGCAATTTGGTCTGATGAGGCAAAAGCATTTATGAGACTTGCTGCAGAAATGGTAAGAATAGGTTACAAATTAAAGCTTTGATGTGTATCCAACATTAATAGATGACAGTTCGACGATATATATATTAACATGTGAACCGAATCCTTAATTGTTTTATAAAAAGATGTATGTCCATCGGACACAGGTATCCCCGACTTCCTGTCACTGTATGGTCATATGCTACTTTTTGATAATGCAAGACTAAATAAGGTTTATTGTAACACTGGTTGTAGGCATTAGTCATCTGGGGGTCGTTTTATCAATATGTCGCAGCCAACGACACAAACTTGTCGTAAACTATGGTCTCGACCGTTTTGATGACGGTGTTGCAAGATTAATGTTTCTGCGATGTCGCAGAATTTGTCGTAGGCCGATAACCACACGAGTCACAGTCAGATTTTCTGTATCCGGTGACGTCATTGCACAACATGCCATCCAGATGTAGACGTAGAAAGCCTTTTCATGAAAAAATTCAAAGAAAGTAAAATGGACCATTTCGGAAGCTGATATTTTAGTGAAAGAAATTTCTGGCAACGTCAATCTTCTTAAAAAGAAATCTTCGAACGTAAAACTAGAAGACAAGAAAGATTTCTGGATGGCAACAACCCAGATGTGTATAAACATTTTCTGGGTAAGTTCAGCTAATTGTACACGAGTAGATATTCATTGTTTCAATAATTTGGCTAATTTTACACGTGAAGATCTCATGGCAGAGTTTTTTTCACTACAGTGACGTGAGCGGTCGCTCAGTCTGTTAGTTTAGTAGTTAGTGCTGTCAATAAAGTTCAACAGTTTGATTTATATTTTTGACTGGCAATCTGTCAAAACTTCGAAGGTCCAAAGCATTGGAGGTAAACATGCAGTACACTCTCATTAAATACTTTCAAACATAAAGATGATTGGATACAACGCAGCTATACAACAAATAACTTATCATTTGACAAGCTGACAAAAGTATACAACATAGTCCACTTTAGCAATGCGACACTTGCTAGATGGCGCTGCGCATCGAGATGCGCATTGATGTAATGACAGTACCCCCAGAGAAGCTGTGATTCTCTTCTATATTTTACGACATAACATTTTAGTAGAAACATTTGCACACGTGTAATCGTTGGAATTTCATTTCCATGCTGTGCAGAAAAAAATGAGGCAAGTTTGAAAAATATACTCGAAAAAAATTCAGCCTTCTACGCACTTTCACGGTGATAAAACCTAAATAAATCAATTGATATTTAAACCTTCGATATGAACCTGAAATATAATAGTATTAGGGTGACAACATGTCTAAAACGCAGAACTTTGGATCGTGCTCTCTGTTAGAGGTATTTTACCGTATCTCGGAAAAATCATGTATTCCTTACCATAATGCCAGAATTTACCCGAATGAAAAAATGTCAACGCGACAAGTGTTAGTAGAAAAAATCGCAGAAAAAGCTTACATTATATTGATAAATAAGGACAGTTACGGTAACTAAACGATGCGTTACCGATATCTACGGCATCTACTGATGCGGGAGGCATATAGTGATTGTCCCTCCGTCCGTTCGTCCGTCCGTCCGTACGAGGTTAACAAAATGGGACCGTTTCGTCTAGCATCAATACCCCATACTAGAATGACTTGATACTAATGCAGATGTAACCTGTGACCATTCCTCATCTTCAGACATCACCTGACCTCAGTTTGACCTTGAACTTGACCTCGTTTTGGACTTAGGTTGCTTTGTATCGACAAGGATGCCACCAGGGGCATCAAGCGTTTGTTGAGCGCAGCTTTTTCTTAAATTGTATTGCAGCTATTTTAATGCATTTTGTTGAATGAAAGCCCTGGGAAATTTATAAATTGCAAATAAATAATGTGTTACAGTGACTAAGTGGGTAGGGTTCAGTGAATAGATAAAACGGTTTGTTGTATTGTTTCAAAATATCTGCAGGATCATCACATTCTTCTGTCATGTCTAGAAGAAATCTGTTTTAATTAGAAGGGAAGAATTTTAACTTAAACCAATTTGAAATCAGTACAATGTAATTTAAAATTAAATTCAAAATGGCTACGATGTCCTTTCGGGCCACATTAATTTGTGCTTGTAACACGCAATAATTATCGCTTCTCTATGTGTCCGATAAAAACGAAAATCATTCACAGAATGAAATGGTGATTATCAACTTATAATCGTCCTCATATTAATGATTGCAACAAAATACGATTGTTCTCAATTTTGACGTTATTAAACCGTTTGACCTTATATAATCTGATTTTATCTTCTTCTGCCATAAACTAAATGCATACACCCAGAATAACAAGATATGCTCTGGCAAATAAAAAGAACATTTATATAAAGCGGTTGTTTAAACAGTAGTATTAATAAAATAAAGAGAAGTTGTATGCTTTTGGATAATAATCAAACTGAAAGAGTTAAATGCTATGACTCTAAGTGAACATCCCAAAAGTGCCCCTAATGCAAAAGGGAAACAATCAGCGTCAAACCGGTTTCTATTTCTAACCTACCAACACTACCAGTTACAATGGCTGTCCTTATTATACGTCACGTGTAACAGTTCTTGTGCGTGCAAATTATGCTATATTGGTCAAAACGCCTAATGCGGTTACGTTGGTCGTGAGTCAGCCAAAAATAATTAGCCGCAGTACCTATTCAAATGCCGGTGCGTAAATTTTTCCTGAGAATACTTGCATTATTAACAAAATAGTAAAACAATATAAACTGACCGATTAGGAATTTTGTTGAGTGTACAGCCGTCGTGTTTACTGTCGTGATTTGACTGTTATTTCTCATGTTTGAAATAATTAACGTTTGACAATGATAACGCCTGCACACGCCAGTGCAGTAAAAGTATTAATAATGGTAAAAGCATAAATTAGTGTTAGAAGCAAATAAAATACGCTGCACAAAGATTTCAGGAAAATGTACGCCTGTAGGTTATAATGTAGTAATTCATCAATCGTCCCCGTTGAAACAATAAATTAAATTAAAAAGAAACCCTCATTTTTTCATTTTATGGCACTTCTGCCTGTAAAATGGGGCTCATTTCGTTGCAGAATAAGACAAGTTTCATGTTAAATTTCTTGATTTTTTTATGGCAAGTACAAAGACAAAACTAAAATAGAAGTGTTTACTGTGCGATGCTGTCAAGAAAGCGGCCCACAAAGGGTTAGTGGCTTAAATCTGGCGCCGTTTTACTACAAATCACTCCATTTTCTGTTCCTATTTTGACAACTTATTAATTGCCGTTTGCGATGATATATTGGTTTCAACTGGTTGAAATGGTAGAAAGTAAAGTCTTGTGCGCGACACATATTTTATAAAACTAGTATTGTTTCTTTATCCATGAAACAGTGGGAATTACATGTAAATCTTTCTTCAAGCAAGAAAATATGTCCTTCTGACGCCGACAATGTACAATTTCTGGACAAAATAAGTGATCAATCGGGACTTTTTGCTATAATTTTATCTGTAATCAGACTAACAAATTATATTAAAAATCCAATTCATGTTCAGCTTCCATTAACATTTCAATAGGCATACCAACAAAGCATATCAATCACTTTAAAATGGTATTTTTCAACTTTTAGAGGTCATTTATTGATTTGATCGGTCTCATCAGGAAGAGGGGTAATACAGACGTTTTAAGGGTGTGACATGGTTGGGAAATATGTCACGTTATAAAACTTTATAATGAGAAGGTGTGTAGGCGGACGGGTAACTCAGTCGGTAGAGCGTCCGCTAGGTCCGTTGTGAGCCAAAAGATAAGATAAGATAAGATACGATAAAATTTATTTTGTTTGAGTCGGCAAGACAGCAACAGATAAACATATGCTCTTATGAGCTTTTACAACCGACTATGAATAACAAAGGTAAACATTATCAACATAAACAGTAGGAAGAGCTGTAAGAGATGATAAATATATGAATTATTATATAAAAGCAATTGTGAAGTCGATTTTGAAAATTCTTTCACTTCTTTAAATATTTAAGAAATCCTAGCAGACGAAGAACAACATTGCCTTTCCAATTAAGATTTTGTAATTTCTAATTTAGTAACTGTTACTAAATTTAGTCCTTTAAATGAGCAAGTATTTTTGTTAACTCGTTAAAAGGTTGACACTGCAAGAAAATTGCAAATTGCACCTTCCACATACTGAGTTAATGAAAACTCTTGAACCAACGTCAAAGTGTGTCAATCTCAACATAACAGTAAATGTTAATTTAATACACAACTATTCTTTATTGTCATTAGTTAACACATTCACATTTTAAGGTATTGGATCCCTAATAGTGGTTTTTAAAATGGCATTTGCTTGGTATGTTCTTAAAGTTAATCGTGTTTCGCCCTGTGTTGCAATTTTTAAACAACTTTTACCGTGCCCTTTTTGTATAAATTTCGTATATAATTAATGGTATTTCCTCAAGCTCAAGTAGAGACAAATTTCAAAGTGATGGCCACTATCCAAAACGTTTGCAGATAATTCATTATACCATTAATTTTGATAAAAGAAACATCAAAGTATTGGTAAATAATTATAAAACACAAAATAAAACTGTCAATATCATTTTTCTAGGGTGCCTCAAGTAACAGATTTAATGAGACAGAATTCTAACTCTGAAATTGAAAAATTAAGGTCTGTTTTGAATTTTGCTTACTTCATTCAAAAATAAGCTTTGGCCAGAAGTAAAACCTACGTACATTTCCTCCACAACATGTTATCTAAAGAGTGAAGGCAAAATAAATAACTTGTACAGCATGTTACTCAGTATTTTTAAAGATGTCTAATTCTACCCCCTTCTGTTTCTGAGGTAAATTCACTTTGAACAGCAAGACATTGCTTATCAAATGAAACATTTCTGCTTATGTGCAATAATACAATTATAAGTCTTGACGAAGAAATAAATTACTAGAAAACAATGAGGAGAAAAAATTGGTCCCGGAAGGGCTTGAACTTATGCGTCCCCCGCCCCACCCCCAAAAACCGGAAATTTTCAGTCAAAGTAGGTTAATGGTAGGAAATGAATACTATTCAATAAAGAGGTACTCTATTACGGGTCTAACACCATAAACAATCATGCACTATTACTAGATTTGTAACAGTTAGCTGTACTGGATTTAGTAAATGTTCGCCCGGTAAGTAAAAAGCCCCGGTCAGGCTGCACGTTTTTTCTAACAGTACCGTGTGACGTTTAGTATATACGTATTACAATATTGTTACATCGTTATGTCTACACTTTTTGCGTTTACGATGTTAATTGTCTGCCACTCCACTGAGGTTAATGCAAAAATGATTTTAGATTTTAGATCTTATGACAGTAAATGATCTCGTTCTTTGCTAATGTCAAGGTTTGGAGATCTAGTCAACATTTTATCGAGCGGAAAGACACCTTTAAAATCGGGAAGTAATACAACGATAAGAAAATAGGAAGCCAAGATTATGGCATACACTGACCGATAGAGTTAACATGTATCTCGGGAACTATTGCAAAGGACACGCTGCACCTCCTTCTGAATGAATTGTCCAGCAAAGCACATAGTTCAGCGATCGATTCATGATCCAAACTGTATCTTCTGCGTACTTCTTCATCTCTTAGATGGTCTATATCGATCCTTTCTCAAACATACGTTCTTTTTCTTATGCGTTCATTCTATTGACATAAATTATCGCCAGTTTGGATACTGTAGACTGATGTCACAATTATCTCTACGACAGACATCACCCTGTCGCAGGCCTGCGACATTTTCTACGACGTTTTATGCCACGACACAGTTTGATAAAATGGTCATTTGCCGTCTGTGACATTTCTAAGGCAAAAATACCTCTAAGACATGTTAGGACGTTGATAAAACGACCCCGATGGTCTTGGGTGCGGGTATGGCTAAAAACAACATAAAGAAACATAAGATCAAAGAAACTGAAAGACTAATAAAACAAGTTGTTCATATCTCTCTTTCAGGGATTGAGGATGTTTGGTTGGATTAGGAGAGATGTAATTCCAAGTAAAACCCTACATGCACATAATCGTGCGCTAAAATCATTCCTATAAAGTTTCATCTAATTTTTTTGAGATACGTGCGTCACACAGAGTTAGACCTCTAATGCATATTTTGTCTAAGTCAATGACCTAAGCTCTTGTCTTTCAGAAAAGATATTTGATGCATAAACTCACATGCTAAAAGAGATATAATGTGCGATTTCATGACTCCAAAAAAAAAAACTTCTTCAGATATGTTCAAACAAACATTGAAACGGATGGACACACAGACGGACGTAGGTACGGAAAAGGACAAATGTAAATGCACATCTGTAAAAATATTTTGTTAGGGGAACAAAAAGTATTTTATTGCTTATCAGTATTTAATAACTGTGAGCTCTTTTAAAATCTATTTAGAGTGGTATCCAAAGGAAGAATTTATTGCTTGCACTCGAACCGGAAGCAGCGGCCATATATTGCATTCACCTTCCAGATGAACAGAGAGTGAACATGAATGAGCTTGGAACACCGGGGCAAGTCTTTCTCACAGCAGATCTTGGAGGTAAAACCATTTAATATTGTATGCGATTGGCAGCTGATGATATATATATATATATACACCCTATAAACGACTGTATTCCCCCTCTTCCTCTTGCGAGTGATCAAAACAATAAACTGACAGCTAAAAGTTGAAAAACAGCATTTTAAAGTGACTGATTTGCTTTGAAGGTATATAGATTTACATTTTATTGGAAGCTAAACATGATTTAATGTGTTAGTCTGATGACAGATAGAATAACAGTAAACCTCACTTATAAGGAACTCGGATATAAGGAACACTCGGTTATAAGGAACAGTTTTAAATTCCCCGATTTACTCAATGTAAAAATCCTCGGTTATAGGGAACTCGGTTATAAGGAACACTCGGTTATAAGGAACACTTTTTCCAGTCCCAAAGTACAAAATTCAAAGGAAAACCCCTCGGTTATAGCGAACAGAGAAAAAGAATAAAAATATTTGAAAACCGGAAAAGTCAGGAGAATCGCTGGTGACGTCGGAGTAACGTCAGCACTTACACGCGCTTTCATGCATATGAATAAACACAAAATATTTCATTTAGAACTATGATCATTAGTTTGTTAATTCATGGATACAATAAAAAGAAAATGTACTATATCATCATTATCATTTACTAAATACTAAACGATAGTAGACTTATATTTACTCAAGGTTTTGTACGAGAGCTATACGGATATAAGGAACCTCGGTTATACGGAACAATAATTAGAGGTCCCAAGCTGTTCCTTATAAGCGAGGTTTACTGTATAGCAAAAACTCGATTGATCACTGATTTTGTCCAGTAATTGTACATTGTCGGCGTTAAAAGTACTTATTTTCTTGCTTGAAGAATGACCTACATGTAAGTTCTACTGTTTCATGGATAAAGAAACAATACTAGTTTAGTAAAATAAAATAAAACCATTGATAAATTCTCCAATTTGTTTATAACCGTAAATGAAAGTGTTATTTCCTGACTGTATGCACACTTGCTTAATTACTGTACAAGTGCTTGCGAGTTTGGTAAAAAGACTGTATGCCTGTTTGTGAGTGACTTCTTTATAAAATATCGGCGTTTCCTATGCTCCTGTAGTATTTCTTCATATTTAGAACCCGCAAACAATGTTTAAAGGAGGGTGGTATAAAGCAGTCACCAGGCGGTCTGTCTGTTCGGTCTGTTTGTATATGTGTCCTCATATATTTGGTCGTGCAATTCCTTCAATGCTATTGCACCTACCTCTCTCAAAGTTTACATACAAACATCGGCCATATGTTGTTAATGTCCATCTTATTATTTTCCTTTTTCTTTTTAAAGTGACACTTAAAGGTGAAACATGGTCTGTTTTTCGTGTCAGTGCCATAACTTCTTTATGCATTAAGGGATTTTGAAATAACTTGGCACAAATGTTCACCATCATGAGACCGTAATGCGACGATGTGTCGCATACAAGACTATATTTTTTAGAATTTCAAACCATTGAAACCAATATATAATCGCAACTGCAATTAATAAGGTGTGAAAATATGAACAGTAAATGGGGTTATTTGGAGTGAAACGGCGCCAGATTGAATCCACTAATCCTTTGTGGATCGCTTTCTTGACAGCGTCGCACAGTAAACAGCTCTATTTTAGTTTTGTTTTTGTATTTGCCATAAACACATGAACTTTAACATGAAACTTGACTAATTTTACTGAAAATACATTCTGCGAATGAAATAAGTCCCCATTTTACAAGCAGAAAAAAATGAGGGTTTATTACCTCATCTGAGCAAGAAGTGCTCAAGGTGGGCTTTTGTGATCACCCTGTGTCCGTCGTCCGTCGTTTTCGTCCGTTGTCAACAATTTGACTGTTAACACTGAGAGGTCACACTTTGGGTCCAATCTTAATGAAACTTGGTCAGAATGTTACCCTCAATAGCATCTTGGACAAGTTCGATATTGGGTCATCTGGGCTCAAAAACTAGGTCACCAGGTCAAATTAAGGGAAAAGGTTGTTAACAGTATAGAGATCACAGTTTGGTCCAATCTTAATGTAACTTGGTCTGAATATTACCCTCAATAAAATCTTGGACCAGTTCGACATTGGGTCATCTGGGTTCAAAAACTAGGTCACCAGGTCAAATCAAAGGAAAACCTAGTTAACACTCTAGAGGCCACATTTATGACCATTTATTAATGATTTTTTTTTTCAAAATGTGTTTTTTTTTTTTGGTGACATTTAGGTCGAGTTCAAATCTGGGTCAGATGGGTCAAAATTTGGTCACCAAGTCAAATCAAAGGAAAAGCAAGTTAACACTATAGAGGCCACATCTATGACCATATCGTAATGAAACTTAATATTAATCTTGATAATCTATAGGTGACTCTAACTCTGAGTCAAGTGGGGTAAAAAACTAGGTCACCAGATAAAATCAAAGGAAAAGCCTGTTAACTATATCGGCCATAAATATGGCAATATCTCTAATGCCTACCCACGACTACCCGCTGTGATTTGATAATCATTTCTCATACATTTATACTTACCAAACAACATACAGCTTTCGATATAAATGTCGGAATTAGCCGATCATTCTGAAACAAAGATGAGGTACAACTCACACGCCGTTTTTAAAATAACGGAAGTGGATTGAGCAAGGCCTAGCAATGAAAACGACCAAATCCGCAAAGACAGATTCCCGGCGTGTGTGCGTTATCACTATCAAATGTAATATTTTTCTAACATGAGAAATAGCGGTAAATCTTGAAAGGTAGTAAACACGACGGCTGTACTATTCGCGCACGGTATTGGTAACAATAACATGTTTATTTTATTATTGGGGAAGGGGGAATCGGGTAGCTAAACCATTAGGCCATTCAACTATTTTGTACTACTTTTGAATCTTGTTGACTGATTTACCATGAAGTAAACTCTGAATTACTAATAAGGACTTAATCGACTTTTCCGATAATGTTTTCATTATCCTTTGCTATTTATACGTCCGTTCGCAGGATACTTGCGGGTGAAATAGTTTTTTGTTTAAATCAGAAGATCATTTTGTTGCAGACGGACAGACAGACGGGGGTCAACCTGTAGTCCTCTCCTGTCTCATCTCATTGATATTTTGAAATCGTAAGGTAACATTTCTTCGTGTGATTTCCATACGGAATCGGCGGTTAATTTCTTGCATGGCATAGTAGGGACCCTGTGTATACATTCAGTTTCTAATTCGTATTTTATGATAGTATATGTGTGTAAAACGAACACTAAACACTTGCATGTAAACGACGCTGAAGCATTCAATTAATTATTTAATTAAGTAGGATAGCGAGTCACAGACACTCCAGCCCACCCCCAATGGATAATTACAAACATCGCACGGGGGGGGGGGGGGTTCGACATTAAATGACATTATAAACATGACGAATGATCAAAAGAAACAATTTTATATACATATTTTTTTTTTATTTCATTTACGCCTTTTAAGGACATAAATCACCTATTGTACTCGCAAGATGGAATACAGTATCACTCGCAAATACGCATTCAGATCAACTATTAAAATTGGCAAGTCGGCATACAGTAACTGTTTTTCACCGACTAGATAAAAATTAATTTCATTCAAAAACGCAACAGAAACGAAACATTTTATTTACATATATTTATGGAGTATGCATATTTATCACAGAAAACATCATAGATAATTGGATTACAAATCAATTTGGCGTGATATTCATCAGTTTCGTGACTTGGTCGAGTGAATTTTCATGCAATGAGTGTAATCAGTCAACATTTTTTAAACATTACCTGTCAGTTTCATCTATTATATCACCATATACACATATTTATGTTAGACATATCGTTTAACTTAAATACACATACAGTGTAAAGCCAAATAATGAATTTGAAGACGATTCTTACCTTTTGCGTCTGTTTATTGTTTTGATCACTCGCAAGAGGAAGAGGGGGAATACAGTCGTTTATAGGGTGTGATATATATATATAGTAGACAGAATTTATACGAACTAAATCACCACCACAATATACCAGACCAATTACGGCAAAGCGCCTAGCAGTACAAACGAACACGCACATGCCACAGCAAGTCCACTAACCAATAAGATTAGTTTCGGTGCTGCTTTATATACGAGCCCGAATTGTACTACACATTCGCACTGGTTCAACATTTGCATATATATACTCTAATCTCTGTTTTCATGTCTCATAAATCAGCAGTGACATTTTAGTCTTTTTAACTGATTGGGACCAGAGAAGCTATATTTTCTCTCTCTGAAAGTTAACTGGATCTCAAGGATACATTGAATATATATATAGATAATTGCATTAAGGGATATAATTATATTCAGAACAGTTGACTTTCCCATACGTGAGATCCGCTAGGATACAAGTTCGCATTATAAATTATTATATAGTAGAGAGAATTTGTACGAACTAAATCACCACCACAATATACCAGACCAATTACGGCAAAGCGCCTAGCAGTACAAACGAACACGCACATGCCACAGCAAGTCCACTATATATATATATATATATATATATATATATATATATATATATATATATATATATATATATATATATATATAATATTCTCAATGGGTTATTGAAAGCTGCATGGCAAAATAACATTGAATTAGCATTATCTGCATGACAGATAGTGCTAATTCAATGTTAGTGAGCATTATTTTTGCATCATTGTAATAATCATCGACAAATATGAAGAAGAGATAATGTTATTTACAAAGAAAATATTCTCAGAACACCCAAAGTACCTAAAAATGTAATATCATGATAAGGATTTTTCACTTTCATTAAACTTATAATAATTGTATAACACTAATAATTGTATTTTCCAGTAAACCTTACTCTGGTCATACTTTGGTAAAAATATGTTCATTCCGTAAACAATTTCGCGAAAATGATATTTATATATGTGAAGTTTGGTGGTATTATCAGCTTCATAAGTTTTGAGTTATGAATTACTTTTGTTTCTAACTTAATTTAAAAATGCTAAATCAAAACAGAAAAAGTCTGTGCTAGAAGGATATTGAAGCAATAAAGCCAATTTGACTAATGTACTAATCCAGGAAATTCTTACTTATAGACCGTTTATATCAAGCTTTGTAATTAGAAGTGTTTACCTTCAGTATCAGGTGGCAAGCACTTTTGGAATTGAAAAAAAAAAATGTAAAAACACCTAATTCTCAGGTGTTTCCATGACATATAATCTGTCAGTAACTAAGCAACAAATAAAATATGTAAACGGATCCATTGAAAGCATATAATGCAACCAAGAAAAATAATAGCAGACTCGGTTTGATTGAGTCTGTTCATGAAAAGAAATAAAAGGACTCCATGATCCCAAAGGGCCAGAAAATATAACAACACTGAATTCAAGTACTGGGAGAAAGCATTCTTAAGAAATACAGCAATAATTGTCTTACATCTTAACATTTTCTTTTTTCTTTGTTGTCGTACGTTCTCGAGGTCAGTAACTTTAAATGACATGAATGTAACTTTAATTCATTGACCAATCTTAATGTAATTAAGTGGTTATAATTACATGTATAAAGAGTACGATTATTAATTAGTATTCCAAACGTGAAAGTATAATAGGATCAGATGAATTTTGCTAAAACATACGTTCCGCGTATAGAAACGCATTTATCATTTTAGGTTAAAACCAACAGAATCATTGTTTCGAAGTATTTTGATTTCAGTTTGATTTTGTTTATTATTTGATGAAGTTTGGTCATTACTAAATCTAAAATAGATTATGTCCGGTAACCCCAAATGTTGGTATGCTTGGTTCAGTTGGTAAAGTTGTTGCTGCTATAACAAAGAATTTAGAATAATGATAGTGATAATGCACTCAATTTAGTTCTGAATAAATGAAATACTTCTGAAAATATCCGTAAAACTCGAATTTATTGCATTACTGTTTTTCCTGCTTACGCAACAGATGCCAAAAGACATGCATATGATTGCGATTAAAGATTTTAACATATAGGTTAACTATATACACTGATCTAATTACTGTTATACAATATTTTTGAAAACCAGCTAAACAACTTACAGTTAAGAGATAAAAATGTGAACATATAAAATTGATATGATGAAATGATATCTTCTAGGGTTCCATAGAGGTATAACGTAAAAATTGATATTTTACAGGGTTAACTGCCGACCTCTCTGCTGTCAAAGTACTTGAGGATGGTCTTCTAGAAGAAATATGTCTAGCTGAAGGGGAACTTACTGGTGGGCAGAATGTAAACGACGCATTTTTCCAAGTTTGCTATGACAGCTTTGAAGGCACTTCATGGAAAAAAACATTTGCAAAGGCCAATCCCATAGAAATGATGGACATGGAAGACGACTTTGAACAGAAGAAAGTTAAAATTGGGGTAAGTGATCCTAGAGCTGAACACATCGCACTCAAGGTTCCATATGTTGTAAGAAAAGAAATAGAAAAAAATGCCATACGACTGAAGGATACAGCGGATATTGGCAGGAAACTGAAACTGAAAAATGATGAGATAATGTTTAACTCTAAGTCCATTCGAGACAACCTCTTTAAAGAAAGCTGCTTAAAAATTTGCAGTATAATGAAGCGTGAACTAATACAAGATGGGTTGCGAGAATGCAAAACAATTGTTTTGGTAGGTGGATTTGCAGAGTCACCTATAGCAGTCCAGCATATACGGGATATGGTTGAGGAATCTTTCCCTCAAATCAAAGTTGTTGTTCCAACTTCCCCATTTCAAGCTGTTTTGAAAGGAGCTGTACTATTTGGGCATAATCCAATGATATTCAGAAGTCGCATATCGAGATTCACGTACGGTATAGGGACAAATTCTCTCTTCAATGAGAAAATACATGATGCGAAGAAAAAATGGCTTAATTCAGAAGATAGCAAGTTTTATTGCAAGGACATCTTATCAGTTCATGTCGAAAAAGGCCAGTCGGTGATTTTGAAGGAACAACTTGAGCAACGTAAATATCAACCAATGTATAAAGATCAGAAAAACTTTAATATTTCTATTTTTGCGTCGACAAAAGTACCAAAGAAAACAGCTGGAGCTGGAGAGCCTGAAAATGTAATGTACACAACCGATGATGGGTGTGAAAAGATAGGTGAGGTTATGGTACAGTCTCCAGACACAAGTCTTGGTACAGACAGAAACCTTCTTGTTACGATGGTTTACGGCGGCACAGAACTATCGGTTATTGCAAATGACGAAGCAAGTGGTAGTGAATTCAATGCCGAGATTAAATTTAGCAATATGTAAACTGATGGGAAGAAATTCACATATATTCTCTTAGTTACGAAGAATGAAATAATTATACTCGACTTTTATGAATCGATCTAAGTATATCTTAGATTCTCTGATACTAAATCTTTAAAGATTGCTGTTACTTGTATTATTGTTTTACATGTAACGGGATTTTACAAGCAGGATCACGTTTTTGCGTAGATATTTCTTAATGCAAAAACACAAAATTTTCACTTTACACTTAGCGTTTCATGTTGCCATATTACTTATCAATTTCCTATCGTAAAATGTAAAATGCTGTTTTAAAGTTCACGTTAAACGCGTTGTTCTTTTTGTCTTTTTACACATTCTGTTGTCGAGTTTGGCAATTGCGAAAAAAACTATTAAAACAAATTTCATAGTAGTTTGTTTACTATTTAAAAGACATTATATAATTACTTTAAAGAAACACTATGACGTTCTTTTAAATATCCATATATTCTCAATAACAATCTAAATTGGTATTATTAAAGCCTCATGGTTATTTTCATTTGATAGTTGCCAGTATAAAATGCAAATGTATAGCGAAGATATAATTATGAAACAGAAAAGTAAAGTTGAAAACCACAAGATGCCCAAAACGACATAAAGGAAAATGTTGCAGGCTCGGTTTGATAGAGCTACCGTCCATGCCCTCTTGCATCGAGTCGATCAATTGAGAAGAAATAATGACATAGCAATGAAAGGATAATGTCAAAGATTTTAATGAAGTATTCAGCAAAGACGGTTTTGAACAATGCGAATATCTTACTCATGGACAACAAGTTAAATTTCACCGTTGGGACTTTTATGTCGAGGTTTGAATTTTCAAATAGTAATTAAATAAATTGCCTTCAGGGGCTTGTATTCACATAAGGAAGTTGAACTATTGTTTTGGTTGAATAATTTGCAATCTATAATCATATGTTAATTTCTTTTTTCATTTATTATTAGTTTGGTTCACATGATAGTAAACAGATAATTTAGTAATCATGCTTTCACTCATACACACAACTTGTATTCTGTCATTTGAAATTTATAATATTAAAAAACATAGAACATATCATGTTCTTGAGAAACTTATGCTTCCGGATCTAATCCATTTTCATTTAGTTTTGTATTCGTTGTAAAATTTTAATATAATTATTATGTTGTACATTCGTATAAATGTTTGAAATAAATCTGTTTGATTAAACTGATATACTATTTGTCAATAAATTAAGGTTTATTTCAGATTGGATCTCAAAAGTGTTTCGAATCGCTGGGTAATGTCCCCGATAGCTTTAGTTCGACATTGAACAAAGTAAAGGTCTGTTATTTTGCTCATTATATGCAAATGGGCAAAACCATTTTGTGAAATAGTACTGTAAAATTTGAAACATGTTTGGAGCACTTCGGATTCTACATGTAGGTGTGGCAAACTTGTTTAACTAATTCTAATTTATTTTACTAATTATTTTAATGTTCCTTAGAATATGACCTCATTAATGCTTACTAGCGGCGATAATATCATTGAAGCAATTACTTAGTATCAACCTTTAGAATAGTTAAAATGGTTCGGCAGTGGTAAATGATTCTTAACACTCATTAAAATATTATTGGCATTGACAGTGAATACACATTGTCCGAAGCTAAATATTTTAAATTCATTAGCCATGCAGGTAGCCAGCTGTCTTGTTGTATTGAGTTATTGTTAAAAGGTAACTAAGGCAGAACATTCATATTTTAAAATTTCAACACTAATTCAAAGTATCAATTAGCTCAGGTTTATAGTAAGGTATGGTCCCCTAAGCATGCATTTATGACGTATTTTAGTATGAATATTTTAATTGTGACAACTCATCATAAACCTGAACCCTATATCAAAAGGATACTTAGATGGTTATTAGAATAAAACACTGTGACCTCATTTAAAATTACCAGTCATAAGTTATAAATTCCGATGTTTGCACTCAAACCTGAAAGCAGAAGTTATTAACTGCATTCACCTTCCAGATATGCAGGAGATAAATCTGAGTCGAAAAATCAATCATTGTTATATAACCTGTTGTTCTTTTTATAATTGAGGGCAAGCAAGACAGCTTGGCTTAGATGTACGCTTCAGAGTTTTTGGTGATCTTTATATTATAATAACTTTCAAACTAAGTTCAGTATTCTCATAGACTTTTCTGCGCTTTTGTTATAACCCGCCGAATGCGGAGGGATATAATTTTTACATTGTTCGTCAATCTGTCCAACCGTCCTTCCGTCCGTTCTACCGTGCGTCCTTGCATTCCTCCGTGCGGAGCCATATCTAGGAAGTTGTTGGAATATTTAAGTTAAGTACCTTAGCAATTTCTAGTGTTAAATATATATGGTACTATAAATATGGCAATTTCTGCTTCATAACTTGTGATATATTTGACCTAGAACCATAACTCTTGAACTGAATTTAAATCACCATGATGTGATAGTGCACACACATTTTCCTGGATCTTTTGATTTACTTTAGAGTTATTGCCCTTTAATTGTTTAAAAATCCACATATTTTACATATCCAATTAACACATCAATAGAATTTCATTTATTTTCTTTCATTTTTTCCATGAACATTTATTATCAACAGGTGAAGTTGTGCACCTGCACCCGGTCACAACAATCGTCCTGGTCACACCCCTATCCCTCCCATCCCACCCCAAACCCACAAATTCTTTTTCAATTTTTCAATTTTTCACCTTAAACCTGCCATGAATATTTATCATCATGCAAAGTTGTACCCTCCCCACCTCGTTCCTCCAGCCAGTCACACCTACCTCCCCGATCAAGCACCATCCCTCAACAATTATTTTTTTATTTCCAGAACAGAAAGAAAATGCCTCTGTACATGTTATACCTTACCCCTAGATATTCTATAGGAACCATGGTCATGAAGGGGAAATATACTAACCCGTTTCAATCGCGCATTTCATACCTAAAGCACGCAGTTCGGTAAATGGGTATCAAACAAGTGGTAATTTATCTTCCATTGTGTACCGGTCACATTTCTTCAATACTTCTTATCTTAAAAATACAACGCGTAGTTTATAATTTTTTCAACGTTACACAAAATCGTAATTTTACTACACGTGTTCGCTAATATGTGAAAATGCAGCATAAATGTGCAAAATGAATAAAAGAAACAGAATAGATGTAGACCAATGTATGATTTCAAATTAAAAATCATATACCTGATGAATTTCATTCATCATTTCGAGTTTTAGTGTAAAATTGCGAATTTTTTAAAATCTGTTTTTGTTTGTTTACATTTCGCCTAACATGTGCACACTGCCGTGACCTCTAGACCGGATGTTCATTAGGGAAGTTCACGCAAATTTTTTCTCTGACGTTGACGAAAGCATATAATATGTTGATACTCTCAGCAATATGGAATATTGAGACAATGTGACTGGTGCACGTTGGAAGATAAATAATCGCTTGTTCAATATACTAGGCCCCTATCCACCAAACTGCGCGTTTAAGTTGAGACATGTACGATTGAAATGGGTTAGTATATTTTCCCCTTCATGACCATGGTTCTTATAGAATACCTAAGGGTAAGGTATTACATGTACAGAGGCATTTTCTTTCTGTTCTGGTGCCAGTGGTCACCCTCCCTGAACCCATTTTTTTTTCCATTTCTTTTTCAAACCTTCCAATAATAATTTATCAACATGAGAAGTTGTTACCTCTCCCCCGTCACCAACCACGTTCCAGATTTGATTGTTCTCTCAAACATCCTTACCTTTTTGCAGGATATATTTATTTGCCATTCCTCACTACTAACCCATTAAAGGTGGGCTTATATGCAGATGGTGATGAGACTACATGCAGAGTGAAGGTCAAAGGTCAAGGTCAGAAAATGAGCTCAAAGGTAAAATCTGCCCGTCATATCTCGTGCCCTAGGCATAACATATTAACAATTTAAGCTACTTCAATCTTGGCGTAAAGGTGGATATTATTTTATTATTATCATTATTATTATTATTAGCATTATTATTGTGCGGAGAACATGAGCTTGGTCTGTAAGTTTAAAGTCATTATCACAAACTTAGCTCAAAGGACAAATCTGTCCGTCATATTTAGTGTCCGGAGCATAACTATAAACCATTCAATGTATTGACTTCAAACTTGGCATGTAGGTAAGTATTGATGAATCTGCCCATCTTATTTCATGTCCAAAGCATAACTTTAAAAATACTACAGGTATTGACTTGAAACTTATAAAAACAGGCAGTGGTGAGACTATGTTCAGACTGCAACAATCTATATTACACCCCAACTCCAATTACACCCACCCCTCCCTTAAATTCAATTAGTTTCTTGCCCTTTAGTATCCTGTCACCACCACCACACAAACACGCCCTCCCCCCCCCCCCCCCCCCCTCCCCCCGACACACACACTTTAGACCTCCCACAAGAAATCGTTAAATATTGTCTGATATAATCCTTTGGGCATATATCGCCCCGCTTAGCGGAGCTCTTTTTCTTTTAGCTTTTTTTGTCCTTGTTTTGATATATGCAGAACTCTGAAGTCACGCAGTATTTCCTCCACAGAAATCGCGTGTATTTTTATACACATCTAATATTTTATCATGATCTCTTATTTTAACACATATCAAACTTTATAAATATAAATGCTATCTTGTTCGTCCTTGGGCACCAAACACAAAAGGAAATTGTAAGTTTTTCAAATTCAATTATTTGTATGATTTGTATGAAGTTTTAAACTATATCATATTCAGAATATCTCGGTTAGGTTCAAAGTCTTTTAAGTGGCATTAAAGGGATAAATACGCAAGCTGCGAATTACTCTTCCTTCGAATGCATATTCCTGTATATCATATTTGTTTTCATTTATATGTCGTTAATGCAAATCTGAAAATTAATCTTGATATATAATAATCAAGGAAATGATATCTGAACAAGAGTTGCTACATTTATCAAAATATAAGTTTTCTTTTGCATGAATATTTTTATACTTTTTTTTATAAATAGTACTGGTTTAAGGTCATACTTTCAAAATGAATGCCGCACTACCGTTCTAGACTATCACGTATTTTCATCAATTTAAGTCCCCTACCGGTAGAACACTGGAGGGGACTATAGGAATGCCCCTGTCTGTCCGTCGGTACGTCCGCAAATCTACTCCTAAAGATTTCAAGCTAAGTAAGCGAATAGAGGGTAACATGTGGAGTATGCATGTATATGACGTGCGCTTGTATGTCTAAGGACAAAGTCACTTTTAAAGGTCAAGTAAAATTGTCTCTGCTCCATAACTTTTATATGGATTGATAGATTATTTTAGTGGAACACACAAACGTTCCCAATGATGATTCAATGTGTCAACACATGATTTATGCTTGTCGGTTAAAGGTCAAGGTCATTGTGTAAGGTCAAGTAAAAGTTTGTTTCTGTTCCATAGCTTTGAATTGCATTGAAGAATAGAATTGCAACGAAGAATAGAAACGTTTAGTTTGTGACAAGCTCATCAGTCGTTACACAGCCAGGAAAATTGCTTTTAGAAAGGACTGATAATAAATGGTTGATTATTCTTTAAATCATCATTGACCAATGATTATTCTGCGAGAACTCGCAGATGGCATTAAAATTTTAATAATATCTACAAACGGAAGTTTTACAATAATATCAAATAATAAAATCTATAAGAAAACCCTTTCGAAATATAAAAAGCAACCAAGCAAAATTATAGGCGTATGTTCTCCGTGACGATTTGATAAAAGACATTGTGTCTGACTTCATTCGTCCTCCACCTCTGGTAATTCATGTGGGGAAGTTGGCCGTTACGTGCGGAGAACAGGTTTGTACTGGTATAGAATCCAGGAACACTGGTTAGGTTAACTGGCCGCCGTTACATGACTGAAATACTGTTGAAAAACGGCGTTAAAACCATAACAACCAAACAAACAAATCATTTCAAAGTGCTATCAAATGCATCGTAAAATTTCCCTTCTTTGAATTTTACGTCACATTAATGGTATTTCACATAGAACATTGAAATGAAATTAACTAATAGTATCTAGTTTCGTAAGTGTCTTTATGTTATAAAAAAAGTGTAGTGCATGTGTTTTCAGCATTTATCAATACTTAATTTTTTCCTAGTTTGATCTTTCCCTAGTATATTTGTTAACCTTTACCCTATTGGCGGCAAGCGATTCTGCCTTTGCGACCAGTACAGACTTAGCTGAACCTGTAGATCCTTGCTGGCTGATCTCGGTCTGCTTTGTTCGCTATTCAGTCAGTAAATTGTCTGTGCTACTATGATACTCCCCAAATTGAAAGATATACTAGTCCATTTTAGAAATATAGCAGGGTAAAGGTTAAAAAAGTAAATAGAGTATAATTTCAATGAAAACAATCATTACAAATTATAAACTGTCATAAAATCAGCGACGTTAACCAGTCGGCCACGGAGGCCCCTTAGTATTGTATTTATTAATACAGTGATTTCTTTATTCAGTGTTTTAAATAACTTTACATTTCCTGCTTTAACTTCCTTCATTTCAGTGTTTGCCTCATTGGCAGAGCAATACACAGAATCAATAAGAAATAGGGTGGTACTATGTATCGATGACGCACTCACTATTATATCACACCAAGAGAATTAAATTGCTCTTAAAAATGCAGTTGACCTGTTCAAGCAGCAGATAGAAGCCATAGAACTGCCTTTACCCGATGGTTTTGAGTTAAGGTACAAACAAGCGCAGAGAGATGCACTGAAAATATTTCTAAAAATAGATAACAGCGGTAAATGTATTTTTTTAATCTTTAAATACAATCTGGTAACCACTGCTTACATACTACCTATTGTCAGTATACAAATTCTTCTTAAAGTATTTTGTTATTCAAAGTAGCATATAGACTTATCCAAGGACTAAAGTAAAACAGAACCAGCCACCTTCAAAGAAAGAGGACCCCTGAAACAAACCATATGCAGTGTATGTGTGACCCATGCACTGAAAATAAAAACACAGACAAAGAAATATAATTATGTATGCAGAGTTTAAACATTGAAAGACAAAATGATTCCACAATTTGGTCAAATCAAAATTTGACATTATAATATTTACGTATTTTGCAGTGGTAAAATTGAGAAAAACGGAAAGAAGTTATTTCAATTTTTTTGCTGCTTTTGGTGTCGTTGGTTACTACAAAGAAAAACACCATGAAATTGGGATTGAAAAGTGTTTTGAGTTAATATAAGGAATAATTTTTGTGTTTTGCTAAATAGTGTGCACATATCACAAAGTGTTAATTATTCTATTATACTGGCTCGTGATTTTTCAAATTTTATACATTCATAGCACCCTAACACGCATGCACGCAAATACTTCCCTATAGAATATTTGTTTTCACTTCTATTTCGGATTTTTGACACCTTTCCTGTTTAACCTAGAATTGTATGCTATTGATTATTTTACAGTCCAGATAAACCATCCAGCATATAGAAAAATGCGCGTTGCCCTTTTTCTTTAAGTATATAATGAACCATCAGCAAGGCTTAACAAAGAATTATGTCACAGTTTATTGAAAGTGCGTTTAATTGCTTCAAGAAGCAAAACACTCTTACCAAAACAACTTTTAACTTGCCAGTATATGCAATTACATAATTAAAGAGTATTTATACGGTATTCAGAATTTAGAAAATATTTGACAGACGCCAAAATCTAATTGAAATTAATTTAAGTTATAGTTTAATGTAATGGGAAGGTTAGGTAGATTGTAGCAACATAATGCCCTTAAGGTTTCTGGTGACCTTTTGAATAGACGTCAGAAATCTTATTTGCTTAATAAAGTTATCGCTGCTTATACATGTAGTATGATAATGTACTAATAAATGATGCTTCTCTTGGGATCATAACCGCTCGTCTGATACACAATAATAAGCTTGTTTGAAAACTATGCGTTTCTGTATTTAATTAAGGAGGGTGTGTGATCTACCATTAAGATATTTATTCTTTGTTATGTTGAAAGAAATTAGTTTCTTAGGCATACAAAAGCATAAAATCACAAAGACACAAAAGCTTAGATCACCGCGCTTGGTTGTATTTCACACGGATTTCTTTACCTACCAGACATTTCTGAGATTAACTAAAATTGAAAAGTATGAGCTATGTTATAAACACATAATATCCCATTAATGTTATAGCAATTTAGGTCTTACAGGTTTCTATGAATACATGATGATATCAGTATTACATGGGCATAAATGTCACGAACAGATCTATCTCATTTTACATGTTGATGTTATTACCCCACCCATTTTGTAATCGAAAAACGCATTTTAAAATACAGAAAAAAAAAAAGATCTGAATGGTTAAAGAATATATTATTGGGCATATTTTGATGATTAAACAGGCGTTACTGATTCAGTAGTAGATTTTTGGTGATATAAAATCGTGTATTAAGGGATTAATTGCACCGTACTTTTGGGAAGATTTCTGTTGGATGACAAAATAAAGTATGATCACGATTGCTTCGTTGTTTAATATGTAGTATTTTGTAATACTTTATTTTTATGTTAAGAGTTTCAATATTTCCCTGGTCTTTTACCCTCATGGGTGACTTTTTGTTTTAACATCAATTGTAGATAGTTTGACTTTTGTTGAAACACCTTTCAATTAATACGTCCTAGTGTATGAGTGACTGTCAAGGTTGACTAACGTTATAAGTCATTTAGTAGCTAGTGACCTTTTAAAGGTACAGTCAAACCTGTCTACAAAGACCACCATTGGGAGAGCCAAAACGGGTCTTTGTTGGGGCAAACAAAACATATGTCTTTAGAGACAGGTGGTCTTTGTTCAGAAGTGGTCTTTAACACAGGTTTGACTGTATATATTTTGTCTGTGCACTAATGCACATCTTCGAATTATACATCTTTCAAAGAAATGTTTACATTTAGGACGAAATGGATACAATAAAAAAGACAGTCGTGGAGAAGAATCGTGCGTATCTTAAAGATATTTGCACAAACGAATTACAAAGCATGTATGATATATTGATCAAACCAAAAGTAATCAAGGGGACGTACGTGAAGTCAGGTGGATATAAAATGTACAGAGAGGATTTTGCGAGGATTAGGGAAAACGTCAAACAGAGGCTGTCCAGAGCTGATTCGAATTTAGTAAGTGCTAAGTTAAACGATATTCATTTCCAACTTAATAGATACACACAAACTAGTGACGAAAAAAAAAATCTGAAAACTACCCGAGTATTGAAAAGTTTACTAGACTGTTTTATACAAAAAATAAAAGTTTAAAACAATTATTATATAGTGGATTATACCATCTCATCTGAAAAAAAAAAGTTCAGTATTTTATGTACGATGTTTTAAAATTGTTTTCGTTACATACATTTATATTTGTTTCAAACTGTTATTTTTTCTTCTATGATCACCTTTAAAGTCAGCATTCGGCGAGGCGGCGTTGTTCGTGGGGTTGGGGGCGGGGGGGGGGGGGGGGGGGGGGGGGGGGAGGGTGACATTCGGCGGGACGACGTTTGGCGGGGCGAGGCGACATACTAGGGCAAGGCGAAGTTCGAAGGGTGCACCATGGTGAAGTTTGTCGTTTTGTCGCTGCGACAGAACGAAAAAACGAAATGGCAAAAATCAATCTCCATAAGTTCAGCAAACAGCAAACTTTCTTTCATAAAAAATAGAAAATACTATTATTACTTGTACTTAGTTGAAATCAGTGAATTTAGTTTAAATACCTTTACTACATAAGTCCATACTTTAACATTTCATTAAGCTGCAGATGAGTGCCCTAGACTTTGAAAGAAGATATCGAAAACAAGATGAAGAAATTTTGGAGAAAGCGAATATGACCGAATCACAAATAAAGGGTAAGAAAAAAACTCTTTCCTTTTAGCTTTCAAACTCTTGTAGAAAACATATACTGTGAAATCTTTTAATTTCGTGGGTACGAAATGTCTTGACTTGGCCCAAAAAGGCTGTTTCGTGATCAGGTGAATTCGTGGATTTCAAATTTTGATAATACAATAAAATGGGTTTGTAACATGTCCGCTTGGATTAAAGTTTCAAGGATTATAAACGATTTGACAGTCGAGTATATGGCATGTATATGTACCTTGTTAACGATGTGTATGTCTTAGATTTAAGAGTATTTAAACATCAAACAAACTCTGTTCTACAGAATTATTTCAATTGGTACATTTTTCACTTTGGTGGGGGTAACTATCAGCCATGACAAGTATTGTTAAAGACGTTGAAGAAAACGATATACAGGACATTAATTCTGAATCAAATGAAACTAGTTGCCCGTAAATTAAATCCCGGCGGTGTCACACTTTCCGCTGAAAACCACCCCAAAAAAAAACAAAAAAAACAAAAAAACAAAAAAAAAAACAAAAAAAAAAAAAAACAGGAAAATAAGAATAAATGAACACGTCCTAATTTAAGAGTCGAATTCAGTTCCATTCGATCATTTAAATGTTGATCTGTTACATCTAAATTCAGCGGAAATGCAAGAACAACACGAAAAACTTGAACTTGAAAAGTCTGAGCTCATCCAAAAAATGGAATTAAAGAGAAAGGAAGAGGCAGAAAAACTAGAGCTTTATAAAGAAGAACTGTCAGCACAAAGGGAACAGGAAAGACAAGAATTAAAAGAAAAATATGAACAAAGCGTACGTGATTGGCAGAAGGGGAAAGAAGATCTTGAAAGCAAACTAAAGGAACAGGCTGATGTAATTTCCAAACTTTGCAAGCAAGCTCAACCTTCGGCGGCAAATACACAAGTTCAAAAGCCTGCCTTGAAGGAAACAGTGTTAAAAACAATGTTTAGCTTATTACCTGTTGTCGGTCCTATAGCAACTGGAATTTATGAACGTTATTCATCAACATGAATCGAAACTCGTTTGTACATAAGCCATTTTACATTAACCAGAAAGTTCCTTTTTACTATAGGTTTTTAAGAAAAACTGAAATTTTTGCCTTGTCGATCATTACAGTACGGCGAATGACATTTTTTAACAATATCAGAAGGAAGAATCTTTATCAGTGGAGGAAATGGAGATATTGAAAGATATAACTATATATCAAACCAGAATTATCAAAACTACAATGGAAGACTAAACAGGGGTGCTGATTACGTTCTTTAAAGTAAAAAGCTTTTAATTTCATTTCCTTTGTGTGCTGTATTCTTACATCCGGAGCTTTATATGATACGTTTGTCATTAATTATTAAAATGTTTCCTACTGTACCTTGTTTCATGCAATTGTCGGTAATTCCTACAAGCTATGTTTCTCTCTCAGTCATTTTCGTCTTAATTTTATTTATTTTTTAGGGGGGAGCAAATATCAGACAATCGAACAAGTTAATTTATATTTTTATAGTAACAGTTTAAAAGCATTTCAATATCAGGTGGCAGTCTTATGCATTTTTCTTTGGTGTAGTTGTTGCTTTAACCATCAAACGTTTTTGAACAAGCCTTGCATCTTGCGAAAACCTTTATATCCCTATGGTTAACTGCACTGCATCTCTTGTTCCCTTTTAATAGGTATATCAAGTTTTTAAAGTATGATGCATATAATTTCAAATTATCTAAGGCAGTTTCTACACACAAAAAAACATGCATAAACATTTCTGATTTTTAATATGCAAGTATACCGACTGGGCAATCGGAAAAAAATGTTCTATATGGAGCAGAAACGAAAAGTAACATCCAGAACAACTTGTAGTTTTCTTGCTATTACCTACTATCTTCGATTAAGTGTTTTCTAAATCCGAGTCACTCTAGTCGGTCTGTATGATTGACTACATGCTTGTCTTGCCTTTGTTTTAGGGGAATTTCATTGCGCTGGTTTTGTATAAATGAAAAACTAAGATAAATATTTTGTATTTAAAAAATAAAAGTTTCCTCTAAGTAGAACAAGGGGACTCTAAGGTTGTAATAACCTATCTGAACAAAAGTATACATGCATTTAATAATATTTACATTCGCCCTATCGTTTTCCATTGAAAAAGTGACGTTAATTTCGTATGAATACCACAAAGGAAAGGCGCAAAATTGACGTCATCGCTTCCAAGTGATAACGGGGCTTTAGCAAAGAAATCTGTTTACGCAAGCAATAAAAATCAGGTGAACGATATAGGGTCATCATTGTCCTCTTGTCCATAAAACATAATGGAATTTGTAACATATTCCTTATCATATACGTTTTTAATTGCATGCATTTTATAGTTATGTCAACAGATGTTTCCTTTCATAAAAAGTGGCAAAAATAGGTATAACATTTAAAGTTATCAAACATTTATTAATAGAATACAGTCTCCGCTTCTCACTATTTGATACACTTGTAAGGTAGACTGACTTTCCAAAAAGCAATGACCCTTGTTTACTGGAAAAATACTGTAATAATCTCATGGTCATTAGCCCCAAATTGTGCTAATAAAGACATAAATCCTTTTCCCACTGCCAAGAACAAGAGTAGTCTCGCAAGAAGTGACAGGTTAGAAATGCTGTTCTAATATGTTATTCTTACATTGAAAACAGAGACATGTGATACCTTCTATCCATCAGTCAAAATTAATGAAGCCGGTGTCGGTGTCAAACTTTTCCATATTTACCGTGAGGTGTTATGTTAAAATCCTGCTATCGTGAGATAGGCGATATGTACGTCTGTATTGCTGTTGCTATATGAAAACATAGCTTTAAGTATCACCTCATGTTTTAATCCTTTGAAAACAGGGACCGGTTTTAGTGTTTATAAGAATTATGAGACCAAGTTATTTTGGAATCGGACATTGCTATGCCTTAACAAAATAATTTTAATGCACAAATTATTTCAAGGGATTCTAATGAAAAGATGTGCAATTCGATACTATACTCAAACGCAAAAGAATGTGTGTTTTTTTTTAAATTTGAATATTCTCAGTTCTAAAAGAGGTATCCGTCTACAAGTTGCAAGATACTTTGCCCGAAGCATGTACTATTCATCATCCTTCAATTTTTTGATAAAAACTGGGTGGAGTTAAGATAACTAGCGATAGTGGAGTTGTGCACGATTTGCACATGCTGCCCATAGGAAACGTACATGTCAACAAAAAACGTGTTTTTTTTCTCAGTTTTCTTATACATTTGGTGAAAGGAAAAACACATTAGATTTTAAATCTGTGCTGTAATAAAATGCCACGACTAAGTGAAACTCAGCGAATTGAATCATTAATAATGCTTCAACGGAGTGACAACGTTATTTACGTCAACATAACGTTTGTGTGCCAAAGTAATGTCATAATTATTTTGCACCAGCAATTTCAGCAAACTGGTCGAGTTGCTGTACGCCATAGATCCAGCAGACCTCGGGTGACAACCGCTAATCAAGAATGGAATAAAATTCCTCGTGACGTCATTCTACTGTTACGTTAGGTCTTAAGGTTGCCATATCAATGCTTGAATAAATAGTAGAGGTGGTCACACACAATAATTAAACAAAATAATGTTTAAGAAACAGACAGCTTTTATATCATCTGACAAGAAAGAGATTAACCACTTCCGTTGTAGATCCCTATTGGCTTTGAATAGCCAAGAGTCCCCATAAATGTCAAAAGTTTGAAAATAAACAAAACACCTCAAATTAGCCATAAACTGCACAAAATTATGGTACCAAACATGGCATACTTTTAGACAACATAATCTACTTCAGTTGACGAAAATCTGAGTGCACACTTTCTTTTGCGTTTGAGTATATTATATTTCGGAGAATATAATGATAAACAAAGTACATGTAGTTATGAACTACTATATTTTCAAATTACTTTGGAAATTGCGAACATAATACAAAATTACAAAAAAAGGGTGAACCACAGCTTCTTCTCTGTTTAGTTGATTGGAAGTGAAACGAATAGATGTAAAATTGAAATTACTGTAATTTCATCAGTGAGATAATCTAGAAATAATGTAAATAATAAATTTGCTTTTAACTTTATAACTAAACATAAAATTCATCACATACAATAAACATTAAAAAGAAATGACAATAAGTAAAAACAGTTCATATGCCATCTATATATCACCTTCTACTTTAAATTATTTGCAAATGCTACCGTCATCTGTATTTGACGAAGAACGAAACATTCTCAGAAAGGCAATTGCTACCATTAACGATCTGTGTTCAATAAAACTACGTCTATGTCCCATTATTTATTACAAATGTATGGGAAATCGAGGCTAATTGAGGTTATTTACATTACGCAAGCGACGCGACTGAAATCGGACTGGATAAATTATAATGAATAGTATTTCGTATAGGGTTCATGACATATTGTACAATGCTGTAAATGCAAATGCGTATGTCTGCGATTGACCGTCGAATGTTCGGTGAGGGTTGAACTAGAATTAAGTGAATAAAAATTCAGAATTATTGCAATTTTACAATTAGTACAAACTTGTAAATTATATAGAATGTAGTTTAAAAACTTTATTCCGAGCACCATATGTAATATATTTACTTTATTACCATCATCTTATGATGTAAGAATTTGTGACCCGACAGAATTGGTTTTATATGTGTATGCACAATTTATAGATATTGGTGTTGATATTGAATGTGCTAAGGTCTGCTATCAAACAACGTTGGTAAATGTGCGTAAACTGGGGACAAACTTCACAATTATTTATAGTTCAAAATAAAATTTTTAAAACTATCGTTCCTTACAAAAGCAGTAGACGTTCACGAACCTTTATTGAAAAGTAGAGAGATCTGCAATAATGCGTGTACAATTATATGTTAATTGAGTCTTTTGGACTTGTGAATGAAGTTGAATAGACGTTCTTTTCTATTGTTGTCTTAAAATCGACTTCTGTAGTACTGAAAGAGAGAGTTAAATTTCTGTACTTTCCTTCAAAAAGATAATATATGTATAACTCCTAAACGTTGATCGAAGCAAATTTACATGGCAATTTCCGTATTTGTTGTAAAGTCCTTGGTAGAAACAAACACAAAACTTACATATTTTCGAAACATTTACAGCTGGTAGATTTAGACAATGTTCAATGGTACACGTGAAAGGTATTTCTTTCTGTATTTATGTTAGAAGTAATATTTTCTCTCATTTCTTCACGATTCGTCACGGGCATGATTAATCAATGTACGATTATCGTAATGAGTAAGTTTCAGATCACTTTACGTTTTTAAATTTTGTAGACGAGTGTATCATTTTCCCTAATAAATTGTTTCTGTCTAAACCCTAATCAAGCCTTTGTTACTTTATGAATTTTTTGTTACTTTGCACTTATATTTGGTTTAGGCTTCGATGGCTAATAATTAGTTAATGAAATACTTTCTATTCTATTTCATTCTGTTCTATTATATTCTTTGCTACTATCATATCCTTAGTTACATTATGCTGACTCATGTAAAATATAGACAATGCAACGTTAGATCGTAGGTAACTCAATGTATCTGTGCAGCACACTCAGTCTTCTATTACAACCAAGAGAGATAGTTTCTTTCACATGAAAAAATCCACACTCCTTCCCAGGACAACTGATTCGGAGTCAGCGATCTTAACCATTCAGCCAAGGAGGCCTCAGACACTTTTGATTTCTTTCATTGCTAAGGTAAGTTTATAGCAACAAACTCTTTTTAGCATTTTAAACAGAGGTTACTCATTTAAATGTTTTATAAATCTGTTCCATTATTCTCTGGAAGGTTAACATAGTTGCACATGTCTCTTTTACTTCGTCTTCGCCACTAAAATAAAAAGATTGTAGACAATTAGCATTACGATCGATAACAATTACAATGCCAATTGTAAAAAAATGATCAAGACTAAATATTCTTGGTGCAGGTTCTTGCATTTAACATATTTAAAAATGAACTTAGCGGATAAACTATGCATTAAAATCTTTGTATTTTATAAATCATACCTGATATTCAGAATTTTCGGTTCCATTACATTCTCCATATTCTCGAACTTAATATCCGCCTTGCATTCTTCTCCTGTTTCACAGTCTTTTGCGATAACAGCTAGTTGGGTTCCTCCATAAATCATCGAAACTTCAATACCTCTGCGTTTCCGTCTTCTGGGAAAATGTACTTCAATGTAACCAATATATTTACACCCTTCGTCAGTAACATACTTTAGATCTGTAAACTCGGATTTGTATATCTTAACCTTCATAGTTGTTTGGTATTCATACATCGTCCAGTATACCAGCGATTTTCTTTCAGCATTAAGTGTAACGGACTCTCCTTTCCTTACGTGTTTATCGAATATATCCTTGCAAAAGATTTCACCCGTTTGTTCATTCGTCCATTTCTTCTCGGAGTCGTGGACATTTTCATCAAATCGAACATTGGTTTCTATTCCGAATGTCCATCTACTTATCCTGCCTCTAAAGATCAAAGGGTCATGTCCAAATATCACAGCGCCCTTCAAAACTGCCTGGAATGGTGATGTAGGTGATACAACTTTTACCGCTGGGAAATCTCTTCTTGTCTGTTCTGTGATGTACCCTCGAACAATAGATGACTGTGAAAACCCCCTACAAGGACAAGATTTGAGCAGACTCTCATTTCCTCTTTGTCGAGTTGACATTTAATTATCTCATATATACGAGCACACGTTTCATCGAAAAGAACTTTCCTTACATAGTTCGACTCGAAGGAGAATTCCATATCTTCAAAGCTAAAGCAGTGGTCTTTTTCTGCCTTCTCCATCAGAGTTGTTTTTTTACTGATAAGTTTATCCTTAATTGCTTTAGGAACATCAAGCTGTATGTATTCATCTTCTGGAGCATCGGTTCCAGTAGCTATCTTCTTCAACTCAAAATCCTTTTCCATTTTAAACATTTCCACAGGTCTCGAACTTTGAAAGATTTGTCGCCAACCGTCACCCTTAAAACTTGACATACTTGAAAGAAACTATAGTTGATATTTTGCCTTCCAATAACCTGTCCCGTAGCAGTTACGACTTCTTTAAGAAACCCATTTTCTAAAACCTCTAAAGCAGATAAATCGGCAGTGAGGCCTACACGTTGATAAATACATACATGTATAAAGTAACGATTAACTAGCATTATCGTAGAATCACATTATCTTTAGCTAATAATTTCCGCCGAAATGTTTTCGAATCAACTTTAATTGCATGTATAGGGAATAGATCCAACCGATTTTCGTTGCGAAGCGACAAAAATCGGGATCGATCATTCTACGGTAACATGCGATATACCGAATGAGATATATACTATCGAATTAAAAAAGTTTCCTTCCGGCACGTGCACAGAGCATCAGACTTCGGATTTTTCGGAGGATTCACTTTTCCCTTGTGCATATTAAGCGTCCACATAGCTTTTTCCGAACCGCAACGTCTTGCACATCAGTACAAATATGGGCAGTGTTGTTTTTATTCCAAACTCTACCTTTAAACTGATAAGGAATCAATGCTGTCATCAGACAGACTTTTTAAAAAGTCGGATTGAGGCAGTGCCTTTTTTCATATTATTTTAGTAGTTTATAGCAGGTTGCTGTAAGCTTAGCAAAACTGAGTCATACACTAAACCCAAAACAGACCGAACAAAGCAACTAACCCGTCATTTGTTATTTTTCCAATGTCATAGAAATGACTGAAAGTATTTTCTTTAATCTAGCATACAGTTAGAACAACATGCCTTTGGAGACATAACATAATTTCAACAAAATCAAACAATGATTTATATATACAGATTTATTTATTTTACGACTTCAAACCATTTTTGAAAATCCACAAAAAGTCTAGAATTTATTAACTAGAGACAAATATAATGCGGAAAGACAATGACTGATAAAACAAAATAACGTCGTTGTCGTACCAGTACCTAACTAGGAGATGCTTTTGTAAGCGCATGTTGCATTACGTGAATTACGTCACGCACCCGATATGAAATTCAGGTGTCAGGGTATGGAAAAATATTGACGTTTCCGGTGCCAGTGTAACTTAACGGGGAATAAAGACGAGTATGTAATAATGATATTTATTAATCTAGAATTAATGCATTTTTTAAAACGCGGAACCGTGATAATAAAACGAATAATTTATTAATTACCTCCAAGGTCGGCTACAAGGAACGTTTGACCTGTAAGTCCCAAAGTACCCATGTTGTTATTCTTCCCCTGAGGTAGAAACATACAATAAACGGCAGCCGATTCCGGTTCATTGGCTATCAAAAGGTTCTTGTGTTTCATATTACACTACAAAATAAATAAATACGAATTTATATCATTTGCAAACAGAATACATCGAAATCTAGACCATATTTTTCTGTTTATTAAAATGTGAATTCTGATATGGACAAAATGTTCTCAATACGTATTAAAACATATTAATCGGTGTATACAAAGAGATATTTTGTCATTTCTGTGCCTAATCGCGGTAACAATTAATTTTTTGTTAAATCTTCATTCTAAAAATAAACCCTATATTTCGTTCTCTATATATCAGACAAACTCAAAATGATCTGTTTGACGTATGTATTGCTTCGATCTTCATTGCAATATTACATGTATGTTTTGTCTTTTAAGATCATAACAATACTGACAAAAATATTCTGTATTTTTACATATTATTAAGTAATAACAGGATAATTACTTATTAAGTAATAACAGGATAATTAGAAAGATAGTCAATTATGTGTTTTCTGAAATGCTGCTGAGAAAAGAAAAACCTGACGATTGCTGCTTCTTGCAATACTCGCTATATTGAAAACAAATAGTTTTGATAATTTAACTCTGTAATAACTGTACACAATATATATGCACTTGTTATATCTTAAATTCTAGAAAGTAGATCCCTCGGAAGAACCGAGAACGAGGCAATCAGTGAAAATCGCAGACTCTGTTTGATTGAATATGTCCATGAAAAATGGAAAATGCAACACTGCCCACGCCCCCTAGCACTGGCTTAAGCAGTATTCAATCGTCAAATCTAAATGAATTGAAATCAATGATCTCGATGAACCAGAAAATATAACAAAACTGAAATGAAGTCGGGGCGACTTTTTTACGGCCGCTACACAGCACTAATGTCTTCACACCCGCTGTTGTGAAGTAAATAAAATCGGGAAAGTAGATCCCTCGGAAGCACCGAAAACAAGGCAAACAATGAAAATTGCAGACTCGGTTTGATTGAGCCTGTTTGTGTTTGTTTGTTTGTTTGTTTGTTTTGGGTTTAACACCATGAACAAAGCAAACAGTGAAAATTGTAGACTTTGTTTGATTGAGTCTGTTCATGAGCAATAGACTAAATGAGTTCGTCTCAAGCCACTGCAATGGAACGTGAGTGATGTGATACTTGTAATTGTCTCTTAATATGATTACAGACCCTATGAAATCAGGTGAATTACGCTTCTATTATATACCGCTATTTAACATTTGACCTAATTGTTAAGTTTGCTAAACGGTCAATTGGATACCTATCAAAACCTCTTCTTAATTTAAATTACTGCTTGTTTGGTTGTTTAGGCAACTAAGAACATATTCTTAAATAATATTTTTTAAGTGTAACATTCCTTAAAACTGCATTGTACTGATACTTTAATTTTATCCTTTGATTAACACATAAATATAGAACTATCTTAACCTATTTTATATACTTAATATCAATGTTGATACCATTTCTGCTGCCTCCCGCATAAAGTTCCTTGCTTCCTCAGACCATATTGCTGGCACCGTAACTACCCATAGCGTCTTTTCCGTAGGCTCTTGAATGGTTGCAGTAAAATGGTCCTTTAAGCCCTTTATTAACATTGACATTACAATAATAAGCGGAACATGCTGTCCAAAATGGTCCTCGGCGTCCATAGATCTGCTGAATTTCTTTCAGAAAAAAAACAACAAGGAAATATCATGACAGATACTTTGTTAATGTAAATTATACAACGAAAAGGATGTCATACATCTAGATCAAAACGAAAACTCAAAACACAACTCTATGTTTTGTTATTACTCATTTTATAAATAGCTGTGTCCAAAATCTCAGAATGCTTAGATCTACTCTTTCAACTGCGCAAGACATTTATTTTGACTAAGTGTCTTAAATTGTTGATAAAGTTCAAAAGAAATTAATTCCTTTCCTTGTAATGTTATACGATATGACATAGTTTTCTTTATGATATGTCTGACTTTGCATTAGTAGTAGTTTTCTCTTCCGGATCTGAATTCTAGAGGAAATCGCTGTCAGTTGTCCCGTTAGTTTACATACAGAGATGACTTAATCGTACGCTGATCTTTATTGATCATTTTTCTTTTATTTCTATCATCCTGTTTTGTTACAACGTCAAATAATTTTGTGAATTTACGGCGGTCTACAGTTTATTTTTTCCATACAATTTAGAGAGTCTTTCTTTTGGAAACGAGTTCCCTAATATATCGTATGTTTAATTTATATATTTATTTAGCATATGTACGCTCATATTCAAATATCTTTTTATCGGGTTAAAATATATTTAGTAAGTATGTATATATGCCCCAAACTTACGTCAAGATAAAGAAAATGCTTGAATTCTTTGAAGAAAAACCATTTTCCTATTATCTTTTTCGTTTTATTCTTCTTTAAGATATGCTCGTAATTCCTTTCAGCCTTATGTCCGAATCCCGTTAGTTTGTAATTGTTTGCAATTTGTTTAAAATCCTCAAACGGCCTTTCTCTCTTGATCCTCTCTCGTTCGTAGCTATCCTGCGTGTTAGAATCCCCTTCCAACAATACACAGGAAGAAGTCTTGTGAAGCTACCTCAATATAGTAAATTATATTTTATTAAGCGATATAAAATATGCTCCGTTCATAAAATTTGCTTATTACTTTCCTATAATTATAGTATTATTGTTTGCCGGTACTGGCAAATTAAGATTTCATTTTCTGTCAGTCGAACTATTAAAATATTTTCCCTGTCAAACTTAGTCCGCCCTTAGATAAGGAAAACTTTGTCCAAAATGTTAGGGTGGACGAAGTTTGACAGCGTAAATATTTTAATAGTTCAGGTGTTGTACAGGTAGAAAAAGAAAAACTAAATTGGCAATGCAGACAAAACTAAGTAAAAGACCATACTTTATACGAGTGTAATAAAACAGTTTTACATATGAATCTAATATATTTAAGAATGCAGCGATATTAAAGAGACCCAATGCCCATCTTTCACTTAAATATTTTTTCTTTAGGTATATACTTTCAATTGTAAATTATAAGTATAAAAATTGTTGTTTCTACAGAGCAGAGCTACATTCAGAACTAAATAACATGCAGTAACAGACGACTGTTAAAAAAAACATCCCATATATAGTGGTAGTGCACATTTATACTGTATGCATTTGTAATGTTTTCTGTGTACAGAGCGTGTACAAAGCGTATACATGTACTATTTTAAGAATAGTACTGTTAATATACATAAATACATGTACCTATAAGTTTTTCGTTTACATAAGCTATACGTAGTAATAATTATTGTTCATATCTTCAAATATAAAATATGGGTCTAGTATACCTTTAAAAGTGTTTACAATGTTGACAAAGCGCCTAGCAGTACAAATTAACATTATCAAGTATCATTAATATATGCATGAAGCAAATTGCAACGGTTTACCTGAAGAGCGCCTGAATCCCAGTTGGTATTGAACTGCACATTGCTTCTGTTACAATAGTCATACCTCGTTTGCCATGCATACCCAGAGTATGTACTGCCAATGTCCAGTGCCACAACTAAATCTGGTTCTTTAATAATGGTCTGTAAAATCAAATATTTAGTTTTGGTTTTGGTGAGATGCATTTAAAAATAGAAAAGGATACTCCATAGGCCGATCAACATGACAAAAGTGAACATCTTACATGCTCAGTTTGATTGAGCCTTTTCATGGACGGTAGTGGAAATGCATGTTACCATCCACGCCCGCCCGGGTTAAGCTTTAACCTCTATGACACAATGTTAGGTCATACGACGAGGAAGACCTCAGGTGCCCCTCCCGGCATTATATCCGGCACTGGCTGGTACATAGCTACAGCCTTTTTAAGACAACTTTTTTGGTTCCTTAAAATAAATTCTACACCTAATGCTATGTTTCAAGTCCAGGGCTGAAAGAGGCAAGTGTTGACTTTCGTATAACTGACTTTGGCTGATTTCTTGAACCTTCAGTTAATACTAACGATTCCAGTCAATAAAAAAAATTTTGTAACATACTTTGACAGAGATATCAGCAAAATAAATCAAACAAAAATGAAACTAATAAGAAGATCCTATGGAAGAATAACGTGCCAACAAGTAAAATTATAGCAAACTCGTTTGTTCATGTGAAGTAAGAAAATCCACTTGCATCCTCTTGCACGAGCCTAATCGGAATTCTGATATCTAAATACATTTAATAGTACATTGCGGATTGGATGGCTATAGAGAGAAAAATGCTGAGAAATAACAGAGACCTGCACCAAATTTTCGATTTAAGTGAGTTATCGAAATTTCCAATGAATCTCTTTTCGTGCACGCGAAACAAAAATATGACGTCATACATATGGTGGCATAACAAAAAAGAAAATTTATGATTGCTGAATAATTTCAGATGACAACGTCCTCGAAAACGATGTTTAGATTATAGACTCGCCCAAAACGTGAAAATAATGGGCACAAAACAAAGTGAAATTTAGAGACGGGATGTGAGGTTATGGAGCGCGTCCCGAGCGGTACTTGAGTGAAAATAAACTTCATAAGGGACTGCAGTCTGCCTACAGAATGTTTCATTTAAATGAATCGGCTTTAATAAAGGTACAGAATGACATCCTCGCATCTCTCAACCAAAAGTCTTTAACAGTCGCCGTGCTACTCAATGTGTCTCCAGCTTTTGACACGACTGACCACCAAACACTGTTACATCGGCTAGAACATCATTTTCGAGTCACAGATAAAGCACAAGCATGGATGTTGTGATATCTGATGTTGTGCTTTCAAACTGTGTGAGATGATGGGGACATGTCGACGCATATGTTGATGGAATACAGTGAGCCCCAGAGATTAGTACTTTACCTGTTTTATGTACACTAAACCCGTTGGTGACTTAGGTAGACTTCTTGGACTGCTGTCATTTCTACGCCGATGGCTCTCAACTATACCCGTCCTTTAAGCCAATAGAAGCTGCGGTTAGAAGTAAAGCTTTGCGTGGCGTTGAGAGTTGTCTGGCAAAAATTCTGATATGTTATTAACATCAAAGTTTAACTTCAAGTATTGAGGACATCTAAGTAAAGGTCGATGACTCTGTGATAAAATCAACAAAATGTGCTAGGAATCTTGGCAAATAACAAGCGGTTACGGAACTACATACGGAGTAACATTACATATTGAACTCCCCTCGTACAAACTTCGTAAAATTCTAGGGCATAGCCATTTCCGACCATTATTTATTTAAACAATTAAACGCTTTTTTTTTGTTTTTTGTTTTTTGCTAGAGACTATAACCGAATTGTCCTGAGACACATTGTTTTGAGACCTTTTACAGTTGGTTATTACACTTTCCTCTTTAATTGTACGTTGACGTGACGGCTCTTAAATCCCACTCTGCTGACGGATATTTTTGATATTTGTCCTCCGCGCTGCAGCTGCCACGTCGTGCTCTTAATGATATTCCCTAAGTACTCTGCCTTCTGCAAATTAATTTAGTACACATGTTTCTGTTACATGGGTTTTGATTTAATATATATCTAAACATGAGTATATTCTGTTTTACGATGTGTTCATGTGGTAACTGTTTCATGTGTTAGGGTCTTGTCATAATCATATAGGAACATGGTAGGACTTAAAGCGTGAGGTTTGGCGAAAGTGAATTAGTTTAAACTCGAAAGTGGTGTTTTTGCCACTGACCGTACCAAGGTGGTGTCCTACTGATTTCATGTTTGTATTTTGTAAGCCAATGGAGCAGTAGCGTATGCAGAAGGAACCAGTAATCATTTATTATGTCAAATAACCGAGATGCACCTCTTAAGGAACTAACATTACCCAAGTTGGAATTGATAGTAGCCGCCATTGCTGCACATCTTGCAAATCCCATCTTACAGTCCATTGCTAGTGTCAGTACATTTATGGTCGGTGAGTCAGATCGTATTATATTGGCTTGATACCTAAACCGGAAGTGGAATATTGTCCAACAAATGACAACCCTGTCGATCTGTTACCCGTAGCAACTTCCTGTATCTACTGAATCTGTTGATATCTTGTATGTTATTACATACTTATTATTAATTCCAACGATGGTGTTTTTTTGATGAAGAATATGTTTGCATGTTACAGCTGTAATTGTCGTATTGCAGTTCTGCTGTTGTAGTTACACACGGCACTGTCGGTTGTCTCCCACTTCAGCCATTTGTAAGGGTCATGTAACTACGAAGGACCTTTCAACCAGAGTTCACTGTTTCAATACTCTAAAGATGCTACGCCACATGTACGCAGCATGCATTATGCGGTCCATTTGACAATTGCAGATCACGACGAGGCTCATTTAATCTTGAACCACTCACTTCACGAACTAAAGCATGCAGACATGATGTAGATCAGAAGCTGCCATAAAAATCGCAAACTTGGACTCCTAAGGTACTTATCTACCTTTTGTAGTCAGGAAGCTACGACTATTCAAAGATGACATTGGAATTATTTGAAGTGGTGCCCTTTATAATTTATAATGCACCACTTGATGAGTGGACCGAATTTCGCTATCTACTTCAGCCCAAATACCCCTTCACACGACAACCTATTCAAGATGCAAACGAGAGAGTCAACTTTATGTTAGAATTAGTGCTACTATCATCCACTTGCGTCAGAAGTTATGAATACGAAAGATCCATCAGGCTGTGCAGCGCATAATCAGGGAGCAAGGTCAACGAGAGACAGTATACTGCATCTGACCCATCGCCGTATGTAAGGAAGTAAAAAGCTGAAGTGAGTCGAAAGCTTTTGCCTGCCTTTTTACATGTACTTCTACTAGAGTCGTCCACCTCGAAAATGTACATAATCTATAAGAGGAACCCTACATGACAGCATTCTGAAGATTCACTAGCCAAAAGTCACTCCTCATTACCATGATTTCGGACAAAGCCCCGACGCTGCCTCACGTAATACAAGAGAGTTAATGAAGTCCAAAACTGTTCGTGAAACCCTCAACAACGAAGAAACTGTGTCCATTCATCCTCAAACGAGCTCTTTGGTTTGGTTGTTGGTGGGGACGGCTAAATGGACTTACTAAAAACCTAAAAAAAGTTCTAGGTCGTTCATTTGTCACATCCGACGCTCCGAGGAATCAATGGAAGCTTTGTATTATCAAGGACCTGAAATGATGGCCTTACACTGGCTGCGATGTTTCATACCAGGAACGGACACATGGCTTTAAGACCTGTAGTGAAGTTGTGCCAATTAGAATCAATTTCACACGATGAACCCTTACAGTAAATCAATGACAAATTTTGCATTTATACAATTTAAACTTTTAGCGGCCCGGAGAATGTTGGGAAGTGTAGGCGTCAAATATAGTGCGTTCCTGCCGGCTCGTCGACGTAGGTTATGTCATTGTATTAACATTGTATTACTTCCGACAATAAAAGAGTTGAAAATTATTATTATTATTATTATTATACCCGATTTATATAGCGCCCTTTTCATGATAAACACAAAGGCGCTTTACAGCAACTGCAGCCGCACAGGGCGCGAAATCATCCTCTACTAGTACAGACACAGAGCGATCTGACCAGAGAGACAGGGCGAGATAAAGCCCCCCAGAACAGACAAAGAGAATTTTTTCAGATACAGACGTGTCCGGCTAACTTAGCCTAGCTCTTTTCGAATAGACAGTCAGTGGTTTTTTATCGTGCCCGTTGTATAGCACCGATACACGCGAAGCCGTCTTTCCTGGGAAGAAGCAGCACAGGCCTCTAGTTAGGTGGGAGACACTCAAAAAGCATCTTAGAAATTGCCAGTGCCTGGACCGGGATTCGAACCCCGGACCTCTGGATTGACAGTCAAGCGTGTTACCACTAGACCATCGGTCCACCAACACAACGCATTATTCTTCAATCCATCCTTTAAACATTCTGCGTGACAATTAAATGCTGGAACCAGCCAGAGCTATTTCAACAGAGTTAGTAGAATACAGCTCTTCTAGAAGGCAGGCACGACAGGTAGATATTAGACTGATAACAACCTAAGACCCTGAACTGAACTCGTTCAGTGCTTTTAGTAGATAAAAACAGATAATGTTTGTGTACTTTTATCTGGTCTATTGTAAACTAACTATACCAGATATGAGAACAAGTCAAAAAGTGTGTTATTGTGCGTATCAGATTTATTTAATGTTAAAATGTTTATCAGTAGTAACGACAACGTCTGTAAAATCTAACCGAGCTCGAAAAGCGATATACATGTACATTAAGTTTAAACTGCTATGAACTACAATAAAACTACTTTAAAACGAGGCAATTTACAGTCATATTGACAAGAGACGAAATGCACTCAAGTCATCTATATTCATTCCATTTTTGCAACTTGTATGCAAATAATTTGATGCATATCTATTATCATTAAATAACTCGGATTCACCTGCTTTTGGTTCAAAGTTTCCTGACATTTATGAAATTAAACTTCTTTTCAACAATACATTTTTCAACATCATAACAAACAAACATTTTATTCCATTACAAATAAGTTCTCAATGTGTGAATCCTGTACTATGTGTTAGTTTTTTTTTGTATTTTTACAGTTGTAGTTCATTTCAATATTTCGGAAATGTACAATAATAGATAATTTTCAAAAGTAAAACATTCTATCCAAAGTATGTAATTCCTAACCTTACAAGGTTATACATAGTTGTCTGAAATGAGAGAAAACTACTTACGACCTCCATTTTCGTTTTCCTTAAACTTAATTGTGAACGTGATAAAAACACAAATAGGTTAAACTAACGAGAGGTTTCATAAATGTTACATTCAATATAAAACATTTGAAACAAGAAATATCATTTAAAAAGAAAGTGGGGGTTGGTGGGGATTTAATGTATTGACAATACTGGATTGCAGTGTGTGTGTGTGTGGGTGTGTGTGTGTGTGTGTGTGTGTGTGTGCGTGTGTTAGGTTCTTTAAGTTGGCTTAGTCAGCTACGCCGAAATAAACCTTAGTAAGTGGGTTACTGATAGCGTTTAGAACATTTCATTTATTCAGCCAATATTTTAAACATAAGACAGACATCAATCTAAGATGTATATTAAGTAGATAGATAGGTAGGTAGGTTTAGTAGATGGTAGGGTTAAACGATTGATGAATGAATATGATATATAGTGGTGTTACGTAGACACGCTATATAAGATAGTATAAATCTGTGAGATCGATATCTCATTTCGCGTCAATATTGCTATTAGTATCTAAGTGATTATGTACAAATTAAATCATTAGGCCGCAGCGATTGTCACGAAGGTGTTAGAATTGTGTTTATCAACAAATGAAATACATTTGTAAGTGTTAAGAATTAATCGTTGTACGCTTTAGCCCTTGAACATGGCATTGTAAATACAAACATACTTACGTCTCTATAACTTCAAACAGACAAACAGTTTCTAGAATTTGCATATTTGCGAGTGATTATTGACACCATGTTGTCATCTGAAATATTTATGTTTTAGCGTGCGCTGCTTGACCTCAAAGGTCAGAAACAATCAAGGCCTTGAAATATGTACCTCGCTTAATAGCGATTGATAAAACTGGCTGGTAAAAGACATTATATACATGTAGCTATATCTTACTCTAAGCTGTCACCAATGACAAATATTTTAATATATTTATATATATAATATTTATATATAATAAGAAATACATATATGTAAATAGTTTTAATCAAATAAGATTATCGTCCGTTTTGATCAATTCTGTAACGTTCGACGTTTAAACTACGGCTACCCACAACCAAAACAACCTAAAAAATACAAACAATAATCACTACCTACATTTCAATCCGAATTAAGAACAACTTTACTAATGCTCCTTGTATGCTGTTGTATCTATATTCAGCAGAAATACAAGAACAGCATGTAAAAATCAAACTGGAAAAGTTCGAGCTAATACAAGAAAACAAATCAAAAGTGGAAGAGGGTAGAACAATCCAGAGCTTCACAAGGAAAAACTGTTGGCACAAAGGGAACAGGAGAAACAAGAATTAAAAGAAACGTATGAACAAATGGTACTGGATTGGCAGAAAAGAAGGAAAAATCTGGAAAGTAAAGTAAAGGAACAGGCTGATGAGATTTCCAAATTTCGCAAGCAACAAAGTCCATTTTCGGTGGCAGAATCGCAAATACAGAAACCTCCGTTGAGTAAAACAGTGTCAAAAAATATGGTGGGTTTGATTATTCTTGCCGGTCCTATAGCGACCGGGATTTACGAACGTTATTCATCCACATGACCACATGAAGTGATTCCACTTTGTTTGCAAGCAGAGGTACATTAAACAAACTCATTTTACTACTACGTGTTCATGAATAACTCAAGGAGAGCGGTATCTAGTGGATAATGTGTCGGCCGCTCAATCCCGGTTCGAGCCGCACTGTGGTCACGACCATGACTTCTCATATGACACCAGTACTGGTTTTTTCCAGGAAACGGACTCGAGAGTGGTTCCAGTAGGCTTAAAGCTTTCATCACAATCAAGCAAACATAAATTAGTATAAACTAAACTCGTAGAATGTAATAGAACAAGTGTCTTTAACAAACATGATAACCGTTCGCCTATTAGAGGTTTGTGAAAGCAATTTCAGAAGAAGACATGTTAACTGAAAACACGATTAAAGAATCAAACCTGTATCATTAATTTAGTGATATGACATATATGAAGTGCCTATTATGTAGTTTCAAATACATTACAAACCTTAAAAGTCCCTATCATTTGACGTTTAATTTTAGGTCTGCTGTATTCCTATAATCCGTGGCCTTTTTATGGTCTGAGTTTGTGCGGATATATGTCACATTTTTAATAAATTTATAAATGTTTTACCACTGTGGTACTTATTCATCAGGCACTATCCGAGTCAGTACTTTTCAGTTAAATTTCAAAAAATGCCAGGACTATGAACGAGTTAATTTATTGATTTATTGTTTGAAAGAATTGCACAGTTTGGAGTCAGTATTATGCCTTACTATTCAGTCGGTGCATACGTTACAGTGTTATTATTACGGCATATATGATCAACAAAACAGTTGTAACTAATTACATCAGTTATGACACGACAAGTCCACTAACCCAATAAGATTAGTTTCGAAGCTGCTCTATATAGACACCCGTATTGTACAACACATTCGCACTGGTTGAACATTTGCATATATGATCAAATCTCGGTTATCATGTCTCACAAATCAACCAGAGCATTTTAGACTTTTTAACTGATTGGAACCAGAGAAGCTATATTTGCTCACTCTGTAACTTAACTGGATCTCAAGGATACTCTGAATTTTTAGAGAAAGTTTGCATTAAGGGATATAATTAAATCCAGAACAGTTGACTTTCACATACGCGAGATCATGTTCGCATTATCAATTATCATAGTATGTAAAGATAATTTATACGAACTTGCCACCACCACTATTAACCAGACAAAGTACGGCAAATTATTTAAGCGCCTAGCAGTACAAACGAGCGTGCACATGCAACAAAGCCACTGACCCCCCCCCAAAAAAAACAAGTGTCAATGCTGCTTTATACACATCCGAATCATACTACTCATTCGCACTGGTTCAACATTTGTGTATGTGCTCAAATAACTTTTATTAAATCTCAGAAATCAGCAGGTACAGTTTAGTCTTTTTAACACATTTGGACCAGGAAAGCTCTATTTTCTCTTTCTCTCTAGAAGTTAAATGAATCTCAAAAGATACACTGAATTTATATAGATAGTTTGCAATAAGGAATATAAGCAAGTGCAAAACAGTTGACTTTCTCATACATATATATATATTGTTAACAAATATAATGCTGTTAATATACATAAATATACATATATCCAACGAACGTATAAATGTTTAACAATTCAGATATCATTAAAGTTCTTATTTCTATTGTATCTATAATATGTACTAGTACCTCAACACCTATAAACACTTTAACCCACTTTTATTCAAATTATGACATAATTTTGTTACATATGTACTTAACATTGTTTAAAAAACAAAAGGAATATTGTTACTTCCTGTGCTGATATAAAGTGTTCAGCGGTTGCAAAATGACGACTCCTCCACAAGAGACCAAGTCATTCAAATTTTGGAAGAAAGTGCAAGAAACAGGATGCTAAATTTCGAGAAGACATTCCTTGCTTTTAACATGTAAACGACCAACATATGACCTTGACTTTAAAGAGAATTCCTATAGTTTTTTTCCTTTCATAGATTTTTTTTTAATTCACATATATGATAGGAAAATTTGTGCTGAAAACAATGAACAAATAAAGACAATAGGTCACCAGGCTTGTTTTTGTGAAAAATAGTTTTGAACACACCCACTGTTGCTGAAACTGCCAGCGATTTTTCAACATTTTCAAATTTTCTGCTTTTTTATAAATACCAACCAAAATATACATCAAGACAGCACAATACGGTTTTTTTTTCTTTTTACAGATTTTATAATATACTTATTTGATATCATAGTCATATTTGTAATACTCTATCCTTACAATAATGGGTACAAATGAAAAAGAAATGTTGTTTCATATTTACTTTTGTGAACTTTTTTCAATGAAAAATACCCATAATGAAGAATATTTTTTTAAATTTTGAAAAAAATCTTTCATAGAATTTTTTCGTGTTTTTCTTGTGTATAGATAATTGTACTGTGAGCATAAAAATGGCTAAAATGTATGGGTCACCAGGCTAAATTTTATGTTAAGGCCGCTAGAATACAACACCTGTTCGGACGGAAATGGCGCGAACCTGGCCAAACTGATTATATGTATGTTGCTAAAAGTTAAAAAAAGTTTTAAAAATTCTTAATTCTTTCTATAATTGAATACTAAATAATCTGAAAGGTGATATTGTCTTATCAGTACTAAGTCAATTATCTTACATTATATGAACAACACTGTCTTTGTACTAAAATGCGATGTGAAAACACAGCCACAAAAATAGCAAGATACCTGTCAGGCATGATACTTGTCAATACAACATAAACCAGTATCAACATTTGATTACTGATAAAACTTATCAAAAATGTTATTTCATTCAAGATTCATCATATTTAAGACTGTCTGTAACATGTCTCAACAAATGTTGACTTCAGTTCAGTTTTCCATACAAAGTGTCGGCTGCGCAGAAAGATGCGCACAAAAAACTATAGGAATTCCCTTTAAGTAACATCAAAAAGGCTATTAGCTTTTTCATTGAGAGTCGATTCTACCGTTGATTTTCAACCAACGACTTCCTGCAGAGGTATAAAGGTAACGTTATGACCAGCGTTTAATAATTCCTTAGGACTTTTTATATAGTGCAAATTACATGTGATTGAAATTGATGTCTGCATTATATTCTTTTCCTGATGCCTTGTCTTTTGCAATGATGGACAATTCTGTACCACCATAGATCATCGTCACTTCAACTTTTCTGTCTGTACCACCCTTTGTATCTCGCATATCAATTTTAATTTTTCCAATCTCTTTACAGCCTTTCTCATCAGTGTATTTTGGATTTGGAGAAGAAGACGTATATATAGGAAGGGTGAGCTCGGTTTGATCTTTGTTCATTGGCTGATATATCTCGATCGGTTGCTTACTGCCAAGAACTACAGACTGACCTTTGCGTACATGCACAACAAATATATTTTTACAGTAGTATGTCCTGTCCTTTTCATTTTTCCACTTTTTCGTCTCGTCATGAATCTTTGCATCAAACACTCTATTCGTTTGTATTCCGAAAGTGTCTCTACTAATCCTGCTTCTGAATATCATAGGATCTTGCCCAAAAAGTACAGCTCCTTTTAAAACAGCTTTAAAAGGTGAAGACGGTACCACAACCTTTACATCTGGAAAGTCTTTTGCTATCATTTGCCGGATGTTTCCGACAACTATTGGCGACTCGGCGAAACCACCAACCAAGACAACTGTTTCCAGTCCCTTTGCTTTAACATTGTTAAGTACCTTTCCAATTGTTGTATATATCACGTTGCAGGTTTCCTTAAACAGCTTGTCACGAATAAGCGATGAATCAAATACTAACTCTCTGTCTTCAAATTTAAGATAATTATTCTCCTTCAATAGGATCGTTTTATCCTCCAATTTATCACGGACCAGTGGTGGCACTTCCAGTTCAATCATCTGTCCTTCTGGATCTTCTGCACCAATCGTCACCTTTTTTCGTTCGAAGTCTGCTTCCATTTTTAACATTTCAAGTGGAGTGACTTTACTGAAAGTCTCTTTCCATCCATCTCCCTTAAAGTTATCATGACAAACCTGCAGAAAGGCGTCATTTATCCTCTGACCCCCTACCGGATCACCTAAAGGTTGACATATTTCTTTAAGAAGCCCATTTTCCTCTACTTCAACTGCAGATAAGTCCGCCGTTCCACCTACAACAATTGTATGACACTACTCTATGAATTGAAATGTTAAATAAATGTTGTATATGTGAATGTAAATTATGATCAATTGGCAGCTTACAACTAGAGAAGTATAGCTGCGTTGATTTAATGTTATAACACCGTAATATTTGGAAATTACTTGGACGCCATTACTGTTTTCAAATATTTCGAAATACAAATATTTCACTGTACAATTTAACTATTTTCGAAGAGAGTACTTAATTACTTAGGGTCACATATAACTTGTAGACTTGATCAAGAAGCAAGACTAGGTAAACGTTCATAAATCCCAGAGGAGGAGGATGGATAAGGATATTGAAAACATCATCAAGAAACACAAAATAAAAGAAGCTGACAAATATATAGTTTTATTTTTATTTCGGAAAGGGGTGGACCTAAATCCAAAACAACACATCTTCATATGCCTATTGTTTTAACACATTCAGTTCCTTTTAGCTGTTGTTTCTTGAAAACGTTTTATAGCATCTATACTTCCCAATCCAACCCTTATGACTCAAACACACAACCCATTGTACTGTGAAAGTATAGTAATCTTGAATTGTCAACAAGTAACATATGGCCAGCAGTTACAGGAAATAGTGGAACAAGTGTCCTGTGGACACGCATCTAATTGTGATATGTTTTAGCCTACAACTTGACATGTATTTTATTCAAAACATACACATATTGGCTTACATGAATGGGTACTTATATTCAGTCTTTATATTATATAACTTTTAAATCAGTAATTTTTTTAAGATTAATATTTTTCATAGAAATATATATAAAAATAAAACTAAAATGATATATAAGTGTCAATCCACGACATATCAATATTATCAGTTAATTTCGCGACATACTGAACTTTAACAAAACCCTAAATTAAAGGAAGAAATGTCTTTTTTCTAATTGTTTGTCAAATTTTACATTTATTGCATCTGACATTCACTCGATAAGAGACATTTTTATCTTTCACTGAAGCAACAATCCCGCTAAACCGCATGGAAAGACGCTTAAGACAAAAAGTAAATTTTCTATGGCATACCACCCAAGTCTGCAACAAGAAACTTCTGTCCTTTCATCCCAAGGTCATTCATTTCTTTTCTTTGGTCTTCGGGAAGATGTAAACAATTAATGGCTGCAGCTTCAGGTTCTAGTGCCAATAAAACATTCTTTTTACCAATACCTGCCTAAAGAATGAAATTCATAAATTACTAGTCTTCTCAACTCTTAATTAAATTAATAAAATGGTAATCATGTCTCTAGATTGCTCATTTGAATTACAACGACTGCTTGAACAGTTTTGGCAAATTGTTTTGCATGGGAAATGTCTGTGAAATTATTTATTATTAATAGCGCCAGTGTTTTCGGACAAGTATATTTTGAAAAACTTTTTATTAAGTAAAGACGGGCGGGTAATGTGTGTGCGTTTGTGTTTTGGGTAGTGACAGATGGAAAAAGCGGGGAGGGGGATAATGACAAAGGGTACAATAAGACATTATCAAAGAAGTAGATTTTTAAATTTTCCACAACATTATTATGATAATATAGGAACAATGTCCGCAACCCCTGGCGCCATGTTCTTGACGAATCAAAATAACAATCTACGTAAAGAGCATCAAAGGAACTTTTGTGAGAAAGTATTTTAAAATCGGGCCTGCTATTTCTAAAAAAGCTTTGTTAAAGTTCCCACTATATACATATAGGCAAGAGTAGGCACGCCCCTTGATGACCATGTCTTTGACAAATCTGAATAATTCTAACAATATTGGTAACGGGTCACACAATGACCAGTTGAGTTATTTTTTAAATCGGGTCAGCAGTTTCTCACGAAATGATTGTTAAATTTTCCACTTTATACTTAAAGGGGAATAGTGACCACGCCCTCTGACGTTCATGTTTTGTGAAGAATTGTAATAAGTAGAGTAAATCATTTTAAATCGGGCCATAAGTTTAATAAAAGGAGAGTTTTAAGTTTCCACTATACACATAAAGAGGCCCTTGGTGGCATTTTTCTTTTGACGAATCGGAATAATCTGAATAATCCGACTAGCGGTTTAAGATAAAATGTCGTTTGAAAAGTTTTCTATTTTTAATTTCAAAACTAATGGTCTACATTACAGAAAAAAATGAAATATTACATAATTTATTAATTGTTTAATTCATCTTAGTAACCTCTACTGTTGCGTCCCTCATAAATTTCTTTGCTTCATCAGACCATATTGCTGGAACAGTGACTACAAACAGGGTCTTGCTTAGTTCAACGTTTAAGCCGTTTGTCTCCAGCTTCTTCAAACAATGATCTTTCAAAGCTTTGATGAAGAATGACATAACATCAAATAAAGGTAATTGTTGTCCTATCTGGTCTTCTACTAACTGCTCTCTGTGAAAACCCTGTAATAATATGCCTTATATTACACAAGAGAACAATGTATTATCATTTTTTGATTTAATCTGAAAAAAATCCTTTGGAAGCATACATTGTTTGGCAGACTTGTTTTGATTGTATCTGTTCAAGAGATATTAAAAATGTTTCACATCCCTCACCTTCTCTTAAACAGGTTTAAGCGGAATTCTATTAATCTAACTCTATGATACCAAACGCACTTAGCAACTCTCCTGTTACCTTAATGCAAACAATTACATTAATACATAAAGGCGTACTTCTGTAAGTTAACGCAGAGGATACAATACATATAACTTATTTATAGAAGTTCAAAGAGTATTTTCATACCAGATGACTCAATTGTGCTAGACACTGACTATAAACAAGCATACCCTGAGGGAAAAATGAAAGGCATATCCACACTTACTACTAGTAAGGTTTACTTAGGTTTACGAGCGTGAACCATAGTTTACGAACGTGAACCTAGGTTTACGTTCGATAAACTAGGTTTCTCGAACAAAACTATGATTTTCGGTCGTTATCCTATGTATATATATCCTAAGAGCGTGAACCTATGTTTACGGCCGTAAACCCATGTTCACGGTCGTTAAGATAGGTTCGTGTTCGTTAAGATAGGTTCACGTTCGTTAACTATGGTTTAAGCTCGTGAACCCGGGTTTACGCCCGTAAACATATGTTCACGCACATGAACTTAGAATAACGGCCGAAATTCATAGTTCAATCGAGAAACATAGTTTATCGGACGTAAACCTGGGTTTACGCCCGTTATGTTTTCGCTCGAAAATATAGGTTAGTTCAAAAAACCTAGTTTATCGATCGTTAATCCTAATTTTTCGACCGTGAACCAGGGTTCACGTAATTATTGGACAATTGGCGTACCATAACCGCTGGTGACCAGCAGTATAAGCAGGAAACTATGACATTGTATCATTAGTCATGCGATTTCTGAACGTTACTTCATGAAAAATAGAGTTCTTGCAAAACATGGCAGTAGATATACAGTTTTTTATTTACTAAGTCAGTGAGTATCAGTGGACATATATGAAAAAATACGTTTAAGCTTAGTTGTCTACAATTTCCTTTACTAAACATTTAATATTATGATAATCATAGAATGCAGTCTTGCAAGTATGTGATACCGTATTGTACAGCTGTAATTTAAATCTGTTGAAGAAATAGCAGTGGCCAGCAAGTTCGTGGGTATCTTGTTGCCTTTCAGCCCGTACGCTATAAGCTCTCTCAGCTTCATGTCCAATTTTTATTTTTATTTCGTCGTTGCTATTTCGCACAAGTCCATAAGGAAAGGAAATGGTATCTTCTTGTCTTTGCCCTTCTCTTAGGTATAGAGTTTTGTCCTCATTCTGTTGACATTCTAGGAGGATACATGTTGTAGTTTTGTGCAGCTGAATCAGAAATTTTCAATGGTTAGTGCAGTGTTTATTAATCTAGTGACAATTAGAATAGTAATAAAACATATGATCAGAAGGGGTCATATATTTTAAATGTTAAAGTTTGAAAATGAATTTTTACAATCTTAATATGTGAATAGTTGCCAAATTCTTTCATCGTGACTGATTATGTACATTTTTAAACGCTTCAATCTTTATAATAGATTCAAACTTCAATGTCAATTTATGTATTTGAAACGTTAAACGGAAGATAAGATCATTTAAAAACTATGCTAATTTATGTGATTTAGCCAATTTTACTTCCTTTATGTTATTGTGGTAAACTAACCTAACCAGCGTTTTAAACTTCCGTAATTTGTTTCTCACTAGTACCCGATAACATCTACAACTAATTCAATAGATTGTTTGTTTCCTGTGTCAAACTGTCGTAGAGAATATTAGCTCTACCGATGATTTGAACCTTTTGGTATTATGATCATTCTGTCGAACTACATTGTAGGCATATTATGCCGTTAACATCAATATTACTCTTACACTGTAAAAGTGCTACTATCTATACTTACTTGCAAAGCACCTGCCCCCCAGTTTGTATTGAAGTGAATCTCACTTCTATTAGTTTCAAATTCTGATCTCTCTTGCCAAGCATAACCTGAATAGGTACTGCCAATGTCCAGAGCCACTACTAACTTAGGTCCCTTAATGATGCTCTGAATAGGAAGATACAATATTTGAAGTTATGTGAAGAAAATATGCCACATTATCGATAATACGACCAGAGATATATAGATTTCAATGCATTGTGTTAACAAACAATTTAGAGATTTAAAGAAACTTAGTAATTGTAAAATTTGTACGTGTAGAAGATAAAATGTAAGTAAGGCCTTATTAAAGAAATAAGGAGCTATACATGACAATCAATTCTTATAAATACGAACTTTATTTTTTTTTTGTTTAGAATAATTAACTTGAAAAAAGTAACATAACACGATCATCATGATCATTTTGATTCATATGTGGAAATTAGTCAGAAAATTTCTTTCAGTTAAAAATGGATGCATTTCATGTATTTTAAACATGCTCATACTGTTTTTGCCAAAACTAAATCATGAAAGTAGTTTGCAAAACATCATTTTACAAAAATTGCATCATTTACAAAAACAAAACAATAAACAGAAAGTATGTTTTTAAACAACTTATTGCTTTCAATTATTAATTAACTTACACATATGTAACGAATACTGAATAGTACATTTATCTTTCACAATTCAGTTAAAATGGTTTGTACCCTTGTTCAATAATCATAATAAACATTCTATAAATAGTCTGAAATGAAGAACTATGACGGTATTGCGTATTGTCACAATAAACCGGATAACGAAAAGCGAAACGCTAATGTTGAATGTTAACACAAAATACTGTCATTCAAAGGATACCTACCAATTCCATTTTCAGAAGCCCAACTATTTCTATACTTCATGCACATTCCAAAACGAAAGTTTGAATTTCACATATTTAACCTATAAACTCTCTAACTTACAAAGACTAAATATAGATCAGGTAATATAAAACCAATTAAATGGTTATATAAGGCGTGGATTACCGGTTTTGGTATACATATTTACTGTGCGACAGAATGTAAAATATACGGAAATTTAACGCATGACTGTTTGTTTCATCTATACAATTTCTTTTAAAAATAACTTTGTCTCCGATTCCGATGTATCTCTTTCATTTTTATGTGTGCTTTTATAAATTATATATTATTATAAATTTTAGATAATTACAGTAGCTTACGTATCGCCATTCCGCCATGTTTATTGTCAAATGCTAAATGCAAAATTGTGGAATGCTTAATTATTACGGCAAAATGTTCAATGCCAAATACTGTCTATAAATTTGGTTAGTTGTAACCAAGCAATTATCAACAAGACAGGCACGTCATCAATTGTGTTTAGATGAGAAATTGGAGATTGGAACGGGGTAAGATTTGTTGCCGTCCATAAACATGTCTTATACATAGGGTAGTTTACGAGGTCTGATGCTAGTGGGTTGCAAGAATTTGTTTGAGAAAATGGCTTCCTTGGTGTTATAGAAACTGTAACATATGTCATAGGCGTTGGAACAGGAGGGAAGGAAGTAGGTGGAGGCAAAGGGGACTGCCACTCCCCCACCCAATCCCCCAATTTTGAGTGCTGAGGTGTGTAGATGTGCGTACCCCCCACCCCCAGCACCCGGATTTCGAAGTTTTTACTGTAATAACAGTCCAGTCGTTTTTTTGCAAAGGAAAACACTTCGTAACCTCTCAATTAAGACTTGGTAAATTTCATGTTAATAAATTTCTGCTTTTCTCGATACATTGAATGACTTAGACGGGTTTGAACAAATAAATTTGCACGACTTTTGTACGGACGTACACTTTTACTATGGTTTTGGAACATATTGCATCAATTATAATACCTCGTTGTCGTGAGGTAAACTCATAAAATAATAATAATGTTTGTTTACCATAACAAACATCATTCTCGCATACCAGAGGTCTACCATGGTTCCCCGGTTCGTCTCGGGTACCATGTCGAACATCTGATGAATAAGAATTAACTAACATTTTCACCCGTGGCTTTGTTACTCTTGAAAATATTGCATATGGTAATCACTTGGTGAAATATATTTCGATCTTACACTGGAACAAACATATACTCTCTATATCATACTGGTTGCAATTTCTATGTTTCAAGTTTAACAAATGAATATAGCCTTTTATTGCCTTTTTTGAAGTGTCCTCGTTTAGCAAAATTTTCAAATAAGTTCACATTATCTTACTATAAGAAAGGAAATGATAAGATACTATCATAGAAAGGAGATGATAAATACTATCATATAATCGAATATATTTTTCACTATTAAACTTACTATCTCAAGAACTCTCTGAAGAAACAAGTACAATCATAGAATATACTTCAGAGATTCATTTATATTCAACGGATTCAAACCAGTAATGCTCCTGAGCCAAAGTTTGTGTTTATATGTACGTTACTTCTACTTAACTTATGACTTTTTAAAGAGAAGGCGGAAAATAAAACTTCGTATAAATCGAAGGTAAATAGTTTTAGCTATTTGATGTGTCAATAGGTCTGATATGTCCTAGACGGTATGTCTAAAACATTTTAGTTATTTAGAAGGCATTTTATTTTCAAAATAAGAAATATGTTCGTTTTATATTCACTTATTTAAACAAGCCTAGGGGTAGAGCGTCCGCTTTGAGTGCGGGAGGTCGTGCGTTCGATCCTCGGCCGCGTCATACCAAAGACGTGAACAATGGAACCAGTAAGTCCCTTGCTTGGCAATCAGTTTTAAATTAAATTAAATAGGAAACTGGCATCTTCACTCATAATAAGTAACCTTAAATCAAGCTATTTTCCCCATTAACATCAGTTACCATCATCCACTATCTTACATTCCACATATTAAAGTATGCAAAAGCCACAAAGTATTGATCAATGATCAAAACGAAAGACTCAAGAAAAAACGTTTGGCAAATAATAGCTGTTTCAAAATTAATGATAAACTAAAATTACGTACTTCCAAGGTAAAGATACCAAATCAGTTTGACGTAAACGTTGTAATATATAGGTTCCGGTTGGGCATGCGCACATTCAAATGTTACGGTACTCCCTCCGTAATCTACGGAATAGTTTTTGTGAATTTCGACTATTTTTAGCGATAGTCATTTTAAAGGTTTCAAGAGGTTGGCTTTTATAGCAACAGAGTTTTCTACGTGTAAAAGTATCGGCAATTTAAGACAGTTGCAATCTATTTGAAGGCATGTGGAATGCAAATGTATATACATATACCTGTTGCATTATCTCGCTCTAGACGTCCTAGTTACTTAAATACGTATGAGTGCTATCATCAAAATTATGACAATCGCGCGCTTCCGAAAATGTTCGACATGCAAGAAACAAGCCTTGTACATGGGTGATACATGAATGACTCCTGTAAATCATGTAAAGTTTAGTTGAAAATTATCGCACAGTTTCGGTGATATCTGTTGTAGTCATATACACTAAGAAAAATACAAGTAGCTACTAGGGTATTTTCTAAAAATTGCAAGGCGGTCTTTTCAGACAGGGCTCGTCCTTGCAGGCCCAAAAAGCAGTGACGTCAAAGAACATTGCTGCTGTAGGACGTCTGATTGATAAAGACGCAAAGACGGAAAGTCAGTCACTGGAAAATTTTTTAAACACAAAGTGCTGAAAGCTGTTAAACGGAAATACAAAAAAAAGCGCCAAAGGGCTGGTCGCGGTCTAAAGTAATTCTATCACAATGCTGCGGCTTACAAAAGGGTCATCGGTCAAGATTTTCTAAGAGACGAAAAAGTAGTATAAATCAATCATCCCGCTTATTCACCAGATCTAAGTCCTTGTGACATTTTCATCTTCCGATGTCTAGAAAGGATGCTTGTTTGGCGCAATTAAATATTTATTGAATAAAGCAATTGGGAATGGTATTTATTAAGTTACTTAAGAACATACCGAAGGGAGACTACTCTGAAACGTTCATCTCCTGGATTTCCCGACTGCTGAAATGCACGGAAACGAAGGGTGGTTACTTTGAAGGGATTAACTAAATTTGAAATCTGTACACAGACTGTGTACCATATACTTACACAAATGTCATTATTTGAACAAATTTAGGAGAAGACAATATAATGATGCTACAGAACAAGCTTGATGAAGATCCATCAAACGGTTCATGAGGAAAAACTGGTTACATGACTATGTAGACGCACTTTCCTCATTTAAAATCAATATTATAACAGTTACAATTTACTTCTTTGTTGAAAAAGAAATTGTACATGTATCAACATATTCAACTGCCGCTATGGACAACGCCTCCTGTTCTCTAACATACTGCCATGCAGCGGTTGTCTCTCCTCCTCCACCTTCTGGTGTCCCAAAGTCTATACCGTCTCGTGTTATACACATTCTCCATGCTCTCACCTTTACAGTTAGCGGCATTAGGAGAAGACTGTCAACAAACTGTCGCCATGTTGCCAAGCCCATTCTGACGTCACCAAGTGAAATGCTCTTCATGCTCTTCATCTCAGCGGGACATTTCATTATATTATTAGTCAATGGAAAACCTTCTAAAATAAATTCATGGAGCCTGTACAATGACGGTAACAATGTGATCAATCTGTCAGTTATATGAGTTGAATCATTATATTTATCACAGAACAATACAAGTCTTCTTAGTTTGTAAGCTGAACTTAGAATATCATATACTTTCACACAGTTTGTGCTGTTTAGTGATCTGAATTCAAATATTTCTAGGTTCGGGTTGTTCACCCGTGTCACAATGATAAACTTACTGTACTCAAGACACTGAAGTTGTTGATGCTTGGATAAGTCTACTTCATGCCGGTCCGAGCGCTCACATTTTGCATCCTGAATAGTTATTTCTTTAAGATAACTAGTACCAGATAGGAAAGTGCATAGTGAGGTAAAGTCTTCATGTGTCACAGCGACACGCTCTATCTTTAATGCGACAAGATGATTCATATCAAGCAGATGACGAACTACTTTTTCACATACAGGTTTTAAATTACCATTATAGCCACAATCTAAAGTCAGTGCTTTCAGTGTTGAAGTATTACCTTCAACTGCACCACAGAAAGACTTGATATCTTTATCATCAATCCCATAACTGCTGTTAGAGAGAAAGTAAATTGCTTCAAGTCGCTGACATTTCGGCAAAAAGTTCGGTATGCTCTTTAGATACTCTTTCGCTTTATATTTATCAACTCTGAACGAAAGGACGGTGCCGGGGGAAATATACTGCTTATCGATACCAATACAGAGATTATCGCAAACTGACATACTCTGTGCGATAATGTCTCCAAGATAAAACTCAAACTGAATGTGTGTTTGACATGCTCGGACCTCTTCTGTACAGTGTAAAATACATTCCTGGATATCTGATATAATATATTTATGTCTGTATTCATGTACAGTAACTGATCTTCTGTACTCTAGAACACGTTTGTCCACTGCAACAATATCGTATATATACTTTGAAATGAACGTAGCGATTCGAGGCTCCAGACCGCAGAGCATAATGAATACATTTGCTTGTTCTAGTATTTCGTCCAAAGTTGTAGACATACTGAAAACCTTATTAATAAGTTGTGCACAATAATCAGACAAATTTTGTTTTTCCGAATCGGCCGATGATCTGATATGAGCTTTGAACTTAGTAGTAATATACACCGCGGCCAGATATTCTTGTACTGACTTGTGAACAAACGAAAGTAACGAACTGTCACTTGTGCTTGCAGATAAATTCGGACATCTATCCTCAGATAAGATTCCTAGATTTAAGCAACATGTTTTAACTTCATCCGATATTTCAAGGTCTTCAAAAATAGAACTTTCAAATGTCAAGGATGTCTCCTTTGTATTTGTGAAAAGTGTCTCATACGCCAAACGCGACATGCCGTAAATGAGATATTTGTACGAATTACATAACTTTTTATTTATTAGATATTGAGGGAGTTCAATATTCAAGAAATCTTTTGACATTCCTCTCATTTTTCTAAATAAACGATCTTCTGTATTTTTCTTTTCGGTCCACGAAAAGAACAATTCAAGCATGCCAGAGTAAATAGCACATCTTGATGATACCAGAAGTGTACCGTCAAACCAAAGACAAATCAACTGCAGCAGCATAATTGGTACTTCTTTCATACTAGCTATTGATTTGTTTTCAAGTTTGTCTTCGCAGGCACTACAACTTTTATTTTCTGCAAACGATTCATTCAGTACTGGAACAGTTTTAGCAATCATTGTTCTAACAGACGATTTATTAAACCCTTTTAGTTTTAATCTTTGTTCTATCTCCTTGTCAGTTATACCTAGCGTTTCAATTTTCCATGGTCGTGACGTAGTTATGATGGTATATTCCTTAGATGTTTCACGTTCTGGAAGCCCTTCCGTCTGAAATTGATTGGATGTAACAATTTTAGAAGACCATTCATCTAAACCATCGAGCACGATAATAATCTTTGCCGATTCCTTATTTAATATTTCGTTTAGAATTTCGCTCTTATATTGTTTTTGAATCATTTCCTGGATACTGACAATATTTTGATAGCGACGCAGAGATATATAGAACAAGAAATCAAATTTCTTCATTTCTTTGATTCCACTGAACTCGTCTTCAATTGTCTGTTCTTCACTGTGTGCCAAACACCAATGATTTACCAAACTTTTACAAAAACTACTTTTCCCGGATCCAGCATCGCCAAGAACATAGATGGATTTCAGTAGGTTGCCTTCTTTAATGAAGATATCAGACAAAGATTTAATTTCATTTTCTTTTGGTCTTCCGTTATCGTCTTTAGTTTCAAACGTTATTCGTGGCCTAACATACACCTCCCTGAAGTTACAATGTTTACGTCCTGGTTGCAATGGAATTGCCGACACTTGTAACAGAGAGTGTTTGTAAAGGTTCATCAGCTGTTCCTGAAATTCTATAATATAAGCGGATATATGATAAAAGTATAGCAGAACAAGGAAGTTAGTGTAACAGACGTTAAGGAGTCGTAGTACATATATCGTATATTATTACAGAAATCTCCGTTCTATAGTTTATGCTATTGACTGATCTATAATCACTCATAGGTTTTCTGGACTCTTTCGACATTTACGATGAGAACAATACGAACATTGATTCAAATGCAGACTGATTAAAAAGTCAAAATGATTCATGACTCCTCTGCTCATGAAAAATGCCAGCTCAAAAACTGAGGCAAAAGAAAAACGAAATTTATTTCTATAGACATGCGAATATTCAGAATAATGATCTGCAAGCTAATTAACTCGTGCATATTTCAGCACGATACAAATTTAACAAGACTATTTTGATTGTTCCTTTTCATGTTGTTCCTTAAATCAAGGGTGCGTGTGTGTGTGTGAGGGAGGAGAGAGAGGGGGGGGGGGGGAAGTAGGGGGTCTAAGTCACACTGATAAAAATAAGATAACATGGCGACTTCCAGCAAAGACCCAATGTGTCCTTCCGGGCACAGTTTAAGACATGGGCGGGTGACAGAGCAGTACAAATGATTGTCGTTCTTAAGCTAGTCGGACGGATTTCTTTAATTTAACATTTCGAATGGAGAAATTATGCTATTATTACCTATGGCAGGACAATCGTTGATTTTGTTAATACTTTTACATTATACTTTTATATTATTTACACATCTGTATTAAAATTTTAATATATGATCTATAATATTGTATTATTTGTATTGTCGCGTCATATTTTCGTTTCGTTATTGCCTTCGGAAGAAGGTACAAGAGCTAAAACTGCATTAAAATCATGTTCTCCATGGTTCCTGATGGTGAAACCAAACATTTTCCGAAACAAATCATATTTAGTCCCTTACTGGTCCCAAGACCGGTCTTAGTTTACTGCTGGTCCTAAGACAAGTTAAGTCTGAGGGACTATAGGATTATAATAATCTGTCACTGGTTGTAAATGCAGACTTGAATATCCGGTTCGAGGATAACTGTTTTGGCAGTAATGAGGCTCTGCTAATACAACACAGCATTACGACAATGCGGCGCAAATATACGACACGTTATAATGCCGAAGGGACGCGTCAGTATGAAAAGGGATAACGACCATGGAACATGGCAATAGGACAAGGGTAAACAAGAACGGGACGCGACAATACGACATATAATAATGAAAATAAGACGCTACAATACGCTAAATGACAACAGTAATGCGACCGACAATACGAGTAACGACAATGGGATTCGACAATACGACAAAGGATCACGGATAACAATAATGCCACGCGACAATTCGACACAGCACAACGACAATGCGACGCAACAATATATATTCATTTCTTTTGACTTAGGCAGGAGAGAAGTTAAGGTAACAAAGTATTAGGTGGTAAGGAAGGTTTCATTATTACAAAAATACATATAATACCAAAATGGTGATAGAAATGGTGTAAAGGTGCAAAGGCTATGTACTGACAAGTGTATATAGATATATGATACTAGTAGTCTTTGATTTGTACAAGTTGTGAACTATAGCATGGTCATTTTCATTGCAAATCAGAAATTTTGCTACACACTTATCCGACATGAGACAAATTTCTTGTCCCGTGCTAAAATTCACTATCTATGAAATATCTATGACGTAAGCATGGATTACCTAATTTGGACTTGATATAATCATGGCGATCTCTTTGAATTGACCGTGCTATCTTGAGCTCTTTTATTTCCTGAAAATATACGTGAATTATAAGATTTATTGCCCGTGACTACGTTTGTTATTGAATGTTCAACACTATACACTTATTAAACGGCAGTGGTGGGTCTGACGTGGTTATAAGCACGATTAATCTTATATTTGCACGAGGGCTCAGCACGACTTTACCTATATTTGCACGAAGGCATAACTGAAAAACTGTTGAAAAACGGCGTTAAACCCAAAACAAACAAACAAACGAACACCAATATTGGTTTAGAAGTGCTAAAACACGTTACTGTCATAGGGAACATCATTGTCAGTTATAAGGCTGTACATATTATACCTTAACTCAACAACGATTACTCGACTGCTTGAATCAATTAATAATGTAAAAAAAATCTACGTCAATGCATTTATCGTGACGACACATGATAAAATGGCGCAAAAATGACGTCAGTCATCCCTGGCGAGTCAATAACCTGCTATTGCTCCATCCGCAGCGGGGATTCGAACTGATAGAAATAAGAAGAGAGTGACGCGGAGTCACCGTTAAAATGTAGTCACAGAGGTGCTTGAACCGGATAGATACCTTCCTCTCGTGAGATAATTCTCCGTTAACAAATAGAAATACGAAGCAAATGATTTTAAGCAAGCGGCTTGAATGTATCAACTGAGGTCCTTGATTTTTTTTTCAAAACAGAAATAAGGTACCTAAAGACTCCAATAAGGTACCTAAAGACTCTGATTTGAATTGACTCCTATCCATAAGTCATAATGCTTCTAGTAACAATCTTTCCGAAATAATAAATAAATACAATTTAATTAAGGAAGTCGACCTAATCAACGTGTTCTATTGCAAACAATTCTTGGTGCTAATGGCACGCATTAACAAACACTGAAATGCGGTTTTGACAGCGTTTATCAGTTGCTATCAAAGTTGCTTTGACAGCGTTTATCAGTTGCTATCAAAATTGCTTTGACAGTATAGCGTTTATCAGTTGCTTTGACAGCGTTTATCAGTTGCTATCAAAGTTGCTTTGACAGCGTTTATCAGTTGCTTTGACAGCGTTAATAATCAGTTGCTTTAACAGCGTTTCCTAGAAAAAAAAGGTGTGTTTAGGTTTGTAAGTTACAGTACAATCGTGCGGTAAATTGAACCTGACGTTGACATTTTCCGTGTTACATCAACGCATGTGCGTGCTGTCCATAATGTAACTAACAGTAAATAATACAAAATGCAGTAACCGTACGTAAATGTGAAATAAGTTAAAATATACTATCCATAAAATGTACCTCTTTTACCGTATCCATGTCTAATTCCAAAAGTGTGACTCTCGTTTCTAAATCTGTAACATTTTCTGTAGTAGGTACGTTTTCTAGTTTTTCTCGTAATTTCTTTTCGAACTCCTCCATCGTAGAGCTAACTGACTGCACGGCCGCGTGAACTACTTCCACTTCTGATTTTGTTGAAATTATGAAGTCTTCATTCTTCAACTGTTGATAGTTAAATTATACACGTGTCATACAACAGATATATTCCACAAACCACCTGCTAAGGAAAAATATAAATAAAGTGTAACTCATTACGGTTAGAAAACAATTGATAAATAAATTAAAATTCACTTTCATTCCTATGACTGTGTATTTCTTAATCATTTTGCCGTTGAAACAAGACTATTCCCAATACTGCTCAGCTAGAAGGGGCATTTGTCCTTCCTGCTGCCATAGCAACCACATTTTTAAATTGAAATACAACTGGTGAACCAGCATATTCTCCAAACCATCTATACAATGTCATGCTACAAGTCAGGTTTCATGACAAAAATACATGTCCTTTTAAAGCTATCGCAGAATCTACATTTATCTAATATTTTAGCTTTTTTATTGCCATAGCAAACACATTTTTTACCATAGCAACAAAAGGATGTGCCTTTTCTCCATCTTGCCATATATCCAGTTTTCATGTTTAATGAAAGAAATGTCTTGTACAAGTCCAAATAGGACAAAATCCGCCATGTTTGTTACTGACAGAAAAAAGGAAAGACGCACAAACGTATGGAAAAACGGAGAAAATTAAATAACGTGCATGTTCTCAATATTGTATTGTCTATTCACCCAATTTCACGAAAAAAGTCTCTGGTACTCGTAAGGTCTGACAGAATCTGTTTTGTCATATGCTTAGCTTACTTGTTGCAATATCGACCACATTTTTTGCCATATCAACAAAATGATAGGTATGAACAATGTCTAATTGCCATCTGGCATTATATCGCCGAATGTTTAATTCTTACCTTTAGAAGATTCTGTACAGCGCACTGAGAATCTTGTCTGTTTTTCAGTTCCTTCCCATCTTGCAGAACAGCAATCATATCTTCTATGTAACTATTTGCAACTGCCTCTTCTAGTTGCATTGTACTAGAGTGGAATATTTCATTCCTGCCTGTTATTACCTGTATTATAATGTAATGGACTGTGTTTTATTATAGCTTGTTTTTAAAATAAATTTCGCCCAGTGCCCTTTAGTTTCATTTTAAACATTTTTCATGTAATAGTTAAACTTTTTTTTTTCAAACATCTTGAGCAAGGAAAGAAAATGTAACTTAAAGTGTTTGATGTTGAGAAGAAGTTCGACATTGGACACTGGACATTCAAAAGAAAAACGAAAATGATATTCAAAGCGTGATGTAGGTAAGAAAATAAACATTCAAGGTAAGACATAGGACATTTAAAACGACTTTAAACCTAGAAAACGATATTTAAACCTAGAAAAACATTGGACATTCGAAATAAGAACAAAATTGAACATTCAAACCCTGAACGACATTGGAAATTCAGACCCAGAACAGCATTTGACTTTAGAATCCAGGACGGTGCCAAATGTTGTTGTTCATTTATAATGTCGAATGTCAAACTTCACATACTTTTTCAGTTTAAGATGAAGCTATCTTCGGCGAGTTAAAAAGCAGACAAGTATCGCTCCCGTAACTGAAAATATTAAAACTGCTGTCCATGTGTGAAATAGAATTTATATAATCCAATGTTTTATTCCATTTCATTTTTAGTTATTTCAGCTTTTCAACAGTTTTGTTTGAAAATGTTCGCATTAATATGAACTTTTTATCAGTTATCGTTCAAAAATTAGTTTTAATCAATGTCTAAACATGTGATAAGCAAAGTTAGTTTGATTATACTAGTAGTCGCACTGATTTTTTACATCAGCTGTATCTTACCTGTGAGAAGACGTCGTTTTGTGCACTGGCATTGTATATGATGTGAAATATTGAAAATTAAAATGTTAGTTCTCATAAATTGTATTGCACACCATGTAGTAAACAATGCAGTAACTTACAAAAGAGACATTTATAACCAAAAAACCTTGAAAATATACCTTTTGTTTGTTGTAGACAAAGGCGTGCAATGTGCAAACTGCACCCTGTCCCATTTTTAACAGTACCCTGCCCTTTTAAGAGCTCTCGAAAAATCCCTATAAATGCACATCTTTCTGTTTAAAAGAGTCTGTTGATAGTTGAAAGTTGATTTATGATGAATATGAGATTGTGTTGTTAATAAGCATGCTTATTTAATTTTGTATCATCATTGATAAAAAGACTTAAAATTGTTATTTATTTATTTGTTATAAGAAAATATAAATACAAAAGATATAACATTTACATTATGCATACAAAACAGACCACGGCTTCAAACAAGAGCACCGCCTTGCGGGTGCTGACGCTCATCTGATTTTTTTTGTATAATAGAAATATTGTCCTACCCATGATTTTCTAAGTCTAAAAAGGGCCATCACTCTTGCAAAAAGCAGGATAGTTATGTTTCTTGATGTACAGTGTCCACTTATGATGGTGAAAAACTGTTGCAAGTTTTAAAGCAATAGCTTTGATAGTTTATGAGAAAAGTTGACTTAAACATAATATTCAACCAAGAAAATGATTTTTCTAAGTCCAAAAAGGGCAATAATTATTGCAAAAAGCAGGATGGAGTTATGTTGCTTGCTGTACAGGGTCAGCTTATGATGGTGAACAAGAGTTGCAAGTTTTAAAGCAATAGCTTCGATAGTTTAAGAGAAAAAGTTGACCTAAAACATAAAACTTAACCAAGAAATCTGATATTTTCTAAGCCCAAAAAGGGGCCATAAATCTTGCAAAAAGCAGGATGGAGTTATGTTTCTTGCTGTACAGGGTCAGCTTATTGATGGTGAACAAGTGTTGCAAGTTTTAAAGGAATAGCTTTGATAGTTTAGGATAAAAGCTGACCTAAACATAAAACTTAACCAAGAAAACTGATTTTCTAAGTCCAAAAGGGGCAATAATTCTTGCAAAAAGCAAGATGGAGTTATGTTTCTTGATGTACAGGGTCTGCTTATGATGGTGAACAAGTATTCCAAGTTTCAAAGCAATAGCTTTGATACTTTAGGAGAAAAGTTGACCTAAACATAAAACTTAACCAAGAAATCTGATATTTTCTAAGTACAAAAGGGGCCATAAATCTTGCAAAAAGCAAGATGGAGTTATGTTTCTTGCTAAAACAGGGTCAGCTTATGATGGTGAACAAGTATTCCAAGTTTCAAAGCAATAGCTTTGATAGTTTAGGAGAAAAGCTGACCTAAACATAAACTTAACCAGGCAACGCCGACGCCGACGCCGACAACCGCTCAAGTGATGACAATAACTCATCATTTTTTTTCAAAAAATCAGATGAGCTAAAAATGGATTGGCTCCAAAGTGGCTCAAAGTGGCTCTAAAATTTTGAAAGTGTCTAAACTGGTGGCTCCAACTTCTAAAATCCCAGTGGACACCCTGGTAGTCAATACATCAAAATGTTGATAAAATGAATGCAGTTATTTCATTTACTTGGTCTCCTGTAGCCTACACCAAAATAAATAATAACTTTGGATTAATAGTTACTTTTCTTGGTCTCCAGTAGCGTCTACACCAATATATGTCCAACTTTGGTCAATTACTTACTTGACTTGATTGCCTGTAGCCTCTACACCAAACCAAATAATAACTTTGGGTTAATAGTTACTTTTTCTTGGTCTCCAGTAGCCTCTACACCAAAATATGTACCAACTTTGGACCATTACTTACTTAACTTGGTCTCCTGTAGCCTCTACACCAAAATATGTACCAACTTTGGACCATTACTTACTTGACTTGATCTCCAGTAGCCTCTACCCCAAAATGCATACAAACTTTGGACCATTACTTACTTAACTTGATCTCCTGTAGCCTCTACACCAAAATATTCACAAACTGCAGGCCAAAACTTCTCTCTCCATGTAACAAAGTCTTCTTCTATACTGCAATAAATATTGAAATATTCCTAGCTGCACTGCTTTATAATGAAACAGTCATACAGTAAATGCCTTCTAGTATCAAGTGAAAATAAATGCAATACGACTATGCAAAAAGCAGTGAACAAATTTCACACTTGGCAAAATGCCAGTTTTTTTCTCACATAACCTCTTTTGACTGGAAAGTCAGCAGCTGATAGTGCCATGTCTCTAAACAAACTTTAAATTGGGTCAACTTACTTGCCATCATTCAAATCTACATTGTAGAAAAAATTTTATTCGAGAAAATGTTATCAAAATTGTGATTTTCCCAAAAACTCCTGTTACGAAAATTTTTCAAATCAGTCTAGCAACAATGAAGCAAACAATCGTCTTTTTTATTTGCCAAAATTTCTAAGTATATTCTGAAGTTTTGAAAAATCAGGGTTTAATCAAATTCTACATAGTAGAATAAATTTTGATCCAACATGCCAAACTACCTTAATTCAGAGGGTTAAAATGATCTTTTTTGAAAATCTAACAAATGGGTCAAGTCCAAACCATTAAAGTGGTCATGTCTCTGAATTTCTGGTAAAAACACTTTAAAGGCACTGACCTCCAGATTTTGGCTAAAAAATGATCTTTCTTTCAAATTGAAGTTTGGTCATATTATGAACATTAGAATATGAGTTTTTGTTTCTAAACGATTTTAAAAATGCCAAATCAAGTAAAAATGATGACCGCGTCTGGAATCGAACCCGGACCACCACGGAAATAAAGAAGTTTTCCACTGTCATTACCAATACCGCTATAGAGTATTTAGTGTTCAAGGAGTGTTAAATGTACATATTTATAATCGAGGCAATTTACCTCGCGCAAAGTGTTACAAATGCTTTTCGATTTTCGTCGTAAAAAGTAGTAAAAACAACTGATTGTCATGTGTTTCCGTAACATCTAGTATGTCAGTAATTTAGTTTCAAAGCATTCTTAAAAAATACAGCATTAATTTTCAGATATCTAAAACAATCATTTTTTTCAAAATCTGGAGGCCAGTGCCTTTAATACAACTAAACAAACTTAAATTTAGATCCACTAACTTGCCGTCATCATCCCCCATGCCAAGTTCAAACACTCTCTCACCACCAAGCTCTTCCATCCTTTTGTCCACATATTTCCCCGTAGCATTGTAATGTTCATATGTCTTATTTCCCAAGGCAAATACCTAAAAGACACAACTGATAAGCTATATGTGCACTGAATTTCATGTTTTGTTAATTTTTTAACTTTTTCAGGAATACTTAAGACAGTTTGTGAATTTTTTAACTTTTTTCAGGAAAAAATATATAGACTCAAATACAGCATGTTAATACTGCCATCCAATTTAACTTCATTTATATAAACAAATTAAGATTTTTACCACAAAATGGCTATTTCAACAAAAAATAAATTTGTGTGAATTTCAAGTAATATAAACTATGAAACAAAATGTGAATTCTTCTTCCTTTGTCTGGATTTAATTTCATAGATATATGAGCCGTGCCATGGGAAAACCAACATAGTGGGTATGCGACCAGCATGGATCCAGACCAGCCTGCGCATCCGCGCAGTCTGGTCAGGCTCCATGCTGTTCGCTAACAGTTTCTCCAATTCCAATAGGTTTTAAAAGCGAACAGCATGGAGCCTGACCAGACTGCGCGGATGCGCAGGCTGGTCTGGATCCATGCTGGTCGCATACCCACTATGTTGGTTTTCTCATGGCACGGCTCAAAAGCAGCTATAAATTCCACGAAAATTAGTTCACCACAATCGTTAATGATTTTACAATTATTATAGATACAGGCATCCCTTTTCCATTACTTTGATTTCTTTTTTGTTCCATTTTCTTTAGAAAAATATCTTTCAGGACAAATATCTCAAGTTGAGAAGACAAATACAAAATTGATTCCTCGTTTCTAAACAGCTTATTATGCCTTGAAGTTGAGGGCTGGTTTTAGCATCAAAGGCTAAAAATCTTAAAAGGCTAGATACCTTCAAAGGCTAGACACCTTACAGGGAGATTAAATGTAAAATAATGGATGTAAAATTGAAGTCCTTCTGGTTACTACAGAGACATCATCTCTGACAGAGATGTTTAGAACAAAGTATTATTTCTTATTACATACAATGACATACCATATATTACCTTATTAATGCCCCCAAGGGGTGCTACATTTTGCAAAAGAAAGGAGGAGGAGTTACTAAGAAAAATTAGGCCTTTTTTCACATCTTTTTAAATAAATATAACTATAAATGTAGCATATAACGAAGAAATCTTAACAATTATAGCACTAGTATACCGCTGGTATTCACTTATGACCTTAATTAAAAAATATATATTTTAGGAAAATGTGGGGGTGGAGTGGCCATTTAAAGAGACGGGCATTAATTAGAGAACATACGGTAATCAGAATTTTCATACCAATGCTTCCTAGACCAACGAATGCCAGGGGAGGATATGAAAATGAGAGTACAAATCTTTACCCACTACACTTTTCCATAAATATTATATTGCCTGATCAAATTTTAAGAAGATAACATATTATACCAATTTTCAGACAACAAAAGAAAGATTGTATTACAGCAAACTTAACGCCCGGAAGTTCAACATCTCCAGTCTGTAACCACTCGTAAAATTCCTGTGCATTATCTGTAGGGTCCCCCTCACCATACGTTGCCATGCAAAATATCACCATTCCGTTCTCTATTTCAGTTAGTCGTGCCAGATCCTCCTGTTTAAAAGAAGATGTCACATTTGTTTGGGGTTTTAACAGTAAGGGCCTAGTTATCTATATTCATAAGTAATGCAATAGTGTCAATTTATGCTTAAATTATGCTTACATGTAATAAGTTTTATATTTTCAGTGTCAACTTTTAAACTGGGAGGGGTTATGTCTAATGTGAAATTTCATTTGGAGGGTTTATCTGCCTTGAAAATCCAAAAATCCATTAACTGTTAAAATAGTAGCAACGGTTTAATCAGCTTCATCGAATAGCTGTGGAAAGTTTTTTGTCCTACTCCTCTTTATTTTATACACTACCTTAAGATCCTTTAAAGCATAACTATTAACTGCCTGATGCAGTTTGCATAGTAAAGACAGACTGCACAAGGTAGTTGAATTTTCCTTACCATTTCACATTCCTCAGGATCTGCTACCATGCCTTTCATACCGTAACCAGCACAGTCCTTGGCTAGACGACCTGCAAACTCCTCAGCTGTCCCTGTCTGGGAACCATAAAACACCACTACATTCCTTCCCTGTACCAAGATAGGATACAAAATAAGAATATACCCATGTTGCTTGTATTGACAGAATATATTTTCTTTGTTCTGGGTTGAAAAATATTTCAGTTGTGTAAAGTTGGCAGTTAACTTAAACAGTGTTCCTGGATTCTGTACCAGTAGTAACCTGTTCTCCTCAAGGAACTACCAACTTATCCACATGGAACTGTGGTGCAGAACCAATGATTTCAGACGCAATATCTTTTATCAAATAGTCACAGAGAACATAATGCCTTGCCCGGGGATCGAACTCATGACCCTGCGATCCATAGATCTGCCCTCACCCTATTGAGCTAAGCAGGTAAGTCAATGACTGAATAGAGAATATTGATAAATTCCTTACTAATTGATAATAACTGACAAACCTCCCTCGCATAATTGGAGGTGGAGCAAAAAGCACTGAAGGACTGATTCATTTTTTTGTGTGTTTTAAGCGTATAACAAGAGCACCTCAATGCGGAGCAATATATGCCCAAAGGTATAAGCTTTGACCCCCAAGTGTGACGTTGACCTTGAAGCGAGCCATCCAAAACATGTGCTCTACACGTCATCTCGATGTGGTGAACATTTGTGCCAAGTTTCTTTAAAATCCTTCAAGCGTTCAAGAGTTACAGAGCGGTCACGAAACAAAGTCATATGACCTTTGACCCCTAAGTGTGGCCTTGATCTTGAAGCCAGCCATCCAAAACATGTGCTCTGCACGTCATCTCGATGCGGTGAACATTTGTGTCAAGTGTCTTCGAAATCCTCCAAGGGGTTCAAGAGTTACAGAGCGGACACGAAATTGCTAACGGGCCTACAGACGGCCGGCCACCGGTGTCATAACAAAATACGTCCCTTCGGGCGTATAAAAAGGTCTAGTCAAAGTATAACTTTATGCTTATTAATATTCCTACACCATATGTTAAACATACAATCATGTGAATACATAATTATAATTATTACTAAATGAACCGAATGAACTCAAATACAGATCTTGTGAATGTTTACATAATGTCTGCTCTATTCAATATTTCAATATTTAAAGAAAATTTAAATCTGCAAAGATTATTTGAACTGCACTTACAGAATTCTTCATTTTATTGATAAAGCTGGGATCGTATGAGGAACTTCGCGCTAATGGCCTGAAATAATACAAAATAGAAACGTCATAAATAAATTAAACGTAACTTTAAAAAGATCACAAAATGCTTCTTTGCTAAACCCTATAATATGGGTAATTTCCTATTTCCCAAAAACTTTTTATACCATTACAAGTTAATTTCACTTCAGACTTTAAGAAGCTTAAAGTTTGCCATTTCTAAAACAATATTCAAGACTTTTTTATTTTTATTTTTATTACACACTTTCTCTGTTATTTACAGATATGGACAATTAGCAAATTTGGACAAAATACAAAATAAAACCCTTGCCAAAATTTTTTTATCTTATAGTATCCAGTATACCCCCCCCCCCCCCCCCCCCCCCCCCCCCCCCCCCCCCCCCCCCACCCCAAAAATGCATTTAAAAATGTCACTTACTTTTCGAAAAGTAACTTTTTTTGAAAAACATTGTTTTTATTATTATAGCAAAATTTAAACCTAAAAAGCCATTTCCACCACTACCCCAGAACATAAAAATTTCTGGTATCTCGAACTCTTTTTCATTTGGAATTGAAGCCTAAAAGTTAATTGATGTTGTAACTGCCTATTATAACAAGAAAGAGATTAAAAAGACCAACTTCGAAATGTTTAGGTAATTTTATTTTATTATTCAATCCACGACATACTACGGTATCTATCCATCATTATTGATGGATTATTCTAGTTTCGATTTATGTGACACTAATATTGTCATCTTAATATGCCAATACAGTGTAACCTGTAACACTGATACAGGTCTCTGAAGAGTGATAATCTCCTTACAAAGACAGGCAATAGAGAGGCTGCAATAATTATACACTAAGTCTTGTATTAGTTGTAAGGGCATAATTATACACCTGAAAGATTCTACAGTCTGCATTAAGTCTCCCACATTAAGTGTATGCACCCATTAAATGTACACTAATGAAGCTATGTTAAACCTAACCCTAACCTTTAGTCAGTATGTTGAACACTCAATACCTGTCAGGGTTTTTTCTAGCTAATTTGGGAACATAGCCTATACCCCCAAAATTGGGAAATATTTAGTCCCATAGGATATAGTAAAGATGTGTTTAAGCACTTTCTCATACACTTGTTTCACATTGTACAACCTCTTTAACATACTTCCATTACAAAATTGTCCATAATTTGGTCAATGTTTGTGCAATTTTGACGAAATTTTTTTCAGAATGTAGATTGGGAATTTTTGCACTCATTTTGGGAAAAATATATACTTTTTGACATTGGGAATATAGCCGAATAACGGCTATAAAAACGGCCGAAAAAAAACCCTGCCTGTGTTGATTTAATGTTGGCCTAGATTCTATTCTATATTTCAACATTAAATAAATATCTCAGTCTGAGGTGACTGTGGTAAAAGTTAGACCCTTATCATTAAACAGTGCTAGTCAAAATGTAAAAATATTTAAAAGTGGTTAATGTGCAGAGCCACATCAGACAAATTATATCCAGTGTTTATTCAGGTAGAAGGTATAAAAGTGTTACTAGTAAAGTACCTTGATCAGCAGTGACTGTGTTCACTGTTGTTGACTGTAATATAGCCGACCTTGATCCCACAGAGTGCTTGTGCCAAGTGTGATCTGGCCTGGCAAAATCCATGACAGTCAAATGCACCAGTGCACATCAAGGTACTGCTTTAATGACCGTTTTTATTTTTTGTTATAATATCTGCCAAAACTGACTATGTATAATTTGAGACAAAATGACTGAACTCTGGTTTGAAACAGCTAACTTCTTGACATATTGTGACGCCATAATGTTACGTGACTTCTGACATCATATTTGATTTAAGTCCCACCACTGAATATTTTTTTTTGCATCCAATGGGAGCTATATACAGGATATTGAAATACAGGTTGTATAAACTTCAGACAGAAATTTCGTAAGTAAAGTTTTACCTAGATTTACAAGTATAATTCATGAAATCACAACCTCTCTATTTTCTCTCTAATTAGACAAATTCTTACTAAATTTCTTAATTAACCGCTAAAAGCAACAACCTGTTCACAACAAACACATTTCCATTTTTACCAGTGGTGTTCGCTCTAAAGAACTGCACAGTAATACAGTTAAACACTGATCACTTATGCAAAGAGCCCAGCAGAATACTCGAGTTTTTTAAAGTATCTAAAGATAGAATATAACAAAACAGCCCAGGGACCATACAAGAATTGCTTGACTAAGCCAGTATGTTCCAGCCACAGACGTTTGAGCAAGCGGTGCTTGACTGTACAGTACACACACACTACTAAGAAGTGATCTGGTACTTTTAAAAGTTATCAATCATGTAATGCATGACATGGCATTATGTAAATGTGATGAAATAATCATACAGTTCCCTTTTTACATCATGAATGCACTCAATAAAAATCTAGGTAAGTAAGCACCTCTTATATTTACTTTTCTTTTCAAGGTTCAAATTTTCCCTTCCTCAAGAATATTCAACATAAATTTGTAAACATTTCTTATTAGAAGGACTTCTGTAAACCATTAAAACTTTTTAACCTGGCAAACAAATTTTTAAAACCTGACTACACACAAAAAGATACTTAAGTGTACTTATATTAGCGCAGCTAAATTTTAGTGGAAACGCCTTAAATTGAGTAATTTGACTTATTAGCGCGTACTTGTATTAGCGCAGTATCAGCAGCGCTAAAATAACCAACTGACAGTATCTGAAACACCAATTTCCGATGTAATACGGTATGGCGAATGAAGCCTATTTATGCAATCTGGCTTATAACAGCCCATCAGAGTGTGAAAAACTTTACAATACTAAATGGCTGGCGGCTGACTGGTATTCGTAATGAAATCGACCTGGCCTGCAAATAAACATACACAGGTCTACAGTATGACATAAAATCTACATTTGTTTAGATCAGTGTTAATCTGTATACTGTAAATTTGTACATGTATACAGTGCAGAATGGTGATAATTGTTTGTTTTCAAATTCACACTTGGTTTTCAAAGCAGTAAAATGTTATGGTGACACTCGTAATTAGCGCAACCAGAAAAACTGGCGATCTACTCCGAAGGTGTTATACACGATGTTTACGAACAATGGCGAAGGTATAAAATGCAACTTAATTTGAAAATAGATGGCTTTTGCACTAATGTTCAAATAGGTTTAATTATTCTATTCAAAACTTTCAGCAGCATATTAGTTAGGAATGCAGCTTTTGTCATATTTACACAATAAATATGTATTTCTCTGTGTTCTATTGCATTATAATTACGATATTTTCAATACGATAAATGTTACTTTTTATTAGGAAAGTCTTTCATTTCAGTCTAATATTAGCGCTAGACATGAATTAGCGCATGCCCGATCCCACTAATAGCGTGAAAATTAGTACTCCGCTAATATTAATACACTACTATCCAATGCATGTAATCAAACTGCAGCCAGTTTAGGCTTTTTTTAAACCTGTATCCACGGTTTTAAACAGATTTGAAATCAATCTTGTTTTATCAGCATCTAATTGGCTGATCTGAAACTGACCAATGATAAAACTGTATTCTGGGAATGGTCACTAAACACAGTTTCGCAACCTTAGATCGTAATGTATCCTGATTATATTCAAAGAATTTAGTACCACAATATCAGCCTTAATTTTAGGTGCCTCAATACAGTAAAAACGATGTGTATCAGACTCATGGGCCAGAAGCTGCAGGTTTGTGTCCCTGTAAGGTCAGAGCCATCTGAACCACAGGTGCAAGATGCAATCCCCTATATCATGTTTTTATTGATACAAGGGATGATATAGGGTGGAAAAATTCACCTGTAATTTAAACAGTCTCCAGAATCTTTTAGGAATGACAATGTGTAGATAATCAGTTCAAACTTTAACTTACGCAACTGTCAGCTTTTTAAACGTTGGTTGTTCTTTCTGTTTGTTTTTGAAGAAAAACCAGTAGACTGCCATCCCTGCCATGAGCGAGAGAATGAAGAAATCTAAATTGGAAAAATAAGCTCCAGATTCTGTTTCACTTTCTTCTGTCATTTTTGAAATTTGCTGTTGTTGTTGTTGGACTGGTTTTCTATTTAGCAGTAATTATTTCCCCTCTTTACTAATTTGCTCTGAAATTAAATTTAAGATCATAAAATTAAAAGTTAATACAATTAAAGAAGTCAAAATAAATCACATCGCTCAAAGTTAACAACTAAATTTTTCAATTTAATTAATTTAAAACCAGTCTCTGTTCATATCCAGTTACTGCAAAATTACTAATATTCATGGGGACTAATTCTAATGGATTTTCTTGGTTGCATGTGTCAGTAGAGATTCTGATATAAAATCCCAATAAACAGGCAATTTTCTATACATCCTATCCTTCAAATTTGAAATCCCCAAATTCATGTCCCCATTCAATAATCGTCTTTGAAAAAAAACAACGTGAAATTTAATGTGAAACGTGTAAGAAATATAAACAATTTCAAACAAATTACATTTTTTTAAAATAAAAACATTATGTGAAATATCTCATACAAACTTATACTGAGTAAAAAAATCCACAAGATATGTATATAATCCTATGTACTTCTTTAATATTTGATTTCCTCTTCAATACAACAAGAAGATACAAAATGTATATTTACAACATAAAAATACTGTGCTGAAATATGACACTGTAATGACTATAAACTAACACATACTTCATGCACATCCGATATTACGTGTATCAAGAGTGTACGAAGTTGAAATGAAGGTCATTTAAACAAATTACTAAATGTGTAAATATAGGCAATGACAGTATTAGCTACGAAATCCAGGTCACGTATTCAGTGTAGTTATCTGTATTTTCAGTCAGGTGTGTACCAATTTATAACCTTGAATGAGCTATTAAATGACCCAAGGATGAACTTAATATTATATATTAACCTTTACCTTGTTAATTTCTAAAATGGACTGGTCCATCATTCAATTTAGGCAGTACCATTTATCATTTGAAGGGGTGTTCAATGAAAATTTACTGACTGAATACATTTTGTAGCAAACAGATCAGCCTGCATGTAAATGTAAACGAAAAATGTCTCAAATTTACATTTAGCAGGGCTTTTCATCCCTCTATCAAATTGGGAAATTCATATGCTATAATTTCCCAAAATGGCATTTTATTGAAACAGGGCTTTTTTTTTTTTTTTTACTTTTGCAACAGAAGTCAAAATTTGGTGGCTTCCCCGTGTGACTACAACTTGCGAAGTAATTATTCTCAGATTACAAAAGAAACGAAATCGGTTTTTTGGGCTAAGTGCCCCCATAAATTGGGAGAGGGACCCAATCTGACTAAAGTACATCTCCTATTACGATATATGCTTAGGATCTGAAGACGAGCTACTGATAGCCTCGTTCTGACGACCCTTCCGCTAGCCAATCAAAAAGCTTACTTACAATATTTTGCAAGCTTAAAAAAATCTATATTTAGCCTTGGTTTTTGATATTTACAATTCTTATGTTGTACAATGTCAGAAAGCCAGTTAGCTCAGTTGGTACGGCACTTGCTCTGTAAGCGAGGGGTCCCGGGTTCCAGCCCTGGACTGACTGCATATTTTTCTTACTCTCTGACATTCGAACAAATCGTCTGATTGGTTCAAATAAAAATAGATTTCCGAAAATAAAAATAGCAATATTGGAAATCCAAAATATACAGTAGACGAATGTGAATGGGTTCTTTCTCAGATCTTCGTTTGGAAGATCAAGTACTTTAGTCAGATTGGAGAGGGACCTTACAATGATGCTAGCAGACCATGTTTGATGGAGATCCATCAAGTGGCTAATGAGAAGAAGTTGTTTAAAGGTTTCTCTATTTTTGGCACTTAAGCAGCCCCTAAAAGGGGTCAAGGGCCCAAATTTGAACAAACTTGGGAGAGGACCTTACAATGATGAATCAAATCAAGTTTGTTGAAGATCCATCAATCAGTTCATGAGAAGAAGTCTTTTTTCTGTTTTTAGCTCTTAGGTGGCCCCTAAAATAGCCCAAATGCCCTCATTTGTGAATCTTGCCAGGATGCTACAGGCCAAGCTTGTGGTAATTCTGAAAAGATGTTTATGTTAATCATGTTAACTGTCGATTACAAAAGAAATTAAAACAAAATGAATCTAGTTAAAACAAAACCTAAAAATTTTGGAAATGAAACAATCAGCAAGAGGGCCAAGATGGCCCTAGGTCGCTCACCTGAGAAACACACCATAACAGTGTAAACATGTTTGACCTAGTGATTTCATAGAAACAAATATTCTGGCAAATTTTCATTAGGATTGGACCAAAAATGTGGTCTCTTGAGTTTAAACAAGTATTTTCTTTGATATGACCTAGTGACCTAGTTTTTGACCCCAGATGACCCATATTCAAACATGGCCTATATTTCATCAAGGCAATCATTCTTACCATACTTAATGAAGATCAATTGACAAATACAGCATCTATCGCATACACAAGTTTTTTCTTTGATTTGACCTAGTGACCTACTTTTTTATCCCAGATGACCCATATTCGAACTTGACCTAGATTTCATCTAGGCAATTATTCTGACCCAATTTCATGAAGATCAATTGAAAAATACAGCTTCTATCGCACACACAAGGTTTTTCTTTGATTTGACCTAGTGACCTAGTTTTTTACCCAAGATGACCTATATTCAGTCGTAACCTAGACTACATCGAGGCAATCATTCTGACTTAATTTCATAAAGATCAATTGAAAAATACAGCCTCTATTGCAAACACAAGGTTTTTCTTTGATTTGACCTCGTGACCTAGCTTCAGATGACCCATATTCGAATTCAATCTAGATTTCATCAAGGCAATCATTCTGACCAAATTATATGCAGATCAATTGAACAAGAGGGCCAAGATGGCCCTAGGTCGCTCACCTGAGAAACACACCATAACACATCATAACAGTGTAAACATGTTTGACCTAATGATTTCATGGAAAAAATATTCTAACCAATTATCATTAAAATTGGAGCAAAAAATCATGAGTATAAACAAGTATTTTCTTTGACCTGACCTAGTGACCTAGTTTTTGACCCCAGATGACCCATATTTAAACTTAACCTAGAGTTCATCAAGGCTATCATTCTGACCAAATTTCAAGAAGATCAGTTGAAAAATACAGCCTCTATCGCATACAGAAGGTTTTTCTTTGATTTGACCTAGTGACCTAGTTTTTGACCCCAGACTACCCATATTCAAACTTGACCTAGATTTCATCAAGGCAACCATTCTGAACAAATATTATGAAATCCAGTGTAAAATGCAGCCCCTATTGCATACACAAGTTTTTTCCATTATTTAACCTAGTGACCTAGTTTTTAAACCCAGCTTATCCATATTCAAACTTGACCCAAATTTTACCAAGGCTATCATTCTGACAAAATTTCATGAAGGTCAGTTGAAAAATACAGCCTCTATCACATACACAAGGTGTTTCTTTGATTTGACCTAGTGACCTACTTTCTGACCCCAGATGACCCATAATCAAACTCAATGTAGATTTTATCAAGGCAATCATTTTGACCAATTTTCATGAAGATCAGTTGAAAAATACAGCCTCTATAGCGTACACAAGTTTTTTCTTTGATTTGACCTAGTGACCTACTTTTTGATCCAAGATGACCCATATTCAAACTTGACCTAGATTTTATCAAGGCTATTATTCAGACATAATTTCATGAAGATATATTGAAAAATACAGCTTCTATTGCATACACAAAGTTTTTCTTTGATTTGACCTAGTGACCTAATTTTGACCCCAGATGACCCATATTCAAACTTGACTAATATTTTATCAATGAAATCATTCTGACCAAATTTCATGAAGATCAAATGAAAAATACAGCATCTATCGCATACACAAGGTTTTTCTTTGATTTGACCTAGTGACCTACTTTTTGATCCAAAATGACCCATTTTCAATCTCAGCCTAGATTTCATTAAGGTTATTATTTTGACTTAATTTCGGGTAGATCAATCGAAAAATACAGCCTCTATCGCATATACAAGCATTTTCTTTGATTTGACCTAGTGACCTAATTTTTGATCCCAGATGCCCCATTTTCGATATCGGCCTAGATTTTATCAAGGTTATCATTCTGATCAAAATTCATGAAGATTAATTGAAAAATACAGCCTCTATCGCATACACAAGGTTTTTCTTTCATTTGATCTAGTGACCTAGTTTTTGATCCCAGATGACCCATTTTCAAACTCGGCCTAGATTTCATCAAGGTTATCATTCTGACCAAAATCCATGAAGATTAATTGAAAAATACAGCCTCTATTGCATACACAAGGTTTTTCTTTGATTTGACCTAATGACCTGGTTTTTGACCCCAGATGACCCATTTTCAAACTCGGCCTAGATTTTATCAAGGTAATCATTCTGACCAAATATCATGAAGATCAGTTGAAAAATACAGCCTCTATCGCATACACAAGCCAAATATTGACAGACGACAGACAGACAGACAGACGACAGACGCCGGACATCGAGCGATCAGAAAAACTCACTGCTCAGGTGAGCTAAAAATACAGCTTCTATCGCATACACAACGTTTTTCTTTGATTTGACCTAATGACCTAGTTTTTGTTCCTAAATGACCCATATTCAAAATCGACCTAGATTTCATCAAGGCAATCATTCTGACCAAATTTCACGAAGACCAAATGAAAAATACAGCCTCTATCGCATACAAAAGGTTTTTCTTTAATTTGACCTAGTGACCTAGTTTTTGACCCCAGATGACCCATATTCAATCTTGACCTAAATTTCATCAAGGCAATCATTCTGACCAAATTTCATGAAGATCACTATCGCATACACAAGGTTTTTCTTTGATTTGACCTAGTGACCTACTTTTTGACCCTAGATGACCCATTTTCAAACTCGGCCTAGATTTCATCAAGGCAATCATTCTGACCAAATTTCATGAAGATCAACTGAAATATACAACCTCTATCGCATACACAAGGTTTTTCTTTGATTTGACCTAGTGACCTACTTTTTTGACCCGAGATGACCCATTTTCGAACTTGGCCTAGATTTCATCAAGGTTATCATTCTGACAAAATTTCATGAACATCACTTGAAAAATACAGCCTCTATCGCATACACAAGGTTTTTCTTTGATTTGACAGTGACCTAGTTTTTGACCCCAGATGAACCATTTTCGAACTTTGCCTAGATTTCATTAAGGTAATCATTCTGACAAAATTTCATGAAGATCAGTAGAAAAATACAGCCTCTATCGCATACACAAGCTAAATGTTGACAGACAGACGACAGACAGACAGACAGACGACGGACATCGAGCGATCACAAAAACTCATTGCTCAGGTGAGCTAAAACTATAAGAAATATCTTAATTACAAACAATTACTTTTCAGCAATGAACTGAATGTCAATGATATAACCCTGCTGATTAGTTCCAGAGTTTTTTATGGAATGTTCGTGAAATTCCATGGAAATTTGACTCCAGACTGAGTATTTGGACAGATTTTCCATGAGTTAGGAAAGGAATATGTACTTTGTAATTTGGTAAAACGTGGGAAATATCTCCATGAATTTCCTAAGTTCTTAATTCTTTGGACATCCATGAAAAATTTTCTGGAGATATTCAATGACTGTCCCTGGAAAATATTAAACCATCCCTGGACTTCCAAGAAAAGTTTTCACCTCCAGACCATTGACAATCAAGCTGTAATGTCTAATGGTTGAAGTCCCAATTATTCTCAAACTATTGATCAATCACCATTTTTAATATCAATCACCATTTTTAATATTAACATCAGTCTGACCTACTGACTCCAAAACAGTAAGGGTCACCAACTGACTGTGCAGATAAATTTACAGCCCTACCTCCCCGACCCAACCACACAAAAGCCCTCCCACCCCCTCCTTCCACATACAACCCCTCCCTCCCCACTCCACCACACACAACTCCTCCCTCCCCCACCCCACCAAACACATGCCCTATCTCCCTCACCCCCGCCAAGCCCTACCTCCCCCTCCCCCTACCCACCACACACACTCCCAGGCGTCTTATTAAAGTCTTTATCTTTCTAAGGACATTCAATCTCAAGTTCATTGTAAGGCCTGTATTTTTTTATTTTTGCTCAGTCAAAAGTGTTTGTTGTATGTTCAATAATACTTTAGAACTGTCAGTATTTTTTCTGTTGCAAACTTTGAGGCGTGCAAGGTATAAATCTGTCACTTCTTTAAACAATTTTTTCCAAATTCTAAAGCTGTTTTAATGTTTGTCAAAGGTACACAAGAGGGTCATGATGACCCTGAATCGCTCACCTGAGTAATATGAGCCACAATGTTTCAAATGGCAAACTGCACATTAATATTAGAAAGTAGGTCAGTAGGTCACATTCATGGTCACTGAAAGACAGTTTTAAGATTGGTGTGCAAAACTGTACATGTCTTCCAAATTTCAAGGCTGTATCTTTAAAAAACAAGAAAGTAGGTCAGCAGGTCAAGGTCACAGTCAAGTGGTCCCTAATCACTTGGATCATCAGGTAATTATAATCAAACAGTCTGGGAAATATGATCTGATCATTTTTTAAGTATTTTTTCCTATATAACTCATAATTATAACAAGACTAAGTGACCCCCAGGGTGGGGCCTCTTTTCACCCAAGGGGCATAATTTGAACAAACTTGTTAGAGATCCACCAGGCAATGTTACATACCAAATATCAAATGCCTAGGCCTTGAACTTTCTGACAGGAAGATCTTTAATATTTTTCCTAAGTCTATGTTAAATTTGGGACCCTCAGGGCAAGACCTCTTTTCACCCTAGGGACGTAATTTGAACAATATTGGTAGAGAAACACTAGGAAAGGCAACATACTTGGTATCAAAAGCCTAGGCCTTGCAGTTTCAGGCAAGAAGATTTTTAAAGTTTTTTTTCCTATATACAGTCAGGGGTGTAACTGTTTCAAGTTATCGCAGTTTATAACCCATTTTAGTTATTGCTTAAACTTTCATAACTTGTTTCAGTTATCATAAAATATTTCAAAGCCCTCCTGTACCTATTCCTTATTTTGAATGAGACTAATGCAATTATTTCCTGAATCCTTGACCTTTTATCTTTCCAGCTATGCAGTAAAAAGTTTTACGCAAGGCTGATAAAGCTTTACACAAAAGTTTTAAAGCTATAAAACTCTTAATATCCCATTAGGCTTATCAGGTCAGGCTTGGACTAAAAGAGATTTTGATTAACCACAACAATGGTACTACCTGATATTTTGTGAAATTAGTAACATTACTGCCAGATAACAGACAAAAGTTAGTAACAAGGAAATCTGTTTAGTACTGATACCAAGTGACTTACTTTTGAAATAAAATAAGTAAGACTCTTACATCATTCTTTGGCTAAAAATGTGTCATAATTTTGTTTTCAATGTTTATATCTTCCGCCAATAAAGAAACATAATTATGTAAGCAGCAATGTGTTCTTTTGAATTTCGACCTGCCTCTTGCACTGCGTGCTGCCATTATATTTTGACTCGATTGATAGATTTGGAAAAAAGATGCAAAATAATGCACAAAAGTGGTCAACCGGTCTATTACTTTTCCCTAAATAAATTAAATACTGGAAAAATATATTGGGTTACAGACCACCAAATGTGCAACTCGGCATGGACATGCGATAAGGCTCGATCTTCCTTTGAATACAGTTACATGTTGTACTGATACAACCACATTTTTTTAAGTTTATTAGTACCGATACGACCACATTTAAAATGAATTCTTACTGATACAACCACATTTAAAAATAAATTCATATCTGATCCCAAACAAATACATATTTACGAAAAAACAGCCCTTATCTGGAGCTCTGTAACATTGTATTTTCTGTCAGATCTTTTATGTTAAATTTGCATTGTATCCGCGGATTTTTAAAACTTGTGTCAGCTAGGGCTTTTCATCAGGAAATTGGGAAGAGGCCTTGGCCTTTCAAATTGGGAAATTTATGAGTGATAATTGTCCATTTTGGGAAAAATAATCAACTAGAAGTAAATACCGTAAGAAAAATCAAATTTATCTCCCCTGAAACACAGACTAACATCCAGGCCAGGGAAGATAACGGATAAGACTGGTAATGCGTCACACGTGGTTCTGTTGGCTGTTAGGCTATATAAATTATAGTGCCACAAAAAATCCATACCAGACAAAAGCTTACTCTGGAAATACTAAAATGTAAACAAAACCTTAATCATCTGTTGGCATGATTTTGGAAAATTTTACCTTGTATTTTGGGAAATATCTCTGCCACAGTTGGGAAAAAATAATATATTTTTGGATCGGGAAGAGGCCTTATACAAGTCTGTTATGCAAGGATGAAAAGCCCTGTGCGTGCAAATGACTCTTTATACGAGAATCACGCAGGTTTTAGCGTGAACGGGAATACTGATTTCTCTTGCTTATATATCATATAATAATACTGTGAAATCATTTAATTTCGTCGGCACGAAATTTCGTGGTTTTCAGGGATCATCCTAAGTCAAACTTTTTGGGAGAAGTGACTTCTCTCTCCACAGAATTTAGGGAGAATTTGAGGAATTTAAGGAGAAGAATCGGCATAGCATTCAGTTTCCTGCCTATATATATCCACTTTCTATGGGTCTAGCTAGCTGTAACTTATAAACAGTAATAAATTGATTCTTGCATTATCATTTTCATGAATTTCTAAATTAAGTATACACTTAGATATGAAAAAGTCGCCTTTAAATTTTTATCCGAAATTTACATGTCCGAAACTCGATCAAAACACCGTGAAAATGTTCATTCATATTTCGATTCTCGTGCTTTTATAATGCCTGATTTAACTTGTTCAGATTTATACATTTAATCAATTTACTTATTGATTTTTTCGAAAACATGGCGATCTTTTTACAATATTTCGTACGGGAGTTCTGACGTCTGCGAAATAATTTTTTATCCACAGTACCCGAGCAATTCATTTACAGAAATTGACCGTAATCATGGTAATTGAAATAATTTTTGAAGTAATCTTTAATAAAATGAAAAATAATATACAACTGTTGCATAAGATCAAAACATTGCTCTCAAGTTTATCAGCTTTTCGCTCAAATCGCCTTGTAGGATTATCTCTGGTTTTGACCAAAACGGCGGTTTCGTGGTGACTTAAATTCTTGGATTTTCAATTTTTGATTTTTTTTTCATATATAATTTCCACAGAAATAGCTAGATCTGCTGAATATCCCGAAATTTAACAGGCTGGGCACATCTCCCAATTGGGGTAAATAACCCGTTCAGGGCAATATACCTCGATCAGGGTACAACAAGAACAATAGAAAAGTACAAAATATTTGATTACTTTTTTATTAAGGAAGTGCTAATAGTAATGCTCATATTCTCAGGTAAACTTTGCACGATATAAATAGTAAACAATATAACGATTTTTTAATGGATTTTGTTGTAAAAGTTTTAGATTTTCAACATTTATTAACAAATGCAAAATTGATAAAATGGTACATAAGCATGTTTGTAATGATGATATAAAGCTTTAGTATACTGGTTTCGAAGCAGTTTCCGTCATAAAATGAAGGTTTTTAAAATATCTTTTTTCTTGAACGTTTCAGTTCCATAAAATGCTCCCAAAGAGAACACCTTAGCTCTTCTGCTTTACGAAAACATAAATATCAATAGTGTCTAGCGCACGTGATAACACACAGAGGGGCTCCAAAAGGGGTGAATAAATAGAGCTGAATCTGTTGACTACAGAAGTAGTTTCCATCATCAATTATTTTTGTTTTAATATTTATGTACATTTTTACAGTGAATACGACTAGAAAAGCACCATCCGTGTTTTTTTTAATCTTTCTGGTGAAATTAATTAATACAATTTTAAGAAGTTTGAAGGTTCAGGTGTTTAATTAGGCTTGTTGAAAATAGGAGGTAAAAAAAAAAGCAAAATCTGAGACTCAAACTCGCGATCTCATGCTTGTAAATCCGATGTTCTACCGATTGAGCTAATCGGCCAGTTGACATCAAAGCGACAATTTATATATCTTATATACACATATACTAAGTAAGGGATACATCCGTCACTTTGTATAGCACATAGTATGTGACCAGTTATCCCCATTGGACAAGAAAATCTGGCAGGGGTAACCTAATCATCTATACTTCATATTGGTTTTTGCTTTCTTAATTATGAAAAAAAAATTATTGCTGATGCACAAAAATGACTCATTTTTATCTTTATTATGTATTTTTGGTAAATCATCAGGTTTCGACTGCCAAAAGGAGGAACTTTCAACTTAATTGGGGATTACGGAGTTATTCTTTGCGCATGCGCATTAGTTGCACGTGAAATCCCCCATGTGCGGAATGTAAATAAAACAATTATGGAATGAACAATTCGAGTTTTCTTGGAAAGTTTTTACCCTTTGTTGCTGAAATTTCACAGAGCTCTGGATTGCAGGGGTAGCGTTATGGAAACAATCTCGACTTCATTGTGAAGAACGTCACGAAACGTAAAATAACGTGTTGACGGATACTACTAGCCGACGGACTGCTTCGAAACCAGTAGATCTATATATTTCTGTTGGCACTTTAAAGAAAAACAAAGTACAAAATTTATGTTCTTGTCTTACCCCGATCAGGTATTTTACCATGAATGAGGTAATTATTCCGTATGTACCCCGATCAGGAGATGTGCCCTGCCTGTTCAAAACATCACTGCGCATTTCGGTGTATACCAATTATGTGACCTGGATATCGCGGTACTGTATATGATCCTATCGCAGTGCATTTCGGTATACCGATCAGGTGCTCATGATAACCCGATACTATATAGTATATATTCAAAGAGCTATAAAAATAAATAGATTGGCAACTTGCAAGGCATATAGAGCAAATCTCGCCAACCTCCCGTGACAAAAAAACGAGATCTCGTTACCGGAAGTGGCGCTTTCTCCACGCGCCATTTTGTATGCGAAAGCAATTATTCATCGGTAAAATAATTATCACCGTATGACCACGCTTCTTTCGATGGCAAAAAAAACCCCTGTACTTCGTGTCTTAAGACCATTTCTCATTAAACTAATTTTGTTTTAGAAGCTAACATGTATTTTAAATGTAGTTTTAAAGGTACAAATTGTAACTCCATGCTTGCCGATGTTTGTTTTTAGTAAGATAACGCCGAATCACGCTCTGACACGAGCTCACGCGAGATTACAGCCAGTTGCCATTCTGTGTATTTTATACTTCTTTGATATATTGAATCAGTTCACCTAGTTTCCTGTGAAAGGTTATAAAGTAGGTCATAAATCAACATCATGTTACATAAACTTACCATACGTCTAAATATTGCTCGGATGATATCAACAGAGTAAAACAGAAACTTAATAAAAATTAAATAGAAACATCTGACAAAGTATTTGTAACAGGCAAAATATTTATTAAACACCCAACACACACCACAGCTGATGTGCTGTACACTTTAATTTCCATGTGGTCAAAAGCCTAATTCAGTTACCTCGATATCCTACTTATTCCCCGTACCCGTACCGTCATTCATATTCGGACTAAGTAGTTCCGTTACATGCGAGTCCCGGAATGTATCGGACTGAAATGAAATGAAAGTGATAATTACATAACTCTAAAGTTACCTACATGATAAAAATCTCTCAACTACAATATCCGGTTCATGGAGTTTGCGCTCAGTTAAATTAGAACAAAGGAAAGTTGCTAAGTGATGTAAGTAATTTAGTTAAATTGCTATTTGTAATTTAGTTAAATTGCTATTTTGAGCTATAATCGAGTGCGACGAACAAACTGTAATTAGTTTGCATATGAACTACGCGTATGTGTCAAGTTAGTAGTGCCCAGATATTTTCCAATTGTTTGAAATAAACAAACCGATTTCCATATAGTTTTCGACTTACTGCAGTAGGTAATATAAAAACAAAACCTGACTAGTTTACTGTATAGTATTTCATGTTTTCAATGCAAAATTTACTGTTGTTTTATTTTTCAACACCGTCTGTCAGTTTTTAAAGTTATTCCTGTTACTCCTAAAATCAATTTACACTGGATTTAAAAAAATGTCTTAATGTTTTAATGAATTTCAAATATTACGTCACTTATTTGAAATTTAAAATTCATAATCATTATGTAGGTGATTTAACTTATCTCTAACTGGTGATCTGTATATTTAGAAACTTTCATGAAAAAACTTTAATCATACTTCTGCACTGTCTATATATACTTTCAAGTGAGATCTCCGTCCAAAACCTTACATAAGGTGTTTGAATTCTTCATGCACGTAAACAGTCCAGGCGGCTTATGCTCTGGTTTCTGCCCATGCATGAAACAATGCCTGGGAGTGCACCTATAGGGTCTTCCTCTACCATTAAATGCCGCTATATGACCTACACTGCACATGATAGTGTGTCTCTTACTCGACCACCTTCAAAAAACAAGAAAGAAATAATCTAAAAACTACACATTAAAACAATAATGAATTACTGAGTATATCATCTGTCAATTTCAAAACTTGACACGGTGTTTCTCACCTTCAAAAAACAAGAAAGAAATAATCTAAAAACTACACATTAAAACAATAATAAATTAATGAGTATATCATCTGTCAATTTCAGAACTTAACACGGTGTTTCTTTAATTTATACTATAACGAAGTCTGCGTGAGACATTCAAAGAAGGAAGATGTTTAATTATTTACAAAGATTTTGTTAACGGCGACCTTGAACATATGCATCAACTTGTATCTTCCTTTGAAAATCTACTTTTCATTTATAACGATTCATAAAGAAAAACTAGCGATTTAAGTGTAATTCACTTCTAAGCTTCAGGTTCAGGTTCAGGTTCCGCAGAATGAAGTCGTCAGATTTATGCTGAATGTGTCTGCTAGGACTTCGCTTACAAATTCGGATATTCAAATGCTTGGTATTTTGAGAATTGAAGATCGGGTCCAACAGTTGAGCCTTACTCATGTGCATAAGGTAGGACGGATTACACCAAACCTGAAGTGGCTACTCAGTGTTACCTGTGAAGTAGTCCAAAATGTAGTTCCATGCTACGGATAAAATCTGGTATAATGAGTCACTGTGACATGAGGAGTTATATTTTTTGGCTTAGTTATATTGCTTATTGCATTGAGAAAAGATCTAGACCATTTTCCTTGTGATTTTCTTGGAATAAGTTTTATTTTTTTGCGAGAAATTTCTACCTACACGTAATTGCTAAACGGCTGTTCTCAGACAGTTTATAAAAAAAATCAAACAACTTTTTTTATATTGTAATTGTTATGAGACTTTTGAAACAAAAACGTTGTGATGTGTTTTATTAAGTTTTTTTCCAAATCCCATGAATTGTAGTATTATGAAGAATTGTGTAAAAATAAAAGATATGTTGTGTTCTGTAGTTTTGTTGAATTCAACTAAACTTTTTCTTATCTGGAAAATTTGGATGACAGAAAATATAAAAAAAATAAATGAAATAATAATTACCATAATTACCAGTGGTTCCACACTTGATGTGCTGCCAATGTTTACAGATATTGCATATTACAACTAGATGCCGGGCATATACGGAGGAGAACGAGCCATCGGCATAATAATATATTTAGGCGTAAAAAAATTGTTTGTTTCCGGTATCCCGACCTACCCTAAAATTTTTGGCCCGACCCTAAATGTTTTTATGGCCTTTGAAAACATTTTTTCAACTTTTAACAACAATTTGCAAAACTGCACTTTTTATGCTTTAAACTTGGTCAGTGATGTCCCCTTATTTGTGTTCAGGTTTTGACGCAAAATTAACTTCCGAAAAGTCTCACTTAATAAAAAAAATTCCCCCCCCCCCCCACACCAAAAAAATATTTCCGACCTACCTACTTTAATTTTTTTAAGCATGTTACCGGAAACAAAGAAATTTTTTAAACACTACAAATTAAACATTTTGCAGCAAACTGACCATTGAATTATGATATGTGATAATTGGATTAAATTATCCCTTTAATTTGATTATGTAGGCATACACATGTTCCTTTATATTTGTAATTAGGTGTGATAAATAATCTATTCACACATGTTTACATCAATCAAAATATATCTTTTTATGATTAAACAAGTAATTATATTTGTTTTGTTATTTTTATTATTATTGTTTTGAAAACTGAGAATAATGAAAACTTTAAATCTATCATTTAACAGCATAACTTTTAATACATACTGAAACTCTGCCACTTTAATGCATTTCTTTTTATTTGACCATCTGTCATATTATTCACTCATATTTATCTACAAAGGCTTTATATTCACCATAAATCAACTAACATTACATATCATATTTGCATATATATAGCCATTCCTTTTAATTTAACTTCTTCTTAATCATTTAATCTTGAACTTCAACTTAAATCAATCATACTATTCATATTCATATGGGAGGTGAAACAACTAGGGTTTTTGGAGGTGAAACAACTAGGCGTGAAACATCTAGGGGGTGAAACGACTGGTATTTTTAGAGGCTGATGTTTCTCAGAACAGATTATTTTTCTTATATACAACATAACATGTCAATATTTTTCTATTTTTGATAAGAAGACTTGTCATAATAAACGACCATATACGGTTTCCATATCATTGAAATGCTCTAAAGTGCTGAAAATGAGGTCTGAATATTTTATTGTTAATATGAAATAAATAAAGAATTGTAGAATGTAACCTATGACCTAAATGTATATAAATATGAAGTCTATGGGAAAACAATTGGTGGTCTTTAACATAGACTGGGGTTCTGTGAGGTAAATAGCGGTACTAACTGTTAATTAAGACGGTCCCGCGGTGCAGGCTGTCTCACCAAATGCGCGTCATTTATATCCTAGCACATTTATCTAAAACTTTTTCTCTCTCTCACGTAGTATTAATTTTTTGTGGTTGCAGACTACGGAAAAGTGTAGTATTATATGCAGGTACTGGTCCAGTGCCTAAATCACGACGGTGCTTAATAATTCAGACACCGTTAAAAACACTTTAAGGAGGTAGGTTACCTTAATATTTGTATATGCGCATGCCCAAGCGGAAGCTAACGTGACGATTTACGACGACGTTTACGACAAACTAAATGTGTTTGTATATCCATTCTTTGGAAAAATAATGAAACTGTCTCCGATCTGATGCTTCATGATTTAATTATGCAAAAATGATGAATAAATTGCCACAGAAATGCTTCAAAACATTGTTGCCTTAAAATGACGTCATTGACGTCATGACGTTACGTGTCACTTACCGCGCAAAATTTATAGGTTTTATTTTGAAAGTACGTAATTCTGTGCATTTTTTTTATTTGAGCTATTTTCAAACAGCCATTATTTGCTGAAATATCTTTTATGAGTCTTTCGCTCTGAATAATGATCAATATTTTGCTTTTTTTATGCAGTTATATTGAAATGTTATGCGGAATGTAAGAAAATGGATGATGGTAACTGATGTTATTGGGAAATGGATGATGGTAACTGATGTTATTGCGAATATAGTTGGATGAAAGGTTACTTTTTACGGCAATTTTCAAATAAAAATTGGGCAGTTTGATTTGTAATTATACCTGTTTTTCAGTGTCCGTTGATAATTTGTTACTTATATACTAAAACTAATGGTAACTGATGTGATTGGGAATATAGTTGGATGAAAGTTACTTTTTACGGCAATTTTCAAATAAAAATTGGGCAGTTTGATTTGTAATATCTATTTTTCAGTTTCCGTTGATAATTTGTTACTTATATACTAAAACTAAGCTAAAAAATTATTCAAATTTCAGAAGAAAATTGTGGTTTCTTGAATTAAATTGATGTTACCATGGAAACGAAGCCCGTGACCTATATATCTAAATGTAAGATTCCAAAGCGTTGACACTGGTCTATTTAAGGAACACAGTTTCGGCTTTTTATTTTCATTTCAACAATATCCATGAGAATAATAGCAGCATGCAGAACGATTTATCCATAAAAAATGTCAGACGAGAGGTACTGCTGTAAGTATTTTAAGCTGTGAAATTTGTTTAAATAAATGCAAATAATACGAAAATATTTACTTACGCTAGAAATAAGATGTTTCAAAGCTACATTTACAAGAAAGGTAATTTTATTTAATAGCTTTATAAGAAATTACGTTAAAAAGCAAGATATAAGCTATTTTCAACATCTCTGTTTCCATGGTTACTTTAAACTTTATGAAAAATAGGGTACCATGTAAAGTGCTTGGTATCTTGCTAATAATATTACCCAAAATATTCAATGTTGGTCATTAACAGAATGGCACTGAAGCCATAAAAAACGTTTTCATACATAGTTGTTTAAAAATGAGAGAAACTGCGTCATGGAAACACGAGCCCCGCGACATATACATATTAAGCTTTAATTAGAAAACTAACGCGCATACTAGTAAAATTATCAATTATGCAGACTTCTACGGATAACAATGAAACCAAAATACACTGAAAGGTGTTAAATATCCGTATTTTCCTTCTTCTTTCAATATAAAATAACTTTGGAGGGTCATGTACTTCAAACCTGGATAAAAATGTACTTGAAGGGACAGAGATAAACGAAATTGAGATTGTAGCAGTAAAAACATTAAATTACGCGAAATATAAAAAAAATGCTGCGGTTCAACTAAATTGAATTTACCCTGGTAACAAGGTATATCCTACCTCCTTAAATACGATTATGACTTTTTTTTACTGAAATGAACAGGGTCGACATAAACAAACGCTTGGATGACCAGTTGTCAACAACAGTGTATAAATAAAAGTATTTCCAGAGAAAATTACTTTCAAACACCCGCACCGCTAAAAGTAAACGTTGCGTGGCACATGGGATGACATCATACAGCGCGCTCCAGCCAGTTATTTGAGGTGCGACGAGGTACTGATTTAATAGAAAAATATTCTGCCTTTTGCAGACGACTCTTTTTTCTTAGTTGATCAAACTGATGTAAAAGCATGATGTAGAATTCTACACTGCTCTCAATATTTATTAAGAAATTTAACTGATTTCTGTTATATAATAATTAATTCAAAAGAGAAGAAAATGCCAGGATTTTGCAGACAAGTGAAGCAGTTCATTAGATAAAATCTGCGCGGCGTCATTATAGTGATCCCCGTAGTTGTGATAACGACAGCGACAGAATCTGCATGTAGGATAATTGTAAACATTAATTTATAGATAGATTTTATTGCGTATTATATTATTGTTATGTTTGGCAGTTTCACATTAAATTAGAAACTAGTCCATATGATCACGTGATTAACAGGTAATAAAACTTCAATCAAACGGAGATGTCTGTATATATTTACAGGACTGAATCTGACTGCTTTGATTCAAACAAAGTCATGTTCATTGTTATTTTAGTGCACTGAAACGTTGCATTTCATACCCAAATAGTGTCCGAATATTTAAGCCTCCTTAAGGTCGATTTTGACAGCTTTTACTGACCCACTTCGGATGACATTTTTATGATGAAATCTGCAATACAGTATGCGATTTTTTTATTCTGCACAAAAAACCTAAAATTATACATTTGAAATGTGATGCCTGTGTGGTTTCAAAATGCAAAGTTATCGTCAAAAAACCACCAGAAGAGTCCGGATTTAGGCACTAGACCAGTACTCCTTTTAGGTTTTTGAAGTTCCAGTAGGCAGTTAGTAACGAACGACGCGATAACTCGCGAGAGTAACAATATTGGCCAAAACATGTCGGCGATCAAATCATTGAATCCAAAAGCGGAGGTTGCGAGAGCCTCACAGGCTTTAGCTGTGAATATATCGGCTGCTAAAGGTCTTCAAGATGTGCTCAAATCCAACTTGGGTCCAAAGGGAACTTTGAAAATGTACGTTTTCCAGTGTTACGTTATGTGATGTATTGTGGAATTTTCGAGAAGCACGTGTCTTTGCATTGGTGGGTGGGGTATATTTTTCGATGTCTCTGTAAAGCGGGTTGTTGCGTACTTCGTTCACATCTTCATTAAAGAGATGATGACAAGTGTTTTACTACCGGACCTCTAGACAGCATGCCCATTCACGCACTGCAGTACGTGAATCACGTACAAAATATCAAATGCACGCATAAAAATCACTTGTTGGGGGTACATGCACGCAGAGATTCGGAACTCTAGTTCAGCTGCAATATCGCTGTTTATTTCATCGCGCACTTGCCAATTGTTTGGTATGGTCTAAAACGCAGATCCGGTCCAAGAACGTTATAATTTCGTTTCCATCACCGAATTCTCGGCGTAATTGTCAGCTGTATAGAGGGGTTTGGTAAATGTTTTAGTCGGACGTCATACGGGTCGTGTGCAAAAAAAGAATGGATACGAAACGCAAAAAGGCATTTTAGCTTTAATAAACTCAGCAAAAGGTTAACAGTATTTTATTTTTCGATATTTAACTGCAATTTTGATACACATTGCATATCTGTAATAGTTTGGCCATTTATTATTGATGGACGAATTTTACCAGTCTTCAGTTGACTGTATGTTATTTCGGACGAATCGTGTTCCGTTCACGAAATTGGGAATACATGAACCTTGCTGAAAAATTATTTATATTTAGTATAATATAGGGAGGGGTGTTTTGATTCAGAATTTCCTATCTTAACTTTGGAAAAACATTTTACTTTTTCTAAAATTATCTCATCTGTTATACTCCACCCACGAGAGTTCTGTATGAAGAAAACAACAACAAAAAACAAACAAAAAAAACATGTAATATACAAATTTCAGTAGTTAAATAGAAAATTTTCAGATCTGCCATGTAGTGTACCCCCAAATTTTGAAGTGTACCCCTATTTTGCAAAAGCAGGGGGTACATGTACCCTCAACTTTAAAAATGAGTGGGCATGCTGTCTAGACAACCCGTTCACGGTGTACGAAATTTGGATTATAATCCTCTAGCCCGTTTGGCCTACTACAAAAATTTTCCAAGCCTGACACCAATTTCACTAGCACAAACACCGTAAAATAAATTACTTAGGTTTCAAACCCGGTTTCATATCATCACAATATTTCAAGAAAGATGCCCAGTTGTTTACTAGGGCATGCTCGATTGTAGTCCAAATAATTGGATGTTTTAGGACAATTTGATAACTTTTGACTGTTGCTGTCCACAGGGATCATATTTAGTGGTCGCTAATTCATGAAATTCGAGTAAGAATAAAAAATACAAGTAGAAGATCATGGCACACGAATATTTTTGCGAACACGTTCGAAAATGGGGACTTTGCTCAAACTCTGCTTTTCTCTTTAAAAACTCCTATGGGGCAGTTAATTTACCAATAATATGTGACTGCTTGTAGACGCTTGTCGCTTTATACAAAAGTAATTATCGGATATCTAAGTAAACGCTTAGGCAATATTTTTTTCATTTTGGTCTGCAATAAAAAAAAAATTTGCGAAGGTCTGCGGAAATGGAGAGGAAAATAACATGTTCCTTGGTGCAAAAAGGCCAGTGGAGACCGAAAAGGTTAGCAACACTAGGGGCAGTGACCTGAGAAAAACATAAAACTTCAGTGTCCAGCCAAAAGTCCAAAGAATCATTGAGTACTTTGGTTCGTATCGTACTTTCAAAACCAGAAAGTCCCCGGCCTGTCCGGACCGTGAATTTCTATATCATATGAAAGCAAACAACAACAAAACAACTTAATAAATTTACGACGTAAACAGCTTTTAAATAATGGCTAGTGGAACCCATCATTTTGCTAGTGGAAAAAAATGAGACTAGTTAGCAAAAATGTGCTAGTGGGAAAAAAAGTTAAATTCGATTCCTGTGTCCCATCACATCCAAACTTATTCTGCATATTTCTGTTAGGAAATCCCAAATGAAATCCATTGGGAACATTTTCTAGTACATGTACAAAGTATTTGAATTGATTACTACTTCTCTTATAATGAATTTATGTTGACATTACAGCATAAACTTACCTTGGTGACATTTTATGATTAATATGAATATATATTTTGTGTTTTATTTCTGCAATTTGGTGTTATCGGCAGTCTGCTGTGTACTAAAACCGATGTCAGGGTAGATATCTCCCCGCACCTGTCACTTCATATTTTTGGAGATTTAAGTCTCTTTATTAGCTCGCCTGAGCCAAAGGCTCATGCCGTCATGGTGAGCTTTTTTGACCGCTCAATGTGTGTCGTGTGTCGACCGTCTTGTTGTCATTCGTCGTGTGTCCGTCAACATTTTCTAAAAAAATCTTCTTGAAAAACCACTAGGCAGAATTACACCAAAATTCACAGGAATGATCCTTGGGTGGCCCCCTTTCAAAATTGCACAAAGAATTATTCCATGCAGAACTCTGGTTGCCATGGCAACCGATAGGAAAAACTTTAAAAATCTTCTTTAAAACCACAGGGCCTAGGGATTTGATATCTGGTGTGTAGCATCATCTAGTGGTCCTCTACCAAGATTGTTCAAATTATCCCCCTAGGGTTAAATATGGCCCCACCCCGGTGGTCACATGGTTTATATAGACTTATATAGGGAAACTTTGAAAATCTTATTTTACAAAACCACACGGCCTAGGGCTTTGATATTTGGTTTGTACCATCATCTAGTGGTCCTCTACCAAGATTGTTCAAATTATCCCTCTAGGGTCAAAAATGGCCCCACCCTGGCGTTCCCAAGTTTTACATTGACTTATATTGGAAAAAAAGTTTAAAAATCTTCTTGTCTGAAACCACAGGACTTAGGCCTTTGATATTTGGTTTGTAGCATTGTCTTATGGTCCACAACCAAAATTGTTCAAAATGTACCCCTGGGGTGAAAAGAGGCCCTGCCCTGGGGGTCTCAAGTATTATATAGACATATAGTGGAAAAAAGACTTTAAAAATCTTCTTGTCTAAAGTCACATGACCTAGGCTTTTGATATTTGGTATGATGCATTGCCTAGTAGCCCTCTACCAAAATTGTTTAAGTTATGCCTCTGGGGTTAATAGAGGTCCTGTCCAAGGGTCACTTGGTTATTATAATAGTTATATAGGAAAAAATACTTCAAAAATTATCTGATCCTATTTCCAAGACTGTTTAATTATAATTACCTGATGACCTCGTCAAGTAATATGATGTCACTTGACTGACCTTGACCTGCTGACCTATTTTCTTGTTTTTTAAGATACAGCCTTTAAATTTGGATGACATACAATGTTTTGCACACCGATTGTAAAACTGAATTTCATTGACCATGAATGTGACCTACTGACTTTCTAAATATTTTAGCATCAGTCTGACATTTGAAACATGTAGAGCGATTCCAGGGTCATCATGACCCTCTTGTTTCAAATTAGTATGGGTTATATTCAACCCATTTGAAGTTTCTACATGAATAATACTGTCTAATTTATGAGAGCAAGTAAGTCTGACCAGTACATTAATGCTTTTTATACGCCCGAAGGGACGTATTATGTTATGACGCTGGTGTCCGTCCGTCTGTCCGTTAGCAATTTCGTGTCCGCTCTGTAACTCTTGAACCCCTTGAAGGATTTCAAGGAAACTTTAGACAAATCTTCACCACACCGAGACGATGTGCAGAGCGCATGTTTTGGATGTCTCACTTCAAGGTCAAGGTCACACTTAGGAGTCTAAGGTCATATCAGTTTGTTTCGTGTCGGCTCTGTAACTCTTGAACCCCTTGAAGGATTTCAAAGAAACTTGACACAAATGTTCACCACACCAAGACGACGTGCAGAGCGCATGATCCGGATGACTTGCTTCAAGGTCAAGGTCACACTTAGGGGTCAAAAGTCATATCAGTCTTTTTCGTGTCCGCTCTGTAACTCTTGAACTGCTGGAAGGATTTCAAAGAAACTTGGCAGAAATGTTCACCACATTGTAACGATGTGCAGAGCGCATGTTCCGGATGACTCGCTTCAAGGTCAAGGTCACACTTAAGGGTCAAAGGTCATATATCACTTTGCTTTGTGTATATTGCTCTGCATTGCAGTGCTCTTGTTTTTATTTGGCAGATCTCTTTTTTGTACTTACAATAATTTTTTTTTTAATTACTTCCCTTTTATGTTACTATAAATAGCTTATTTTGCAACTTTTTTATTATTGGTCGTAGGGAAAAACCGAGACCACTTTTCTGTGGTACAACATGGATGGTACCTCCAATTTTAAGGTGTATTTTTACATACCTGTACCTGATAAGGATTTTTTGTAGACTTTGAATATTTTTTTTGTGAACTTAGATTTGTTTTTTTTGAAGTTTTCCTTTTGTTGTTCCTGTCCTTTGGGGCTACAACAGTCAAGGTCTTAAAACTTTGCTCCCATCCTATGATGTAAGCAGTCGGGCGTATATTGCCCCGCTTGGCGGTGCTCTTGTTTTGATTTTGAAATGTCATCATTTTCCTAACAGTAAAATGCAGATTCAGGTAAGGCTTAGAGAAATGACAACTAAAAAATATCAGATCATAAAATAAGTTGTCCAAATAAGCCAAATGAGTAAGGCTAGCTCGATTGGGGATTTCTAGAAAGGGAACAGGAATCTTACCTAATGCATCGGAATAGTCTTCCGACCGTCTTTCAGAAGGTAATGTGAGTGGCATCTGTTGCATTTGTGAAGGTTTTTAGCTCACCTGAGCACAAAGTGCTCAAAGGTGAGTTTTTGTGATCGCCCTGTGTCCGTCGTCGTCCGTCATCGTCAACAATTTGACTGTTAACACTCTAGAGGTCACAATTTTGGCCCAATCCCAATGAAACTTGGTCAGAATGTTACTCTCAATAAAATCTTGGATGAGTTCGATATTGGGTCATCTGGGATCAAAAACTAGGTCACCAGGTCAAATCAAAGTAAAAACTTGTTAACACTCTAGAGGTCACAATTTTGGCCCAATCCTAATGAAACTTGGTCAGAATGTTACTCTCAATAAAATCTTGGATGAATTCAATATTGGGTCATCTAGGGTCAAAAACTAGGTCACCAGGTCAAATCAAAGGAAAAGCTTGTTAACACTCTAGAGGTCACAATTTTGGCCCAATCTTAATGAAACATGGTCAGAATGTTGCCCTCAATAAAATTATGGACGCGTTCGATATTGGGTAATCTTGGGTCAAAAATTAGGTCACCAGGCCAAATCAAAGGAAAAGCTTGTTAACATTCTAGAGGTCACAATTTTGGCCCAATCTTAATGAGACTTGGTCAGAATATTACCCTTAATACAATCTTGGGCGATTTTGATATTTTGTCATCTTGGATCAAAAACTAGGTCACCAGGTCAGATCAAATTAAAAGCTTGTTACCACTGTAGAGGCCACATTTATGACTGTATCTTCATGAAACTTGGTCAGAATGTTAATCTTGATGATCTTTAGGCCAATAGATCAGGTGGGCGATACAGGGCCTTCATAGCCCTCTTGTTTAGATCTACTGCGCGATTGTGTTCCGACTTACTCTTAATCACTTGTTTGGGAGAATTTATGGAACAATTTGAATTTGATTGTCTCTCGATTCTGACCACCCAATTGAGCACGCTCATACAGTTTCAATAATTCAATAATCATTCCACAATCTGGACGATGCGTGATGCATTCTTGAACAATAAGCGCTTATTAACTGAGATCGTATGAAATCACGATGCCATTTAATAGATCAATGTTGGCCGGCTAAAACTGTCCCCCGGTTTTAACCAGCGGTTTTAACTGGTTAAAACCGCCCTGGTCAATACACCCTGAAGTGGTCACTACCGGTATGTACTGGTTGATTGGTCATTTTATAGTCAATACTGACTGTTAATATATTTTGCAGAGTTATGAACAATTAAGCATTTAGGGTTTGATTAAGGTGAATGCAGGCATTAGTATTTAGTTAAAGCAACCAAATCAATACTCCCAAATTGGTCAGAAGTAGTCAATAGGTCAATACTATTTGATACTGGTCATTCTGTTAGACAAGACTACAAAGATATATTATTTTTCTACAGAAATGTCACAATTAGTGTAAAAACTGCTAATTTAACTGAACTTCATTTGTATAACTGTAACAGTAGTGTTTGATTTACGAGTGATGATTCTTATTACTTTACTGGTATAAATAATTTACTGAAAAATTGCTGTGAACACCTGGACACTTTCATGGAAGTGGTTTACTTGTGTTTTGATAGCAATTGTCACATTGTCTAATTGACACCTTGTCTTACAATAAACAATAGATAGTTGCTGGCCTGTCTATCTAGTCACTAATTAGCTGTCATGATCAGTAATCCCACTGTATTATTGAGATGCTTGAACATGGTAACTTTATTTTTAAAAAGTAAGTTATGCAATCAAAGTATTCAGCTGACCAGTATTGACCACTATATGTATTGATCAGGGATATTGCTTAGGACCAAAATTTGAATTGACCAGAACTGTTCATTTCAGTGAGTGGAATTTATATAAGTCGAACATTTCTCATCCGATCTTCACCAAACATGAACAAAATGTGTTTGACCATGAGCCCTCGGCCAAGTTCGATAACTAGCCGAATCGGTCCAAGCATTTTGGAGTTACGGCCCATGAATTACTGAAAAATCAGCCTTTTTACTCTTGTCCGCACTCTAAGTCAAACATTTCTCATCCAATCTTCACCAAACTTGAACAAAATGTGTTTGACCATGAGACCTCGGCCAGGTTAGATAACTAGCTAAATCGGTCCAGGCATTTTGGAGTTACGGCTCTTGCATTACCAAAAAAATCAGCCTTTTAACTCTTGACCGCTCTCTAAGTCGAACATTTCTCATCCGATCTTCACCAAACTTGAACAAAATGTGTTTGACCATAAGACCTCGGCCAGATTCTATAACTAGCCAAATCCGCCCAGGCACTTTTGAATTATGGCCCTTGAATTACTGATTAGATCCACTCGTCCAGACCATCTAATTTGATCCACTCGTCTAAACCATCTAGAGAATCTAGACATTTTTCATAGGGGCAGTTGTGGGAGACATGCGCTTTTCTCAAAAGCTTTTCTAGTATTGAGTCTATTGACCACTGACCAGGCTCTATATATTGTCCAAAATTGAGCCTGACCAGGACACATTGCCAAGGACCAAAATTGAATCATCCGGTAATGCAGTATTGACCACTATACTCTTTAATGAACAAAATTTTATATTATTCAAATTGCTTTATTATTTTTACATTACTATTACAGCCTGTGCTAATCAATGAATGTGCATTATGTAAAAATGTTGAATAAACCAGTATTGACCACCCAAGAGTGACCATAGTATTGAATCGACCAGTATTGACCGGTATTGACCATTTTTAGCTCATCTGATTTTTTGAAAAAAAAATGATGAGTTATTGTCATCACTTGAGCGGTTGTCGGCGTCGGCGTCTGCGTCGGCGTTGCCTGGTTAAGTTTTATGTTTAGGTCAGCTTTTCTCCTAAACTATCAAAGCTATTGCTTTGAAACTTGGAATACTTGTTCACCATCATAAGCTGACCCTGTATAGCAAGAAACATAACTCCATCTTGCTTTTTGCAAGATTTATGGCCCCTTTTGTACTTAGAAAATATCAGATTTCTTGGTTAAGTTTTATGTTTAGGTCAACTTTTCTCCTAAACTATCAAAGCTATTGCTTTGAAACTTGGAATACTTGTTTACCATCATAAGCAGACCCTGTACATCAAGAAACATAACTCCATCTTGCTTTTTGCAAGAATTATTGCCCCTTTTGGACTTAGAAAATCAGTTTTCTTGGTTAAGTTTTATGTTTAGGTCAGCTTTAATCCTAAACTATCAAAGCTATTGCTTTAAAACTTGCAACACTTGTTCACCATCATAAGCTGACCCTGTACAGCAAAAAACATAACTCCATCCTGCTTTTTGCAAGATTTATGGCCCCTTTTTGACTTAGAAAATATCAGATTTCTGGGTTAAGTTTTATGTTTAGGTGAACTTTTTCTCTTAAACTATCAAAGCTATTGCTTTGAAATTGCAACACTTGTTCACCATCATAAGCTGACCCTGTACAGCAAGCAACATAACTCCATCCTGCTTTTTGCAATAATTATTGCCCCTTTTGGACTTAGAAAATCATTTTCTTGGTTGAGTATTATGTTTAAGTATACTTTTCTCATAAACTATCAAAGCTATTGCTTTAAAACTTGCAACAGTTTTTCACCATCATAAGTGGACACTTTACATCAAGAAACATAACTCTATCCTGCTTTTTGCAAGAATGATGGCCCTTTTTATACTTAGAAAATCATGGATAGGACAATAGTTCTATTATACAAAAAAAATCAGATGAGCGTCAGCACCCGCACGGCGGTGCTCTTGTTAACCAGTATAATTGACCACTGGCCTGGTCAATACTAATATTGACCGGCTTTTTGCCAACATTGTAATAGATGCCACACGTTTAATTACCTAGCATATTTTTTTTTTAAATCGCATTAGGAAAAACACCAGCCTGGTCGGGCTTGTATAAATCTGCCAAAAATTAGTAGCCCAAGCTGAAATTCGGTAGCCACAGGCTATCGGACTACCGCCAGTTTCGAACACTGCGTACAGGGCTGTTCAGAGGTTCGGTAACCAGTATGAGTGCTGAGAACGGTATTTACAAAAAGGATACCGTACTTAGTATATTTTATCTCTAAAAACCAGAGATGATTTCAAAAGTTTGCTTTCATATTTTTTTCTCGTCTTTTTAAATGCTAAATGTAAGTGACAGGAAACAGAAGTATTTATAATTCTTTAGCCCTGGGGAAAATACAATAATGGTGGCCTCAACGCAAAACTAGTCTATGTATATATAGAAATAGAAGCAGATAGACTAGTTTCGCGTTGAGGCCACAAATTGCAAATTCGATAAATAATAGATACATCTTTATAAACGTAAACACCCCACACACCACTAGGGGGCTGGCAGGAATGATAGGGAGCAGTCCTCTATAGCATGTTTTGCAACATTCTTTTTTGACAACTTCCTCATGCTATATTTGGTCCGGATATTCGTGGCTGGCTGACACTCGGACCATTACAATGTCTTGTTACCTACATTGGCGGGGATCTTGTTAGTTTATGCGGTACACACAGTGGATGGCTAGAAGATATTTATAACATTGTTTCTATTTCCAGGTTGGTGTCCGGGTCTGGGGATATCAAACTAACCAAAGACGGCAATGTTTTGCTTCATGAAATGGTATGACATTGTGTTCTTTTTAGAAATAATTTATGGCTGAAGATTTCTAATGTCATTTGTACACCTAATATCTGAAGGTGCTAAAACTGCAGAAAAAGGTCCACTTTGTAGTTAATACAAATATATAATAATTATGTATGTAACTTTTGAGCAACTTTGTCATGTTCATAAAATGGAAAAATTTGTAAAATTATTGTATTTTGTATAAATATTTTGCATTGACCTGCAAATATTTGCTTTAATTTTGTTGCTACATTACTATTTGTGTTTTTGAAAGTTAAAAAAATGAAGTATTTTTATCAATACATGTATTTTATTCGTTTTACTAGAACTGTGACAGTTTGATGCAAGAGATACATTTTAGATTAAACGTTATGTCTGTGAAAAAAGTGTTGTCCTTTAATTTCAGCAAATCCAACATCCTACAGCTTCCCTCATCGCGAGAGTGGCAACTGCCCAAGATGACATTACTGGAGATGGGACTACCTCTAATGTACTTATCATCGGAGAGCTTCTGAAACAGGCTGACCTATACATCTCTGAGGTGGGTGCTTATTTTTGCTGTGAGGCTTTTACTGTCATATTGAACATTATCATTTATGTATTTGGCTGTTAGGCTTTCGATGCAGATCTATGCTTTTTCCTTCCCTCAGAAAGGCTGTATTTGAAACTACTTTACAAGCAATGGCTTCTTTTATAGATACATGCTGATTTTTAAGACATCTGCATTATATAAAACACTATAGAAGCTTTTCTTATTTGACAGGGAATGAATTTTATCTGTAAGTCTACTTCGAACTTGAATACAATGTAGTATAAACAGTAATTGGCTGCCTCTGATTATTTCTTTGAGATCTTTGCTGTTTCTAACAAAATTTCTTCAGTTGTAGGCTTCTTTCATTTATCTTATGACCCTTTTCTTCATTCAGGGTCTTCATCCACGACTGATCACAGAAGGCTTTGAGTTGGCTCGTAACAAGGCATTGGAAGTTCTCGAGGAGGTTAAAGTCAAACGTGAAGTTGACCGTGATACCCTGATCCAGGTGGCACGAACATCACTTAGGACCAAGGTTCATCAAGAATTGGCTGATCTCCTTACAGAGGTATAAGGAAGGTTTTGTTGTTTTGGATTATGGTAGTGCAGTACCATTGATCTGTGGGAAGTGTTGTTGGCTTGTTGATAGATGGAATCCTGCACTGTTGTCAAAATATATACTGTATGTGCTGTGAAGTTCATTAAGTATGGGGCCCACTGAGCCACTTGCATGTGACACTGAAGCCAAATGAGATAAAATATTGGAAATATCAGGAAAAATTTGGAATGGGCTGCAAATATTGGCCTGTTACAAATTTTTTGTAGAGTTTCGAAAAAATTTGCAGGTGTCTAAAAATGAATTGATAATTATGTCTCCCACCCCCAACCCCCCTCTGGGGGAGACATATTGTTTTTGCCCTGTCCGTACGTCACACTTCATTTCCGATCAATAACTGGAGAACCATTTGATCTAGAACCTTCAAACTTCATAGGGTTGTAGGGCTGCTGGAGTAGACGACCCCTATTGTTTTTGGGGTCACTCCGTCAAAGGTCAAGGTCACAGGGGCCTGAACATTGAAAACCATGTAGAGTAGATGACCCCTATTGTTTTTGGGGTCACTCCGTCAAAGGTCAAGGTCACAGGGGCCTGAACATTGAAAACCATTTCCGATCAATAACTTGAGAACCTTTTGACCCAGAATGTTGAAACTTCATAGGATGATTGTACATGCAAAGTAGATGACCCCTATTGATTTTGGGGTCACTATGTTAAAGGTCAAGGTCACAGGGGCCTGGTCATGTAAAATCATTTCCGGAAAATAACTTGAGAACCACTTGACCTAGAATGTTGAAATTTAATAGGATGATTGGACATGCAGAGTAGATGACCCGTATTTATTTTGGGGTCACTTGATCAAAGGTCAAGGTCACAGGAGCCTGAACAGTGACTTGAGAACCACTAGGCCAAGAGTGTTGAAACTTAGCGGGATGACTGGACATGTCAAGTAGATGATCCCTATTGCAGCCAACCATCAGTGTCTCTTTGACTTTCGCTCCTGACCCCTATTGACTTCTTGCCTATAGGACTTTGCATTGAGGGAGACATGCGCTTTTTTACAAAAGGAATTTCTAGTTTTTAATGTTGTTAAATGATCAGGGCTTTTTCACCCTATCTCACGGGGCCGATATTCGGCCCCATTCCCAATGCCAAATATGCTCTATTTTTCCCAATCTGGATAAAAAAATTCCCAATCCAATGAAAAATTTCCCAACTGAAATCAGTTACTTTCTGTTTTTCAATAATAATTCTTGCACAATTAGTTTTGTTTGCCAAGTAAATCAAAGAAAATGTTGGAAAAACCAACTCGTTTCTATTTTTAGCAACATGACCGTCTGCAACCTCGGCAAAAAATAATTACAAGATTTTGCTGAAGAAATGTATGATTTGTATGCAAAAACCTCTCAAAATGCATAAAAACACAAATATTAATTGAATAAAGTACCCAAAACATGTTGACAGGTAGTTCTTATACCATTAAAATCAATTGTCACATATTTTCGGGACCCAGTTTTACACTCGAAAATACACGCACTTTGCCATTCTACTTTTTGGATTTCAGTTATAACTTTGGTGAAAACAAACTGTAAACACAAATTTTAGCATGACAAATAAAGAGTTACAGTATTTTTAGGCAATATTGGAACACAATCCTGAAAAAAAAAATCCAAAAATTTCACAAAGGGATACTGTCTACCAGTAAAATTTGAAACTGAAGATTTAAACTAATATATATTAATTAAAAACTCAATTTGTCAGTGTATTTTCCCAAATTTGACAATTTACCGCGTTAAAAATTCCCAATATGACCAGGGGCCTTTTTCCCAAAACCCCCTGAAAAAGCCCTGATGATCTAGTGCTGAAATTAAGATTGTAAACCAGTTTCAAAACTACAGCATCTGACTGGCTGTTTCAGAGCAGAATTTAAAACTGACAAATGGCAAAATTGTATTCTTTGACTGCAGGTCTCAAAAATCACCTACCGGTATTTTCAATGTTGTTCTTGTTTTTCAAAAAAAAGAAAAAATGGATATTCCACTATGTAGATACTGGGTAACTTGAGTGAATTTTCAGCCTGCCTTTTGTGATTTGTCAGTGTTTTTTCCCACTGATTTGAGAATGGGGCCGGCGCCTTTACAGTTGGGGAAAAATGCGTCGTAGAATGCCTAAATTAGGAATTGTTAAAAGTCATTTTTTTTATTGAAATATCACATGTAAGAAAAAAATTAGTCCTAGAATTTATCAGTATGCATTAAGTTAGCAAACTGTCCTGTGTTTCAAATGTTTAAGGTTTCATAGGTACAGTCTTGTTCGAAAAAGTTGAGAAAAAGTAAAAAAAAATTAACTTTGGGAATTTTAGTTTTGAAATTGGGAAAAAACCATACTATTTGCCATTGGGATTGGGGCCCAATTTCGGCCCGAAACTCGCCAGAAAAAAAAACTGTATAAAGTGGTAACTTGCGTTGTGTTTTACTTTTCTAGCATGTTGTGGATGCAGTATTATCCATCAAAACCGACAAGGAACCAACAGATTTATTCATGGTGGAAATCATGGAAATGCAGCATAAAACCGACATGGATACTGTGTAAGTTATTTGCAGTAACTTGCATAGCACAAAATAGATTCGTCTAAGTAAGGTCACATTGATATAAATTTTCGGACAATTTCCAAATGGCCAAATGGTTAAGGATACTTTGAATAATTTGTACTCCACTGCTGCGAGTTCAAAACCACTAGGTGTGTAGAATTCATTTATATGAGAAAGTCATCAAGCTGGCTTACTGAAAGTTGGTGGTTCTACCCAGGTAGCTGCCTGTGCCTACAGTATTTCTGGAAGGGGCACAAGGGGTCTTCATCCACCATCAAAAGCTGGGAAGTTGCCATATGACCTTTAATGCAGCAGGGCTCGACCTTAACTTTGAATAGCACTTGACCGTAAGGTAACTTCGGACAGCTATAACTTTACTTGCCTGAACCAAATTCTAGTTGCCCATATATACCTGGTTATCTTAAGCAGCATTCCCACTGACTTTTTGAAAAGTGGGTACATGTACCCACATACTTTAGAAAATGTGGGTACATGATAAAAAAGTTGGGTACAAACCATACAAATTGAAAAAAATGTTCCAACTGAAACAAAATTATAAAGAAGTATATGGGAAGTGACACTTTTATTCAGCCTGTGTTAATGACAGTGGTTTGTTTTACACATGCACCATAGGGATACAGCTAAAAGTCACTTCTCCTTATAGAAAAGTTGAAAAATAGAAATTTATGATCATCATTTCTAACTCAGTATACACCCCCCCCCCCCCCCCCACCAGCACACACACCCAGCAAGCTTGTGAAGCAATTTGAAAAGATGGCTATAATTTTCTTGTTTCAATATGGATAAAAACTATTGATGTGACCATTCATTTTCTTAGATAATCATTTTCCATGCAAAGAGTTTTTATGCAAAGAGTTTTTCTTTATTCCATAGTTCTGAAAAAAAAAAACGTTTTCAAAAATTCAAGCAGACTCTGATAAGTACCACCCACCGAGTTTTTATAACATTTTTTTGCTGCTATATCTTGCTGCAACATACAGCAACAAAAAAAATGTTATAAAATAAAAACTCGGCGGGTAATACTTATTTAGCATGAACAGTATCGGACTCGAATAAAAGATGAAAGTCAGTCTGCAACCGGTCATTTTGTAAATATTAATAAACAAGCAGCTTACGAGTCTTTCTTTTACAATGGAGACCAAATAATTGTGTAGTGGACACCAGCTGACCACTTAATTATTCAACAACTTGTTGAAAAAACGTCCAAAATCGTTGTTTTTTGCACTCGCACATGTTGACGATTATCGGAAAGTGTCAAAGATGCAACTGCATCGTTGATTGGCTGAATACTATCACGTCTAGTTGTACAAATTATTTGATTCGCTGTCACAGTTCTCGCGAAAATCTCACAAGTACATGGAGTAGGCGGAGCTTAAATTATGCTATTGGCATGTAAATTCAACTCGTCTTGACATGTAGCAAATTGTCAACAGTGTGTATTGCGGTAATTTGCGTGTACGGATCAAAAATGATGTCTGATTACTTGAATTTCGGCTCTTTATCGACTAACAATGTATTTTCTGTCAGATTTTTTACGCGTGCATTGTACCCAAGGAATTTTGAAACTTGCGTGCAAGTGACTTTTTATGCGTGAATTACGCGTATTTTTGCGTGAATGGGAATGCTTATCTTAAGTGCTAAAAATGTTGTGTGGGTTATAAATCAATGAAAACTGTATTTACTTTGTAGTGCAACTTTTATTGACATCATCTAATTTAGCTGGTACTAACAGAGTTAATAGACTTAGCATGTTTGCCACATTCTAGATGAATAAAGATTATTTTTAAATTAGGTACATATTATCAAGCATCTGCAATTCTAATAGCAAAGTTGAAGTAATAAGAAAAATGGCAATAAAAAAAGCACAGCAGAAAAGATACTTCAAATTACAAGTGAATTAGTCATATAAATGTGAATACAAAAAAAAACATGTTTTTTTTTTAATAATACCGTATAACTTCGTATTAACGCCCCCCCTCTAATTAACGCCGCCGCCCGCCCCGCCCCGTTTTTAAGGGAAAATAAAAAAATCTTACCTTCAAAAATTGGTCCTAGATCCAACACAATAATATCCAGATAATAACAATTCCATAACAATACAAATGAATTTCAAAAAAAAACAACACTTTATTAACACAGACTTTTAAACACGTTAACAGGCATGGCACAAATAAATCTACTGTGTGTACTGAATATGCCACACTATAAACGCTACAGTATTGATCAAATTTAACTCGGATGATGTCACTCAGCGCGCGAGACTTTACACAGATTCCCAGTACGGGTTAAGTCAGTGCATGAATTGGGATGAATAGGGGGGCGTTTATACGAGTTACTGACATTGTTTGGATCAAATTTTTCGTAAAATGCATCGCCCCCGGGGGCGTTTAAACGGGGTTATACGGTAATTGCATAAATGACCAAAATCTATATGGTACCCTGTATGAAATTGACAGTAAATTGTTGTAGGTCACACAATTAAAAAAATCCTATGCAAGGATGTCACAGGATTCCCAGAAATTTGAAAATGAGGCCAAAACAAAAATGGCATTGAAAGAAAGAACAGACTTTATGAAAAGGATGATAACATATGTGAAATAAGATATTCTATTAAAAGACTGGAAAGTTTAACGGGAAATAACATGATTTTCAAGAATGACCTAACATGGTCAATTTTAACTTGCTCAGCGAGCAGTTGACTAGACTTTTGCCTGCCCAAACTCGGCTTTTACCTGCATGCGCAGTCGTTAATGTCCAGCCAGAATTGTGTTGGAGTGATGTAAAGAGCAACGGATAACAAAATTTAATCAAATGCCGCATAAATGGTGCAATAACCCCCTTATGATATTAACAAGCATTGTCTCCAATAATAGTTAAAATATCCTAAGAAGACAGGCAAAAACAAATTCTTCCATTGCACTGTTGCATGAAGCAATGTTTTACCACGAAGAAGTGGACTCTTGAATGTATTAAAATGGGGAACGTATATATTTCTTGTGAACAAGGTTACTTACTTCTTTTACAGCCTGGTGAAAGGTTTGGTGTTAGATCATGGAGCCAGACATCCAGACATGAAGAAAAGAACCGAAGATGCATTTATCCTTACCTGCAATGTATCTCTGGAGTACGAGAAAACGTAAGTTATAGTAGCACAATTACAAATGAGAGATCTGAGCTGTATTGACTAACGCCATAGGTTTGCAGACTTTTAAAGCTAACATGGCTGAATGGTTAAGGTTTCTGACTTCAAATCACTTAGCATTCACTGCTGTAGGTTCGAAACGTTATTTAGGGTGTAGAGTTCTTTCGTTTAAGGAAGCCATCCAGCTGGTATAAGGTGTCTTTGTTTTACCCAGGTTCTAGCTCATGCCTGAAATATTGCCTCAAAAGGCACCCAAGGTTTTTCTCCATCATGAAAAGCTGGAAAGTCACCATATGGTCTAATATTGTGTCAGTGTTAGGTTTAAACCAGTAAAGACTGAGATTTTTAGCTCATCTGATTTTTTGAAAAAAAATGATGAGTTATTGTCATCACTTGAGCGGTTGTCGGCGTCGGCGTCGGCGTCTGCGTCGGCGTTGCCTGGTTAAGTTTTATGTTTAGGTCAGCTTTTCTCCTAAACTATCAAAGCTATTGCTTTGAAACTTGGAATACTTGTTCACCATCATAAGCTGACCCTGTATAGCAAGAAACATAACTCCATCTTGCTTTTTGCAAGATTTATGGCCCCTTTTGTACTTAGAAAATATCAGATTTCTTGGTTAAGTTTTATGTTTAGGTCAACTTTTCTCCTAAACTATCAAAGCTATTGCTTTGAAACTTGGAATACTTGTTCACCATCATAAGCAGACCCTGTACGTCAAGAATCATAACTCCATCTTGCTTTTTGCAAGATTTATTGCCCCTTTTGGACTTAGAAAATCAGTTTTCTTGGTTAAGTTTTATGTTTAGGTCAGCTTTTATCCTAAACTATCAAAGCTATTGCTTTAAAACTTGCAACACTTGTTTACCATCATAAGTTGACCCTGTATAGCAAGAAACATAACTCCATCCTGCTTTTTGCAAGATTTATGGCCCCTTTTTGACTTAGAAAATATCAGATTTCTTGGTTAAGTTTTATGTTTAGGTCAACTTTTTCTCTTAAACTATCAAAGCTATTGCTTTGAAACTTGCAACACTTGTTCATCATCATAAGCTGACCCTGTACAGCAAGCAACATAACTCCATCCTGCTTTTTGCAATAATTATTGCCCCTTTTGGACTTAGAAAATCATTTTCTTGGTTGAGTATTATGTTTAAGTCAACTTTTCTCATAAACTATTAAAGCTATTGCTTTAAAACTTGCAACAGTTTTTTACCATCATAAGTGGACACTGTACATCAAGAAACATAACTCTATCCTGCTTTTTGCAAGAATGATGGCCCTTGTTAGACTTAGAAAATCATGGGTAGGACAATATTTCTATTACACAAAAAAAATCAGATGAGCGTCAGCACCCGCAAGGCGGTGCTCTTGTTAAAAGTTAATAATAGTTTTGCAAACCTCTTTGTAATGCACCACTTCAATACTGCAAAACTACATACATAGCTCTTTATTGTTGTCTTCTGCTTACTTAAGACAAGGTTAAGTTTAAGATTTTCAGATACAGAACAAAAAGCAATTTGAACATTTCAGTTTTAAGTTTCAGGCTTACTACATTGATGAATGTGGGCCCTAAACAGCACATTTTAATATTCAGTTTCAAATTTCTTAATGATGAGGTTTTATTCTTTAAAGAAGTTTTTTGCTGCAAGAGGGCTTGGAAGATTTAGCAAACTGTTTTAAATTGTTTTATGGACAAGAAGCAGTTCTTCAAAGAAGAAGATAAAGAACTGGGTCTCTGTCACATTATGGAGTTAATATGACAGTTCATTGCATTAAACAGTATTGACATGATATTCTAGGCAGAAGTTTTAACAGTATTTGATGAAATCTCAGTTATTGCTGTATACTAAAACATTTATTTTTATGTAACAGGGAAGTGAACTCTGGATTCTTCTACAAGAGTGCTGAAGAACGCGAGAAGCTGGTACAGGCTGAACGTCAATTTATTGATGATCGAGTGAAGAAAATCATCGAGCTGAAGAGAAAAGTGTGTGATGGAACCACCAAGGGATTTATTGTGATCAATCAGAAGGTAACCTCGTCATTCGTAGTCCAGATTGTATAGAAGTCTTTGCTGGAATGCAATATTTTCAGATAGAATTATACTACATGTAAAACTGAAATATTTCTTGATGTTTTATTAAGATTAGAAAGACTTTTAAATGGAAATATTCTGTTGATACGTTGCTGTTGATTTTCTTGTATTTTAACTTTATACACATACTGGTATGTACTGTACATTGTGTAAAATTTGAAATGGTTTTTAGCTCGACTATACGAAGTATAAGGAGAGCTATCCTACTCGCCCCGGCGTCGGCGTCTTTCCGCATCCCCACCTTGGTTAAAGTTTTGGTGCACTTTCTCTTTTTTCAACTTATCTCTGTAATTACTTGATGGATTTGATTCAAACTTGAAATACATATTCCTCATCATCATCCACATCATCTGACATAAGGGGTCATAACTCTGGCACCAATATTTCATGAATTATCCCCCCTTTTCACTTTGATTTTCAGGTTAAAGTTTTGATGCACTTTCACTCTATCTCTGTTATTACTGAATGGATTTGATTCAAACTTAAAATAGTTGTTCAACATCATCACCCACATCATATGACACAAGGTGCATAACTCTGGCACCATTTTTTTCATGAATTATTCCCCCTTTTTACTTAGAATTTCAAGTAAAAGTTTTGGTGCACTTTCACTCTACCTCTGTTATTACTGAATGGATTTGATTCAAACTTGAAATACATATTCCTCATCATCATCCACATCATCTGACATAAGGGGTCATAACTCTGGCACCAATATTTCATGAATTATCCCCCCTTTTCACTTTGATTTTCAGGTTAAAGTTTTGATGCACTTTCACTCTATCTCTGTTATTACTGAATGGATTTGATTCAAACATAAAATAGTTGTTCAACATCATCACCCACACCATATGACTCAAGGTGCATATCTCTGGCACCAATATTTAATGAATTATGCCCCTTTTTGCTTAGGATATACTTATACAGTGTTTTGATACATTTTATTTTTACCTCTCTTATTACTTTAAGTTGATATTTTTGACATAGACTCAGGCTATTGTGTAATATCTTCATCCACAATTGGAGTGATTAAACACTCAAGTGACAGCTCTAGTTTCCTCAGATGTGCCCAGTTTCACTATCCAGCATCGAAATAGTCGAGCACGCTGTCTCCTGTGACAGCTCTTGTATGTTTTTTTCTAATATTCGCAAATAATGCCTCTGAACAAATTCAAAATATTTGTGAAAATTAATCTGCATCAGTCCTTAAACACTAATGCTCACATTTCACACTGCGAATGAGGCTTTTAACCATGAAATCACTAAATAAAGCCTACGTGATATAACCCCTTCTATAGTATTATTGGATTTGTTCATCAGTCATCTGCTTGGTCAGGGTAACTTTGAAGTAAAGAGAATCGACTTTGTTTCTGTGAAGTTTTGAAGTATTATTTCTTTTTAAAAAAGAACCTAGTAGTGTCAGCAAAAAAATTAACATAAGTTACTGAATGTTACATGTATGTATGATTATTAAAATAAATGACAGTTCACATATTTTCAGTAAAATGATTTTTGCCTTTTCAGTGATTTATTTAACATAAAAGAGAGACAACTCTTCATAGATTATAATATAAATTATTTACTTTCCAGGGTATTGATCCCATGTCTCTGGACATGTTAGCGAAAGAAGGCATTGTTGGTCTCCGCCGTGCTAAAAGACGTAACATGGAGAGGTTGACACTTGCATGTGGTGGTATCGCTATGAACTCTGTCGATGATTTGACACCAGATGTTCTGGGTTATTCTGGTCTTGTTTATGAACATGTTCTGGTAGGTATGATTGGGAGGCTTTGTTGGATAAAAAGGAATGAAAATAAAATAAGGATATTATCAAGGCATAATACTACAGGGCATCTTTTCATTTGCTGATCTAGATAAAAAAAAGTGGTTTTCAAAAGAAATAGATGTAGGAATTACTTGTACTTCAAAGTGAAAAGATGCAAATACTTCACATGGATATTACATGACTTTTCAGGAACCTGGCCTTAGGGTTTAGAAATTTACGCACGATAATTGCACATTTACGGAAAAGGGCAGGTTATTGAAACATGACCTTTTACTTTTCTGTAATAGGTCAATAAAGGGTTGATTGATATTTGGTGCCTTCCCAATCCAAAATTGGCTAAATATCCTAACTTGTGTAAAATGAAATACTTAAATTATATATTTTGTGAAGTTTTTTTGCCATAATTCATGTGGTCTGCTATTTTCTTTGTATTTCTTATGTTTGGATCAGTGGAAGCCCTGGATATATCTAGCACTTTGCCAGTGTTTTTTTCCCACTGTCATATGTGGGAATGGGGCCTGGGGCTTTACAATTGGAAAAAATGCATGGTATAACACCTAAATTGGGAGCTGTTAAGTCATAGCTTTTATGAAAATGTCACATTTAAGAAGAAAAAAAAAGGTCATAAAATGTATTATTATGCATTAAATAAGCAAATTGTCTTGTGTTTCATATGTATAGTCTCGTTTGAAAAAGTTGAAAAAAAGTTTTAAAAAAATTATCTTTTGGAATTTTAGCCTTGAAATTTGGGGGGCAAAACCCATACTATTTTCCATTGGGATTGGGGCACAATTTCGGCCCCAAATTGGCCAGAAAAAAACACTGCTTATCACCTAATGACTTTGAGTTATCTCTGTTTTACTTTAAGTAAGAAGCTTGCCATTTCTGTTTATATTACATCTACCATTTAATTTAACAGGGTGAGGACAAGTTCACCTTTGTTGAACAATGTAAGAACCCACGATCTGTTACCCTGCTTCTGAAGGGGCCAAACAAGCATACCCTGACCCAGATGAAGGACGCTATCAGGGATGGTCTGCGTGCCGTCAAGAACGCGATTGAAGACGAATGTGTTCTGCCAGGAGCAGGAGCATTTGAAATTGCTGCCTATCAGGAACTGATGAAGTACAAGAATGAGGTCAAGGGTCGTGCTAGATTAGGTATGCCTAAGTTAAACGTTGTTCAAGATGTAGAAGTACTGTGAAAACATTTAATTTTGTGGATGAATGATGAATGTATGAAAATGGTGGTTTCAGCCAAAACATTTATTTCATGCAGGTATGGATTTGTGGATTTCAAACATTGGAGATAATATGAAGGAGAATTTTATATTTTGATTGGGATTTAATTTTGTTGCTTGATGCAACCAAGAAGTCAATGAAAAGTAGTTTCTGTGAAAATTTAATGATTTCACAGTAACTTGTTTCATTCAGATATACTTGCGATTGATTTTAACCATTAAGGTTTGGCAGGGTATTACGTCTTTTTTAAACTGCCTGGGTAAGGTAGTGTTTATTATGCCCCACTTCGAAGAAGGAGGGGTATATTGTTTTGCAGATGTTTGTTGGAATGTAGACCAACCGTGTCCGAATGATAACTCAAGAACGCTTGGGCCTAGGATCATGAAAGTTAATAGGAAGGTTGGTCATCACCAGCAGATGACCCCTATTAATTTTGAGATCTGTGTGTCAAAGGTCAAAGTCACAGTGACCCTGAACAGTTAAACGGTTTCCGGATGATAACTCAGGAACGCTTGGGCCTAGGATCATGAAAGTTGATAGGGGGTTGGTCATGACCCAGGGCTTTTTTCCACTATAAATCTACCTCCTGTTAAAGGAGGTAATCCCAATGCAAAAAAGTATGTTTTTTTCCCAAAGTTGAATTTAAAATTCCCAAATGATTATACCTTTTAGGGTTTTTGCTGTTTTAAGATAGTTTTGCAAATTTGTATGTATATTAAGGTAAATTATAATACTGTTGAACAATTACTGAAATGCAATTCATTAATATTTCACACAAAAAAACACATTTATGTAGATTTTGGTAATTTGAAATTGCCCCAATTAAGACAATTTCCGAGAGCATTTTCCCAATTCCACCGGTGTCGGTGGCATTCCCAAATTGATGAAAAAAAGGCCTGTGACCAGCAGATGGCCCCTATTGATTTTGAGGTCAGTATGTCAAAGTTCAAGGTCAGAGTGACCCTGAACAGTTAAATGGTTTCCAGATTATAACTCAAGATTGCTTGGGCCTAGGATCATGAAAGATGATAGGGAGGTTTGTCATCACCAGCAGATGACCCCTATTAATTTTGAGATCAGTAGGTCAAAGGTCAAGGTCACAGTGACCAGGAACAGTAAAATGGTTTCTGGGCGATAAGAAGGCTTGGGCCTAGGATCAGGAAATTGATAGGAGATTGATCATGACCAGCAGATGACCCCTATTGATTTTGAGGTCATTAGGTCAAAGTTCAAGGTCACATTGGCCAGAAACAGTTAAACAGTTTCTGGATGATAACTTTAGAACGCTTGGGCCAAATGTCATGAATGATGATAGAGAGGTTCATCATGACCAGCAGATGACCTCTATTGATTTTGAGGTCAGTAGGTCAAAGGTCAAGTCTGTTTTTTTTTTGTTTTTTTAGCTCACCTGTCACATAGTGACAAGGTGAGCTTTTGTGATCACCCGTCATCCGTTGTCAGTCCGTCCGTGCGTCCGTCAACAATTTCTTGTCTGCACGATAGAGGTTTCATTTATGATTTTATTTTAACCAAACTTGCACACAACTTGTATCACCATAAGAGCCCGGTTCCTTTCTTGAACTGGCCAGATCCCATTATGGGTTCCAGAGTTATGGCCCCTGGAAGGGCCAAAATTAGCTATTTTGACCTTGTCTGCACAATAGCAGCTTTATTTATAACTTGATTTTTACCAAACTGGCACACAACTTGTATCACCATAAGATCTTGGTTCCTTTCTTGAACTGGCCAGATTCCAATATAGGTTCCAGAGTTATGGCCCCTGAAAGGGCCAGAATTAGCTATTTTGACCTTGTCTGCACAATAGCAGATTCATTTATGATTTTATTTTAACCAAACTTGCATACAACTTGTATCACCATAAGATCTTGGTTCCTCTCTTCAACTGGCGAAATTCCATTATGGGTTCCAGAGTTATGGCCCCTGAAAGGGCCAGAATTAGCTGTTTTGACCTTGTCTGCGCAATAGCAGCTTCATTTATGATCTGAATTTAATCAAACTTGCACAAAACATGTGTCACCATAAGATCTCGGTTCCTTTTTTTTAACCGGCCAGATCCCTTAATGGGTTCTAGAGTTATGGCCCCTGAAAGGGCAAAAATTAGCTATTTTGACCTTGTCTGCACAATAGGGGCTTCATTTATGATTTGATTTTAACCAAACTTGCACACAACTTGTATTACCACAAGATCTTGGTTCCTTTCTTGAACTGGCCAGATTCCATCATGGGTTCCAGAGTTATGGCCCCTTAAATGTCCAAAATTGGCTACTTTGGCTTTTGCAGCCATATAGATACTTCGTTTATTTGATACAAACTTCCAAAATATCTTCAACAACAATAAATCTTTGATTCCTTGACAATCAGATCCAGTCATAGGTTCCAAAGTTATTTTATATCTGATTACCTCCCCTGATTGTAATCAAAATGGATTTATATCAGTAAGTACTTATAGGACTTATTTGAAATTTCATTATTGTCATAAGATGGACTCAGCCAATCAGGGTAGATAACTATAGACTGATTTTATGTCAGATTACCTCCCTTTATTCCAAATTAAAATGGGTATATCTCCGTAACTAATGAAGATACTGATCTGAAATTTCATTTATGTAAACAGATTTATTTGGCAGATCCTTCTTTTGTTCACTTACAATAAATTTTTTTTTAATTACTTCCCTTTTACGTTACTATAAATAGCTTATTTTTAGTAACTTTTTTATTATTGGCCATAGGGAAAAACCGAGACCACTTTTCTGTGGTACAACATGGATGGTACCTCCAATTTTTAGGTGTATTTTGACAAATCTGTACCTTGTAAGAATTTTTTTTTCTTTTTGGTTAAATTTCTTCCCTTTGTTGTTCCTGTCCTTTGGACTTAGATATTTTTTCTGAGGACCTTCTGGTCCTCAAGTGCAATGATAACAGGTGAGCGATATAGGGCCATCATGGCCCTCTTGTTTGATATTAACTTCCAAAATATCTTCAACAACAATAAATCTTGGATTCCATGACAAATCAGATCCAATTGTAGGTTCCAGAGTTATTTTATATCTGATTACCTCCCCTGATTGTAATCAACATGGATTTATATCAGTAAGTACTTATAGGACTTATTTGAAATTTCATTATTGTTATTAGTTGGACTGAGACAATCAGGGTAGATAACTATGGACTGATTTTATGTCAAATTACCTCCCTTTATTTCAAATTAAAATGGGTATATCTCTGTAACTAATGAAGATACCGATCTGAAATTTCATTTATGTCAACAGATTTATTTGGCAGATCCTTCTTTTGTTTACTTACAATATATATATATTTTTTAATTACTTCCCTTTTACATTACTATAAATAGCTTATTTTTAGTAACTTTTTTATTATTGGCCGTAGGGAAAAACCGAGACCACTTTTCTGTGGTACAACATGGATGGTACCTCTAATGTTTAGGTGTATTTTGACATATCTATACCTTGTAAGAATTTTTTTTCTTTTTGGTTAAATTTCTTCCCTTTGTTGTTCCTGTCCTTTGGACTTAGATATTTTTTCTGAGGGCCTTCTTGTCCTCAAGTGCAATGATAACAGGTGAGCGATATAGGGCCATCATGGCCCTCTTGTTTTTTTTTCACTGGGAGAAAATTGTTCAACTAGTAGAACATCTTATGGAAAGAAGATGCTGATAATAAATATTTTATTTCATTTTGTTTGTTGAAATTAATAATGCAGTACTTCTACTTGCAAATATGTATTCTGTTTGTAGGAAAAATGAATGTGTCGCGAAATTGCTAAAAATTCTTGTCACTGCATGTGTTTTGTGAATTACAGGGGTTCAAGCCTTTGCCGATGCATTGTTGGTGATAATTAAGGTACTTGCCCAGAACTCGGGCTTAGATCCTCAGGAGGCAATTGTAAAGCTACAGGAGGAATATACCGGTCCTCAGCAAGCTGTGGGACTTGATATTAAAACAGGTTTGTGACTCTTCTATTTTGCATCTTGTAAAGGATAAACTTTCTTAGAAAAAAATAGCCTCTGTATAAACCTTTTTTTAGAAGAAAAATATGTACAAAGTTAAACAAGGCTTCTAGTATCAGTTCTTGAATGAGCAGCAAGCTATGAAATGTTTTCTTTAATGACCAGTGTACGTACACAATAAAATCATGTTCAGAGCAGTACATTTAATGTGCAGGAGGACAAGGTCTGGATTTCTGGCAGTGCCATACAGAAGATGTTAAAAATATTACTAGTAGCTCCCTTGCTTGGCACTTACTCGCCCGCTTAGCTCAGTAGGGAGAGCGTTGGTCTACGGATTGCGGGGTCGCGTGTTCGATTCCCAGGCGGGGCGTATGTTCTCCATGACGATTTGATAGAAGACATTGTGTCTGACATCATTCGTCCTACAGCTCTGGTAATTCATGTGGGGAAGTTGGCAGTTACTTGCGGAGAACAGGTTTGTACTGGTACAGAATCCAGGAACACTGGTTAGGTTAACTGCCCGCCGTTACATGACTGAAATACTGTTGAAAAACGGCGTTAAACCCAAAACAAACAAACAAATCCACATTAAAGGGAAAACTTTGCTTCTCTTTTATACTATCATGGGGATGATAAAAACAGAGACGAGGTGTCATGAGTGATTACTATTATAGAACTTTGTAGAACTTGTTCCACCGATTAAGACAGATAGATAAAACATCAGTGGGATTAATAAAAGTGTCGCCTTCTTAAACAGGCTTGATGCAAATCAAATTTATTCTAAGTTGACAGTTTAATGGTTGAATGCTAAAGGCAGGTGGCTGCCTATTAGTTTAAACTGGTGGCTGCATACTAGGAGTGACTGCTATAATGTAAATATTGATTTTGGTCTGTGTTGTTCTAAACAAGCCTTGTTTTGATTACAGGAGAGGTATTAATACCAGTGGATATAGGAATTTTAGACAACTATAGAGTGAAGAAACAACTTCTACATTCATGGTAAGGATATCTACCTATTAAATTTATGGACTTAGTCTAAATTGATTTGTAGTGCTGTTAATTTGGTGAAATAAGCAAAAGAATTTTATAAACTGTAATTCAGTTGTTAATGTGATAAATTTTTATGACCAATATGTTTGATTCCTGTGAAGGTAAAGCAGCATGGAAACACAGCTTTGTTTGATTTAAGTTCCAAGTTCAAATTTAAGCTCAGTTCAAGTTCAAGCTCGGGGGGGGGGGGGGGGGGGGGGGGGGGGGTCTGTTCAGAAGTACGCTAAAATGACTTGTGGTTTCTATATCTGCCATATTCAATGCACTTAATGACTGTTAGTGTTTGGAAATATTGACAACAGGTTTTGTGAACTTACTGAATGTAAATATATGTTATCAAACAATGTAATGTTAATTAATATGTATGTTTTCATAATGGAACGATAGTAGCTTTTAAGCCTGTTTACTGGCCTTGTGAGAATTAGTGAAGTCAAACCCACGATTATAAAATGATCTTGCTTGCCTTAAGGTATTTTACTTGGCAATGATAATTCCTAGTATATTTATGTCTACCACCACCACACAGTGGTGTGTGAAATATATTGATTTACTCCTGTGTGTGTGTGTGTATGTCAGTCAGTCTGTCAGTCACAAATCTTGTCCACACTGCAAGTCGAACATTTCTTACCCGATCTTGACCAAACTTGAACAAAAGGTGTTTTAAGTCCTCAGCCAAGTTCAATAACTAACCGAATCGGCCCAGGCACTTGGGAGTTATGGCCCTTGAAACTTGTTTTTGATAAAACACTGAAAGTCTGATAAGGCAGTTGAGGTCTTGGTGCATTGTTGACTTATATACTACTATTCAGATGATTAGGCAGTTTTGGGAGACATGCGCTTTTCTCAAAAGCAGCTCTAGTTTGTAGTGATGCCATTAAAACTAAAAATTGTGAATGCTCAAATATTTTTTCTTTGTACAGGGTTCGCACAGGCCTTGAAAAGTCCTTGAATTCGATGGTAGTCCTTGAAAACTCCTTGAAAATGACAAAACCCCTAAAAACCTGGAAAAGTACTTGAATTTTGAAAAAAACTCCTTGAATTTGACCTTTCACTCCTTGAAAATATTCTTTCTGTAACTTTGCTTTGCAAAAAGAATTTAAGGCTTAAAATAAATCGGAGAAAATGAAAATAAATTCGTGAAATTGCAGGATCAGGTCACTCGTATGCTATTATAGTGGTCTACGGCCACACTTTATCGATATTTACAGAGTGCTATTTCTACTATATCACCGTTTGCATGTTTCCGTTTCCGTATTAAAAAGTACGGGGAATAATAACTCGCAATTTTTAGGTATTTGCGAGTGTTTCCAGTGAATTAAAATGAATAAGAAAAATAAACATGTTTACTCAAGTAAGCGGGAGACAAAAGACGAATATAAACAGTGGCTGAAGCCCTATAGAGCAGACAGAACGAAGTGTATTTGTACGTCGTGTGACAAAATTTTGAGGTATCATTAGTAGGAGTGTGCTAAAAAATCACAAGAATAGTGATAAACCTCAGCAAAATAGTGAATTACATCAATCTAATAATCGAATTACGTCATTTTCAAAGGTGTGACAAGTGATGGTTGTTTTATTTTTGCATTACATAATAAAAGTTTTTCAGATTAGGTCGTGGTTTTGAAAAAAAATAGTGCTTGAAAAATTGTGAAAAGTCCTTGAAAAGTCCTTGAAAAGTACTTGAATTTTGTCTCTGATATTCTGTATGAACCATGTTGTATATTTCAGTACTGTCATAGCAACCAATTTATTACTGGTGGACGAGATCATGAGGGCGGGAATGAGCTCACTCAAGGGAGATTAACATGACTAATAATTTTTTCATTGAGACGTCTTCTTTCTTCATTTTACTCATTTTTCTGTGTGCGCTTTTTTCTACTTTTTTGATAGCAATAGAAGAGAAATAGTTTATTAATGAACTGGGAGTTCTTCAGTCAATGAATGTTTTTATCTTATAATGATGATGTCAGAACTATCTATAAAATGACAAGATCCTACTGTTGTAATTGAGCAGTTTTAAAGTAACTGAAAGCAGTTGAACTGAAATTCTTTGGTATGTGCCTTTTGTCTTGTAAGAAGTTGTAAAACAGAAAATGGTTGCTTTATTTGAGACAAAAAAGATCATGATAGATATTACTTAGTTTCAAATGTGCTATTATTGTGAACAAATAAATTATTGCTTGCATTAAAAGTAGTTCTTATTTTATTAACCAATGAAAATACTGCTATTATACTTTATAAAATTGGGGTGTGGTGTTCAGTGGAGTTGGAGGATTGAGCATCAAACTGGGTTTCCAGTCAGTATCTTTCATTCTAATATGCCTGTCTCTCTTAAAACACTCTTACGCTAGAATGATGTCACGTTAACGTGCAGTGACGTCAAAGTTTTTGTTACGACCAGGAAAGAGCGCTTCTATATTTTACCTAGTGTTTGAAATTAAGGTCATACTAAAATCGAAATAATTTATAGCACAAGTGTGCTTTAACACTATTTATACACTCTGGTGGTAATACGTCATTCAGATAATTTCCCTCGGGCTGTGCCCGCGTGAAATTATTACGCCAGACATATAACCACCCATCGTGCAGTGTTAAAGCACTCTTGCTATAAATTATTTCTTAAATAAGAAACATTTGTAGGTGGCTGAGCATGCACATCATTGATCACTTGGGGCACAGAATTCTTCGTGTCAAATCATCCAGCTGGCTGATGGAAATTGATGGTTCTACTCGGTGCACACCCGAAATGAAATAATAGCAGGAGTCTTCCTCCACCATGAAAGATGTAAAACTGCCATTACTTATAATTGTATCAGTTAAAACCATTGGCGATATATGGCCTTTTTGTGTCGGTTGAACTCGGTTCGCCGTAAAATCTAACTCGCTTAAGTTAAAACCAACAAAACAGTACTTTTGCCCAGATTTAAGAGAATTTTTCTGGTTTGCCTTAATCTGTGACCATATAATGGACATTAGTTAATCAGAAGCTGTTTATTCAGACAAGGTGCAAATTGAAATAATCAGTGGCAATGCCTCGCTTGTGGTCTAATGAAGTAATAGGAGGGGTACCACACTTCCCTTTAAAACAATATCTCCTTAACCACCTGCCAATTTTGACGAAACTTCACAGGAATGTTCCCTGAATGATCTTTTTAAAAAACTGTGTAAAGAACTGTTTCCATTCAGAACTCTGGTTGCAATGGCAACTGGAAGGAAATTTTTTAAAATTCTGCTTGTCCAAAACCACAGGTCTTGGGACTTTGATATCTGGTATGTAGCATCATCTAGTGGTCCTCTACCAAGATTGTTCAAATTATCTCCATAGGGTCAAATATGGCCAGCCCTGGGGTCGCATGGTTTACATAGACTTATTTAGGGAAAAGCTTTGAAAACCTTGTCCAAAACCACGGCCTAGGGCTATGATTTCTGATATGTAGCATCATCTAGTGGTCGTCTACCAAGATTTCAATTATCTTCCTAGGGACAAATATGGCCCCGTCCTAGGGGTCGCATGAGAACCATTTGACCCAGAATTTTCAAACTTCATAGGATAATAGGACTTGCAGATTAGATAACCCTTATTGTTTTGGGTCACTTGAGCAAAGGTCAAGGTCACAGGGGTTAATATGGAAAGCTCTTTCCCATCAATAACTAGAGAACCACTTGACCCAGAATGTTGAAACTTCATAGGATGATTTGAGATGCAGAGTAGATGACCTAATTATTTTGGGTTCACTCGATCAAAAGTCAAGGTCACAGGGACCAGAACATGGACGGAGGTAGGCACAAGCACTAAACTGTGAGCGATATAGGGCCATTATGGCTCTCTTGTATAATTAATTTAAAAACTTGAAAGGTTCCAACAATGATGCACATATATGTACTTCCCAGTCTATCCAGTACAGAATGTTTAGCCCAATGCCAAATGCATGAAAATATGAATTTAAATAGTTCTTGAGTTTTAGCTCACCTGAGCAATGCTCATGATCACGCTGCGTCCGTCCGTGCGTGCTTGCATCCGTCGTGAACAATTTTGTTGAAAATACACCTACAAAACCACTGAATGGATTTTGATGAAACTTGGCATGGATGGTCCTCTACCAAAGTTGTTTAAACGGTTCTGCTCGGTTGCACATAAGGGCCACCAGAGCTAAAAATAGACTAATCTTTAAACGACATCTCCTAAACCGATGGTCCGATTTTGAAATAATTTCACACAAATGTTCCTTATGTCACCCTCTACCAAGATCATTCAAGTTATACAGATTCGTCAAAAAACGTGGTCGCCAGGGGCGTGGTCACTTTTCCCTATATGCATATAGTGGAAATTTAAAAAGTCTCGTGTGAAACTTATGGCCCGATTTTAGAATAATTTTACACAAATGGTCCTTGTGTAACCCTCTATCAAAAATGTTCAAATTATACCGATTTGTCAAAAAACGTGGCCGCCAGAGGGCGTGGTTACTTTTCCCTATATGTATACAGTGGAAACTTTAAAACTTTGTGTGAAACTGCAGGACAGATTTTCTTGTGTGACCTTTTACAAATATTTTTCATTTTTTTCTGATTTGTAAAAAAACCTTAGGGCGTCGTCACTTTCCATCAACAATTTCTTTAAACAATATCTCCTCCAAAACAACGTTGGACACTCGTATAACAACAGCTCACTTTGAGCACTTTCTGCTCAGGTCAGCCATAAACTAAGAGACCGACCAGGATTTAAACTGCTACCCGTCCACGTCCACTGCCGTTTAAAATTTCTACATTCGAAAGGTCGTCAACATTTGTGTTTAAACGACATCTCCGCCAAACCAATGACTTGATTTTGATGAAACTTGGCCATGATGTTCCTTGGGTGGTCCTCTACAAAGTTGTTCAAACAGTTCCGCTTGGTTGCACATAGGGTCTGCAAGAGCTAAAAATAGAGAAAAAAACTTCAAACGACATCTCCTCCTAAACCGATGGTTTGATTTCGAAATAATTTCACACAAACGGTCCTTATTTCACCCTCTACCAAGATTGTTCAAATTATACCGATTCGGCAAAAAACATTGCTGCTAGAGGGCGTGGTCACTTTTCCCCCTTATGTATATAGTTGAAACTTTAAAAATCTTCATGTTTGAAGCTGCAAGCCCGATTTTAGAATAATTTTACACAAATGGTTCTTGTGGGACTCTCTACCAAGATTGTTCAAATTATTCCGATTGTCAAAAAACAAAAAAAAAACGCTGCCAGGGTGTGTGGACACTTTTCTTCTCTGAATCAATAATAGCTAGAGCCTTGATATTTGGCATGTGATATCAGATTTGTAATGTCTACCAAAATTGTTCAAATTACTGACCTAGGTTCAAAAGTGTGCGTGACATGTATATAATATAGGCTAACAAAGAAGAAACCTAACTGTACTTCTACAAACACACTTGAAGCCTTGTACACAGGTGAGTGCTTTAGTGTCAATGACCCTCTTGTTTCCATAAGCTATCTTTAGCCTAAACTTTATTTCAACATAATCCCAGTTAATTCTGCAGGAACTTATGTTGTCCATTTATGGTAACATTAGCCTTGATCCCAGTGGCCTCAAATACAAGCTGATACGAACCATTTTGTTACGCCCATATTGAAGAAGCGGGGGTATATTGCTTTGCGCCTGGAGGTCGTGTTGGTATGCCGAAAGTTCCGTCTGTCGGAAGACCGAGCATTTTCTGCCCGATTACTTGAGAAGCACTTAACCTAGAACATTCAAACTTGGTATTATAATTGGGCACATGAAGCAGATGGACCCCCTCCCAATTGTTTTGGGGGTCAGTCAAGGTCACAGGGGCCCGAACATTTAAAACGGCTTCCGCCTAATAACTCCAGAACAACTCTTATCAAGTGCCTTCAAACTTGATAGCATAGTAGATCAAAGGTAAAGGTCACAGGGGCCTGAACCTTTAAAAACGGTTTCCACCCAATAGCTTGAGAACCATTTGACAAAGCACCTTTAAACTTTGGTACTATGATTGGGCTGATCAAAGAAGTACAAAATGAGATAAAGATTTGTTCTCTGAAACGGGTCTAACTATGTTTGGTAGCTCTTTAAAAATGTATAAAAATGTATATAATATATAGGAAATACTTTTTTTTGTGCAATGTGACGGCAAGGGAAATCAATGCGTAGGAGTTTGTTTTCTATAATCATCTCCCTTGGTGTCGAAATAGAACAAGGAAGTCTAACCTGCATTAATTCGTAGAAGAAGAAATTTTATTGTTATGGAGTAAAATGTCAATACAGGAAACAAAACAATTTAATTGGGTACTAGAAATTTGGTAAGTTTGATTTTGATTATATCTAAAATGACTGGAGTGATCAAATTTAACCTTTACCCTGCTAAATTTCTAAAATGGACTGGTCCATCATTCAGTTTGGGTAGTACCATTTATTATTCGAAGGGGTGTTCAATGAAACTTTACTGACTGAATAGCGAACAGTACAGACCATGATCAGACTGCACGGATGTGCAGGCTGATCTTGGTCTGCACTGGTCGCAAAAGGCAGAATCACTTGCCGCCAGCAGGCTGAAGGTTAATGTTTAAATGACTATCAGTACCTGTCTGATCATGTTATATTATTGAAATAGGTCGGATTGACTATTGACTTTTAGGTGGCTTTCTTAAATAACATGTAAATAATCACAACCAGCTCTGACAGGTCAAAGAGGATGCAACTTACTCCATTTTGTAGAGGGAGATGCAGTTTGGATATTTTAAGTTTTTAAACGTTTTAAATATCTACAAAATACAGTCAGATTTGATTGCTAAAATAATATCTAATTTTACCATGTTAAACCAATCGTTGTAAAACGTCTAAAAGCTTATCCGGTGAGTAGAAAATATTTCTCTTAAAAATGGACTAAGCTGATGTTTGATACGAAAGATTAAATTTTACAGGAAGTAACGTAATCTCTATTTCAGATAAAAAAAATATAAAATTTAACTTCATAGTTACGTGTTGTAAGATATTTTGTATCAATATGCATATTAATTATCATGATTTGTTTCACAGAAACTATGGAAGTATCAGGAAAAAGAGGGAGAGAGACGGATTTCTTACCATCTTTGTCACGTGGATCTGATGAAGCTGACCAGCTTTACTGTCTCCCGTGTAAACAAGATGGATCTCGAGTACTAGCCTACGGATATTGTCAGAACTGTGCCGAACATTTGTGCGAGACATGCTACAGAATCCACACTAAACCATCACCTTGCAGGAATCATATCCTTCTAGACAAGACACAAATGCCAAGATCACAGAATCCAAGTACACAAACAAGTCCCAAAGATTTGACTGAAACATGCCAACACCACCATGGTAAAGTTATAGAGTATTTTTGCAAGGATCATAAAACGTTGGGTTGCAGTCCTTGTATTACGATAAACCACAGAAATTGCAAGATCGATTACATTCCAGATGTCTCCAGCAACTACATAACCAGTCCTCAGTACCAAAGTCTTCTCCAGGCTTTGCAGTCTTTACACGAAAATGTGAAGGAAATAACCAAATCAATTAAAGAGAACAAGAAACTCATACAAGAAAACCAAGATAAAGTCAAGACAGATATTCAAAAGTTTAGACAAGAAATCAACACTACACTAGACGAATGGGAAGCTCAGATCTACAAAGATATTGAGAGTTTATTTTCAAGAGAGCATCAGAGGACAGATTCAACACTTACCCAATGTCACGAAATGACAGGAAAGATTGAAACACAACAAAAAACCTTCAAGACTCTGGAAAAGGATAAGAAATGCAACATGATCTTTATACATGGCAAGAAAAAGGAAGAGTCAGTTAAAGGGGACAAGAAAATTGAACAAAAATTGAGAGAAGAAACTAAAGCTAACAGTTATATATTTAAACCTAACTTGGCTATAAAAAATCTACTGAAGACTGAGACTACCTTGGGAACGTTATTCAACACTGATGATGAACCTAAACCTAAAACATTACAAGACCAGGCTGAAGATAATAAAACAAAATTATCCACTCACTTTCAGTTGCGACCAAGACATCATTTGAAGGTGCCAAGTTCTGACATTTCTGCTACTCTATTAGATCAAATTAATGTTAAGACTGTCAGAGATAAATATGATTCTAACATATCAGGACTTGCAGTAATTAACACAGACAGACTTGCTATTGCTGACTACTATAACACAAACATTAAGATTATTGATGTGAAGCAGAAGACAATCGTTTCTGAGCTAAAAATGCCTTCATACCCATGGGACGTGACAGTGTTGCAAGGCGACCAGCTTGCAGTTACACTTCCGGGTGAAAGCTTGATACAGGTTTTGTCATGTTCTGATGGTTTATCTAAAGTGAGACAACTGACAGTTAACGAGGCATGCTATGGGTTAGCTTTTATTGAAGGAAGTCTGATATTTGGGATGAAAGGTGGAACAGTGCACATGAAGATAATAAATCTGTCAGGGAAAGTTTTGAAAACACTGGAATGTGGTGGAGCAAAAGAAGTCGTTTATACTACAGCATGTTCAAGATTTAGATATATTTATGGTTCAACTGGTAGCAATGTATTTTGTTTCAATATGTCTGGTGAAGCAGTGGGGCGGTATGCACATGAAAGTCTGAAGAAGCCACGTGGACTAGCTGTATTGGAAGATGGTTCTATATTGGTATGTGACCCTAGTAACAGCAGCATTCATCTGATTTCAGGAAACATGAAAAGTAGCAGGATAATACTGCAGGAAACAGATGGACGTATGAACCCATACTGTATGGCGTTTGATAGTGAAGAGATGAAACTGTACATAGGCAGCGACAGGCAATGCAACTACATAAATGTGTATGGCCTAAAATAAAGAAGCTCAATGCCATTCATAGTTAATGTAACAGTTCATCTAACTACAATAGACGGAAACTGTTCTTGTAATACTGACTTCTGAAAGAATCTAGTATTGTACAGACACATTAGTATGGACATTGTGCTCTTTACTGATACTACAAATCAAGACATGTATACCAGTATATTACCAGAACTAGAATATCAGTTTGGAATTAAGAAAGTATATTGCGTTCTATATACACTATACATGTACCGGTCGCAGCATGAGTTATCTGATAAAGCACGCGAGGGAAATGTTATATATTCTATTTAGAATAAACAAACTTCTAAGAGCTGTAGTATATTGCCAGGTCATTTTTGAATAAGGATTACTCACATTATGTTCATAAATGACATTTTAACAACAAAAAGGTACCAAGAAAAGTAGGGCTCATGTATCTTCTAAGAGATTACTGTCTGACATGTGACAACTATGAAAATTGACATCTAAAATATGGTGTAGGATACACGCACAATTCGGTTTAATGTGCAAATAATCTCATTAGAAATGCTACAAAATTGTCAGAAATAGATCCACAATGAAATAAAAACAGAAAATAGGTTATATAAAACATGAAAATGCCATCTTTACTGGGAAAAACGGAAGATTTTTTCTTTCTGCCATTATCTGAATAACCCATGTTTTCTCTCTATATTACATCAATTGCCTGACAATTTTTTACTATTAAGAAAAATCTAACTTCACGAAATCAAACCAAACTTAAAACAAAGTTTTGATATAGCTTCTGAGAAATTTAATAACTACTCTTTTTGTCTGAATAATGGTGGATTAACTTTTACTTTCAAACAATAGTGCATGATATAGTTAAAAGGAGAAGGATTTAAAAAAAGGATTTACAGGTCATTGTCATAGTGAAAAGGAGATTTTCGGAAAAAAGAGATTAAAACTATATATTTGGTTCGTGCTGTTAAATACCCTTTCATAATACATGACTGTTGAAATCATGAATTATTTTAGCAAAAATAGAAGCATCTGGAAGAAGAGGTCATCAGAGGGATTTCACTTCATCCCTTTCAAGTAGTTTTAATGACGCTTTCTAATTTTCTAACTTTGTATATTATCTTGTAAATGTAATGTAGCCGTTTTCCATTATGCATTATGTATACTAGTATATGTTATCAGACTGCTGATGTTTGCCGCTATTGTGGGACTTATGCATTTAAAAAGAAAATGTTGAAAACTTTAATTTGCTTTCAAATTTTTATAGCTATTTTTGATTTAATTTACATATTATTCACAAAAAGCATTACTGAGGTAATAATGGCATTTTTATGTCTGACTTACAAGAAGGTAATCTGCATTAGAACAGAAATATAATATTTTATTTTTATATCTTATCAAATAATTAAAAAAGACATAGAGGATACAAATGTATATGTTGACTGATAATATCTTTCACGAGTGAACACCACATGCAATATTTTCACAAGTGGCATAGCCACAAGTGAAAATGTAAAATATGGTGTTCATGAGTGAAAGATGTTTTGATCTCACATGTAAAACAAACAAATTTTCTTTGTATTTCATATATTGACTAATTATACCCATTTCATAGCTTCTTACCAGTTAAAAAACTATTTGATATTTTTTCACTGTGAAAATACCAGATTTATTTCACTCTAATTTTTCTATAATTTCACTGAAAAACATATAATTAAATATTTACTTACTACTAAGTTTTGTGATGTTGAAATAGACACTTGAATAGTTTGCCTTGAAATACCGAAATGAACAAAATGAAGTAATATTTTGGTTTCATAATAAGTTATAAACTGTTATTGAATATTTAGCATAGATACCAGTTATTTTCTCGTACTAGCGTCGAGCTGATTTTTCAACCTCGTTCATATACCCTATGCGAAGATTTTTTAACGAAGTTTGTTTTATGTGTTTTGATATCTAAATGCGTTACTTTTCGTAAATATCGAATTCAAAATTGATAACTGAATCCATTCTAGGCTCTAATGCAAGCAACTCAACTTCTTTAACAGTCTTTTAATTAATGCATTAAGGACATTTCATTTTGAAACATGGCGGTTCTTAACCAACATATCTTTTCATACGAACTACTTTGTAAACAAATAGAATAATCATACAGTATGGAAAATGAAAATAAGAAAGTGAACATTTCCCTTTAAATTAGTTTCTGAATGATATTGATAAATGTTTTGTGAAGGTAGAGTGCGTATTACTTTAAAAATATATATTATTCATTGTTGATTTTTTGATGTTCGCAATGAGTCATATGCAAATCTATGTAAATCAACAATAACTTTATTTTTTGAATATTTAGTTATGCATTTCCTTTAATTACTAGTAAGAAATAGAGCAGCATCCAATTCATGTTCTGAAACCTTGTACTTTTTTAAATTACAAAATGTGTGTTCCCCTAAATCATTTTTATTAATTCTTCGAAAACTGTGAGCCATATATAAAATTCGGTTGAGCTGTTCACGTGAAAAGAAGACTTCCTGAAGAGTTCATCTGTCAGTGATTTTGTAACAACCAGTCCAGCAAGCCAATTCAGAAACAGTGCTAGTATTGCTCTATTTATATGTTATAAAGATGTATTATATCAATAAAAAAATTCTCTCCAAAGGTAATGTTTTAAATTATAGATTTAATTGTGGGACATAACAAAATTGTTGAGAAAAGGCAAGTTTTGTCCAGGAACATACGCAAACCTCACAGGAAGCACATATATCCTGAAACTTAATATCTAAGATATTACCTGCATCAACCATAAGATTGTTTCATAAACATAAACAATTAAAAAAAAGTTATTTTGACTTTTGGATTCTACTGAGCTGTTCCGCTTCATTATTGTCGTTTGTGTCTCCTGACAAACATATAAAAAAGTAAGTAGCTTTAGCGCTATGCACACAATTAAGTCGATTGATTTAGTCTGGTGCATGTTTTCGACGCGTTTCAGTACATTATGATTCACTTAAAAGCTCATTAGAGCTACATTCTTAGTACATGCAGGTATATCATAAATAACGAATTATACATTATCTATGGTACACACACTTTATAGAACTAAAATACAAAGTAAGGGCATCATATATATCGCTAATGTGTGTAAATAAGACTTCGTTAAATCACTCCGCAGTATTACATAGTTAAGGCAGAAGTGAAATACATATATAGTAAAATTTATGTCATGTAACAGGTAGAAAGCTACATATAAAATAAGACCTCAGCGCAACAAGCGGTTAACAGCATAAAATTAAAGTAGCAGTCAACTACTGCACGCCAGAGGTATTCCATAGTTTTCTTGTTCATGTCGGAGACCATATATCGAACCTTTGATGGATGAGAATGCTTTTCGTGTTTAGGTGATGACTTTCAACATTTTGCTATTTTGGAATGTATGACATATCTATAGATATTATTTTAGGAGTACACGGGAGGAATTGCTTTTGGCTCCTGAACAGCAATATTCTTAGATCTTACGTCACAATTAAGCAATGGGCAAATCTGTCAAGACGCATGTATATCACATACCAGGACACGTGATCTACACTGATTTTCCTTAACTAATCGCTCGATTTAGTCAAGGCTCTGCCTTTGAGGTCAACATAATTCAAAATAAATGGTAGTATGTGTAGATGCAACTGGGCTGCAAATGTGTTTGTATACGTTGACAACATGAATATTAATGTACGATTATGCTATGTAAAATTCACTGGCGATTGTTTCCTTCCATTTGCTGAAGTATGTGAGCGCTATTATTTCCCTTAGTAGTTTTTTTCATTTCCGACATCTGCACTCACTGTTTGAAACATAAAGGCCACGTACCAAACAATCTTCCCAACACACGGGTATGTAGTTGATATTTCCTACTTTCCATGTATCAAGTTTGAGACACTGATAGCATTCTTTACCTGTCCAACAATCTTCCTGTAAAGCTATAAAATAAAAAAGGGAAGTTCATATTTTCCTACTTATATAAAAAGAGTCTTGCAGAGTCTTTATAGGTGGAGCATTCGTCAGGGTGGTATCGGGCATAATTACAGTTTAATCGATCAGAACGTCAAGATAAAGATATAAACATTGGACATAACTACAGTTTTTCAAATCAAGACTTACAGATAACAACATAATGACATAATGATTTGATAGAACTGCAGTTATACCAAAAAAGACATCAAGAGATTGACATAAACATTGGACATTACTATAGTTTTACCGTTGAAGACTTCAAGATAATGCCTTATAAATAGATGTATAATCATGTAAAAAGAATGCAGATGTGTACTTTTCAGGTGTTTATTCACATTGGCAATCGACAGTCTGAGCGAAACGACGGTGTAAGTCGTTTCCTTACTTGTATAATTACATTAAGATTTAGCAAGTGTTTTGGTAAACGTAACTTATGTTTTAAACTTACGGCAATTAAAACTTGTAGAGATGACTGTCAGAGACAGCAACATGGAAAAGTTAAAACCTGCTGGAAGGTTGTATAGTCCACATTCTGCATATAAATAAATTCATGAGTTTTTACAGTACTATCATGCATATCGATCGATACCACCAAGATAAACATTAAGTTAAACAAACTTAACTGCATGAGAACAGTCAAACTAAGCTGTGTTTAAGAAAGTGAAACCGTAATGACATTCAGCAATTTCCGTGCGACAACCTAATCTTCGTATTCTACTCGACCGTTTAATCACATGACTTTCCGATATTTGCATACGGAGAAACGTAATAAAAAATCCCCGATCCACTACCTTAACCATTACGTCTAAAATGCTCAATGCGAGCTATTGTGATACTAGTGTCCATCGTCTGGCGTCTGTTCTCAACAATTTTACTGTAACACTCAAAGAAAAGGGGTAAATTGTTTTGCTCAGTGCCGGTAAATCCGTCCGTTGGTAGACCATTTGGTTTTCGATGAGAAACAAGGGAATGCTAAGGTCTTGCATTGGTTAAATCTCATAGGATGATTGTCTGTGGTCAGTGCTAAGGCAAAGGTCAATGTCACGGTTACCTTTAGACCATATAAAAAAAATCGGAACCACTATCCTGCCCTTGCATAACCATAAGAGACAATTAATTGGTTCTGAACACTTCGTTTTGCTGTACCTCTGTAAACAGGAATAAAAGTTTTGATTCCATACCTGGTATTTTCATTTCGATGCAAATGAGATGTGGGACAATATTTTTTAGTCCTGTATGTCACTATATAACCTGTAATGTTGGTGTGCTGTAGAACCCAAATTGACAAAAAAAAACTTCAGACCAAGAACGGTTTCTGCTCTATAAAGAAATAATGCTTTGGCCTGTAGTCGTTGAAATTCATAGGATGACTGAATTGTGGCCAGCAGATGACCACTAGTTTTGGTGGTCTATTTTGTCAAAGGTTAAGGTCACGGTGATCTTGAGACTGAAAACGGTTCTGCTTAATAACTAAAGAGCGCACTGTCATACAGTTTTTCTGCTTCATAGGATGATTGCATGTGGTCTTTGGTTTTGTGGATCAGTCAATGATAAGCTCACAGTGATCTCTAGACTGAAAACGGTTTCCGCTCAAAGTAGGCTTCGGCTGTCAATCTTCATAGGATGGTTGTCTGTAGTCTGTAGATGACCCCTGATGTTACTAAAGGCATTGGTCAAAGGTCACTGCATACAAAGTTATTATACCCACTTACCTCCGCCATGTCATCTTAGGGGATTGGGGCATATGTATATACTAACAGCTTTTGTTTCTTTTCCTTTTTTGCTTTTTGGTCAGTTGTGCAAGGCTCACAACTACTAAAACCTTTTTCGTGGGACGGGGCGGGGGGTTCAGTGAATTTCAGCGTTAGTTAATAATTAAATTGGATCAACACATTTTCATCAAGCTTCGTATATTGCAAGCTTACATAAATACCTAGCTTGGGATTTTATATTGGGTCCCTGGAATCACGATCAAGGTCACTCCTACTGAAATAAGAAATAATCAATTTTCACTAAAACAACTAGTGGGATAAACTGTTGTGTGAATGTAAAATTATGGACTTTTTTATTTGGCATTTTATTGTTCAGTTTTTTTGTATGTTTGCTGATATCTCTGTAATTGCTAGTGTTCACTGTGCATTGCGCAGGTTTAATAGCTCTATTTTGCTTTTTCACACACTAAAGGATTTCCAACTTGACAGTTACTTTTGGTGTAATCAGTTATCTCATTTAGAGTAATAAGAGGGGTTTAGCACATCTAAAGTAAGTTATTTTCTAAAAATGCATAATGAAGTAATATGTTCACGAACGCAGTCTATGTGTCAATTAGCTAGTCTGGGAACGTTTTTTTCTTTGATTTTTGTTTAGATATTGCATGTGTTGAATAACAGTCTTATGAAGCCTTTTTCTCCTTTCCAACAGCTTTAGAAAGTTTACAGTTTTCTTACATACATTACAACAATATATGAGGGGAAAGATATGTGACTTAAAATAGATTACTATATAACTCTATACAAATTTATACATTACGCACTCGATGTACACTTGGTCATTATATAGAGAATAATAGGTGAGTGCCGTAGATGAGAAAGTTTATCTGGCGAGGTGGAGGAGGTTATCGGGTGAGCCGAAGGCGAACCTGATAACGTCCGGAGCCGAGCCAGATAAACTTTCTCCATCTTAGGCACTCACCTATTATTCTATTTATCTTGTCATTACTTATTTTTCCGATATTTGGCAATTTATTGTACAAAAATAAGTGTAAGAAAACCGCTTTAATGACGTCATATTCGTAATGACGTCACTTATATAATGACTTGATTACCGGCAAAATCGCAATAACTTCTTCGTTTTTGAATAAAAACTCATTATTTGACCACTCATTTTCTTAGTTGGGACATTTCCAACACAATGATGATGGTTTCGTTGCAAAATTTCTTATGACAACAATATCGATCATAAGGTCACATGATCAACTGACCGTATATCACTGGTCACATGATCAACTGACGGTATATCAAGAAAGATATAAGGCACCCTGATATCGGGTCGAAAATACTGCAAGTGACAGGATAAATTCATCATGATATGCATGAACCAGTATTTTTAAAATAGAAAGAAACGACAGAATGCAGTCTAGAAAAGAAAATAGCAAATAAGTTTACTTCAGTTTTTTAAACACCTAAATTGTACAAATAAGCTCTGTGTTGTCTTCATATTTCATTTCTTTCAGTTCTTGGAAAGAATGAAGAAATTTACGGAAAGAAATACATTTGATAAAAAAACATAAAGGTAAAATAGATGGGGAATTCAAGGAGGTATGTTTTGAAAAAGAAAACTTATAGTAAAGTCAGCTTCTAGTCCTTTAAATTGAAAAACCTAAAACGTATAGCGGTGGTCTGTGTAAAATATTTTAATTGATCTTAAATGATCTTGAAGTTAAGCACAATTCTAGTATGACTAGCAATGCTTAAATCGTCACAGCGATATTATGTTGACGTGATATTTAGCGCCATGTATGCATCTAGAAATAGCGCTTTCAAATTTGATCAAATATTTTACTTAATAGCATGTTTTGAACGAAAGGTCACTTTGCACAACTGTCTTGTTTACTGAGTTGGTTATTCGCTCTGCAGAATAATTCGCCATCATTTTCACTCAAATTGAACTCTTCCGCAATACGTATTACCATTTCCGGTCCTGGCATGTATAAACAAAGGAGCGTGACGACCTACCATTTGGCGCCATGCATGCGCGAAGAAACAGTTCTATCATATTTGATATAATTTTATAATAAAAGACATATAAGAATCGAAACAATTTATAACAAAGCCGTGTTTTAACACTTTTTATATACTCCGGCGGTTATACGTTGTACGAAAAAAATCACTCGGGCTACGCACTTGTGAGATTATTACGCTCGTCGTATAACCACCCATCGTGTATAAATAGTGTTAAAACACTGTTTATCTCTAAATTATTTCTTAAATATTGTTATGTATTCGATCAAACATATTCTTGTCTCATAATTTGTTTGTTTTGTCAAGAAATTGCGTTTCATACAGTTTATTTTGGCTCTGTACCTTCAATAACCCTTTAACAAAGAAAGATAAAATAAAACAGCAGTGAAGACAAATCATGTGACCACCAGCTGGACATTCGTCCAACTAACAGGACGTTTGATTTAAACATATTTTATTTCCCAATATGTACATTTCAAATAATAAAATCAAATATGAATGCTGGATTGGACTTGAAGTCAATAGGCTTATTGAAGTCTTCTCCAAATACCGGTATATAATCAATTTATACTATATCCTGGCGATTTAAAACTAAACAAGACGTTTAGGAGAGCTTTATAATGTTTGGATGATCGCTGGCAACTATAAAATATCAAAATCATAAATTAAATCATCCCGATAAGCGTAACTGCATACTGCATAAGGCAGAAATTATCAGTTAATTATCTCCCTTGGTGTTGAAATAGAACAAGAAAGTCTGACCTGCATTAAAATTCGTATTTATTGTTAAGGAGTAAAATGTCAATACAGGAAGCAAAACAATTCTGTTAGGTACTGGAAGTTTGATAAGTTAGATTTTGATTATATCTGAAAGAAATGATTGGACTTGTTATCAGTTAAATGTTTTAATAAGTGAATATTAGCAGTACCTGTCTGATCATGTTACAATACATATAAAATAATAGCTGCTCGTAAATGTAATGTAAATAAACACATCCGGCAGCTACCTCCATTTTGTAGAGAGAGAAGCATTTTGGATATTTAGAATCTAAACGTTTTAAAGTCGATCTGAATTGTTAACTTAAGGCTGAACACCACTAAATCCGGCTGTTCTAAATTTATTTCATATAGAATAAAGTTACTTTATAGTGGTTTTTCAATATTTTCTAGCATATCAGATTTTCAGAGTCTTATATTCCCCTAAAGCACTATATCGCTACTATAGAAAACAAAAAGAAAAAAGGGTGTTAACTTTTATATAAGAAAACTACAGTTCGTTAAATACAACCCAATGAATTTACTCCTTTTCGCTTCTTTCAATCTTTCCAAGACATAAAATTCTTTCCTAGCATGAGATAGGAACATGCCGATTTCAACAAGTGAATGAAGTATTGCCGTGAAATACAAAGTCCCCTACTGGAAGGCACCTAATTTTCTCTACTGCAGTATAACATAATGAACTGATATCTGTCAATGATGTATAAACAATATTGTACTATATATACAATATAATATAACAAAGCACTTGGATTAAAATTTGCATATATAAAAACGTACAGTTGTTTTCATTTGGACTTTTTTTTAGCCGATTATAAAAAAAGTTATTTATAGTAACAACAAAGTGAAATTAACCCTAAAAAAATCTATAAAATATAAGTCCACAAGAAACTCTTTACCAGGTAGAGATAGATCAAAATACACCTAAAATTTGGATGTACCGTGCATGTTGTACCACAGAAAAGTGGTCTCAATTTTTCCCTACGGCCAGTAATAAAAAAGTTACAATATAATCTATTTATAGTAACAACAAAGGGACATAATTCTAAAAAAGTGTGCCTCATAGTGGTGAACATTTCTGCCAAGTTACATCAAAATCCCTCCATGCCTGAAGAAGAAATGCTCCGGACAAAGTCATTCTTGAATTTGACCTTTAACCTCTGAGTATGACCCTTGACCTTAGACCTAGGGACCTGGTTCTGGCGCGCGACAATTCGTCTCATGGTGGTGAACATTTATGCCAAGTTACATTAAAATCCCTCCATGCATTAAGAAGAAATGCTCCAGACAAAGTCATTCTTGAATTTGACCTTTGACCTCTAAGTATGACCTTGACCTTAGACCTAGAGCTGGGGCTTTGCGCACAATATGTTGTCTCATCCAGGGAAATGTTTGTGCCAACTGATATTTAAATCCTGTTTTGCTTGACAAAGTTATAGACCGGACAGGAAAAAAATCCTATTGACCTTTGATCTCAAAGTGTGACCTTGACCTTTAAGCTAGGGTTCTGGGTGTTGCGCATGACACGTCGTCTTATCATGGGGAACATTTATGCCAAGTAATATTGTAATCCCTTGATGGATGACAAAGTTCTAAACCGGACAGGAAAAAAAACCCTATTGACCTTTGGCCTCCAATTGTGACCTTGACCTTTGAGCTAGAGGTCCGGGTTTTGCGCATGACATGTTGCCTCATCATGGGGAACATTTGTGCCAAGTAATATCAAAATCCCTTCATGGATGGCAGAGTTATGGACCAGACAGGAAAAAAGCCCTATTGACATTTGACCCCCAATGGTGACCTTGACCTTTGAGCAAGGGCCCCCGGGATTTGCACATGACATGTTGTCTCATCATGGGGAACATCTGTGCTAAATAATACTGAAATCCCTTAATGAATGACACAGTTATGGACCGGACAAGAAACAGACCGTTAACATATGACTGCTAAGTGTGACCTTGACCTTTGAGCTAGGGGTCTGAAAGCTGTGCACGACATATCGTCTTATTATGAGGTACAATTGTGCCAATTGATATTAAAATCCCTTCATAGATGGGAGAGTTATGGACCGGACAGGAAAAAAGCCCTGTTGACCTTTGACCTCAAATTGTGACCTTGACCTTTGAGCTAGGAGTGCGGGTTTTGCACACGACACGTCGTCTCATCATGGGAAACGTTTGTGCCAAGTAATATTAAAATCACATCATGGATGAAAGAGTTATGGACCGGACACGAAACAGACCCTGTTCATGTCATGTTAACATTTGACTGCTAAGTGTGACCTTGACCTTTGAGCTAGGGGTCTCAAAGTTGTGCAGGACACATCATCTTATTATGAGGTACAATTGTGCCGAGTGATATTAAAATCCCTTCATGGATGGGAGAGTTATGGACCGGACAGGAAAAAAGCCCTGTTGACCTTTGACCTCCAATTGTTACCTTGACCTTTAAGCTAGGGTTCCGGATTTTGCGCATGACACGTCGCCTCATCATGGGGAACATTTGTGCCAAGTAATATTAAAATCCTTTCATGGATAAAAGAGTTATGGACCGGACACGAAATTGCGGACGGACGGAATGACGGAACGACGGAATGACGGAATGACGGAAAAGCGCATTCATATAGTCCCCGAAACTGGTTTTCAACCAGTAGGGGACTAATAAAATGCTACACATACATACTGGAACGCGGTAGAGTAAAAGAAAACACGATACTATTGAGAAAGGCCACGAGAAAAGGAAGAACGATTAGCACTATTTATATTTGAACTACTTGTAAGACCAGCGGAGGCTTACATTGAATTTGGTAGTGATCAGCTTTAAATAGCCTAAATGTGGTCCTTGCAAAAATACTCTATAGTTCTACCATATTAAAACAATCATGGTTAAACGTCCAATAGCATATCCGATGATTAGAATATGCTTCTCCTAAAGATGGACTTCCTTAAGACTAAACATTACAGGAAATAATATAATCTCAATTTCAGATATAAAAATATAAAATTTGACTTCATAGTTGCATGTTGTAAGATACTTTGTATAAATATGCATGTTAATTATCAGTGTTATTATAATTATTATTATTATTATTATTATTATTATTATTATTATTTAATTAATTATCATTTTTACAGACACTATGGAAGTATCAGGAAGAAGACGAAGAGAAAAGGATTTCTCATCATCCTTGTCACGCGGTTCTGATGCTGCTGACCAGCTTTTCTGTGTCCCGTGTAAACAAGACGGATCTCGGATACCAGCCTACGGATATTGTCAGAACTGTGACGAACATTTATGCGAGACATGCTACAAAATCCACACCAAACCATCACCTTGCAGGAATCATGTCCTTCTAGACAAGACACAAATGCCAAAATCCCAGAATTCAAGCACGCAAACGAGTCCCAAAGATTTGACTGAAACATGCCAACATCACCATGGTAAAGTTATAGAGTATTTTTGCAAAGATCATAAAACTTTAGGTTGCAGCCCATGTATGACAATAAACCACAGAAATTGCAAGATCGATTACATTCCAGATGTCTCCAGCAACTACATAGCCAGTCCTCAGTACCAGAGTCTTCTACAGACCTTGCAGTCTTTACACGAAAATGTAAAGGAAATAACCAAATCAATTAAAGGGAACAAGAAACTCATTCAAGAAAACCAAGATAAAGTCAAGGCAGATATTCAAAAATTTAGACAAGAAATCAACACTACACTAGACGAATGGGAAGCTCAGATCAACAAAGAAGTTGAGAGTTTATTTTCCCGAGAACATCAGAGGACAGATTCAATACTTGCCCAATGCCACGAAATGACAGGAAAGATTGAAACACAACAAAAAACCTTCAAGACTCTGGAAAAGGATAAGAAATGCAACATGATCTTTATACATGGCAAGAAAAAGGAAGAGTCAGTTAAAGTGGACAAGAAAATTAAACAGAAATTGAAACAAGAAGCTAAAGCTAACAATTACGTATTTCAACCTAACTTGGCAATCAAAAGTCTTTTGAAGACAGAGACTAACTTGGGAACGTTACTAGCATTCAACTCTGATGAAGAGTCCAAAACGAAAAAAATGCAAGACCAAGCTGAAGATGATAAAACAAGTCTATCCACTCACTTTCAGTTGCGACCAAAACATCATGAGAATGTGTCGAGTTCAGACATTTCTGTTACTCTATTAGATCAAATTAATGTTAAGACTATCAGCGATGTATTTGATTGCTCCATAAGAGGACTTGCAGTAATTGACACAGATAGACTTGCTGTTGCTGACTACTTGAACGGCAGCATTAAGATTATTGATGTGAAGCAGAAGACAATCGTTTCTGAGCTAAAAATGCCTTCATATCCATGGGACGTGACAGTGTTGCAAGGCGACCAGCTTGCAGTTACACTTCCGAGTAAAAGCTTGATACAGATTTTTTCATGTTTTGATGCTTTGTCTAAAGTGAGACAAATTAAAGTTAATGAGGCATGCTATGGGTTAGCTTTTATTGAAAGAAGTCTGATAGTTGAGATGAAAAATGGAAAAGTGAAGATAATAAATCTGTCAGGGGTAGTTTTGAAAACACTAGAGTGTGGGGAACTAGGTGATACCAGTTATGTAACAGCATGTTTAAACCATAGATGTATCTATGCTTCATGTGGTAGCAGTGTAACTCGTTTCAATATGTCCGGTGAAGCTGTAGGACGGTATACACATGAAAGCCTGAAGCGTCTAAGTGGACTAGCTGTATTGGAAGATGGTTCTATATTGGTATGTGACCATGGTAACAGTAGCATTCACCTGATTTCAGGAAACATGAAAAGCAGCAGGACAGTACTGCGGGAAACAGATAAGCGTATGAATCCCGGCTGTATGGCGCTTGATAGTGAAGAGAAGAAACTGTACATAGGCAGCATCAATGAATGCAACTATATAAATGTGTATAATCTAAAGTAAAGAAGCTCATTATCATTTACAGTTAATGTAACAGTTAAACTAACTACAATAGACGGAGACTGTTCTTATAATACTGACTTCTGAAGAATCCTTTATATACAAACACTAGTCTTTGCTGATACAACATACCAGTATATTACCAGAAGTAGATTATCAATTTTGAATTAAATAAGTAAATTGCGTTCTATATACAATATTCATATACCGGTCGCAGCATGAGCTATCCGATAAAGCACATGAGAAGAATGCTATATATTCTATTTAGAATAAACAAACTTGTGAGAGTTGTAGTACATTGCCAGACACATTTTGAATAAGAATTACTCACCTTATGTTCATAAATGTAGGGATAACGCATTTTGTCCTGTTCAGTATGACATCTGCAGAATCCCGAGGGATTGGTTGGTGCCCGAGCCCGGTAGGGTGAGGGTACCAACGTATTCTGAGTGATTATGCAGATGTTATAACACGAAACATACATTCGTTACGCTATTCTAGTATAAAATGCGTAAAATAACTAATAAATGAATATAATACATTTTCCCTCAACGTCATTTCCATGAAAAAAATTTGATATGCGTAGGGATGTCTGAGTTGGTTTTCACGTTGACGTCATTTTCTTTCGAATTATCCGTTTTGGAGCCGTTATACGTTTACGCTTTGCCACGGAACGCGCATATATAAAAAGATATTTTAACAGCACATGAGCGCGGGAATCTCTCTGATTTTTTGTCTGACATGTGACAACTATGAAAATTGACAGCTAAACTATGGGATAGGATACACGCATAATTCGGTTTAATATGCAATTATTTCATTAAAAATGCTACAAAATTGTCAGAAATAGATACCCAATGGAATAAAATTACATGAAGCTTGAAAATGCCATCTTTACTGAGAAAAAGGATGATTTCTTTCTTTCTACCATAGCCCTTGTTTTCTCCCTATATTGCACTAATTAATGTTTAATCATTAAGGAAAATCTAACTTCAAAATTTAAAAGCAAGGCGTGAGTGTTACCCCATGTAAACTCTTACAAAGTACACAATCTTACGTTAAAACTTACATGATGTTTTAAAAATGGTATTGCATTTTTTTCTAATTTAAATGATGGAATGTTGCCTATTCAAACTAACTAATAACTAAACTAACAAAAAAGTCATAAACGTTTTGATAATGTTTAGATAAATAAAGAATTTAACAGGTAGAATGTTCGAGAAATGAAGTTAAGGAAGTGCTTAGCAATATTTACAAAAATAAATGACATAATTGCTAAATGTCATAATAGCTTTTAATTTTTACAATAACGATTCACCTTGATCCTAGGTTGTATCTGTATAATGCGAAAGTACGAAGTTTTCATTTAATTACCTCTTGTCCTACATTAAAAGTCACTTTATATGGAACAATTTTGATTATGCAGGGAAGTTAGTTGATATAGTTTCTGATAAATTTCCTAGGTAGAACAACTCCGTTTTCTGAATAATGATGGATTGACCTTTGCTATTATTCATCTTGGTTCCATTCTTTGCTTCCAAAAGATCTTTTTTACAGATTTATTTTAACATACAAGTAAATGCCTATCCTGAAGTTGGTTTTATGTGTTTTGAAATTTCAGTGCGTTGTTTTTCGTAAATATCGAACTGAATCCTCTCTAGGCCCTTACTTCATGTAACACAATTTCTTTACCCATCTATGGTTAATGTATTAAGGGGAATTTAGTCTTTTATTTTTGGAACATAGACGTTCTTGACTACCATATTTTTTCATATGCATTACTTTGTAAACAACCTGACCTATGTGGGTTCGAGCCTCACTCGGGGCGTTGAATTCTTCATGTGAGGAAGCCATCCAGCTGCCTTACGGAAGGTTCTACCCAGGTGCCAGCTCGTGATGAAATAATGCACGGAGGTGCACCTGGGGTCTTCCTCCACCATCAAAGCTGGAAAATCGCCATATGACCTATAATTGTGTCCGTGCGACGTTAAACTCAACAACAACTTTATAAAGAAATAAAATACTGTGTTTTAGCTTACAGTATGAAAAATATAAATAAAGACAGTGAACTTATTTAACTTTATTTAACTTTTTTTCTTTAAATTAGTTTTTGTAGGATATTGATAAATATTTTCCAAGGTATAGTTGATATTATTTTCAAAAATAATCATTCATTGTTATTTTGATTGTTCATATGTAAATAAATGTATATCAACAATAACTTTCTTATTTGAACTTTTTGATCTTGATTTAGTTACGCAACTTCTTTGTCTGCTAATAAAAAGCGTAACAGTATCCATTTCATGTTTTGAAACCTTGTACTTTTTTGCAGATAAATGATATCATACCCCACCCACTTTTTTTCTAATTACAAAATCTGCGTCCCCTTAGATAATATTTATCAATGTTTTCGTATGGTACTTGTAAAAATTATGAGCCATGTACAAAATGCGGTTGAGCTGTTGGTTCATGTGAAAGGAAACATCCAGAAGAGATCGTCTGATCAATGATTTTGCAAGGCAAGAACCAGTTTAGCCAGCCAATTCAGAAACAGTGCCAATAGTGCCATATTTGTATGATATAAAAATATATTGCATCAATAAAATTATTCTTTCCGACAGCTTAGGTTTTGGTTTAAAATAGCACCACACTTCAGCTAAATTACTGATCTGCTTCTTGTATTTTGTGTATTGGATCTTCAGTCAAATATAAACTTGTTTTCTAGCTTTAATTAATAATGGGATACAGTATAAGTCATATTGCACCTTTCAGTTATTTAGAAAGACAAGTTTTGTCCACCTCCCGTGGATCATCACAGGAATATGCGCACACCTGACAGAAAGTATCATTATACATCATTATCATTATACATGTACATTAAATCGCACTGAGCAAGCACTCGTTTTGAGGTTATATCAAAATTTATAGAGAATATTTAAATAAAATGTTTAATTATAAGTTAAGGCAAATTACGTACAAATTCTTGTTTTATTATAGCGTTAGCTTCAAAACAGGTAACAAATCAGGCTTGACGAGAGAGCTCTTTGGATAACACCAAAACTTCAAAGTTGATATGCACGAACGTTAGGTGCATCAACCATAAGATTGTTTCATAAGCATCAACAAATAAAAAAAATATTATTTTGACTTTTGGATTCTACAGACCTGTTCCGTGTGTCAGGAGAAAGCCCGTGTGAGAACATTATTTTTTTGTAATTTTGTGACTTTCATACTCCTGACAAACACACCTGATTATGCGTTTCTTCTTAAAGAAGAGAGGGACTTTTAGCTCTCTGCTCTCAATTAAGTCTGAGTAAAATTTATGTTCTGAACTGGGTTAGTTAGAGTTATGTCAGATGCGTGTTTTTGACGCGTTTCAGTACATTATGTTTCACTTAAATGCTCAGTAGAGATACATTCTTAGTACATGCAGGTATATGATAAATAACGAATAACTCTCTAAGGTACACACAAACAAAGTAAGGGCATCATATATATCTTTAATTTGTGTTATAAAGACTTCACTGATTCACTCAGCTGTATTACATAAATAAGACAAAAGTGAAATACATATAAAGTATAATAATGTCATGTTGCAGTACAAAACTACATATAAAATGTAACGTATAAGTTGTCATCTCAGCGCAACAAGCGGTTAACTGCATTTAAATAAAGTCAACCATTTTACACCTTCTTGATCTCGGAGACCATACGTCGAACAATTCGTTTCGTTTTGAAGTGACGAAATGCCAATGGGACTTTCAACCTTTTGCTATTTTATTTTGGAATGTGTAATATGCCTTTACGTGTTTTAAGAGTACACGGGATGGATTGCTTTTTTCAGTTTTCATTTGGCTATGAAATATTTGTGTGTGTGTGTGTGTGTGTGTGTGTGTGTGTGTGTGTGTTTAAAGTGTGCAATTACCTAATCGTTTCACTTTTACTACTTGAATTTTAATCATATCCGTGTTATCGTGCCGTCACATCACCGTGTTATCGTTCTATGGCATCATTTTTTTCATCCTTTCGGATCGTGTTGTCATGCTGTCGCATCTTTTTGACATTCTGTCGCACTTGTTATCGTAGTATCGAGGATCGACGGCGCGACAGTACAATGGCCTTATCAGAATACAGTAACTGGATGTGTTTAATATGTGTGTTTCCTATTTTAACCACAGCTGATATATTTCATACACAAAAGAAAATTATGCGAACTGAGATTCATTTCTTATTGTACAAAAAGTTATAAATCGAGTGTACGCTTCAAGCATCTGTCGGAACAGGAACGTTCTAAAACAATGGAAAAAGGTTCAACATGTCCTGAATAAGCAATGAGCAAATCCAATCAGACGCATGTATATCAATTATCATGACACGTGATCTACACTGGTTTTCCTTAAGTAACCGTTTCGATCTAGTCATAGCTCCGCCTTTGAGGTTAGTATAATTCAAAAGGAATGGTAGTATGGGTAGATGCAATTGGACTCCAAATGCGTATGTATACGTTGACTACATGAATACTGATATACGATTATCCTATGTAAAATCACTGAAGATTTCCTCGCGTTTGCTGAAGTATGTGAGCGCTATTATCTCCCTTGTTCGTTCTTTCATTTCCGACATCTACACTCACTGTTTGAAACATAAAGGCCACGTACCAAACAATTCTCACAGCACACGGGTATATAGTTGATATTTCCTACTTTCCATGTTTCAAGTTTGAGACACTGATAACATTGTTCACCTGTCCAACAATCGCCCTTTAAAGCTGAAAAATAAAATAATGGAAGTTCATATTTTTCCTAATTATGTTAAAAACGTTTGTAGACTTATATGTTCTTTGGAGGAGAAGCATTCATCGGCTTTGTATAGGAAATAAATACAGTTTTACCGATCAGGACTTCAAGATAACGACATGAAAACTGGATATAACTATCGTTTTACAAACCAAAATTTAAAGATAACGACAAAAACATAATACGACATAACTACAGTTTAACCGAAAAAGACTTCAAAATAATTATATGAACACTATGCGTAACTATCGGTTTTCTAATCAAGACTTAATGATAACGACATAAACACTGTTTTATGGATCAAGACATTGGACATAACTGTAGTTTCACCAATGCAGACCTCACGACAATGACTTAGAAATAAGTGTATAATCATGTAGATAAGTATGCATTTCTGTACTTTCAACTAAGGTGTTTATTCACATTGGTAATTTATAGTCAAGGCTTAAACGACGTGTTTAAATCACTTGTATTTGAAACTTACGGCAATTAAAACTTCTCGAGATGACTGTCGGAGACAACATGGAAAAGTTAAAACCATCTGGAAGGTTGTATGGTCCGCACTCTGGAATTGAACAATTAAAGAGTTTAACGTACTTACATGCATAGCGATACCACCATGAGAAACATAAACAATTAAGCTAAAAGTCCTAACTTCATGAGAGTAGATAAACTGTGTTTAAGGTAGTGGACCCGTACTAGTCGGAAAATGCCAATATCTGCAAAACGTAATAAAAAATAAATTACCCCGGCGATCCACTACCTTAATCATTTTGTTTAAGTTGCGCTCCTCCAACTTGCAGTGCAATATCAGCATTTAAACATGATATGCATATCAGTCGCTGGAGTTCCTAATATTTGAAAACGTGTTGTTTCTAATTGGATAAATGAAATTGTATCAAACACAAAGAGATTTTTAACGGCATAAACAATCAACTTCAACACCTGCATGACGTCAATGATTAATGACATTTTTTTTTTTGAAATTTGTAAACTATATAACTTGATCTGCAACATAGTACATCAATACCATATCCATTATTCTCGAATTGTACCGTTTAAAAATGCATACATACGGAAGAATCTGCTTAACTGTATATATTATAAACTTACCATCTTTCGTTTCTTTGTTTTCTGGAAAAAAGAAAGAATCTTATGCTAATAAATCGTCTGTCTATTAAGAAAAGAGACACTATGTATGATATGTAACTGCCCATTTCGGGCCGCTAAAATATCACTTATTTCGAAACATGACTTTAGATCACTGACTTCAAAATCACTTGCTCCTTGTCTGTGTAAGTTCGAGTCCTGGTCAGGTCGCCTTTTGACGCCACTGAGAAGACTGGACAAATTTTTATTATGATAACCAGCCAGTTTTCTTCTATTAACAAAATACAGAGAAACAGAAAAAAACAACATTTTTTGTTTTTCATGAGAGAAACTGGAAGGCTATTTTTTGTCCTACAATTTACTTTCTTTGCACCTGGGTTAAAGCAGATCATATATGTGTTATGTATAATAAAATGTTGGAATTATCATAAGCTTCACTTTAGATTAGGTGGAACAGTGTACCAAGATATTGTAACTTTTTTAAAAAAAATGTTCATGTCATTGTATATATCACTTTAAATAGAAAAAAGCTTTTTAGTTTTAGTTATGCTAATATTTTTGACATCGGCACCATTTTTGATCATACAGCGACTTTCCAGCATTTGACTGTAATGGTAGAACGCGGGTGCACCTCTTGCACAATTTCAGGAGCGCTTGAACACCTGGGCAGAACCGCCGAACTTCTGTAAAAACTTACGAGACAGCTTCTTCGTGTGAAGGAAAATTACACCCCAAGCATAGTCGGTGAACGGCAAGTCAGATAAAATATTGTGTTACAAAATATACGTTACATATGAAAACCACGAACACTTTTCATTTAAGGTAGTGTAATCATAATTTCAAGGTGACCTCAACTATAATTAATGAAACTAGAGTTAAGAAATTTACCATTTGCCTTTTTCTTTTGCTGGACAACAACAGCAACGACAACAAGAACTATAACTATAAGGAAGACAGCAGTTGCCACACCAATAACGACAAAACGAGTTCGAGTCTCCCCGGATTGGTACCGTCTATTACTGGAAAAATATTGTCAAAGTACATGTAACTTATAATAATTTTAAAATGAAAATTTGAAACATGTCATAAAAGGAAAATGTCAATGCCGGTGGTTTGATCCGTATGCCACGGGTTCAAATCTCACGTTGATAAAAACTGCAATCAAAAGAGCTTATTGGGCATTTTCAGAGTTCGACTCAGACTCAGCCGATAAGACTAGTTTTCAAATCTTTGACCTGGATTTTTTCAGGGAATCGAGATATATTCTGTATACAAAAATGTATATGTACGAAAAGACAAAAGAATAAATAGGTTTTATAAATAGGTATAAAACCTTCTTCGTAATGTTTGTGTCCTCGTGTGTCCTTGTATTGATTACGCTCATATATATTGTACGTGTTATAAGTGTAAATTAATTATGTAGCCCATCCGCTTAGCTCAATAGGAAGAGCGCAGATATGCGGATCGCGGGGTCGAGAGTTCGATCCCCAGGCGGGCTCTGTGTTTTCCGTGACGATTTGATAAAAGATATTGTGTCTGAAATCATTCGTCGTCCACCTCTGATTCATGTGGGAAGTTGGCAGTTACTTGTGGAGAACAGGTTTTATACAGGTACAGAATCAAGGAACACTGGTTAGGTTAATTGCCCGTAGCATAACTGAAATACTGTTGAAAAATGGCGTGTTAAACCCAAAACAAACAAACAAATTTACTATATGTGAAAAAAAATGTTCTGAAAGAAAGTGACATACCTTGAACTGGTGTGTGTAGTTGTCGTGGTAGTTTCGTACTCGTATTCATCAGAACTCATCGTACGCTAATTTCGTGCTGAACTCCTTCAACAAAAATTAGCTAGTTGGAAACAACATTATATGTTAACAATTTCAAACCTTTACAAAATTGTTTCGTACACTATTTTGGCGTTTTTTTATTTTTAAATGAATGTAAATGAACAAACAGTAGCATTATAGTACAAAACAAAATATACTCCCAAAGTTAGAAATGTGATTATTTTGTAGATATTTGGACCTTGCATCCTGCGAAAATGGCCTTTTACAACTATTTTTGCATTACATAATATATCGTGAATTTGTTTCCTTTTGATTTGTTCTATGTGCATTACAAAATAAAACCTATATCAAAGTGTATTTAAATATGTGTACTTATTTTATATTAAAATGATATATTTTATTTAAGAAAAGACAAGTATGATTAATCTTCGCAGCAGAATAAGAAATGAAATACAGTTTTGAAGAAAACGCTGATTTGGAATCGAACTCACGAAAAACGATAACATGAGAACATGGCAAATCATTTCGTTGTTTCTTCGCTTTCCTCTTAACATGTGCAGTTAAATAATACATATAAAGAACTCAGTAATTAGGGTGACATATACGCTTCTGCACATATCAACCAGAACGCCAAGAGGAGCGGTGGTCTAGTGGTTAAGGTGCCGGTCGCTCAATCCGAGGGTCACGACCACGACCTCTCATATGACACCAGAACTGTTTTTTTTCTCCAGGAAGCGGAGTGTGGTTCAAATAAGCTTAAAGCTCTCATCACAATCGGGTTAAAATAAATTAATATAAACAAACCAGAACGCCAAATAACGACAAAATAAGTTGCCGTGTCATCGTGTTGTCAAGATGTGCTCCCATCAGTATGAAAGTAAGACAACCAACACGACAGAATGGAATTTTGTCGTGCGTTCGTTTAGCGTCCGAGCCAGCACAAGAACACGACAAAGTAGTGTGCCAACGCGATAGACTGATGATAAAACTGTCGTGTCGTCGCTCTACTTTTGTCGTGTTCTCGTACTGGTAGGGGCATCAACACGAACAAAAATAACAACAACACGAAAAAAAAGTTTATTGAGCTGTCGTGTTGTCGTTCTTATGGGGACACCAACACGACATGACATCATAGCAGAAATGACACCATAGTGACACCTATGTATTTTATAAGCCATGTTCAGTAGTAGAATTTATTTCAAAGTTTGAAAAATAACTTCCTTTATTACAGTTCTTAAGCTAACTTTTATGTAAAACTGTTTCTTGTTTGAAGTATTTCAAATATCAAATTGTTCAAATGAACAAAATAAAACCGTTTCAATAAACATTTGATTGTCTTTTAGCATTTATGCTAGTTTAAACAGGAGACAATGTTTGTTCTGACAGGATTCCTCAAAATTTAGATGCCGTCTCTGAATGAACAGTTTTTAAGTTACAAGTAACTAATACTTTTTTTGGCGTCACAGAAATATTTGATAAACAAACATCAGCTTTAGAAATAATGTACCTGTCTAATACATATTTTTAACACAATGTCCCGGATGACTGCATGGGTACATACTATGTATTATTAATAATTAGCATTAAATTACATGTCTATAAAAGCTTGGTGTTATCAGGGGTATTTCCCTTTTCATATTAAATCTAAAATGCTAATAATAATAGGTATTATATTTGAATGATAATTCTACCTCATTTCTATACAGATCATTGTGTCGAACCCCTTTAGTGCATGTATCAGTAAAATGACATAGTGCATAACTTATATCAGTAAAATGACATAGTGCATAATTTATATCAGTAAAATGACAAAGTGCATAACTTATATCAGTAAAATGACAAAGTGCATAATTTATATCAGTCAAATGAAAATCGTTTTGTAGAGTAATATACAGTCGCACCTTATTTGCTTGAACTCGGATAATTCGAGCACCACTCTTTACTCGAACTCGCCGTCACGTTCCGGCACATTCCTAAATAATGTTTATTGACAGATGGTTCGAATTACCGATAACTCGAACAAATTGTGTCTGACCCGTCGAGTTCAAGTGAAAGGTTTTATAAGCTGTTCAATTTTCATGCAAAAACTCTTTCTTTCTAAATGATCTGATGTTGTTTGATTTTTTTCTTCCAAATATGGGAGAAGTCGTTAACTATTACCTAGACATACAGATATTTGTTTTATTTCAGGCTGGAGGCCCATCACAAAGAGAGAACTGTATGAACCTCTGTATTGATTAAGTATCATCTACGAAATGATAATCTCTGTACTCTATGTCACAATCACTCAGAAACTATAGAGCATCTATTTGTAGACTGTCAAATTTCACTAACATTTTGGGAAGAAGTCAAAAGATGGATAAAAAGAAAATGTCCTAATGCAGATATTGACTGGTCAATATCAGATATTTTATTAGGTAACTCAAATTTCAGTGCAGCTACTCTATTATTAATGCTGCTTGGAAAATACACTATTTATCAGAGTAAATTTAAGGAGGCGGTTCCTACCATACAAATGTTTATTAATAGTTTAAGAATACATTTGAAAACTGAGAAGTATGTTGCTAAAAAAACCCAAAACATGAATAGCTTTGATAAAAAATGGAAAAGTTTTAGGACTCTATTTGTAGATGGTGAAGTGTAACACGTGGGTATGGGGCTTCATAGTGACTGCGCCTGTTGTCTTTTTTTTTTCTTTTTCTGTTTTTATTTCTCAGTAAAAAATTAACTTAGGTCTGAATTACATGCTATCTATGAAACGTTTTAGCTTTTCATTAATGGATATTTTTACTGACTCTTTTCCATTCTGACCTTGTACTTTTTAAACTACATTTTTTCTCCTTTTTTTTTTCACATATTACTTGTTGAATAAGTTATTTTAGAGAAGATATGCAACTCTGCAATCTCCAACGAAAAGTATCTGTTAGAGTTTTCTCCCCTAGATCAATTATCATGTTAATGATAAAAAACCTTGCAGTTAAGCTAAGCAAGGTAACTATGTATGCTTATTAAGCCGCTAATTTATTGTGTGTAATTGGATTTCTGGAACCTACTTGTCAATTTGTCCTTGTTATTTTCGTACTCGTTTCTTTTTCTTTCGAGCAAGGATAACAAATTATAATACAATTATTAACGATATTAATGTAGACTCAAACATTGCAAGTTAAGTTTATTTACTGATAAGTTACTCAAACAGCATTTGAAAAACTGATCATGTGTACGGTCTTTTCACTGTTAATATATTACTAGTTTATCTTTTTAGAATGGTTTCCATATGAATACAAGATGATATTACTTGAAGATAATGAACAATGTTTATTTGCTTAGACATGTACACTTATACACTTTCAAACAATGCTGGTTTATATAGGTAAATTTACTTCTTTTTTGAATAGACATGTACACTTTCAAAAAATCTTGTTTATGTAGGTAGAATTATTTTTCCAGCTACGCTTGATATTCTATGTAAATACCTTTGTTGGCACATAAAATCAATGTTTGTGATGAATGTATGATACTTTGGATGTGGAAATGGAAATAAATTATATAAAAAAAAAAGTATCATCTACGAATCATTTCATCTAAGGTAAAAACTTATCCACCTGTTTAATTATTATAATTGAAAATATATATAAACAGTAAGGTATTTTCAGATAAAAATGACTTACCTTTAAACGGACAAATCCTTCAGTAACGAGACAAAAATGTGTTGATAACAGCGAACTAAATCTACTTTTTACATGGGTAATGATTTTCCACATGCATGAGTGGCAAAAATGTTATATTTACCTCTTAGCCTGTACAGCCTACAGGTATAGTTATTTCATAACAAATATCCACTGCAATGTAAAGGCGAACTATTAAATCCTGTATGACCTGTACAAATCGGTCAGAGTGTGGTAACAAATGCAGGCCATAATAGAAAATGTATGTGCTTGAGTACTAAAGTAGTCTGTGATCAGACGGTTGTTTAGTTCACGGGAGATAACTACTGAATCTATTCAAATTTTGTATAATTAGCCTATGTCCCTTCCTTCTCAAGAGCCAGAATATATAACTATATAACAGAAAATGTTGAGAAAAAAAAAGTTTATCTAGTCGGTAGCCATACTAGTAGCTAAGGCTTACTATATATAGCAACATGTCTGAATATTCACATATACCGAACAAAAAATTCTTACACTACTGGTTGGGAACTTGTTTCCGGACAGGACCAGTTTCCGGACACATGTAATATCCGCTTTATTTCGTTGTTATTCCTGTTATTGTTTCATCTAGATCATTTAGGTGTTTGTTCTTCATGTCTACAACCAACCACTATATTACAAAACTGTTTTATGTTAGTGTTTTTATGATAACACACCTGTGTTTACAAAACAACTTTCTGTCTTAACGGGGCATGAAGATAGCATTGCGCATGCGCAGTAGTTCACACTTGCCGAGGTACCAAGTGGGGAAGAAATAATTAAACTTCATATTGATTGTCCGCTGATAACATGTGCTACTTATAATTTCACGATAATAGTTACATAAAATGCAGGGCTGTCGATTTTTGCACTAATTTTATTCTATATCTATTGGATTTATCAAGAATCCGCCTTAGACGAAATTCGAGATTTTTATTGTCAACTTCGGTTTGCTTTCGTAGCTGCTATTGAACGTCAGGTTATGTTTCGTGTGCATTTTTAAAGAGATGAATGATAAAGACATGTGTAAAAATAGTTTAATTACTTATTTTGATATCAAATTAACAGCAAAATACCGTCAAAATATTTATCCGGATACTGGTTTACCTTACAGGAAAAATAACTTCTTTTAGTGACCCCATTTTAGGCCCCATAGAACTCATGTTTTACGTCACAACGCGATGCTGATTACAACTTCGGATGCAGAAGGAGCTGAAGTTTGTGCAGTGTGGGCTTCATTTATGTCAAATATTATTTTTAGGGAATAATGGAGCCAAAATATGAAAATGTGTCCGGAAAATGGTTCCCAACCAGTAGTCAATAATTTAAAATCAACTGCAAGCACTTTCTTGAAATTTAGCGCATGCTAAGAGCAATGTGTTGTTAAAAACGTTTCAAAATTTCAACAAAATCAAACATTGACATTAATCCAATTCAATCATCTTAAGACTCCTATCCATTTTTGAAAATTCATAAAATGTACACATATATTATTTTTACAAACAAATGAAAAACATTTTGTAGAAAGATATTGATAATTGATGTGGTATGTAAAAAAAACAAAACTCTAAACCTCTGTATTTAACAAATAATCAAGGCCATCGAGTGGTTTATCGTCTGATTTACCACGGTTCAGAGTTCACATGCGTAGGAATTGAACCACGAAGGCGTTAGCCCGAGTGGTTAAATACTGAAGCATCTGAACGATGAACCGTGGTAAATTAGACGATAAATCACAAGAAGGCCTTGATTGTTTTTATTCTGACATGTTTATTGACATATTTTAATAAATATTATGCTGGATTTCATTTAGCCGAGGAGTAATGTATCGGACGTCATGTGGCAATTTGACGTCAAAACTGACGTCATACTGCTCTCTTACCGGTCCGCGCATCAACCGTTGTTTATCGCAGAATATATAGAGCTTGATATCCTTCTTTGTTTAACTGGAAAACAAATCGAGCCATGTTAGAATCTTATTTATATAATATGTGTCCGTTTTCGAAGAACAACTTTTATGTGTTCTTTTTTTCGTCTTTTAGATATACAAAAATGTATAGGATGTGGCATTTAAACAAATATCATTATATCTTTCTGTGATTCCACAATTTTGAAATTCTGATATGTTGTGAACAACATTAATGCTCATCTAAAAATACTTTCAAGTAATTCACTGCATGGTAAACTGGCAAATGGCGAGTTAGCTCTTTAGTTATGTATAGACATGAATAAAAACAGATGCACTAGATGCTTGGGAGAAACCGTACGGACTAAACTGTAGAATGGCTACTAGATTAATATATATTCTATAATTAGCATATACTATCAATAAAATCTGTAAGAAGATCCGTTGGAAGCATAAAATGCAACCAAGCAAAATAGTCTGTTCATGAGAGGTAGTGGAATGTGCAACACCTCTCACGCCCCCTAGCACCGGCTTAAGCGGAACTCTACTACCGATGAACATTGAGTGGACTCCATGATCCCAAAGGACCAGAAAATATAACAACACTGAACAAAACTAGTCTAAGGAAAACCTCCAAGTCAGTATCACTTAACTTCGTGTTAACACATCCAAACGAAAGCTACAAACCTAAATATGTGTTAGACATATCGTAACTGCTGTGATGTAACCACAAGGGTAATCATACCGAGGCTAAATCCTTTGGAGCGTTGGGGATGGGAGCGAGAGGCCGAGGACATGTGCCTCGTCCCCCAATCATCGAAAGCAATTTACTTGCATGTGCATATGTCGTAAATTTGATTGTTCATGTTAGAGAAAAAGTACAACACGAACTTCTGTATGACGGAAATGGGTGCATGCGCATGTGTGAGCAAAAATGTTTGCAAGAAAAAAGGCTGAATTGTTTTGAGGTCGCGGAGATATTTTGATCAGTTTAGAAGGAAAATGACAGCGGCATGAAGTTTTGGTATAACTAGTACATTAAATTTCTACTTTAATTTTACTGTGACCTGATGGATCCCATATCTGTAAGTTTCCATTCTATCACACTAGCCTTGTAACCGTGAATAAACAATGGAGAACAACTTGTATCGATGTTGACCATGTTTTCAATCGACAAAGAGTGCTGAACCTACGTTACAAGAGCAACGACCTACTTAAAAATAGTAGTTTTCAAACAGAAGATGTCAGAATTACTGTGAACTCATTAATATTCGCGGGGAACAAATTTTCGTGGACTTCGTACCAGCGAACAAGTAAAATTCCCATTCGTTTTATGTTAAAAAGTTGAAATCCACGAATTCATATCCCCACGAAATTGCTGTTTTGACCAAAACCATGAACTTTTTTCAACCCACGAAATTAAATGATTTTACAGTACTTCATCCAGCGACGTGTTTCCGTTATTCTACTGTTTTACAATTTCCTGTTTAAATTATTCAAGCACATAGTTCATGCTGTATCTCTTAGATTTATAACAAAAATGCTCACGAAAAAGACGTTGTCTTGTACTGCGTCTTATATATTTATTTTCAAAACGGTCAAGATGTTCATTAACATGACCCGAGAGAGAATAGAAATCATTACGTTAGTCATACTGTTTTCACTTTGAGCTGTCTACAGTATTTGCATAGAGATGCAAAACATAATTTAATGGCTCCGCAGTGAGTTAAATATGCTTGAAAATAAAAGTAAGATTTTTGGTCATCCTGTGACGTTTTGAAATAGTTCAGACTTATTTGAATGGAAACATGCTGCTGTAGACTAAACGGTATAAATTTCTCATCACGTATGCTCATGATGCTTATTATATGACTTCGTGTCAAAGACCATTCGGGGAAAAACGGGACAATTGTTGATAGGATGTTCCATTTTGTTTTCCCCTTTTATACCATAGAATGCATAGACTTAGTGACAGCAAAAGGTGCACGTGTGCGCGTAAGTGTTGTGCGAGTGGTTATTAGCGCATACGTGTGCTTAAGGAGGTAGGTTACCTTAATATCTGTATGCCCAACCGGAAGCTAACGTGACGATTTACGACGACGTTTACGACAAACTAAATGTGTTTGTATTATCCATTCTTCTGAAAGAAAATCATGAACCTGTCTCCGATCTGATGCTTTAGGGTTTAATAATGTAGAAATAATGAATAAATTGCCGCAGAAACACTTCAAAACATTGTTGCCATAAAATGACGTCATTGACGTCATGACGTTACGTGTCAATTACCGCGCAAAAATAATAGCTTTTATTTTGAAAGTACGTAATTCTGTGCATTTTCTTTATTTGAACTATTTTTAAGTAGCCATTATTTGCTGGAATATTTTTATGAGTCTTTCGCTCTGAATAATTATCAATATTTTGCTTCTTTTATGTAGTTATATTCAAATGTTAGGCGGAATGTAAGAAAATGGATGATGGTAACTGATGTTTTTGAGAATATAGTTGGATGAAAGGCTACTTATTACGGCCATTTTCAAATAAAAATGGGGTAGTTTGATTTGTTATACCTATTTTTCAGTTTCAGTTGATAATTTGTTACTTATATACTTAAACGAAGTTCTAAAATTGTTCAAATTTCGGTAGAAAATTGTGGTTTCTTGAATTAAAATGAAGTTACCATGGAAACGAAGCCCATGACCTATATATCTAAATGTAAAATTCAAAAGCGTTGACACTTGTCTATTTAAGGAACACGGCTTCAGCTTTCTATTTGCATTTCAACAATATCCATGAGAATAATAGCAGCATGCATAACGATTTTTCATAAAAATGTCAGACGAGGGGTACTGCTGTAAGTATTTTAAGCTGTGTAATTTGTTTAAACAAATGCAAATAACACGAAAATATTACTTACGTTAGAAATAAGATGTTTTAAAGCTACATTAACAAGAAAGATAATTTTATTTTATATCTTTTATAAGAAATTGCGATAAAAAGCAAGATATAAGCAATTTCAAACATCTCTGTTGCTATGGTTACTTTAAACTTTAAGAAAAATAGGGTACCATGTAAAGTGCTTGGTATTTTGCTTATAATATTACCCAAATATTCCATGTTGGTCATTAACAGAATGACACTGAAGCCGTCGAAAACCCTGTTTTCATACATCATTGTTTAAAAATCAGAGAAAATGCGTTACCATGGAAACACGAGCCCCGCGAAACATACATTTTAAGCTTAATTTAGAAAGCTAACGCGCATACTTGTAAAATTATTAATTATGAAGACTTCTACGGATAACAATGAAACCACATGTATATGAAAAGTGTTAAATATCCATATTTTCCTTCTTCTTTCAATATAAATAACTTTTGAGGGTCATGTACTTCAAACCTGGATAAAAAAATTACTTGGAGGGACAGAGATAAACGAAATTGAGATTGTAGCAGATAAAACATTAAATTACACGAAATACAAAAAATTGCTGTGGTTCAACTATTTTGAATTTACCCTGGTAACAAGGTAACCTACCGCCTTAACTGTGTTTCTAACGCTAATCGTTTGAATTTTCTCTTCACTGGCGTAGCTATGGATCTTATATGCTCCTTTTCTTCAAAATGGTGCTTAAATATATGCGATAAAGTACCAGGTGGAATAGGTGCTCAATGGTGTTATATCCCTACTAAGGCCTAAAAAAATTTCTTTGTTTCTGGTAACATGCTCAAAAAAATTGCGGTAGGCAGGCCGGATTTTTTTTTTTGTTTGGAATTTTTTTTTATTAGAGGAGACTTTAAGGAAATTATTTTTGTGTCAAAAATGAATACAAATAAGGGGGTTATGCCTTTAGAGCATCAGTAAGTTGATTTCTAACATCACTGGCCATGTTTAAAGCATAAAAAGTGCAGTTTTGCAACTTTTTGTTAAAAAGTTGAAAAAAGTATTCTCCAAGGCCATAAAAACATTTAGGGTCGGGCCAAAAAATTAGGGTATTAGGGTAGGTCGGGATACCGGAAACAAACAATTTTTTAAGCCTAATATTAACACAGCTAAATATCATATATGTTTATTTGTTTAGCAGTATTATACAATATAAAAAGGTAAAAATCGAAGTAAATATATCTGTATACATTATGATACATGTCATGTGACATGTGCAACGTATTTATCATTCTTGCATACTAGACAGAATTTCCCCGTGTTTTTGTCGGTGATACAAAAATTATGATGGAATGCGTAAATTCATACGCTATTATAACAAAACAGAGCTTAAACGAAAAGCATTCGTTTTGTTTTATTTTTTCTATATTAAAGAATACGGTATGCAGGAAAAAGAATATATCACTGGTAGAAGGCGCTGATGGAAATAGTTAGCTCTCGGGTAACTGTTTTGCGGTAACTCGGCAGAGCCACGTTACCATCGAAACAGTTACCTAAAGAGCCAGATATTTCCATCCGTACCTTCAACCAGTGTAAGATTCTTAAAATGTCAATGGAATCCTCCCTCTAATTTCATTCTTACATAAATGATAGTGCAATATCTTAAGCGCAGTATGAATGAACTGCAACTACTTGGCTTTTTTGGAGTATAAAGTACTTTAGATGTATGCCAACGGTTTCTACACGCATTTTACAACGACCGATGTATTTCATACACAAATGAGACTTATGCAAAATGATCTTCATTTCTTATACTATAAGAAGTTATAAAATAATCGTCAAGCTTCTGGTGGGACAGAAAACGTTCTAAAACAAGGTGGAAACATCCGCGTTCTTAGATCTTTGGTCACAATTAAGCAACGGTCAACGATCCTGCAAGATGCACCAATATCAAATATATCTTACGTGATATTCACTGTTTTTCACTAAACAAAGGTTCCCCTATAGTCTTAGTGTCCTTTGACTTCGGTAATGCCCCGCCTTTGATGTCAACGTAACTTAACACGAATGGTAAAATTAATACGATTGAGCTGGACTGTGAGTATATACGCATACGTTGACAGTTTGTACGAAAAAGCCGCGCTGTACAAATTGAAATCCATTGAAGCGTAAGTCCCCCTAGTTTGCTGAAGTATGTGAGCGATAGTTTTCTTGTTTATTCGTTCATTCATTTCCGACATCTACACTCACTGTTCGAAACATAAAGGCCACGTACCAAACAATCTTCACAACACACTGGTATATAGTTGATATTTCCTACTTTCCATGTGTCAAGTTTGAGACACTGATAGCATTGTTCACCTGTCCAACAATCGCCTTTTAATGCTGGAAAAAAAGAATGAATTTTTATTCTTCTCTTTCTTATATGCTATAATGATATGTATGCTTTAAAGGGATTAACCCACACATTTTAGGCGGAAACAAATCTCTCAAGAATCCATGAAAAGTGAGTTCTCTTAAAGTGACTAGTGGTAGCTACAAACTTATTGAAATAAGACTTTTGCAAGATATTTTTTTTTTTATAAATAACCAATAATATTGTGCAGAAGGTAGTAAACCGTTGCAACGCTTTTGAAATAATGCAGAAAATTTACCTTCTCGCATTTTACCGATATCTTCCATTCCATCCACTTTATCATTTTTCAGTGTCATATATACATTTTATGTCAAACTTGGTTGAGATGAACATGTTGAAAAATTTCACCTAAACTGCGGGCGAGTAGCTTTATATTTATTTGTTCATTGCATAAAGAGATTAAGCTAGGGTTTCAGCTTAAACTAGTCTTTAAATTACGGACATAAAAATCTTACAAAACTAGAGCTGTCACAGGAGTGAGGAATTATACCCCCACAATACGGCCTTGTCTCAAAAGTAAGCCAATGTCAAAGTCGAACCTCAAAATCAATAGGGGTCATCTGCTGGTCATGATCAACCTCCCTTTCAAGTTTCGTGATCATAGGCCCAAGCGTTCTCAAGTTATCGTCCGGAAATAGTTGAATTGTTCCGGGTCACTGTGATCTTGACCTTTGCCCTACTGACCTCAAAACCAATAGGGGTCATCTGCTGGTCATGGCCAACCTCCCTATCAACATTCGTGATCCTAAACCCAAGCGTTCTCAAGTTATCACTGTGACCTTGACCCTTGACATACTGACCTCAAAGTCGAATTTGACCCATATTTTACGATGTTAACCTGTATACCAACATTTATGATCCTAGGCCCATGCACTCTCAAGTTATCATCCGGAAACCGTTTAACTGTTCTGGGTCATCGACCTTGTTTTAAAATCTGTAAAGACTTTCATGAGTTATTGTCTGGAAACCATGAAAACCAAGGGACCGACAGACACCGACCGACACACCGACAAGCTTACTCCTATACACCCCCTCAAACTTCATTTGTGGGGGTATAACTAGTTTTCACTGTTCAAGACTTTAAGATTACATAAAGAGTGTATTTAACTATTGTTCTACTGTCGAAGACATAAAAAGAATGACTTCGAAATAAAGTATAAACATGTATACAAGTATGCAGATCTTACATTTTCCCCTTAAGGTATTTACACACTCTGGGAACCAAAAGTCAGGGCTAAACGCTGTAAATCCGGTATTTCCTGACTTGCATAGTTATAATACGTTTGAGCAACAGTTTTGGTAAACGAGATATGAGCCGCGCCATGAGAAAACCAACATAGTGGCTTTTCGACCAGGATAGATCCAAACCAGTCTGCGCATCCGCGCAGTCTGGTCAGGATCCATGCTGTTCGCTTTCAAAGCCTATTGCAATTAGAGAAACCGTTAACGGACAGCATGGATCCTGACCAGACTGCGCGGATGCGCAGGCTGGTCTGGATCCATGCTGGTCGCAAAGCCATTATGTTGGTTTTCTCATGGCGCGGCTCATATGTCTTATCGAATGCTACTTATGTTTGCAACTTACGGCAAGTAAAGATATTGGAGATGATTGTCGGAGACAACATGGAAAAGTTAAAACCATCTGGAAGGTTGAATGGTCCACACTCTGCAATGTATCAAAATAATGAGTTTAAGTTACTTACATGCATATGCAAATCGATACCACCAATATCGAACACTTAACTTCATTGTTTTGTTGGTAATACTGCGTCTTTTTAATCATTACTTTATATACATCCCCAGCTTTTATTATATTTGACTGGCATATCCTAGTAGGTTGTCCCCCTTGAAAATGATCCGATAATCAATATTGGTTAACCTAGTGTGTGTCACTTTGAGCAATAGATTATACAGGAAATTTATTTTCAATAATTAATTTCAAATTTATATTTAAGTTTGTGAATATTTTAACACATATGACAGTATACATCAATTTCTCCTCTTCAATTTCATGTGAAAATATTTATTCTAACTGAACATCTTCTTGCTTCAGATTTTGTTTTAAAAGTATCACCATCGCTTATATTGAACATAATAGTGAAAATCACTAAACTTTTCATTTTTTTTACTTTAGAGGCAAATAAACTATATTTTCCAAAACACGGCAACTTATTAACACATATGTAGGTGTTCTTAACTTTATAAACAATACTTATAGGTTATTAGCTTTGTATCGGGAAATATGCACGATTCAGCGGAAATATTGCGCGACTTTAGGAGCTGAAAAACGAGTGCATATTTGCCTATGCAAAGATAATAACCTTTTTATTACATACACATCTACACGTATAAATATTATGTAATTATCATAAATATGTTCAATAGCCTGAATACGATTGACAATACCGAACTAAATAGAAAAAAATAGTGCAACAACACACACTGAATGACGTCACGCACCCGATATGAAATTCAGGCGTCAGTGTATGGAAAACTATTGACGTTTCCGGTACTAGTGTAACTTAACGGGGAATAGAAACGAGTATGTAATAAAATGGTATATTTATAATTGTAATAGAGTAAACGCTTCTTGCTTCCATTATCAAGAAATAAAAAAACTTGCGGATTTCTTAAAGTTCTGATGTAACTTAAACCGTGTTAATCTATACATATATATGTACCAACAACTGACGTACGATTCAATGTAGTCTTTTGAAATAATAACGATCATAATTGTCTGACTAGTCAAAAAATAGAAAAAAAAAACAGAACAGAATAGAACAGAGCTTTGATTTTTCAACAAACTGTTTATCTTGAACATGCGAATCAACATAAATTACATTATTTCCAACTGAAAGCTAAATATTTTTGGAATATTGAAACATTCGACGACAGGAGAAAAACTGTCAAAGAATGATTTTCTTATGAAATAGTGTAATTTGCAAAACAAAACAACAACAACAAAAACAAACATTTATTATAGCATGCTTTCCATGAGTTTGCACGGTAGGATTATCTCTTTAGTACTACCTACATTTTTTGTCAAGGTTTTGTTCGTGGAAAGCATGCAAAATAGCCACCTTTACAGCTAAAGACTTTATTTTACACGATAAATTTGATTTCATGATTGAATTGTATAGTATGTACAAACACATACATGTCTGAATGTCATATTTGATTTATGTATATCATTGATTATACAAGTAACTTAGACACTATAAATAAGTAGACAGGGTGAATCAGAGCTATTTTTAAAAAGAATGAGTTTGGATCTCAATGATACACATACACCAATGCTGATAAGAAAACATGAGAAACTTGATTCATAATTAATAGATTCTTTCTTTCTTTGATTTCTATTGAAAACCTAGGATGAAGGCCAGTAAATAAAACATGTGTGTACGTGTTTTAGTAACATGTATGTTTTTTTAAGTTTGTTAAGTTGCTCGGGGATTTTTTTTTGCCAGTGCCTGTCAAATACAGTATTGCTTAGTTTATTAATTACTTTATTTTATCATGTTTTAAAGAGTAAACTTCTAGGCATGAAAGTTAAACAGAAGTCACGTTATATGGTCAAGAACAATGAAACAAAATGGGAATAAATGTATCTTCACACAAGTTTCGTTTTTCTCGAGGAAATCTATTTTGTGGGAAAGCTCGTTTATGAAATAATTCTCGGATTTTAATGTTTAGCGTGATTCAAGGTTTCAAAAGAAAAAAAAGGTATTTAAAAGGTTTCATTTTCTGTTAGATGACAACATGAATTTCGCAATATCATAAGCTAACATAATGTTGTTTTTTTTTGTTTTTTTTTTTTTTTTTTTTTACAGAAATGTTTTATATCTTTACAAGAATAATACTTCTATACGAATGTATAAAACAACATTTATATCAAAAACTGGCTACATGTTTTGTTGCTTTCTATGGAGTAACATGCGAACTTAATTTCCGTATACTAGTATAACCTAAAGAAAATTTTTAGATCAATGCAAAATCCATGAAAAAGAATTATTGACTTTGGTCATGAATGACAAAACTTTAGTTAATGTAAGGGAGTCAATCCAATTTGAAGGGAATTGCTTTAACACAGTCAATAATTAAGGGAGAGAATTCTTTCAAATTCTCGTTAAAAGCTGACCATGAATTGTTTATATAGGACCGCTTTGTAACGGTATAAACAATCAACTTCAAAACATAAAATATGAGGCCAAGGACTAAAGGCTGAAGAAGTTTTGAAAATTGTAAAGTAACAATTCAGTTATCCAATTGTACCTTTCAAGAGCTATACAAATGACATAATCTGTAATAAACTTACCGTTTTTCTTTTCTTTGCTGTCTGAAAAAAAACAACAACAACACAACAAGTCATTATATTCAAGGTACACAATATATATCAACACTTCTCTTGGTGTTAATGATGCTGAAGTTTATTTGTTCGTCTTGTTTTGTTGAGTTTTACGTCACACTGACACAGTTTTAGGTCATACGGCGACTTTTCGGTTTTTGGTGATGGAAAGCCCCAGTGGCCACTTCCGGCATTATTTCAGGCACCGGGCGGGCACCTGGGTAAAACCACCGACCTTCCGTAGGAAAGCTGAATGAAGTTTAAACCACTCCCAAGGGTGGTAAGTGCGGGGCAATCTATCTAAACTATTACACATGATACCTTGCATATGAAAACCAAACACACAACAAAAAATCTCATACAACTTTTATTCATATTAACTTTTATTATTTATTTTAAGATACTCAAATGCACATCTTTCACTGAAACAGCTTATTTTAGATACATACTTTAAATATAAAGATTCCTCATCAAATGAAGTTACCTTGACTAAATATATAAATTAACTACATATATACTGGTCATTTGCTGAGGTCGTTCTGCACATTCAGATCAAAATATTTTCTACAATATAGAATTTGGATAAACCCCGAATTTTCAAAACTCCAAACTACAATTCAAGCTTTTAAGACATAATTTGGAATCATTTAACGTGTCAAATATTGTAATATCATAATTTATCTTTAGAAATATAGTAACGTTGCCGTGTTGATAAATTTACTAATGGGCTGCCTTTACTTCATAAAAGGATTTTCATTTCACTCGGTCATACCGAGTCTACGGTTCTGTTTGGATAAATAACGTTGTGCTAACACTTCCGGCTTATGAAACGTGCAGAACTACCTTAAAACCACTTTTATATCGTGCTGAGCTATACATGTCTTAAGTGCGTAATACATTTATTTTAAACATATTTAAATATTACCTGTATGGATTTGGATCTTATATAGCTTTAAAACAAAAATTTAATTAATTATGGTAAACTCAACACTGTTTAATGAAACTAGAGGTAACTTACCATCATCATTTTTCGTTTGCGTGACGACAACAACAACTACAATAACGACAGCAATAATGATGACAGCAGCTACCACACCGATAATAATAAAACGAGTTCGAGACTTCTGGGGTTGATTACTCGTCTTACTGTGAAAATATTGTCAAAGTAGGTTGTAGTATTCATCAGACTTGTCAACTGAACAAATACAAGTCGAAAAAGGGGCATAACAAACAAGAGGGCCAAGATGGCCCTAGGTCGCTCACCTGAGAAACACACCATAATACACCATAACAGTGTAAACATGTTTGACCTAGTGATTTCATGGAAAAAATATTCTGACTAATTATCATTAAAATTGGAGCAAAAACAAGTATTTTCTTTGATTAGACCTAGTGACCTAGTTTTTGACCCCAGATGACCCATAGTCGAACTTGACCTAGATTTCTTCAAGGCTATCATTCTGACCAAATTTCATGAAGATCAATTGAAAAATACAGCCTCTATCGCATACACAAGGTTTTTCTTTGATTTGACCTAGTGACCTAGTTTTTGAACCCAGATGACCCATATTCGAATTTAACCTAGATTTTATTAAGGCTATCATTCTGACCGAATGTCATGAAGATCAATTGAAAAATACAGCCTCTATTGCATACACAAGATTTTTCTTTGATTTGATCTAGTGACCTATTTTTTGATCCCAGATGACCAATAATCAAACTTAACCTAGATTTTATCAAGGCAATCATTCTGACCAAATTTCATAAAGATCAATTGAAAAATACAACCTCTATCGCATACACAAGGTTTTTCTTTGATTTGACCTAGTGACCTAATTTTTGACCCAAGATGACGCATATTCAAACTTGACCTAGATTTTATCAAGACAATCATTTTGACTTAATTTCATGAAATTCAATTGAAAAATATAGCCTCTATCGCATACACAACGTTTTTCTTTGATTTGACTAATGACCTACTTTTTGACCCCAGATAACCTATATTCGAACTTGACCTAGATTTTATCAAGGCGATCTTTTTGACCAAAATTCATAAAGATTAATTGAAAAATACATCCTGTTTCGCATACACAAGGTTTTTCTTTGATTTGACCTAGTGACCTAATTTTTGACCCAAGATGACCCATATTCAAACTTGACCTAGATTTTATCAAGGCGATCTTTTTGACCAAAATTCATAAAGATTAATTGAAAAATACAGCCTGTATCGCATACACAAGGTTTTTCTTTGATTTGACCTAGTGACCTAATTTTTGACCCAAGATAACCCATATTCAAATTTGACCTAGATTTTATCAAGCAATCATTCTGACTTAATTTCATGAAATTCAATTGAAAAATATAGCCTCTATCGCATACACAACGTTTTTCTTTGATTTGACCTAATGACCTAGTTTTTGACCCCAGATAATCCATTTTCGAATTCAGCCTAGATTTCATCAAGGTAATCATTCTGACCAAAATTCATGGAGATTAATTGAAAAATACAGCCTGTATCGCATACAAAAGGTTTTTCTTTGATTTGACCTAGTGACCTAGTTTTTAACCCCAGATGACCCATTTTCAAACTCGGCCTAGATTTCATCAAGTTAATCATTTTCACCAAATTTCATGAAGATCAGTTGAAAAATACAGCCTCTATCGCATACACAAGCTAAATGTTGACGGACAGACGACAGACAGACGACAGACGCCGGACATCGAGTGATCAGAAAAACTTACCTGAGCATTGCTCAGGTGAGCTAAAAAGCAAAACAGAGTTAAGGAACCTGTGCAATGTTAGTCAGTTCATCAAAATGAGTGAATAAGTGTGTTAAGTTTCAATCAATTCCCATAAGTGGTTACTGAGATACCAGCTTACATACAAAAACTTAACAAAAATTCGGGACGCCGACGCCGACTCCGACGCATGGGTGAGTCCAATAGCTCTACCTACTCATCTATTAGTCGAGCTAAAAATTGAAGCATTTCATAAAGATAAATGTCGTTGTCGATCACTTGACCCGAATATCACGGGTTCGAATCTCACTCTCATAAAACCACAATCCAAAGAGCTTAGTCGGTAGTTTCAATGCTAGACCAATAACATGCTGGAGTTCTGATACTTGTTTAGAAAACCAGCTTAAGAAAACTTGGGACCCTGAGTTTTTTTGGAAGTGGAACCATATATACAAGCTCGAATAAACAATAGAATAGAAAACAGCCAATGATATGAGAAAAAAATTTAATGCTCATCACAGGCACATCCTCAAACTAGGTCGGATAAAACTGAAACAGTTGTTAATATATTTTACATTGGAACTCGGATTCTAAATTATGTCTAACAATTTTCAAAAGTCACTTCCAATGGTTAATATGCTAACATAAGATATTATCTACATTGGAAGAAAGTCAGATACCTTGAATCCACGTATGTCTTTTCCACGGCAGCATCATACCCGACATCGTGCTGATTTTTGCCAGAATCCATCGTATACTATATTCGTGCTGAAATCTTTCAACAAAAATTTCGCTATTATCTTTTATAATCTTAGCCTAGTTAACAGCCAAGTAAAATTGTGTACAGATGAACTCATTCGAGTGTATCAAACATAACATGTTGATAAAGCAATATAAGTAGTATTACGTGATGTTTACAAATATAACTATAAACAGATTTAAATGAAGCATAGGGAATTCAACATTTTGAAAACTTTTCATATTAAATCTAAATATTTATTTTCCCATACTAATCACAAATTAGGTCAGAGGTAGCCGTAAAGCATACGATTAATGGACATGAAATCATTTGCCGTCTGGGTTTGAAGCTCAGCCACCGCAATCAATTTTCATTTTATTTTTGCATTAAAAAAATAGATTCCTTCACTTTGTCTATTACACAGCGACAGAGAAATATCTGAAGCCGATATTGCAAATGAGAAAAGTTATTCTTGCATGCCGGACATGATTCTCCCGTGCTTTTCTGGTGCTAGAAAAACTCACGTGCTATAATTTATGAATGAATGCGTAAATTCATACGCTACTATAACAAAATAGTGCCTTCAAGAAAAACCTATCTTCTACAAATAGAAGAATAAGGCATGCAAGATAAAGAATCAATCACTGGCAGCTGTTAAAGATGGGAATATCCGGCACTCGGGTAATTGTTTAGGCGGTAACTCGACAGGAGCCTCGTTACCGCCTAAACAGTTAACCTCGTGCTGGATATTCCCATCTTTACCCGCAGCCAGTGAAAGATTCTTATAGAGTTGTAAAGACCTACCCCCTGGGTAGTTGCACATCCTTATTAATCAGGATACCGATCTACTTTGTAATAACTGGTATTTGCACATCAACATCTCCCCTGATAAAGCATGCAAATACAATTGCATGTCGGGATTAACTCCAGAAATGTATACCTTGGACAACCTCTTTGGATTAACAATGGAGGAACTATGCCTATGCAATGGGATATTCTTCAGTCAAAGCAGTTATATATAGAATCTACATCAGTACAAAGCATTATAATATGTGAATATAAGCAGAATTACGCAGACCAATGCATCTCTTTGGTTCTGCAATAACACGGTAATTCAGACTAGGTATACTGCAAGGTTCGGTTTTACATGGCCTTGTATTTACTTCATAATACTGTTGTTGTTGTTGTGGTTCTGTAAGGCTAAAAGTGCCTATTCTATGAATTTGATTTTCTGCTCTTTAAAATAAAGTTAAGACTGCCCAATAAGGGTTTCCTTTATCTTGCTAAAGAGCTGTTAATGTATTTCTGAATAGAAAAATGTATTTCTGGATAGAAATGACTCATCTGTAAGTTTTACTTCTCAAGGTTTTACGGTTGAGAAGATACCGACTGAAAGCAGACACCCGTATTTATAGCCTTTGGAGTGCCAATGGCAACGGCTTTGACCAATGAAAATCCCGGCTTAAGACTAGGTACTGTGATACGCCCAAAGCAACATTTAACAATGAGAACATTAAAAAGGTTGGACATAATTTTAGCCATGAACTGGTACCTGGATAAAGCCATGAATTGTTCACGGATACAAGCTACAGACCATATCTCAAAGGTATACTAGATCCGAATTTTGTATTTGAAATTATGAACAATTACCTAACAATTCTATTGTGCATTCAAGTTTCTACGGCAACTACCGAACGTTCGTTTTCTACAAACATACCAACATAACGCTATGTATGTCCATTGAACCTCGATGTACTCAATTTGGGAATGTCGGAAAATTTGTTTGCACAAAAACAGGACACCCGTGTCACTCTGCTTTTCAAGTTTCAAATGACATGACATTGTGTTTTATTGGTGAATCAAGAGAGCAGCAGGAGAACAAAAATGATCAGCCGATGTCTCAAGTAAGAAAAAAGCCACTCTTGGCGTGATATTGACTTTTTTTAATGGTTGCAATTCAAGTAAATCTATCAATCTATATCCAAATCTGGATACCGAAATACCATTTAGCAATTTACGCAGTTTTAATTTGTGTTTACCAATATTAGATGATGTTTACGTTTCGCGTGAGAGAAAATTGAAATATCTGCAATGTGTGGGTAGATGCATTTATCAAAAATCTGTCAAAATGTGGATGCAGATCTAGAGGTCATGCATTGAATTAATCATTGACGAAGATTTCACAAACGATAACAACAAAAAACTAATATATCCTTAATATGAGAGTTTTGCCTACGCAACGAAAGGATATTAGGATATTGAATAAACAAACAAAAAATAAATAAATAATGATATTAAAATAACAGCTTCGCACACGGTTCGAATATGCGATTTATTCACGTGTGCAGCAGTTGGGATCAGGTAAGAGTTTAGATGCAGTTACCCTAACAGACACATTGTTAGGTCCCTTTGGCGATACACAATATGCCTGCGCGGGTTTTAGCAGTTGCACAATAAAATATATCATAGAATGACATAGTGTTTCAGTGACGCAAATATTTTGAGACATAACTATCGATTTAAAGCTGTGTTCTGCACTGTATTGTATAGAGCAATTCACAGAACTCTGATTTTTGAACATTCTAAGACTGGCTTAATTTATTTTGTTATTTAACGTTGTATCGAAGTAATTAAAAGAAAAGTCTGTGAAATAGATATTAAACATTTTAAAATCTTATATAAAACTATTAATGAATACTAGTACGGGCCAGGTATCGTGCCAGAGCGATCAGTAGACACTTTCCAGGGTAAAGTTACATAGGACTCTATACGAAAAATGGTTATACTCCTCAAAATATCCGGGGCTGCTCCAGTTGCAATTTTAGACACTGTCACGATCCCTGCCAATAAGCATGAGCGGTGTGATATACTACTATGAATTTAAATGATTTTCTTTGTAATATGTAGTACAAATGTGAAAAACAAAATATATTAACGCTGGAATATAGCAACAGAACGCATCTCTTGCCAAAATGTTTTCAACATTTTCAAGGGGAAGCCCCAAAAACCCAAAAAGCCAGGAGATGGAGACCCCCTCCCTCACTTACTCCACATTCGCAGCATATGTACTTGGTTCGTAGCCATGCTGCTCATATCTGGCGTACAGTTCAAAATCACCCAGGTACGCCCCTGTCTGACATATAAATAAATGTAAAAATGATTTTTCTGTTGTTCTGTTGTTAACCTACGTTTTACTAGCGTTAATTGTAACTTCAGGCTAGAAATGAATCCAAATATTATTGTTATAATCTATATAGATATTTACAAATGTAATTATTTACAAATATAAATAACTCACATTCAAATGGTCTAATCCAATAGTACTTTTAAACTTAAGCAACGAGACGAAAATATATTTATAATATAGCAATGACCTAAATCCTCCTGTCTGCATGAGAAATAATTTTACAAAGAAACATAATTATAATTTTGGGAGAAATGTTTACCTGTTTACAAATGTAGTTATTTCATTTTCCACACCGATGAAGAGACGAAAAGCACGTATGCATATGCATGCCCAGACGTGCGAGTTTATTAAATGAGCCGCGCCACGGATAAAACCAACAAAGTGGGTTTGCGGCCAGCATGGATCCAGACCAGCCTGCGCATCCACGCGGAGTCTGGTCAGGATCCATGCTGGTCGCTGTCAAAGCCTATAGCATCTCTCATACCCTCGTGGCGATGGATTCCATCAGGAATGAGGTGTCGAGAGTGATTAATATAAGTTGTAGAACTTCCTTCACAATCGACCTAAAATAAATTCTGTATAAACTAAAGCCTATAGCAATTAGAGAAACCGTTAGCGAACAGCATGGATCCTGACGCGAACTGACTCGCCCAGGAAAAGCACAGAGATCAAAACATTTTTTTTAATTAAATTACTCTGAGAAACCTGTGTCCTTTTTGTCAAATGTTAGATCGCTGAATGTTGGACCCCATTCATATTGCGTTTGTAGACGTATGATATCATAATATAACTCAGTAATAGCGAGATTTTTCATCATTTTCTCAAACACTGAATTTATAAAGTAGGACAAAATAATTATAGGCTATTAGCTTTGCATCCTACAACGTTTCAAAGCAATTTTATGTAACGGGTTTTGAAAAATTGTCATTTTTGTGAATTTTCAAAGGTGCCAAAAATCTAACGAGAGGCCCAAGTAGGCCTAAGTCGCTCACCTGAGACCGACTTTGACCTAATTAAATCTTGCTTGTGACAAACTATCAAATTAAAAAAAGAATTAAACATATTTTTTTATTTTTTTTTTTTTAAATTTTAAATTATAAAAGACTTTAAAAAGTATTTCTAAGACTATTTCTAGCTCTAGCGGGGCCAACTGCCCCCATTTTAACAAACTTGGGAGAGGACCATACAAGTAGGCCTAAGTCGCTCCCCTGAGACCGACTTTGACATAATTAAATCTTGCTTGTGACAAAGTATCAAATTTAAAAAAGAATTAAACATATATATATTTTTTTTTAATTTTGAATTATAAAAAACTTAAGTATTTCTTAGACTATATTTACATGTAGCTCTAGCGGGGCCAAGAGGACCATACAATGATGCTACATACCAAGTTTGATGAAGATCTATCAAGCAGTTCATGATAAGTTGTTAAAAAGGTATTTCTATTTTTAGCTCAGCGGTCCCTAAAAGGGGCCAAATGCCCCCATTTGAACAAATTTCGGAGAGGACTGTTGAGCCGTATATGTCACAGATCGAATATGTTACACGTCTGTGATATATTCGACCGTAAAATTGGCATTTGTTTAATGTGACATATTCGCTTTGTCATTTTTGACAGTTTACACCTAAACGTATATATCACATACGTTGTGATATAAAAGTGCATGAAACTACAAATTATACTTCAGTTAAACTCATTCCAGGAAGGGGATAGGAAACCATCCAATCTGGACCCCCGTAGGAGCAGGCCATGCAAATTTATCAAGTTTACTCAGTGTTTTTGAAATTAATGTATTGTAATAGATAATCCCGTCATTGCATTTCGGCTGTCAGCAAATTACAGCCTAGACCTTCATGATGAAAAATGAAATGCTAGAATGGAGGTCCCAAACTGTTACACCGATAAACATGTATAATAATGTTTTATACTCGATGTACAAAACGTATACACAGGGGATTACTGATGCTTGAGTTGTCCAATGAACACATGCTGTCACATAGGAAAGAAATAGGCAGTCCATAAATAATTTTAGCAGCGTATTTTATTTTCATGGTTTGACTGTTTGAAACGGCGTGATGGTCAGTGGTATGACAAAGAAAGTTCAAAGTCAGAAATTTCAAAAGGTAGTAGTGTTTGTGATTGTGGTAGTGGTAGTAGTAGTGGTAGTAGTAGTAGAATAGGTGGGAATGGTAGTGGTGGTGGTAGACGTAGAACTGGTGGTAGTGGTGACGGTAGCAGTAGTGGTGGTAGTAGTGATGATAGCAGACGTAATAGTGGTGATCGTTGTAGAAGTGGCGATGGTAGTAGTAATGGTGGTGGTAGTAGTAGAAGTTATTGTGGTGGTGGTAGTAGTACTAGTGTTTGTGGTGTTGGTAGTGGAAGTGGTGGTGTCAGTGGTAGTATTGGTGTTGGTTGTGGTAGTGGTTAGTTTATACACGATTTATTTTAGGTAGCTCTAGCATGTAAAGCAAGTTCTACAACTTATAATTACTCTCAACACCTCATTTCCTGATGGAATCCATCTCCACGTGAGAATGAGAGAAGAGAAGCCAGTTTCCCTTTTAATGCTGAGCGTCAAGCAAGGGAGCTACTGGAACTATTTTTCACGTCTTTGGTACAACGAGGCGGGGGATCGAACCCACGACCTCCCACACTCGAAGCGGACGCAATCAAGTTTCGTTTTTCGATCTTTTTTCGATCAAGGCAGTTTCTAAACGATGAAAAGTCGTTTGCTACATGATCTTTTCACGATTTCTTCACGAACGCTTGCCAACTGACCGCTATACAATGTTTTCAGATATCAAACTTGTCGGATTAAAAGTCCAAGCATTGCCGATCAAAGTAGACCTATAACGAATATCCCGACCTCTTGCTAATTGAGCTTGATATCCCATTTTTTTTGTCAATGTTAACTTGACCGCCACCTGACGGCCGCACGAACGCAGTCGATAATTTTCTGAACCCCTCGGTCGGCAACTGATCAAACATTTATATAATTTAAAGAATAAGACATCCCGATCACACTAGTCCAGTACCCGAACAATGTTTTGGAACGATCGGGTCGATCCAATCGGCCGTGTAAATCTATCGTAATAAAATGTGATTGTTTTAAAAAATGATTTTCCACACTGATGAAACTGTGATGTATTCGTTGAAAATTTCGTTTTTCTTTGCCCATTTCTGCATACGAGATTTTGTGTGCCTATAAAAACTTATGTCCAACGTATACATCACAAATTATGTACCATATACGTTTCATGCGCATGCTATTTTCGGCCGAATATATAACACGTGTGATACATTCGGTCGGATTTTTCACTCGTATAATATATTCATTCTGTGACACATACGGCTCAACAGAGGACCATATAATGATGTCATAGACCAAGTTTAATGAGAATCCATCAAGCGGTGCATTGTAAGAAGTTGTTTAAAGGTATTTCTATTTTTAGCTCTAGCGGCCTCTTAAAGTGGCCAAGTGCCCCATTTGAACAAAATTGGTAGCGAACGATATAATGATGCTTCAGACCAAGTTTGATGAAGATCCATCAAGCGGTTCATGAGAAAATGTCGTTTCAATGTATTTCTATTTTTGCCCCCATTTTAACAAATTTGAGAAAGGACCTTATAATGATGCAACAGACAAATTTTGATGAAAATCAATCAAACGGTACATGAGAAGTCATTTAAAGGTATTTCTATTTTTAGCTCTAGCGGCCCCTAAAAGGGGCCAAGTGCCCCCATTAGAACAAACATTGGAGAGGACCACATAATGATGCTACAGACCAAGTTTGATGAAGATCCATCAAGCGGTTCATGATAAGAAGTCGTCCAAACGTATTTCTATTTTTAGCCCTAGCGGCACCTAAAAGGGACCAAGTGCCCCTATTTTTGATGAAGATCCACCAAGCGGTTCATGAGCAGAAGTCGTTTAAAGGTTTTTCTATTTTTAGCTCTAGCGGCCCCTAAAAGGGGCAAAATGCCCCCATTGGAACAAACTTGATAGAGGACCTCACCCGGATGCTACAGACCAAATTTGTTGTCATTCTGACCAGTAGTTGCAGAGGAGAAGATGTTTAAGTAAAACTGTGGACGACGGATGCCGGACCATCCACCCTATAATAATAGCTCACCCTGAACCTTCGGTTCAGTGAGCTAAAAATGCTAATTTCTTCAAAGTTAAGGTCATCAAGGGCCCAGGACCCAGAATATGGGTGTGAAATTAGTTTTTTAAAGATCTTACAAGGTTTAAAAGAAATATATGTAAACGGATTTTGAGTTATTCCAAATTGTTGGCGCCGCCGCCTCCGGAACTTGGATCGCTAAGTCTCGCTTCCACTAAAAGTAGGCGATGCAAAAACTGTTAAGAAGAAAGATACTCATAACTGATGTGAAACTGAAGCATTTTCTAGTAAGGAATAAACCTCTAATCCTCTGTAATACTCAGGGATGAGACGTTTGTCCTGTATTGCGTCTTGAAGGTTTATTTTCAAAACGGTCAAGATGTTTAGTTACATGACCCAAGAGAGAGGATAGAAATAATTGCTTTTGTCATTCTGTTTTCAGGAATATGCTGATGCAATTCAGCTTAAAATGCCTATTAAAGTTATGTATGGGGAATAAGTAGGTGTAACAAAGTATTCGGCCATTGGTGCAACAGGAACTACCGTACGGCCCATGTTCATATTAGTTAATTAATCGTGTAAAGTGTCAAGGACCAACGGGATGTACTGGTGAAGCACATCCATCGAGGTGGATAACCATAGAGACCTTTGCTAAATTTAGAAACATTTTCGCAGATGATATGAAGCCTAAAGATAGGAGAATGCTTTTATTGCTAGATAACTATAAATCCCATATCAGTATAGAAACTCTTAACTGTACTAAAGAGAAAGGCATTACTAGGTAATCCTTACTGCCCTAAAGCTGCCTAAGTTACATTATTTTGTAATAATGCAAAGTAGAGTTATGGAACATGTGCATTGCACGTCAGATCATGACAGTGAACAGGTGTATGTTCCAATAAGTGGGTACTGAGATACCAGCTTACATACACTACATGGCCCAAACTTGCTTAGTTGAAAAAGTGGCAATGTAAACCAGTTTATCACAGTGAATAGTGTGTGAAAAATCAATCCATTCCCACATGGTTACCGATACCAGCTTACATACAAAAACTTAACTTAATCGGACGCGGACGCATGGGTGAGTCTAATAGTAGTGATGGGCAAATAGGTTGGATTTGCCAACCGGTTAATCGGCATGATCGGACAAACCAACCGATTCGATTAATCGGATATAATCGGATAATCGGTTATTTCAGTTGCATATCTATAAGTTCACTTCGCAGAGTATGTTTTATATCATTACTTAAGAAATGAACCACACAGAGATTAGATGTTAACAGCTTAAACGTAAGCTATTTGTGAAGATAGTAAACTTAGGTACTTGTCTTAATTTCACCAGGGTGCAGACAGTATTAATCCAGTGATATTGTGTTATTACAATTAAAACTTATTTGGAGCAAAATAATGTAATAACGATTTATTAATTCTTAGTTAAAGACTGGAATGTTTTCAGTCCCACGAAATTAAAAATTGAAAATACTTTTGCTTGCTTAAGTCTTACGCCATGCTATGCATACTGCCATACTAATGTCCAGAGTTTTGGATTATGGTTTTCCAAGCTATATTTTGTAAAAGCAATAAATCTTCCAAAGCCCGAGTGATCATAGATGACCTCCAGTTCTTTCGAGATGTTGGAGGAAGCCATTTTTGCAGAAGAGTAGTTTCCCTTGGCATAATTGCCCTAAAGAACCGTAAATACCAGAAAGAAAAAGGTCAGGAACAACTAAATTATCCGTTGAGGGTGCCAAGTAATTAATCGGTCAGGGAAAAGTGAAGTCGGCGATCGTGATCATAAATGCTACGCCGACGATTATCCGATTGTCGCCGGCTGTCGGTCCATCACTATCCAATAGCTCTACATATTCTTTGAATAATCGAGCTAACAATATCTATTCCAAATAAGCTATACTAGGAAAATGTTCCGCTAAATTTCGTTCTACTGTATTATATTGTTAATGTAAATAGTGTTAATGTTGAGTTAAATGCTCAGTAGTGTTATATCCTTACTAATAGGGGATGAAAATCCCCGAGACGGTAACGTCCGTATATAGTTATTTGTCTTTGTTATCTGCATATACTGAGGTATTTTTTTCAATGTTTTCCGGTTCCGGTTTACGTACACGCCGCAGACTGGTTGTCTGCATGAACATCCGAGCACCCCGAATCAGTCACAGAAATTAGTAAACCGCGCCAACTTGATTCTTTTTACTTCTTTTTCGTAATGAAAACTGTACATGCAACTGAAAACACTTTGGAAACAGTTAGGAAGTGTAAAGGCCGTCAAGTTTCTGCGTGGACTGCAAACAAACAAAAAAAAATCCTATTGTCAGTGCGTGAACGCGGTGAATGACGTCACCGTCACGGCTTCCCGTAAATTTTGCAAAGTATGATATTCGCTGTAAGAGGTATGATGACACTAAATGTAAACTTCACTGTTTCACTTTCTTTTGAATGTTGAATATTTCTTTGTAAGCGGATATATAAAAAAGATAAATCCCCATGCTAGGCGGTGCCTTAATTCATATTACTAATACAAGTAAAATGCCAAGCAAAAATATCAGATATGTTTATTTTTAGCAGTATTATACAATACAAAAAAGTAAAAACCTAAGTACATATATATATATATACTATGATATATGTTATGTGACAAGTACAAGGTATTTATCATTCTTGCATACAGGACAGGATTTTCCCGTGATTTTGTCGGTGGTACAAAAACTTGTTTTACATCCCGGGTTTGTAAGTTGACTCACGTGCTGCAATTTATGATTGAATGCGTAAATTAATACGCTACTTTAACAAAAATAGTGCTTCAAAAAAAAAAACATTCTATTTGTTTTATTCTATTGTTCTATTTTAAAGAATACGGTAAGCAGGAAAAAGAATATATCGCTGGTAGAAGGTGCAAATGGAAATAGTTAGCTCTCGGGTAACTGTTTTGCGGTAACTCGGCAGAGCCTCGTTACCACCATAACAGTTACCCGAAAGCCAGATATTTCAATCAGTACCTTCAACCACTGAAAGATTCTGACAATGTCAATAGAATCCTCCTCGAATTTCATTCTTACATAAATGATAGTGTAATATCTTTATGTGTTTTAAACATAATAATTATTATGAATGAACTTTTATTGGAGTATGAGATACTTTAGATGTGTGCCAACGGTTTCTACGCGCAAACACATAAGAAGATTCATTTCTGATACTATAAAAAGTTAAAAAGTAAGCGTCAAGCTTCTGGTAGGACTGAAAAAGTTCTAAAACAAGGTGGGAACATCAACGTTCTTAGATCGTGGGTCGCAATTAACCAACGATCAACGTCCTGCAAGATTGCACGAATATCGCATACAATGCATATGATACGTGGTCTGCACTGTTGTTCACTAAACAAGGGTTCCCATATAGTCTATGTGTCCTTTGACTTCGGTAATGCTCCGCCTTTGATGTCAAAGTAACTCAACACGAATGGTAATATGATTAAACTGGACTGTGATTATATATGCATACGTTGACAGTTTGTACGAAAAGACCGTGCTGTACAAATTGAAATCCATTGAAGAGTGCGTCCTCCTAGTTTGATTAAGTATGTTAGCGTTAGTTTTCTTTTTTGTTCGTTCTCCATTGAAGCATTGAAGAGTGCGTACCCCTAGTTTGCTGAAAAGTATGTGAGCGTTAGTTTCCTTGTTTGTTCGTTCATTCATTTCCGACATCTACACTCACTGTTCGAAATATAAAGGCCACGTACTAAACAATCTTCACAGCACACGGGTATATAGTTGATATTCCCGACTTTCCATTTATCAAGTTTCAGACACTGATAGCACTGCTCACCTGTCCAACAATCGCCTTTTAATGCTAGAAAAAAAGAACCCATAAGTTTTTAATATTCTTCTCTTACTTATATGCTATAATAATACATATTTATAAGCTTTAAAGGGACTAACACACACATTTCAGACGAAAAATAATTTCTCTCAAGAATCTATAAAAAGTGAGTACTCTTAAGTGACTAGTGGTACAAAATTATTGACGTAAGATTTTTGCACGATATTTTTATAACCAAAAATATTGTGCAGAAGGTAGTACAATGCAGAAAAATCAAATTCTCACATTTTACCGATATCTTTCAATTCCACCCACTTTATCATTTTTCAGTGTCATATATACATTTCATGCCAACTTGGTGAAAATGACCATGTTGAAAAAATTCACCTAAACTGCGGGAGAGTAGCTTTAAATGTATTTGTTCATTATACAGAGCTTCAGCTTTAAGTAAGCGATTTAACAATCTTATATAACTACAGTTTTATACTGTTCAAGACTTCAAGACTCTAAGATAACGGTATAAAGAATGTATATAACTTCTCTTTTACTGACAGAGACTTAAAAAGAATGGCTTTAAAATAAACGTGCTAACAAGTAATCGAGTTTCCCCTTAAGGTGCTTACACACACTTGCAACCTAAAGTCACGACTAAACGCTGTAAATCCGGTTTTTTTTCTGACTTGCATAGTTATTCATGGTATAACGTTTGAGCAAGAGTTTCGGTAATCGTAATGTCTTATCAAATTTTACGTATGTTTGAAACTTACGGCAATTAAAACTTCTAGAGATGACTGTCGGAGACAACATGGAAAAGTTAAAACCATCTGGAAGGGTGTAGGGTCCGCACTCTGCAATTAAACAAATAAACGAGGTTAACGTATTTTCATGCAAATCGAAATCACCAAATCACCAATATTGAACACAACTCGATTGTTTTGTTGGTATATTACTGCGTTTTTTTATCATTACTTTATATAAAGTATTTATATACGACCGTTTTGTAACGGTATGAAAAATCAACTTCAGAACATTAATATAAGGTCAAGGACTAAGGAAGTTTTGAATTTTGTCAGGTAACCATTCAGTACAATAACCATTATTATCCAAATGTATCTTTCAAGAGCTATCTGCTATAAACTTACCATTTTTCTTTTCTTTGTTTTCTGAAAAAAAAAAAAAAACAATTACGAAAAGAATTACTGTGTATCTTATATATAACTGCCTCCGTCGAGCTGTAAGTATATTTCGAGGCATGTCTTAAGGTCGATGACATCAATTCACTTGCCCTTTGTCTCTGCAGGCTCGGGTCGTCTTGTGATAAAAAGTTGTTCTGATGGTTGGAGACATTTCAGGTTCAAATGTCTGGAGGGGCACACGCAGTTTTCCGATGGAAAATCCCCATACCCTAAACTTTGCTGACGTGACTTTAAACCAACAAATGAATATTTCGACACATGCTTATTATGTGACTTTGAAAATGTCTTTATTTATAATTTGTTTGGATCATTTTTTATGTGTGCAAAATATGTATCAACGCGTAACTATAATACTGAAACCTTTCTTGTTGTTATGCGTGATGAGGTGTATTTGTTTGTCTTTTTTTGTTGAGTTTTACGTCACATCGACACAATTTTAAGTCATACGGCGACCTTTCGGTTTTGGGTGGTGGAAAGCCCCAGGGTAAAACCACCGACCTTCCGTAAGAATGAAAAGTTACTACAATGCACCTGGGTAAAACCACCGACCTTCAGTAAGAATGAAAGTTACTACTACTCTCAATGGTAGTAAGTACGGGGCAATCTATCTAAACCATTATACATGACACGTGCATATGAAAACCAAACACACAACGAATCTCGCCTGCTTAGCACAATGGGGAGAGCGTTGGTCTACGGATCGCGGGGTCGCGAGTTCGATCCCCGGGCGGGGCGTATGTTCTCCGTGACGATTTGATAAAAAAGATTGTGTCCGAAATCATTCGTACTCCACCTCTGATTCATATGGGGATTACTTGTGGAGAACACAGTTTTACTGGTACAAAATTCAGGAACACTGCTTAGGTTAACTGCCCGCTGTTATATGACTGAAATACTGTTAAACCCAAAACAAACACACAACGAATCCCATGCAACTTTTATTCATATTTAGTTTTATTATATATTTTAAGATATCCAAAAGCACATCTTTCACTAACACAGCTTAATTTTAGATACACGCAAATATATAAATATAATGATTCCTGATCAAATGAAGTTACCTCGACTAAATATATAAATTAACTATATATATACTGGTCATTTGCTGAGGTCGTTCTGCACGTTCAGATCAAAATATTTTCTACAATGTAGAATTTGGATAAACCCTGATTTTTCAAAACTCAAAACTACATTTCAAACTGCTATTCAGACATAATTTTGAATTATTTAACGTGTCAAATATTATAATATCATAATTCATGTTTAGAAATATATTAACGTAGCCGTGTTAATAAATTTACTAATGGGCTCCCTTTACTTCTTAAAAGGATTTTCATTCCGGTGTGAACCGAGTCTATGCTTCTATGTTGAAGATATATATTTAAAAAATAATCAAGGCCTCCGAGTGATTTATCGTCTGATTTACCAAGGTTCAGAGTTCAGATGCGTAGGAAATGAACCACGAGGGCGTTAGCCCGAGTAATTAAATACTGAAGCATCTGAACGATGAACAGTGGTAAATTAGACGATAAATCACAAGAAGGCCTTAATTGTTTTCATTCTGACATGCTTATTGATATAGTTTGATAAATATTACGCTGGACTTCATTTACGCGAGGAATAATGTATCAGACGTCATACGGCAATTTGACGTCATAATTGACGTCATAATGATCTCGCGCGCCAACCGTTGTTTATCGCAGAATATATAGAGCTTGATTTTCTTCTTTGTTTAACCGGAAATCAAATCGAGCCGTGTTAGAATGTTCGGATAACGTAACGCTATTACTTCGGTCAGAACTACCTTAAAAAAACTTCCGTAGTAGGCCTACACATTGTATATCGTGCTAAGCTATACATGTATTAGGTGTGCAATACATTTATTTTAAACAGAATACATACTAAATGTATCTAGATGAATTTGGATCTAATATAGCTTTAAAACACAAATTTAATTAATTGTGGTAAACTCAACTCTGTTTAATGAAACTAGAGTTAACTTACCATCATCATTTTTCGTTTGCGTGACGACAACAACAACTACGATAACGACAGCAATAATGATGACGGCAGCTACCACACCGATAATGATGAAACGAGTTCGAGACTTCTGGGGTTGATTACTCGTCTTACTGTGAAAATATTGTCAAAGTAGGTTGTAGTATTCAACAGATGTGTCAAATGAAAAAAAAATACAAGTCGAAAAGGGGCAAAATAAAAAAAAAGCAAAACAGAGCAATGTAAGTCAGTTCTTCTAAGTGAGTGAATAAGTGTATTAAGTTTCAATCAATGCCCATAAATGGTTACTGAGATACCAGCTTACATGCAAAAACTTAACAAAATTAGGGACGCCGACGCATTGGTGAGTCCAATAGCTCTACCTATTCTTCGAGTAGTCGAGCTAAAAATTGAAACATTTCATAAAGATAAATGTCGTTGTCGATCACTTGACCCGAATTTCACGGGTTCGAATCTCACGCTGATAAAACCACAATCCAAAGAGCTTAGTCGGTAGTTTCAAGGCTAGACTTGGAATCAATCAAAAAACATGCTTAAGTTCAGTGACTTGTTTATAAAACCAACTTTAAATCTTTTGACCCTGAGTTTTTTTTCTTCTGGAAGTGGAGCCATATATAAGTTCGAATAAACCGAAGAATTCACTTCATAAACTCTATCTATAACATAGAACAGAAAACAGTCAATAAAGGGAGAAGAAAGTTCAATGCTCCTCGTGCTCATCGTGCTTATTCATATTCCTTTAATCACGCCATGTACCCGGATAATCTTAACTCTGTTCAGCAACCCTAACTCAGTGCCAACATGGCTGACAGAAAGACGATGTACGTAGTTAATTTCCATGTCTTTTTTCATGTTTTTATGTGAGTATGCAATGTTAGCGTAAAAATTTTGATAGTCATAATATCCTGTATTGATAACATGTTTTGTGTACTAAATATTCTCAATCGAGAATTTTCACATTATGTGGCTGGAATCATTAAAATGTACTCAAAAAAAATCTTCAGATGAACATGTTTTATGTTTCTAACTGTTTTAAAGTACCAGAAATTGCAGTAAGACCTTACTTATTAAAGTATTAGTTCCATAAATATCTCTTTGACAATGTTTTAACAGTATCAAAGTTGAAATTGATTTTATAGCTTAAAAATTGTATTGATATGAGGGGTTTAAATTTGGGGATAATTCCTAACTGGATTAGGAAACAGTGCGGGATAAAATACAACTTAGAAGGGATAAACACCTAACCAAACGAAACGGCTGTTCGTCTGTGCTTTTTATGGACTGTTGATGCTCGAAGTTCTTTGATCTACCCACCCCTGCAGGGATGTGGGTTTCCTATGTCCAACTTATCCGACTCGTGATTTTTTTGCCGGCGGACAAGTGCATTTTTCATTCTGTGTGTCCGCGGACAAGCATACTTTTTCAGGTATAAAATGAGAAAACATAAAATATCATTTAGATTGTGTGTTGCTTCAAGTGATGGAAGTGATACAGATAATGGGTTCTTTGACTAGGTCTCGCGCGCACACTGTAACTCGGTGACTATGATAAGATATCAGAGAAATTTAGATACAAGAAGATTTATCTAACGTCGGATAAGTATAAATATATAACACTAGCTAAAAGCTATTTTCCGGCAAACACATGTAAATAAGCTCAACATAAGTAAATCAGCTGTAATAAAATGCAAATATGTTAAAGCACATTAAAGCAAATTAAGCACCTGGCGCTAAGTAGATAAGAAACAATCACAAATTATCACATACATGTTACAGCGCATTAAAACAAAATAGCACTTAGGTACTAGCAAATAAAAGGGAAAAGTAATTTACCACATACAGATTTAGCACATTTAAAGCAACAAAAAAAAATTTAGCTGACACTACACAAAATAAGAAAGCCACATTTTACAACATGCATTTAAAAAAAAACATAAAAGAGAAATATACATGCTAAAGGGAACATAAGAACTACTTAAAGTAGCTGAAGAAAAATATTTGCATCATCAGCATATAGCATTCTGTAACTAAAATTAAAAAAGGAAAACAAGGTTACACAAAGAGAACTAAAAGAACATTTAAAGACATCAGAAACGTAAACAACTTTAAAAAAGTATTATGACAAGTTTGTAAGTAGAATTCCAACTGCTGAGACAATAAAATCACTGTCAAAGGAAATATTTGAGTCATTGTCAGCCAAATTAAAAACAAAAGCACACAGAGATTGCAAGTATGACTAAAACAAGTCGGAACGTTTTAAGAGTCTTTCTCTGAATTCATCTGGCTTGCACCATTGCGTGGGCAGGGAGTGTTTCGGCATACCTCAAAAGATCCCGAACACTACTTACGCGATTTCAGACTTTTATAACGTTAAAAGGCAAATATTTCAACAGCTTATTTTTTACCACAGTTACTGTGATATGCTTTTCTTTTCATTGTCCTAAATAAAGAACTCGATCTCTAGTCTATTTGCGCTTTCATGAAGGTTTATTATTACAAATCAGAGCAAGTGAAATTTGACTTAAGTGGATTTTTTAAATTCCGTGGACAAGTGAAAAATGTAAGGATAACCCACACCCCTGTCCCGTCAGTCCATGCATCACTCCCCACCCCACCACACCACACCACACCCACACACACTTTCTTCCCTATTTACCTTCTGAAAAAATATCATATTTAATGATTAATCATAAGTCTAATCCCATTTAAACAATTTCAAAAATATTCCAATAGCACCTCTATAAAAATCTCTTATACTATAAAGATATACAAGATTTGAAAAAAACACAATTCTTCTGTGTGTGTGTGTGTGGGGGGGGGGGGGGGGGGTAGAGGAGAGAGGGTCGGGACTACAGAACTTCGAACATCGGTAGATTAAATAATTTCTTACATAAATATAATAATTTTGACTTTCATACTGAGTTATTTTTTTCAGGTTTATCCAAAATTTTCCAAACACTGTTATTTGCATAATATTAAAATTATAAAAAATATTTGACTGTAGTGGGCATACATATAACATCTTGTAAAATTAATGACAAAGTTTGAAGACAATACCGCTTATAAAGTAATGTTACAATAATCACACCATGTACATGTCAACTCATTCATTTCTATAGAATACTAGTCAGTAAGGTGTTTATCCGTCACGCAATTTCGTGTAAGTTAGGTTTTATCCAGTCCTCGTGTAAACTGAGTTCGGTTTTTTTTCAACTCAAAGTTAGGTTTTTATCCCTTTTCTCGCTGTCATACATTTGAACATGTATTGTGTCAACATGTAGTGGGTTAACAACATAGTGTAAACGGGCCTATAAAGCAGCATATCTTTGCTTTCAAACAACAAAATAGTCGAGGCATCAAAAGCATAGAAGTATTTTTAAAGATTTTTTGTAAAAGTTTTCATTGAAAAAGTTGCCTTGTTCGTCGTTTTTCCACCTGAAAACACAAGGGTTGATATATTTAACATGATGCATTTTGAAATAAACATACACTTGATCAATGGAGATAGATATAACAACAGAAACATTCCTTTATACATCGTAATTACACAGAAAACAAAGTTGTATCGGCTTTACATGCGCCATGTTGGCACTGAGTTAGGGTCGCTGAACAGAGTTAAGATTATCCGGGTACATGGCGTGTTAATACCACAGGCGTCAGAAGAAAGGAGGGTATCACCGGTTACGCTTTGTTTCCATAACATACACATTCTAAAAGTAAGTCGGATAAAAATAAAACAGTTGTATATATTAGGACCTATATTACATGGAACACTGGAACTATGTCTAACAGCTTCCTATGCTTATACTAACATAAGATGTAAACTTATCTACACTGGAAGAAAATCAGATACCTTGAATCTACGTATGTCTTTTCCTCAGCAATATCATATCCGACCTGGTGTTGATTTTCGCTAGAATCCATTGTACAATATATTCCTACTGAAATTTTCAACAAAAAATTCGCTTATTTGAATATATGTATGACCTTAAAACTGGTATCATTTACCTTTTATAATCTTAGTCTGGTTACCAGCCAAGTACAATTGTGTACAAATGAACTCATTCGAGTGTATCAAACATAACATGTTGTAGAGACCGTACCATAGCTCTTCGCATACTTTGATTTTTCAAACTAAAGTGATTTTTACAAGTGCACCGGTTACGATAAAAATGTAAACAACGGAATCTGTCTATGAAACTTTGAAATGAATGAATGACAGTCGATCTCAGTCATAATACTGATTGACAGTGAATGCTAATGACTCCATGTGTTGCAGAAAGGTATTTAGTTTGTAACTGTAATTTCCCATCATTTGAAATCCTCTCAAAACTGGTAAAATAATTACTTATATTTGGACAAATCTCATCGTCTTTGCCGTTCGGCAGCTGCAAAAAGGGCAAATATAAAAGATTCAGTATAATAATATTTCACTGGTACTGCCAGTTAGTAAGTTCATACTCTGAACAACACGTCAGAGAAATTTGGGCAGATTTGACCAATTATGACGTTGACAGCATTAGATTATATTTTTTCTTTACACCAAAAATTGCCGTTAGGTAACAAAGCGAATACGCCGATAATCCGGAGTTCACCGATTATTGTTCCAGTTCACGCAATGTAATCCAGCAATTAAACTGCATAGCTATTAGCTACTGCTGTTATAAAGGGGAAATGGTAGAGTGTCTGCCTTAGGGGGGAGAGGTCCTGGGTTCGAGTCCCCAGTTAGAGCTTAACTATTTAGATTCTGCTAAAGCTTAGTTTTGCTGTTGATAGACTGTTCCAGATGTTCTAAATTTTTAGCACACAGTATCATGGATCAGTATTTAGCAATCCAGATCAAAGTTGAATGTTAAATCAAATGCACCCAATTAGAAAATATTGACTATATTATGTCCCTTTGATGTTTATGCTCTCCATGTTCAAGAAGAGTTACATTTCCTTGATCACAAAATTTTCGTTATCATGAAAATATTAAATGCTCATAACTCCGCACTTCTGGTTAAAATATTGTCTATATTTCTGTTTTTGAGAAATATATGGACATTTCTCTTCATTTCAAAGCTTTTTAACTTCAAACCTATAATTTTAAAAACTTAGGTACTACCTCTACATGTTGATAAAGCTATACATGATGACACATGTATACAATGAAAACTCGATAAATTGATTTTGTTGCTAACAATAACCACCAATATCATAGCATTATGTTTATATACAAAACTGAAAAAAAAAACAACTGTACATTGATTTTATCATAAAGATGCAACCACCGTTGTTGAAATTTAACAAGAGTGGGATATAATCAAATGTTTCACATTCACTTTAATTCAGTTGAGGGATGACAGATAGCATTATTTTTGCACGCATCGCATATTTAATATATAGTAACAATAAAAGTACGGAAGACCCGTTATGTACAAATTTTAAGTACAACAATATCTTATTGTTATAATCTGAATAGATCTATACAAATATAAATAACTCACCTTCAAATGGTCTAATCCAATAGTTTTAAACTTAAGCAACGAGAGACGAAAATGTACTTATAATGTAACAATGACCTAAATCTTTCTGTCCACAGGGGAAATAATTTTAGAAAGAAACATAATTTTGTTGGGGGAAATGTTTACCTGTTGACCTCAGGTGTAGCTGTTTCTTTATCCACGCTGATGAAGAGACGAAAAGCACTGTTTTTAATAGTTTTTAATCCTGTGTATGCCTGTGTAATTCAGTTTATACTCTAATCCACCAAGCTATTTCATTATCCAAACCGATGTGTAGACGAAAAACTGCTTTTATATTAGTTTTTATTCCTGTGCATATTAACTCTGCGAGGCAGCATACATGACTCATATCCACTAAGAGGCTGCGTTTACAAATAATATATCCGACCCAAGCAACATCAGGAACATCTCTGTAAACTAACATAAACTGATTCGATTTTTCTACACTGTGAGAAACCATTCACAATAACAGACCGGCTGCAAAACTAGGCCAAAAAATATTGCTTGTTTCCGGTAACATGTCCCCAAAATAGGGTACGTAGGTAGAATTTTTTTATTATTATTTTTTTGGCAATGAAGAAAGAGCAACACAAAGCAAAATGTAAAAAAAAAAAAAAAAAAAAAAAAAAAAGCGAAAATATCGACTTTTTCCCCAAAAATATTTAGGCGAAAACAAACAATTTTTAAGCCTTATGGTGTTTCGTAATTTCATATGCCTTTTATAGCAGTCAATAATTAAACTATTTGCCTGGGGTCCGAGTAATAGTTTATTATTGCATGAAATCAGAAATAAATTTTCACATTTATTTTGTTCAATGTTATATTTTAACAACGCAAATTTAACTAACCCAGCGATTAATTAATAAGGAGTCATGCATGTTATAATTAATTGTTTCGTCTTTTTCATGTCTGATTTATTTAAGTCACAAGTCTAATACGTCATGACGTGAGAAAATCTCTGAAAGCAGTAATGAAGAAAATAATGATAATAAAGACTTTTGTTACCAGTCAAGTATTTATTTTACATACAGCAATGTACATGACCAATTATAAATTATAATCAATAACATGAAAAGGGTTTGTTGAAAATAGATAAAAGAGCTATGTTATTAGTATCAAAACAATTAAAGTGTATTAGTGTTAGACTAAATATGTTTATTAAATGCATCGTGGTAGGGAGGAATGAACATATCATGATATTGATAGCTGTAAGCTCGTGGCATTTTTTATGTTGTATAATTTATTTACGATTGACAATTTTATTAATTGTTTTCCAAGATGGTAATTAATCCAACTCTGTGTTCATTTTCGAAACCAATTAAACAATATTGTCATTTTCATCTATTAATCATTTTCATTTTATTACACCCTGTCTATTCACAATACAAAATGAAAATAAATTGTAAAATGACATTTAAAACCCAAAACAACGTAGATGTGTTTCTGTGTGCCGTCATTTTCAAATAAAAAAATCAGTTTCTTCGTGCAACCGTTACGCCTATTTGAAGCAGTTAAATAGGGTAAAATATCTCATCTGCTACTGGGATTTGAACCGTAGATGCGTGCCTCTTGTATTCGAGGTATTCGTCATTTAGTACTTGAACCATATTAGTTGATCTCAGTATAGGTTATTCAATGTAACTTAGCCGTATTTAGTACTGTAGACAGAACTTTTTTTAACCGAGGCAGTGTAAGGGGTAGACTAGCCACTAGACTGATAATAAAGACTTTGTCACAATATTTCAACTTTTTGTAATTTTTCTTTTATTTTACGAAACAGCGACAAATGTCAGTCTACTTTAGAGACTTTTTCTCAGAGAACTGATTTTTAAGTTACATTATCATAATGATGATACAGGATATAGACTTGCTATATTCATAATATTAAAAATTAGTCAATGTTAGGGGGTCCGGGGGTATCCTAAAGCTCCCACGGTATGTGAGCGATTTCCTGCATTTTCTGGTTATTTAAAGGTTGTTTTAATATAATAACATGATTTATGAACTAGTAACAAGCAAATTCGATGAATTGGTGCCCCCCACTGAATGGGTTTGTGGTGAGGAATGGCAAAGAATTATATCCGGCAAAAAGTTAAGGATGTTACTAAGAAGCAAATAATTTCATTAGTCAGGATCAATTTAACAGAAAACGAATGTTTTAAGTGTACATAATAATTTGTCTGTTAAGGTGATCCTGGCTAATGAAATTATTTTGAATGGAATATTTACGATTTTAACGCTGCGGACGTAGAGATGGAAAACTTAAAAGTACACGTTTTTGCCTACGGAGGCACCAAGTGTCGCTGTTTAACATGTACATTTTCTGGAACGTGGATGGTGACGGGGTGGGGGGAAGGGGAGGGTGGGGGGGGGGGGGGGGGGGGGGGGGGGGGGGGGGTAGTTACAACTTCACATATTGATAAATATTCATGGAAGGTTTGAAAAATTAAAAAATGGAATGAAAACATTGTTTTGGAGGGGCCGGGGGTGACCGGGTGAGGGTACAAATCTTCACATGTTGATAATAAATATTGATCACATGTTGATAATAAATATTGATGGAAAATGTTGGGGGTTGGGTGGGCTTTGCATTATGGGGGTGGTGGAGTGACTGGGTGGAGGAGCGAGGTCGGGGGTGGGGGGGGGGGGGGGGGTACAACTTTGCATGTTGATAAATATTCATGGAAGGTTTAATAAATGTTCAAGTTTAATGAAATTCTACCAATTGGTTAGTTTGTTATGTACAAATATGTGGATTTTTAAACAATTAAAGGGCAATAACTCTGAAGTTACTGAAGAAATCCTGACGAGATTGTGTGTGCACTGCCACATTATGGTGATCTAAATTCATTTAAAGTTTCATAGTTCTAGGTCAAATATGTCACAAGTTATGAACCAGAAATTGCCATATTTATAGTACTTTATATAGTTAACACTAGAAACTACTAAGGACCATAACTCTGGTGTTACTTAAGGCAATCGGACTGAAACTCGACGGGCCGCATTTCCCTATAGTGGTAAACATGTATATGAATAAAATCTGGAAAGTGAAGTTTTATTTAAATATTCCAAACCACTTCCTAAATATGGCTCCGGCTGGACGGACGGACGTTAAGACGGACGGACGGACAACGCCAAAATTATATCCATACGCCTACGGCGGGGTATATAATAATAAAAAACCAGAGGCAATTCCGCTATGTCTGGGAGAGTCCCACACTGAACGTAAGATGCTGTATTAATTTATTATTACGTATTATAAAAGAGAAAATGATTCACCTATTGTATTTTCGCTGGCATTTGCACTGAACCGTTGTCCGCTTTTGTTGCAATATATCTAACTGTGAAGCTACTTTAACAGTTCTATCAAACATCTTTTCAAACGATTCCGAATCGAAGACTTTCAAAATGCTTATAAGTTTATTGGCTTCATTGTGCACATGTAATAGGTCACACTTTTTCGCATGCAAATTAACTGAAAGTGGTCTTATGAACGCTACTGTTTCTTGTTTTAAACATGCCACCACTATAACTCGACATTTTCCATTGCCCGCAAATAACTGGAAGCATCAGTAGCTGACGTACCTAACGATTCGTCCTTTTTTTTACTTAGCGTGTCGTAAAATGTTCTTAGTGAATTAAAAGTGTGCCATTTTGAAGCACTTTTGACTATGACGCTTTCGATTTCCCCTTCACCGCCAGGTACATCTGCTAATAGGTCTGGCATCGCGCATCCAGTTTAGAATTGATAAACCATGTTTGCGCTCATTTTGATTCTTTTAACAGGATTTAAGAGGTTAAGAAGCATCATTATGTACTGACCTATCAGAAGTCAACAATTTATATAGAACTAAGATCTACTGCTAAGGGATTTTTTTTGCAATTTTTCCGCTTCGGAAATTTTATCCGAGGCAGCTGCCTCGGTGTGCCTCAGTGTAGCTACGGGCCTGGTATTGTTTATTATGTCTATTATGTTTAGTTTTTATGTTATTGCCTTTATGTCTACAGTTTCTGTCTAAAATGATAAAGTTATTGACATTGTATTATATAAAGATATTCAGTATTTTTTCAATCGTAGGAGAGAAACTATTATTTGCAAGACGCCATGAGTTTTTCAAGGTCGTGGCTCATTTAGGGCACGTGAAATATAAGACAAACAAATCGGACATACAGAAAGCAAGTAATTGAAGTGACAGAACTATATAGGAATGTACAGTTTGACTGGTTCAACAGTACCATATAAGTTTGTATGTAATTTTGACTAAATTTACTTAAGGAGAATAAGTAATTTAACAAATACAGTAAGCTATATATCAGCGTTTGGAAGATTTTCCGATGTGCTACAACGATTACTTATAATTCAAAAGTCTAAATTCTACTTAAGCCAGTGTTAGTCTGCTATTATGTTGGATGGTTGCGTACGGCGCGGATAGCTACGTCTAGCCACAGATAGAAACGTAGTAATCCGTATCGATCCGTACCTGAGCCGTACCTCAAAGTAGTAATCCGCATCAATCCGTACCAACACTTGGTCAAAACGTATTAAAGACTTATCACAAACTTGCAATATTCTCCAACTTTTGAACATGCACAAAAGTTTGAGCGATCCGTAGCCATTTGAGCGTGACTTTAGTCCAACTTGGTTGAAACTTATTCATCCGTAGTTATATCCCAGTCACACATACGGCGCGGATAGCTACGTCTAGCCAAGGACAGAAACGTAGTAATCTGTATCGATCCGTACCGGAGTCGTACGGATTGGTACGGATTGATACGGATTACTACTTTAAGGTACGGCTCGATACGGATTACTACGTTTCTATCCGTGGCTAGACGTAGCTATCCGCGCCGTATGTGTGACTGGGGTATTTAACGTACTAAACGTAGTTATCCGTACTGAAACTTACCTTGCCATAGTTTGACATGATGTCAAAGATAATCGTAATGAAAACGCTGGCTAGACGTGGCCTATTTATATGAAACTTACCGGTAGACCCGTTATACCACAGTCACACATACGGCGCAGGTAGCTATGTCTAGCTACGGATAAAAACGTAGTTATTCGTATCGATCCGTACCTGAGCCGTACGGATTGGTACGGATTGATACGGGTTACTACTTTATGGCACGGCTCAGGTACGCATCGATACGGATCGATACGTATTACTACGTTTCTATCCGTGGCTAGACGTAGCTATCCGCGCCGTATGTGTGACTGGGGTATTACTAAACCTTAATGCGAACGTAGTCATGCGAATTGATCCGTTGCTGAACGTAGTTATCCGAGGCTGCCCGTACTTAAACGTAGTTCAAAGTAGTTCACCGCAGACCCGTCCACGCGCTTGGAAAGTTGCCAGGCGCAGTAAAACGTAGTTCAACGTAGTACGTTGTACCTATCCGTACTTATTCGCGTCCTGTATCTTTTTGTTCCCCGTTTCTCACCATTTTTCCCGTACTAAAACGTACTGCTCCGTACTTATCCGTGTCCGCCCCCCCCCCCCCCCCCCCCCCCCCCCCCCACACACACAGACCAATTCCATCCGCACCGTACCTCAACGCATGGACATATCCATAGGTGTGACTGTAGCTTAACACAAAATACAAACACATGTTTGTTTTAGGTTTCTGGACCGTCTCAAAACTTCATTAAGGGCGCAGCTTACGGTACTATGCCCCAACAATATTCATAACTATAAACAGATGGAATTCAACATTTTTGCAACTTGTCAAAACCTAAATATTTTTAGTTTTCGTTTCAATTACAAATTAGCTCAGAGGTAATGTTCAACATTTCGCTTTCTTTGCCATGTGGATTCGAAACCCAGCGACGACAGTCAATTTTCTTCTCTTTTTTTTTTTGCATCGGAAATTTTCTCTATGACACGACATACAAATATCTGAAGCCGATATGGCAGATGAGAAAGGTTTGATAATATTCGTTACATGCATGTACTACACAGTAATAATATTACGTTATATTAAAAATACAGACAATCAAAGAAAGAAACGAAAAAAACAAAAAAAAAAAACAACGGGAAATGAAAACGTACAGGAGAAACAAATAAAAAACATCTAAAAATCCTCATGAAGATTTGAACTCGTTCAAAACGATTTGCTGGTTTCCTATTGTTTTCTGCATTTTACCCGACTGAGATATTTCACCGTATACGGTATTGGACAGTTCAAATAAATAAATACTGATATTTACTTGTCAAGTAATGTACAACCAATATGAATTACTATTTCATCAATTATCATGAAATGGACGCGTCCTCGCGTTTGCGCGGGAATGGGGATTAGTAGGATATTTCACAGTGAGCGTGTTTGCTAGATAAACTTTTTAGAAATTGAATCCCGACATACTGTGCGTTTTAATCGACCTGGCGGAGCGGGGTTTCGCGACGGTCCACTGCATTATTGTGCAGGAAATGTAGTATATTCGGTAACCTGATTTCTTATTCAGTGGCCATCTACCTGGTAACAAGGTACAGTTACCTGCCCTTCGTTACCCAACTAAAGGAAGTGTATCCGAGAGAAAAGAGGTCCCTCATTTCATGATTGATTTGATTGTAAATAGATATTCTGAGCTTCTGAAAGTAGCCAAATTTTATAGATCTGATGTAAATGAAGAGAAAGGGGTAAAAAATTTCTGGAAAATCATGGTTTCTTGTGCAAATGACTGTCTGTGGATTTGTACAAAAAGTAGGCTGGACCGCTTCACTTTGTAAAAATGCAATACACTATTCATTCTGACAGATGTGAGGAGAAAAGTAGCAGGTCAACAGGTCACTTCAAAGTGATTTTTGTGTTTCTCTTGGATAGATTTCTAAAGAGAAGGTATTTGCATTTGTCTTCAAAACATTGTGTCAAAGCCTTGCATTGATATATTTGTATGTAACCCTATGGGAAATTAATTGTACTTTGGGGCCTGATTTAACATTGTAACCAATGTAGTGTTGAATTGTAGTCGTTGGTTACGGAATTAAACAATTATATTGCTCTACCTATTTTGCTCGTTTTATGAGATTACCATTATTTGCATAAGTCAGAGATTAACTCCGCCCCGCCAGGTCGAATTAAACGCACAATATTATGTACATTGTATAACAAAATCTAAGTACAGATTCAAAATGATAACCTCATAAACGACGATTGTTACTTTTGAATTTAAACTGAACATCATGCATTGAAACATATTTCAATAAATTTTAATTTATTTGTAATTGTCCCCCATCCAATTTGCTCACAAACGTTTTGGCACTGTCGTTATTTCTGGAAACATCTGTGAGGTCAGAGTCCGTGGTTATTACAGTTACAGCTGGACCATGACAGCGAGAGCCCGTATCTTCCACAGTCTGGACAACACACAGGTATATGGTTGAGATTCCCGACTCTATCCCTGTTAGGGCCTTCAAGACAATCGTAACACTGTTTTCTTGTCCAGCAATTACCACTTATTTCTGAAAAATAATTAAAATAACTTTGGTACGTGTGACATTAGCTGACACTGGTCTCCGATTTTCAGAAACATTTAAACTGTTAGAAAGATAAACAAGTGTACATGTTCTTGAAAAAAATCTTCAGCTGTCCTTAAATGACAAAATGTACCGACGCAGAGCTTTGGACATTCATAGCAATGTCCATATTGCCTTCGTAAAATTTAGCAGAAAATAATCCACGTAATGTTAACAATAAAGATTTCCGACACCTTCATCCGCAATTTTCATTTCGCATTTATTATATGATATAACTAATGTATTATGTAAACCAGATAGAATCGGTCGAAAATTTTCGAAATTTTAAGTGATCAGTTTTCGGTCAACTATTTTGTTAAAATAGCATCCCGTTGATAATTTGGAGGTATTTTTCGGGTCATACATAAAGGATCTACATGCCTGAAGTATTTCATTTATATAGAGTTAAGAGCTTGTGGGTATATTTTCCACCCAGACCTAAGAAGCATATAGTGAATCAGCTTCTACTCTCTCAGGAACTTTCGACACCTGGCGCATAACTCGATCCTCTTCCAATTTTCCAAAGTTACACACTCTTTAGCCTGTTTAAGCTCTGAAACTCAGGTGAGCGATCTTTGACCATCATGGCTCTTTTGTTTTATATAAGAACGCTACAGTTACTGAAGGGTAGTTTAGCTAGTATTTCTTATTTGCAAGAAACAGGTAATAATAACAAGATAAGTAAAAAATGCTGAAAGCAAAACCCCTTCTTTTACCAGAAAGTGGTTTTACTATAAAATATCACTTACTGCATCCAGTCATGTAAAACAATGACCCACTTGAAACTATAAAAGTTGGAGCTTTATCAGAGTACGTTACGTTGAAAGGTCCGCAACCTGCAAATTTTTAATAGCACATGTAAACAGGTGTAAATGTATGAAGGTGTAAATTACCGTATCTGAATTTTAAAAAATCTGACTTGAATGTTATCAAAACTCATTTTATTGGTATCAATGAAGTCGTTTTATTGCTCAAATACGGTTGCTAAAAATGAAATAACTTTTTAATAAGTATAGAAATTAGCATAAATCCTTAAGCTTGACCCTTTAAAAGTTAAAAGGTAACACATAACCCATAACATGAATGTATGTAACATGTGAAATTCCATACCTCTACATTTTATTAGCATAATGGTATTGTATTCGGTTTGGTAGGTTGTTCACAATCGCACTTACACATATGTTCTGCGTATGCTTTAAGAAATTGGCACATTAGTATCTAAAGGCAGCTTTTATTCTGATTAAGTATATATAACAATTCAGTTCACACTTAAATGATTACCTGTTGTTTCATCTTCAATAGTAGTTGTTTCCTTCTCTGCCTCTTCTGCAAATTGAATACAAACACTTCTTTGATTAAATAGTTATCGACCCTCTAGTCTCTCCTTGTAGCTACAACACCACTAATTGTATAAGCCAGAACCAGGATTGACCCGACATTAACATGGATATTTAAAACAACAAAAAATTCCCATACTATTACTGAGAAGGGGTTCAATGCCCGAGTGGGTAAGGTCGCTGACTTCGAATAACTTGTCCCTCACCAATGTGGGTTCGAAACCTCACTTAGATATAGAATATATTATAAGAGGAAGCAACTAAGCTGATTAATGGAAGGACGCTGGTTCAACTCTGGTACCCATCCAGGTCTGAAACAATGCCCGGAGGATCACCTTGGGTTTACCTACACCGCCAAAAGCTGGAAAGTCGTCATATTGCCTAATGGATGTCGGTGTTCCTCTAAACCCACCAAAACAAGAGAACAAACTAATACTGAGACAATTATATTTTTCACTGACAAGCAAACGAAATGAATCGTGTTGACTTCATTAGATTAGGGTTTAAAACTGCCCATAAACTGGTCATAAAAGATATAGCCCAACCCCATTCCCACGCTCCCTCTTAAAAAATAAACCAATTTTATTTTGATGTTATTTCATAGTCATTTCGATGTAATTTCATAAAAAGTGTTCCAGAGAAATATAGCATACACACTAAAATACTAAAATTAATTTCACCGGGTTTTAATAGTCATCTGATTGTGACGGTATCAAGGGACATTCTGCAATTAAACTCATTCTGCCAATGGCACAATGATTTTTAATGATTATTTTATGGTAATAAAACATAAGAACGATAATAATCAGAAGTTAACTCATTTAGCCGTAAAATTGTTTGATCCCGCAGAAGGCATTATTTGCCGCACGAGCGACGAGCGAATTTTTTTTTTGGGTTGCCTTATTTCAAGTGTCATTGCTCAATGAATCTTCTTGGTATCAATCTATTTATTTATTTTATGTTTCGATCATATAAAGAATCATCCGTAATTTTCAGGCTTCGAGAAATCACAAATCATAACTTGAACGACGCTCGCTTTAACAGTTTTCTTCAACGAAAACATTTATTTTCCACAACATCAGGTTTTATTTATGTTTTAAAAATGTTACGCAACAAAAATTTGATTAGTCCAATTTGTTAGAAAGTACTAAAAGATTTATCAAAAGACCAATGAAATGTGACAACTGAAAGCGTCACGCGGAATTCAGAGCTATTACTATAAAGACGCATATACGCGGCGTGAGTTTGCCAGATGTAGATAACAACACCGCCTAGAAGCGGCACGCGGTATACAGATAACATTAGCATTAATGCGTGTTGCGTGCAGAATGATTAATTAATATGTTCTGCTGGACAGGTACGGCATTTAGTAGTTTCTTCCAATTTTGAATGGCTCTGTTATTTTTCCTTTGTAAGTAACTTCGAATATGTTACCCTTTTCTATGTGGTTCTTAATTTTTAGGAGAATATATAATCGATCCATTTACAACACCTGAAGAAAATGAGAGAAAATATATCTGAAAATATATGTCATAGTGTAGGAGCTACTACAGGATTAGGTAACTTACCATCAACATTTTTCGTTCGCGTGACAACTACAACAACAACTACGATGACGACAGCAAGAACAATGACAGCAGCTACCACTCCAATAATAATCAAACGAGTTCGAGACTTCCGCGGTTGATACCCCGTGCCAGATGTGCTGCAAATATTTGTAGATGTAGGATTCAGAAAATAATAAAATTGAAACATTCTATTAGTAGAAATGGCGCTGTCGTCATTTCGGGCAGAATCCCACGGGTTCGAATCCAATTTTAATCATAACTAGCCTTAAAAGTCGGGTTTAAAAGTTAATAAAGGAAAATGTTTCAGGAAGTGGACAAAAGTGTGGTTAGAATTAGCTTTATTTGCTTCTTGTGGTTTGTTTTTGTTGGGATGAACGTCACACGAACTCAAGAGAGAGAGAGAGAGAGAGAGAGAGAGGGAGGGAGAGAGAGAGGCGGTCACTGAAATTTACAGAAAGACCTGTATTCTTGTTCAAAAGTACAGTCATGATTATTTCAAAAAGTTTTATATAACAACATTGCTTTTACAGCTGTAGAATTCAATTTACGGCTGTAAAACGCCTGTAAAACAATTCGAGCTGTAAAAATGAAACAGTTACAACAGTAAATATGCCTAAACGTTACAACTGTAGAAATGTTTACACGTGTTGAAAAAGAGGGCAGAGGTACAAAAGTTTTAGGATGAATTGTAATTCCTCTAGAAAGGGTAGCAATTACTACAAAAATGGTAAAAATAAATGATCAAGTCAATATGAAATATGTTTACAGTATAGCAATTGCAAAATTAGAAAGTAGGATACAAAGTTGAAACTTATGCATCAGATCTTTGCCATGAAGACATATGACAATCTTAGGATTATTTCTTTTCAACTCATCAGCTTCGAATATAGTGTAAATGGTTAATGTATGTACCTATGCATGTCCGTTTACAACTATATTAGATAATTAAACATTTGCACTTACTCCATAACGGCTAAAATTCCAGTATTTTATAAGATGTGGTGTCTCTGTAAATTTCAGTTATATCCCGTAAAATGCATTAAAGATGACTGACATAATACTCATGTTTCCCTCCAAAAACGTTACAGCTGTAATGTTTAGACATGACCATTTTACAGCTGAAACATTCAACTGTAATTTTGTATACAGCTGTACTTTTGAGACCTGCATGTTAAAGTTTAACTGTATTTCTGGTCACTTACCACTGGTCTTTTACAGCTGTAATTTCAAAATACTGGTTTTTTACAGATTTACAGCCGTAAAACAGGTCCTATTCTCGTACAGGTATGTCATTAAAAAGTATGTCGCCCAAATTTTGAAGACTCTATTTCAAATGTTTACGCTTGTGCTTTGTTTGCAATCGGTTTAATTTAACTCCACGAACAGTTATGTTCTGGAAGAAAGTTAGATACCTTGAATCAACGTTTGTCTTTTCGGTGGACACATTGTACTCAGCATCGTGTTTGTTTTCACCAGAATCCATCGTATAAGTTATTTATGCGCTGAAAAACAAGTATTTAGATTATTTGGGTGTGTACAATCAAGTTTAGCGTGAGTAAAATTGGAATTACTCAAGGGGGAGAGTGTGGCAAGGGGAATTTCCGCTCCCGCAGGTGGGTATTCGGGGGCCTCCCCCTAGAAATTTTTGAAATGCTGACAAAAAATGGTGACCTCTGGTTTGCAAATAATAGTTCAAACATATTTTCTGACATATCTTCTCACATGATTCTGATAAACATTCAGAGTATAATCATTACAATTGATATTATCAGACTTTAAACAACAACGCAAGTCACTTCTCCCGAATGAGCTATGCCACATCCTACATGGCTCCCTTCTGATATAGCTCCCCGGAGAGATGTATTTGGAGCCCGTTTTCATATATAGCTCAGTATATATTTATGTACATGATATATCTAATAAATACTGTTTAAACCAATAAGAGAATGTATCTAAAAGAACTTACAGATGTGTGGTATTGATACAGAAGACGTCATTGTAGTACTCTCGCTGGTAAATTTTGACGAGTAACCACTTTTAAGTAGAAGTCTGTGTATGCCTGTAGAAAAATTTCAGTCAGGATTATTTAACATTTACATCTGTAGATAATATATAACAGATTTGATGTAACAGCTGTGAATTTCACTTGAATTATGCAGCTTGTGCAAATGAAAAAGTTACAGCTGTAAATATGCCTAACTGATACTGTTGTAATTTTGTAACATTTGTTGAAAACGGCACTATTCAAAAATATATGAGCCGTGCCATGAGAAAACCAACATAGTGGGTATGCGACCAGCATGGATCCAGACCAGCCTGCGCATCCGCGCAGTCTGGTCAGGCTCCATGCTGTTCGCTTTTAAAGCCTATTGGAATTGGAGAAACTATTAGCGAACAGCATGGATCCTGACCAGACTGCGCGGATGCGCAGGCTGGTCTGGATCCATGCTGGTCGCATACCCACTATGTTGGTTTTCCCATGGCATGGCTCATATGTAGAAAATGCTTAAAGATGATTACTTCTTATAGATTAAAAAGAAGCAATTACTACAAAAATGCTTAATTAGTGCCCTGTTATACAAATAACAATATGGAATAAGTTTAAAGAATGGCAAGTACAAAATCTAGAAACGATGCACCAGGTCTTGTTAATAGAAACTGTTAGCCATGAAATTATATGACAGTATTGTATTATTTCTCATACACTATCAATCTTAAAGTATATATGGTTATACTTTTTATACAGCTCCTTTTATAACTGTAGAAGATGTTTGAACAATTACGTACACTTACTCCGTTACAGTTAAAATTGCATTATTTTTAGACAGATGCTGTGTTTCTCTGAATGTCAGTTCTATACAGCCTAACTGCATTAAAAAGTGCCAAGCAATACATTCACAAATATTTACGGTTGTGATATTGAGACTTAAGCGTTTTAAAGCTGTAACTTTCGATTGTAAAATATTTACAGCTATGTCTTATAGACTTGAATGATTTACATTTGTATATGTCAACATTGTTTTGGTAAACTTTTATTTACAGGTCTTTTACAGCTTTAGTTTTACATGTCTTTTAAAGATTTTCGCACCTGTAAAACTCGTCATATTTTCATATATTAGTACATGGAAACAGAAAAGTTATGTGTTAGAGCGGATATAAATTGAAAATGTTGTTTCCGGGGGTTTAGAAAAGTTTATCTAAAATGCACCACACAAACGAAATGGCTGCAGTTGTAAAACTTGTTCTGGCTGGTTATCAATGCATACAGCACACAGATTGTTTTTTTTATGTTGAAAGATTTAGCTGAATAGATAAGTTAAACGTAAAGATAGTCCCAGTCCATGACTCTAGTTACCTCACCTGGCGGTTCGGGGAACATACGCAACACTGAATGTTCTGGAATTGTGTGTAGATACCGGTTAAAGATAACAAAAGGATTTGGCAACGCTATCGATGTGAGATATGTTTGGGTATGAACTGTCACCAATGTTAGCTAAAAACGTGATAAATACATTTACTGATAGACGAAATGCCTGAAAACGAATTTTCAATAACAGAAATATAACAATTACCAATATTCCTGCGCATTAGACTGTTGTCATATATCTATCACACTGTAAACAGAAATCCGTTGCGACCTGTGAAATTTAGAAGACGAAAAATTGATACGTTTATTTTGCTGTTTATCTAGGCAAAAAGTGCTATATCATCAAAGGATAAGTTAAATATTGAACAGACTTATTAGTTGTGAGCAATGCCAGCCTAATTCCCTTTTTGACATAATACAAAGCTCGTCCTGAAATCCGCTACACAGTTACTGTAGATTGTCGTTAGAAATGATCTTTTCGTAGCACGTGAAACAGACAGTTGCTCGTTCGGTTGTTTCAGACATAAACATGTAAAGCAGTCATAAAGAATTGAACATGTACACTTAAAACCATTGATACACAAGTTAGTTTTAAGTGATGATACATCGTTCATATAATATACATTAAGTGTTAACTATCTGCACTATTATATGACCCATTTAAGAAAGCGATTAACAATCTGGTTATAAAGTATCCGCTATGATAATTGAAAATATAAAAAATAGTAATGTAAATTACTCACCTTTAAATAGTTAAAAAGAATGACCTAAATCTACTATATGCAATCGAAATATTTACAAACATAAAACATGTAAAACGTAAATTGTATACCTGTCTATTTTATATCCAATCCGTACTACCTATGTATAGGCGAGAAGCAATGCTTGAATAATTATGAACCTCGTATGTAGAGATGGTTAGTCATCAAAGATATGAACTTAATAAACATTATGTACTTAGTATATATGCAAAGATCAACATATTTCTCTTAACTGCTTAAATTCCTCTTAATATTTGCATTAAAATAAACTTTCTAGTTATACGTACCAGTAACAAATAATTTACACTGAATTCTTTACTATAGTTCACACGAACGACGTACACAACGAACATTGTCAAAATTTCAAGAATGAGTTGAAGAGGTTCGACAGGATTTTAGTTGTAAGGGAATTTTCAATTATAAAATAGATACCTAATCTGTTTCATACAAATTCACTTTTAATCGTCATTATGACTATTAGAGATCGGTTTTCATTCATTCATGTCCATTTTTTAACAAACATTTACTCGATTCCTGCTCTGATTATTTATTAAAATTAAACTACGCGGAAAAAACTCTTGGTATGGTCCATATTTTATGGCCTTTGGTAAATTAGTCGATCACAGGTTCAAAGCCCGCAAAGCAATTACTGAAACAGCATGCGCAAATATTGATAGCAACATGCCTGTGTAATCACCCAGTATTTACCCAATACCCAATACGATTCATTTGAGAATAGGCTGATAAAGGAAATTATTATAAAAATGAATATACCTTAAGCTCAAATTCTTTACTATTGTGTGTCATAAAAACGACCGTGTCTGCTTGTTACAGTGAGCGCAATGACCAACTTTATTTATGCTGCCTCGCTGGAATATTATGCCGTAAACACGTGACATGATAACCAAATTCAATCACAGTATACTGATACGGGGCTGACGAGTCTACCTCTAGAACTATCTTCTTAACGCCAAACAAGGAAGCCTCTAGTCTTTAGTATGGCGTGGCCGGCTATCGATATAACAATGCAAACAGAAGAAAATTTGTAGTAGCTTATACGAACCATAACCGGATACTGCAATTAAAAGTCATAAAATATCCGGTTTTCGCTTGAGGGATCGTGGGGCTAAAAATCAAAGTAGACAGGCGAGGTCGCCAATCGAGAACTCGACATACATTGTACTAGTCTTTTTCAGCAACGAAAACATTATAATTCTTCGAAGTGTAGGGAAAACAGCCGAGATGTTAGAGAAAAATGGCCGTATCTCACAGCGAAAGACGTTAATAAACGTCCAGTTCTCGATATGCGATCTCTGTTGTTCACCAATTAATATGAGCGCGTCATGAGAAAACCAACATAGTGGCTTTGCGACCAGCATGGATCCAGACCAGCCTGCGCATCCGCGCAGTCTGGTCAGGATCCATGCTGTTCGCGAACAGTTTCTCTAATTGCAACAGGCTTTAAAAGCGGACAACATGGATCCTGACCAGACTGCGCGGATGCGCAGGCTGGTCTGGATCCATGCTGGTCGCAAAGCCACTATGTTGGTTTTCTCATGGCCCGGCTCATATGTTTTCCTCCCACGAATCTACTATTAAGCGGATTTTCGTCAAATGCCATCTTCTTGTTAATTGATAAGTCTCGACTTTCGCCTAGCGTCCCTGCTGCTCTGGTAGATTATTATTCCTTCTCTTGAGAAGGGATATTTTATTTCGGTAAGTCACACTTGACTGAGCTACTGATATCGAAAGCTGTTGTAATTACAAGCTGGCCAGTTAAACTTCGTGACCTTAGAAATAACCTCTGACGTTAAACTATTCTTTCCTAATTGAGGCGACTCTCTGACTGAACGCGTTCCGTGGATTACATATTACTAAACCCGAGGATGATTTGTTGATTCTTTTATTTCCTGCATTCTTGAAGAACATAACATATGTACATATAGTCGACCAGATAGACATATATCAGCAAATTTAAATGTAACTAAATATTATCGTTACATTCAAATGCATGGTTAATATGTGAAAACAAACCCCATTGCGACCCTCTAATTATGCGCAATAGATTCATGCATCGAATCGTAATGGATTGACCGGGTCAATGTCTTATTGCCGTACTTACTCTACTGAAAGTGGTAACATATTTAATTTGTTGTTGGATTTAACAAATTATGTTAAATAACTAGTGTAAATACTTACCTAACATTTATGGCAGTATAAAACAGACATTGCAACCAAACTTTTACAAGATGATCATTTTATATTTATATAGATGTGCCCTAGAAGGAACTTTTGCTATGCTTTAACTTGTTATATTTCTTGCATTGGTTCTAAAATCACAAACTGTATGCTCTTTTAACCACCCCCCATGAAAAAGATTTTACATCCAACTCTCCTAAGAGGGAAAAAGATATGTGCTAAGTCTTCATATGTTGCAACCAATCTTTCATTTGTAGATTTGGGTGCATGCGCGAGTAGGATGACAGTATTCATGAACAGACATTTATGCTAGTTTATGGACTTAAACTATTTATTGGCTCAAAGTATACTGTATAGAAGATAACATAGCATTTGAAATTTTTCTGCATTAACTTTTCCGTGCGAAGTTTTTTTTCATGAAATGATCTATTTATCTTCATTCAATAATCTCTGATCTAAGTTCTGTATTGTTTTTACAGCATTTTCTGTTTGAACAAGACTTTCAGAAAGCAAAGTAAGTTGCTATTCCAATGTGACTATTATTTTTTATTTCGAAATACTCATTTCTAACATACTGGTTTAAAACAAAAATGTTACTGAATATACAATTAATTACAAACTGCATTGTAAGTATATAATAACTGCCCATGCTTAAATTACATGAAGACCATAACTTCAAATGATCATTTCAAAGACACGCTATGGGGTTGCCATGGAGTCACTTTTGAATTTAGCTTGCTTTTGTAATAGAATCGGTAATTCCCGCGTTATTTCGAATGGCAGATGTGACCCTGTAAAAAGAAAGTTTCGTCTTCTTTTATTGTTGTTATGCTTCAGCAACTGTATCCAGCTTCTGACATTAGCTTTGACAATTTTATTATATGAAAATGCTCTAGAGTTTGTTTGTTTGTTTTGGGTTTAACGCCGTTTTTCAACAGTATTTCAGTCATGTAACGGCGGGCAGTTAACCAAACCAGTGTTCCTGGATTCTGTACCAGTACAAACCTGTTCTCCACAAGTAACTGCCAACTTCCCCAATGCACTAGAGAGTCATGATTCTATAATACGAAGATCAAAATGGCAATGGACATTAATGTGCCTATTTTCTTTAGCCAAACAAACGTAGATCTGAGGTTGTAAATTTTGAACTGAACTTGCTTTTGTTAAAGATGCAGTAATGTTCACGTTTTTTTAGAAAGGCGGATGTGCCCGTATTTTGTCCTGTAAAATGATAGTCTTGTTCTTATTTTTGTTATGCGTCGGCAACTGTATCCAAGTTCTTGTCCATAGACTATGATATTAGCTGTAACAATGTTATTATATGACAATGCTCTAGAGAACTTTTATTAAGGAATCGGATTTCGGATGTCTAAATGGGTATAAAGGAGACCATTTTGTAATTTTCCTGCCTTTACTCTTACTAGCACACGGGCATTCGACAAGATAAAGTAGCATTGTTTTCTGTGAATGATTTATTTAAACAAATATGCAATGCAGTGCTGTTTCTTATAACAGGTTAACTGCAAGCAAGACTTATCAATGCTTTTGGTTGATTAATTCAGTGAATTTACTTATGTTTTCCTTGAAAATGAACGGAAAAGTGCACTTAAGCCGGCGCTCATTACTGCCTGTATTTTGCAGCCGCTGATCCTGTAATGATGCACATGGCTTTGCACGAGTATAATGGATATAGTTTATTTAAAACCATTTAAAACATAGAAAATATGGAGAAAATATATCACGTTTGTTTCACATTAACATCGAAATATATTTTTACTCGTGAACACCATAATCTACATTTTCACTCGTAGCTGAGCCACGCGTGGAAATATTGCATATGGTGTTTACTCGGAGAAAATATTTTCGATCTTATACTTAGAAAAAAATATTTTGCGCACAAAACACAGATATAAGGGCAATTTCACACCATATACCTCGTTATAACGAAATTGCACAAGAAAAAAATGTATCAACATTTAAGCTTTGGTTCATAGCTGTTTCAATCCTATAAAACTAACAATTTTACTGTTCTGGTAATTCTGCATTTACTACAACTGCACATTGACAGGTCGTAAAAAGTATTTAAGCCTTACCTTTTAATCTTTTTAAGGACACCAAACCAGAAAATCTTGTTCTAGCAGTATTTGCTACATATAATGCATTTGTTTTTATGTTCCAGCTACGTACTTTGTCTAAGCAGACCACCATTATTGACGAAAGCCGTTTGCAACCATTTCATAAAAATTACAAGTAAAATACAAGGTATGTATCATAAGAACTTAAAGAGCGAAACACCAGCTAATGACACCCTGCTCATGGAGAAGGCTGCTGTAACAGTATTTGCTTCACAGTGGACTGTGGTCATATCGCCTTCCAGGACCTCGGGTGAGGAAAATCTATTAGTAGTATAGTAACATATTACCGTTAAGTGGTTACATAATATTTCACCGTAGTGTTTATCTCTGAGAATGCAATGCGTCAATAGAAAAAAAATATTTGCACGTTAGATGGATAGGAAGTTACGACTTTAGAGTATATATATGATATAGCATTTAGACTGGGTTTTAACCAGGACAAGTTTGTTTACGGATAACTATTCTGAACACGGGACACGGATTTCGTGGAAAATGGAGCTAATTTCTACATCAGGCCTTATTCATTTCTTTATATTCTCTGGCTCTATAGGCCATCGTACCGCAGCTTGAATTAAATAGTGACAAAATATGTGAAAATTTAACCAATGATCCAAATTAAGCCTTCTATTAATAATTCAGAAACTTCACACGACCAGACTTCAGAGATGAAACAACAACAACGGCATTTTATAGAACACAGCGCGTCGCTTTACAGGATTGTGGGTCCGAAAATCTCGTTAATTGGACTCGTCTCGCATAATTCACACGTTTAACTTAAAGCTTAAATGCCAGAGGTCCAGAAGTAATTTATCCACTGTATCACTAAATTTGTACCATTTACTTATAATGTAAATGTCTGTTAAAACAAGAAAAAGTACGACTAATAAATAGTTGTTTTGAACAAAACTTCAACACATATCTGTTACACGTGACCACCTCAAATTTCATAAAAGACGCTTACTATATACGCGGTGGACAGCTTACTTGCTGGATGAACTTTTAAGCCATTCATTCGAGACGAACATGTATACAAGAAATTTAATTTAAGTACAAATCAAAAATAATATTTAAATATTTTAGCTTATGGATACAAAATGAACATTTTATTCATATGATAAATTTGAATTTATATGCTATTGTTCGTCACAAATGCGCTTAAAGATATATTATCACAAGAGCCTTTGGCACTGCTGTTCTTTCTAAAAACATCTGTAAGCTCAGAGTCCGCGGTTATTACAGTTACAGCTGGACCATGACAGCGAAAGTCCGTATCTCGCACAGTCTGGACAGCACACAGGTATATGGTTGAGATTCCCGACTCTATCTCTGTTAGGGCCTTCAAGACAATCATAACACTGTTTTCTTGTCCAACAATTGCCACTTATTTCTGAAACAAAGAATTTTCGCTATGTTTTACTTTCACCCGATTCTCGAATAAGGACTGTCATAATGATAAAAATGTGTACATGATATCCAAATAATACTTCAGCACCCATTAAACGACAAAATGTTGTCACATAGATCTTTAAAATTAAACTACCTTAGTAAAGGTAATGTAATGCTTAAAAAAACAATAAAAAAACAACAACATAACCTTGCCTTTTCACATGGTATTTGACCGGCTTACTTTACAAACATTTTTACAACGCATACATGCACGCATGCACAAATAATAAATAAATAAATAAATAAATAAATAAAAAACAACGGAGTTGATCTACAACTCTCCTTTTATATGACGATGTTACAAATACTCATGGGTAGTTAACCAAAGTAAGCCAGTATTGAATATTGAAAAAATGGGAAATCATGATAAAATAAATACGACATGCCGAAAGCAAAACCTCTGCTATTGCTAGAAACTGTTTTAATTATCAAATATAACTCACTGCACCCAGTGCTATAAAACGAAGACGTTTCCGAAACTATAAAACTTGGAGCAGACTCAGAATACGTTACGTTGAATGGTCCGCAGCCTGAAATTATATAAAAGGCACATGTATCCAGTTCAGAATACGTTACGTAGAAGGTCCACAGCCTGAAATTATATAAAAGGCACATGTATCCAGTTCAGAATACGTTACGTAGAATGGTACAAAATATGGATTCATATAAAAGGTACATATATTCAATCCAGAATATATCACATTGAATTATTCACAGCTTAGAAAAATATAAATGGCACCTGTATCAAGATCAGAATACATTAGGTTGAATGGGTCATGTCCCGAAATCATGTAAAAAGCACATATATCTAATTCAGAATACGTTACGTAAAATAGTCCACAGCCTTGAACCACATACAAAGCATATATATATAACTACTTATTCTGAATACGTTACGTTGAGTAGTCCTCAGCCTGGGATTTTAAAAGCACATGTGTCTACAGAAGAATAATTTCATTGAATGGTCTATTGTCTAAAATTTAAAAGGCATTTGTATCAAGTTCAGAATACGTTACGTTAAATGGTCCGCATTTTGAAATTTAAAATGCACATGTAATCAGTTTAGAATCGTTACATTGAATGGTATTTTCAGAGTGAAATTTTAAAGACACTCTTATCCATTGTGCCAAGTTCAGAATACGTTGCGTTGAATGGACTACAGCATGAAATTTAAATGTATCGATTCAAAAGACGTTAGGTTGAATGATTCTGCATATGATATCAGGTAAAACAGATACAAGTGTTATGACTGGGATAACCACATGGTGTGCATCAACGTATGAAATTGAAAAGATAATTTTAATAAGGTATCAAAACTCACTAGAACTCACAGATTGTGTTATTACTGCTGATAAATGAAAATTACTTCCTAGATTTTGGAACAATTAGAAAATATCGGATAGCTAAATACAAAAGTACTACAAATGTGTTTTATATCCGATTTCTACAGTGTTCCGTTAAGGCCGTCGTGGTTTCGCGCTGTCGTCCTAAGGGCGAAATCGCGAATACACGATGCATTGACATGAAACCACGATGGCCTCAACGGAACCCTGTTGATTTCCGTATTTGTCCAATGGAATGCATAAAACAGTATTTAACTACATTCGTATTCCTGCTGACACAGACAGTGGCATACATGCACTGTGTACGTCTTTAGTAATTGGTGCACCTGATACTGCAAGGCAGCTTTTATTGTAATTGGATATGATGTCACATGATAGTAAACACTAAATGAGCCGTGCCATGAGAAAACCAACATAGTGGGTTTGCTACTAGCATGGATCATGACCAGCCTGCGCATCCGCGCAGTCTGGTCAGGATCCATGCTGTTCGCTTTCAAAGCCTATTGCAATTAGAGAAACTGTTAGCTGGTCGTAAACCCACTATGTTGGTTTTCTCATGGCACGGCTCAAATGGATTACCTGTAGTTTCATGTTCAGTAGTTGTTGTTTCCTTTTTCGCCTCTTCTGAAATACATAACATTTATTTGATTATATTATTTTTTACCTCGAAGTCTCTCCTTGTGGTGAAAGTACCGTCACTTGTTTAAGTCGTAAACAGGATTAAACCCGCATTTACAACTACAAATCCAACCTCTCTATAAATATCGAAATATTTGTTTTAATTTTTATCAACCTCATTCAGACCATTTGAAAATATTTGGAGGAAGTAGAAATCTAAAATGACTTTATGGTACACTCGAGACCTCCTCCCAAATATTACCTCAAGCACTAGTATGAGTCTAACTTCCGTAAGCCTTATTTAGAAGAAGTCAACTTCAAACTGGTGTAGGTAAAGCGAATGAAAGAAAATGCGCTTAACTATTATTCGTCCAGTCATGCCCCCAAATTCAAAGTAAAAGTTTCAGAAATAAATGAAATAACTGAAAAAATATGATATCATAGCGAAATACCAGATGTTCCATTTTTTTCACTATTTCTTCGTGGTAAAAGAAAGCGTATCACCTTTTTCCATTTTATTCCGCAACAAAGGCAGTCGTGATTAAAATTGCCCCAAAGAAGAAATTTTGGAAAAAATAACTGCGCAAAAATTTTTAACTTTCCCCTCCTCTTGTTCCCCGCTCTTCACTCCCAAAAAGAACAAAAATTTTCCCAAACGAGCCACGGCTGTCGTAGATGAAAAAACCATTCATGACTATGTATAATTTCCAACATTCAGATTCCCAAACAGGTTAGGTTATATGGCCCCAAACAGGACGAAAAAATTTTGGTTACACATCTCTTTCATCGAAAAAAAAAACTGGGTATGGAATCAAAATTTGCTACCTGTGGAATCACAGGTTACAGCAAAATAAGTTTAAGCCCTATTAGTCGCCCTTGAGATCTGAAAGGGTAAGAAGGGTTCAACACAATCATCCCCGAACCCTGGGGCTCAGATATTAACAGGTTTTTGGGACTCCCCATTAAGAGAAAATCGGTCAAATGGTATGACGGTAGTATTCGCCGGTATTCCCCCGAGCTACTCGAATTAGCCCCTACACTTTTCTTTTTGTAGGGTGGTGTTGTGGGGGGGGGGGGGGGGGGGGGGGGGGGGGAAAAAGACATTTTCATTTTCACCCTGGGGGAAGATTGCTGTATTTTCAATTTGTGAGCCCAAATACCCTGACAGTGAGGATGCTGGGAAAGTTGGTGGAAGAATACATTATTTGCAATAATGATGTCATTCAAAGTTAGCCAGTGCTCTTGCAAAAACAGAAAATAAAAACACAGTAGTTTTTTAAATTGCTATTTAACGAGACGACAAAAAAATGTTTTTAATACCGTCTACCTAAAAACGTTTAACCCTTAAAATGTTGATTTTTACACCCCCAGAACAAACGTCAGAAAAATTGCAAAGTGAGTTTTTTTTCCCCTGGGGAAAGTACGTCATTCAATATGAAATAAGGCAACCCTCAAAGCGAGCTCAAAAAAATCGGTTTTTTAATGTAGCAAAAATATTGGTTCATTTATTTGTCAAAAAGAAACTATTCACTACTCAAAAGAATTTCGCAAAAACCTTTTTCACTGAAAAAGAGCCTACATTAGTGTCCCCAGTTATAACCACTAAATAGCCACCACTATAATTCTTAAAAAAGACAAGTTTTACAATGCTGCAATACACACCTAGCCCCTTTTAAATTTTTTAGCTTAAATTTTTTTGTGTCAATTAATACGTAAAAATACCAAAAGAAAAGTAGGGGAAATGTTTGAGAAAGAAAAATATTTCTGGTCAAACGGACACCCCGTAATTTTACCTGAAATGCAACCCAAAATTTTTGGGTAGGGGTGTATGAATAAATTTAAGTAAATCAGTTTGGAGTCTTTTTTCAACATGCAAATGCTACCAGTATGTAAAAGTTAGGATGCAATATGATTTAACCAATAATAGAAATGTTTTTCAAGGAAAATCCTTCTTACAGCAAAAAAAAAACTGAGAACTATTTGAACCCGCCTTTTTGGGGCTCCATTTTTTATGGGCTCGGCTATTTAGTGTCTGTATGCCATAAAAGGGGAAATTTTAATTTTTTTTTTCAGCTTTTTTGCCTCTATGTGAAGTTTATCTCTATTCAGCTTATAACAAGTTCGCCTCAAACAAACCAGTAGTTTTCTCAAAATCACTATTTTTGTCGCCCTTTTTCCCGCCTCTTCTGAAATTCATAAACATATAGTTGATTAATATTATTTTTAAAAACCCGAAGATATTACATTTGAAATACCGCCAGCATGTAGCGATAGACAATAACCCGCATTACAAACTACAAATCAACTCTTATAAATATAGAACAAAATTGTGTTTAATTTTTTTTCAAAAAAATCAGCTTATTTTGAAAAAATTGGAGAAGTTGTCTTTTCATCTAAATGAACTATATGTATTGTTGCCTTCGCAAAGTATATCTAAATGCACAGTTATTCAGTTTTTAACTTCCTGTAATTATTTAAAAAGAGTTGAACTTCAAACTGGTGTTGGCTAAAGGAATGAAAGGAAAATCCTTAAATATTATTAAGTCCAGATGTCACCGAATCAAGGTGAAAGATTCTAGGTATTCAATGAAAAATGAACTAAAAATTAAAGATGTGGCATAGCAAATTTACATAACCGGGCTCCATTTAGTGCACAATTTCTCGTGGTAAAAGAAAGCTACTCACAGATTTCCATTTTATTAAATCGAACGGCATTTTCAGATTATAAGTGCACATAAGAAGTACAATTTGGTTAAAAAAAAATCCCTGACAAATTTATAGTCTTCTTTCGTTACTGCTACTCATGTTCCAAAGAACATATGGTTTTACTGGCCAACTACCAGAAAGAAAAAACCATGCATGACAATGTATAATATGACTATATGATCAGATTTTACCAGAAAAGTATTAGAATTTCTTGGTCGCCAAACATAGAAACAACTTTTTTAACATCTCATTTAACATAAAACAAATTACATGATGTTTGGGCAAAAAAATTTTTGCAACTCCCTGGCCATCCATGGAGATTTAAGCTAAATCATGGGTTGCTGACCTTTTATCCTTGAGATATGGTAAGGGTAAGACTGTTAAACAGATCATCCAGAACCACTTAGGGTCTAGATATTAAGGTCTGTTAGGACTCGCGATTAAGAGCAGTGGGTTTTGGCATCAGACGGTATAATTTCGATTTCCTTTTAGGTCTACTGAACAAGCCTACTTTAGCCCCCAAACCTGATCATTTTGTAGGGGGGTGTTGTAGGATGAAAGATGGTTATAATAAACATTATTTGTCATCCCTTTGAGGAGAGTGGCCACTGTACAATTTATAACAATTATATTAACCGCCAAGTAAATGCTGGTATAAGTGTGGAATGAATAGCATTATTTGCAAAATATTATTCAAAAATAGAACATGTCCTTAGAAACAGTTGAAAGAAAAACACAGTAGATTTGTCAATTTCTGTTAAATGTGGGGCCACAAAGAAAAATGGCATTTAACACGTCTAGCCTTGGGGTTTTTTAAATTTTATTTTTATGCCACCAATAAGTCTGTGCAATATGATGTTTTTAATTTCCCTAGGGAAGATTGTGCATATTTTAATAGCAGTTTTATTACTGCAAAGCCTCAAGCAGCTCAAGACATTTTAATAGTAGCTAAAATATTCAGTTATTTTTAATTTTTCAAAAATCAATTTCTGTTGAATTGCAAGAACCATTTTATTTGAAAAAAATTTTAGAAACCGGTAAAATCTAGTGTAAGGTTATAACACACTAAATAGCCACCACTATATATTCTATATAAAATGACAAGTTTTCACAATGCTGCAATACACACCTAGACCCATTTTAAATTTCTTTAGCTTACATTTTCTTGTAGATCAACATTAATACTGTAAAAATATCAAAGAAAAGTAGGGGTATGTTTGATGCAAGAAAAATATTTCTGGTCAAACGGACAACCGTAATTTTTACACTGAAATGACAATCACAATTTAGGGTAGGGGTGTATGAATAAATTTCACATGTTAAATCAGTTTGGAGTCTTTTTTTCAACATGCAAATGCTACCAGTATGTCAAGTATAGGCATGCAATATGATTTCAACCAATATATAGCAATGATTTCAAGGAAAACTCTTCTTACAGCAAAGAAAAACTGAGAACTATTTGAATCCGCCATTATGCGACTACCATTTTTTCATAGGTGCTCAGGCTATTTAGTGTCTGTATGCCTATAAGGAAATATGAATTTTTTTTTCAGCTTTTTTGCTCTCTATGTGAAGTTTCATCTATATTCAGCTTATAAAACAAGTTTCAGCCCAAACAACCAGTAGTTTTCTCAAAATCACTATTTTTGTACAGCCATCATTTTGTCCAAAGACTGGGGTTTTTTAAGCCGTTAAATTTGGCTGAATCACATATAGTCATTAAACGCTGTTTTTTTTCAAAAAACCCGTAAGATATTACATCAAATATACCGCCAGCAAGTGCGGAATAGACAACCACACTGAAAAAAAATTATAATTATGCAACTGTGATAAAATATAGAACAAAATTAGTGTTTAGTGAATTTTTTTTGTTAAAAAAAAAGCTTATTTTTCAGTAAAAAATGGGAAGATTGTTTTTTTTTTCATCTCAAATGCAACAATACTGCATATTTTTGCATTCTATAGCTAAAGTCATATCTCATGGCCATGGTATTCAAGTTCTCCCCAAAACTATTCATGTCAAAATGTAACTAAAAAGGTGTTGATACTGCACACCTGGTCTCTGCTCAAATGGAATGAAATGGTATCTAAGGATATTACTAAAGATCTTCAGATTTCACACCACACAGGTGATGGAGATTCTAAAGGTCATTCTGATGTAGACAAAGGTCAAGGAACTAAAACTGTGCACTTGAAAGATGTGAGGCACCTAGCAAATTCTCTAAAAAGGAAAATTAACCGGGCACCATTTAGTGACAAAATGTTCCGTGGTAAACAGAAGTCTAATCTAAAAACAGATTTGCTCTATCTATTAAATCTAGGTGTGTTTCAGAGCTATCAAGTGCACATAAGAAGTACAAAAGCAATTTGAAAGTAATAAAACACAAAATGCCTAATATAATTTCAGAAATAGTACTATGTTTCAAAGGTTACTGTGGTACCTCATGTTCTAAATACAGCTTGGTTTGTTCTGGCAACTACAGAAAAGCAAAAAACTATATGCTAGACAATGTCAGGCTTAAAATGACTGATGATGATGAGACTTTACTCAGGAAATGTATTGAAATTCTCCTTGGTCCAGAAAGCATAGAAAAAAACTAAATTTTTAACATCTACACAGAAATGTGAAGCAGGTGAACAGATCCTACAATGCATGCTTGCCCAAAATGTTACATTTCTCCGCAACTGCCATGGCCGTATCCATGGCCAGATTCTAAGACTAAATCATGGGCTTGCTGACACTGTTATCCTTAAAGCTAGGGTAAATGGTGTAAAACTGTCACATGGCTCTTCTGTTATCAGACACCTTTTAAGAACAGAGTACTACGACAAGTTGCGTAAAACTACTAGGTACATATCGCGAGCAAGACGCAGTCGTTTTGCATCACGCCACTATAGGTACAAATTACATACAGATTTACACTATTCAAAGGGTCTCACTGACCCCCAAACCTGACTTTTCTAGCACCCACACCTAAAAGATCATGCTTATGCATAGAGTGTGATATTAGGATGAAATAAAGATGGTTATAAGTAAAATTATTGTGCTGCTTGTGGCCAGCTGAGCCGGCACTGCACACATATAACAAGTTATATTACACCGCACAAATGTAAATAAGCCTTGTATAAGTTGTGTATATAATAGTGCTATATTTATCAAAAATATTATACAAAAATAGTAAACTACTGTATACCATAGAATACAGTCCTTGAAAGAAAACTCCCTAAACTTATGGCCTGAGCATTGGTCCCCACATTTCTGCTCAAATGTTCCGGGTTCACACAAAGAGAAAATGCATATATGCGACACGTGTAGGCCTTCGGGTATTTTTTTAAAAAATTTCTAGTGGCCTGACACATAAGTCTGTGCACATAATATTGTTTTCTGGGCAGTTTCTCCAGGCAGTTTTGTGCTTATTTTTCCATAGCTAGGATTTTTATTTACTGTCGTACAACCAAGCCATTTCCGACACCCTTTTTCCCCACAGGTATAGAATTATCATTTATTTTTTGCTTAATTCTTTCAAAAATCAATTGTCTGGGTTGATGTGCAATGTTTACAAATTTTTTTTTATTTGCAGACGACAGAAAATTTTAGTAATTCTACCGGGTGACAATTCTTATAGGTTATAACACACTAAATAGCCACCACTATATATTCTATATAAAATGACAAGTTTTCACAATGCTGCAATACACACCTAGACCCATTTTAAATTTCTTTAGCTTACATTTTTTTTGTAGATCAACATTAATACTGTAAAAAAAATCCAAAGAAAAGTAGGGGTCATGTTTGATGCAAGAAAAATATTTCTGGTCAAACGGACAAAACCGTAATTTTTACACTGAAATGACAATCACAATTTAGGGTAGGGGTGTATGAATAAATTTCACATGTTAAATCAGTTTGGAGTCTTTTTTCAACATGCAAATGCTACCAGTATGTCAAGTATAGGCATGCAATATGATTTCAACCAATATATAGCAATGATTTAAAGGAAAATCATTCTTACAGCAAAAAAAACTGAGAACTATTTGAATCCGCCATTATGCGACTACCATTTTTTCATAGGTGCTCAGGCTATTTTGTGTCTGTATGCCCCTAATGTAAAGGAAATTATTTAATTTATTTTTTATCAGCGTTTTTTCTCTCTATATGAATTTTTTTCCCCTTTCTATCTTCATCTTTAAAAAAACAATATTTTCCCCAAAAAAACAGGAATTTTCTCATCTATTTTGGTGAAGCAAAAATTTTTGCAAAGACTGCGTTGTTTCATGCGAAAATTTTGGACCTGTCCCATATAGTCAAAACTCTGATTTGTTTTCAAAAAACCAGGGGAAGATATACTTCAATATACCGACAAGCTGCGGATTGCTCTTCACTCGATAACAACTTTATAATTTGAAACATTAAAAATGTTGGATTTAAAATTGTGTTTTTAGTGAATTTGTCGGTTGTTATAAAAAGGGTTTTTTTGTTAAAAAATGGGGAATAGATTGTCTTTTTTTCATTCAATGCAATACTGCATATTTTTTGCTATTCATAGTAAAAGTCACATATCCATTGGCATGGTATTCAAGTCTCTCAATTTATGTCAAATGTAATAAAAAGGGGTTGATACTGCCACTGGTCTCTCCCAAGGGAAAGAAATGGGATTAAGGATATTACAAAGATCTTTAGATTTTAACCACACAGGGTGGAGATTCAAAGGCATTCGATGAACAAGGTCAAAGGGAACTAAAACTGTGCACTTGAAAGGTGAGGCCTAGAAATTCTTAAAAGGCAAATTAAAAGGGCCCCTTTTTGGCAAAATTTCCGTGGTAAACCCGAAGTCAATTAAAAACAGATTTGCTCTTTATTAAATTAGTGGTTTCAGAGTATAAGGACATAAGAAGTACAAAAGCAATTTGAAAATAATAAAAAACAAAAAAGCCTAAAATAATTTTGAATATATATGTTTTAAAAGGTTTCTTGGACCTCATTTTTAAATACAGCTTGGTTTGTTCTGGAACTACAGAAAAGCAAAAAATATTCTGACAAGCAGGCTTTTTAAAAAGATGTGAGATGAGACTTTACTAGGAAATGTATTGAAATTTCTTGGTCCCAAAAAACATAGAAAAAACTAAATTTTTAAATTACACAGAAATGTGAAGCAGGGCCAAAAATACAATGGGATGCTTGCCCCCAAAAAAGTTTTATTTCTCCGCAACTGCCATGGCCGATCCATGGCCCGTTCTAAATAAATCATGGGCTGCTGACGTTATCTTAAGCGGGTAAAGGTGTAAAAATGTAATGGTTTCGTTATAAACCCCTTTTAAGAAAAAGGTCACGACAAATTCGTAAAATTAGGTAATACGCGAAACAAGACGCAGTGTTTTTCATCCGCCCTATAGGTACAAAAAAAATAAGATTTACCTTTCAAAAGGGCTCACGACCCCCACCTACTTTTCTAGCACCCCACACCTAAAAGGGTCATGTTTTATAGAGGTGATATTAGGGTGAAAAAAAGATGGTTATAGTAAAATTATTTGTGCCCTTTTGGCCAGCTAAGCCGGACGCACCATATAACAAATTTATTAACCGCAAAATGTAAAATAAGCCTTGTAAGTTGGTTATAATAGGCTTTTATTTTATCAAAAAAAATATTAAAAACAATAAAAATAAACTACTGTAATCCATAGAAATACAGTCCTTGAAAAAAACTCCCTAAACTTATGGCCCCCCCCCTGGGCATTGGTCCCCCAACATTTCGCTTCAAAAATTTTCCCGGGGTTTAACAAGAGAAAAAAAGGCATTATGCGACAGTGTAGGCCTTGGGGGATTTTAAAATATTTCTAGTGGCCCGACCCAAAAAAGCGTGCACATAAAATTTTTTTTCTGACAGTTTCTAAAGGGATTTTGTGCTTATTTTCCAAGCTAGGGTTTTTTTTTACTGTGTACAACCCAACCATTTTTGACCCCTTTTTCCCCCACAGGTATAGAAATTTTCTTTTTTTTTTGCTTTTTCTTTCAAAAACAATTGTCTGGGTTGATGGGGTTTACAAATTTTTTTTTATTTGCAGACGACAGAAAATTTTAGTAATTTACCGGTGACAATTCTTATAGGTTAAACACACTAAAAGCCCCCCTTTTATTCTATTAAAATGACAAGTTTTCACAATGCTGCAAACCACCTAGACCATTTTAAATTTCTTTAGCTTTCATTTTTTTGTGATCAAATTAAACTGTAAAAAATCCAAGAAAAGAGGGGTCAGTTTTAGAAGAAAAATATTTTGGTCAACGGGAACACCCTAATTTTTACAAAATGACAATACAATTTTGGGGAGGGGTGTAGAAAAAATTTCAATGTTAAATCAGTTTGGAGCTTTTTCAAAATGCAAATGCTACCAGTATGTCAAGAAAAGGTGCAAATGATTTAACCAATAATTTCAATGATTTAAAGGAAAAACTTTTTACGCAAAAAAAAAGAGAAATATTTGAATCCGCCATTTTTGCGACTACCATTTTTTTATAGGTGCTCAGGCTATTTTGTGTCTGTATGCCCCCATACTTAACAGGGATATATCGTTTCAAAATTTATGGAAGCCGGGTCACGGTACCTTATCACCCCTTCCGTGTTTTTTTCTTATTTAAAGAATTTTTTTTTCCCTTTTTTTTGGCCCAGCTTGATCTTTTTTTTAAAGAAAACAATATTTTTTCAAACAACTGGAATTCTTCTTTATTTTTTTGAGTGATGAATAATTTTTTGCAATTTTAATGAAGTTCTGTTTCACTGGGGAAAAAAGTATTCCTGTGAGCCCGTCCCGGGTGGCCAAGAACTTCGACGAAATTTTTTCAAATCCATACCAAGTGTGAAAATATACTTGCGTTACGTAAAGCTCGATTGCTCTTCGATCGCTTTTTAACAACTTTAAAAAATTTAAAACTTTAAAAAAGTGTTCGGATTTAAATAAATGTGTTTTCACAATCCCTCTGAAATTTTTTTGTCGGTCTGTCGTTTTATCGGGGTTTGGTTTTGTTTTATGACAGGACACCGGGGGGGGGGAAAAAAAAAATTTTTATTGACGTTATATCATCGCATGGTACGGCAATTTTGTTTGATCAAAAAACCCGAGAAACATGGTTACACCTTTATCGGCGAAATTGGATCGATTTTAAAAAGAATGATTATGTCTTTTTAGGGTTCTTAAAAATTTTTATAAAAACAAACTTTGGCGCCCCGCCAAACCTTATACCGTATTTGGAATTGTTCGACCTAACTTTTTTTCCATAAATCGGTTATAGATGTTTTTCAACTTAACCCAAACAATGTTCAGATAATTTACCTAAAAAGGCGTCTTGAATGTTATATATTTCAACCCGATTGATTGTTTATATTTGAGAATCAAAACCCCAATGTAAAGGCCTACAAAAAATAAACTTTATCACTTCATTTTTGTAATATTAAAGATCTGGCGCCTACATTATTAGTAGTAGCACAAGAGATATCTTAAACAAAATTATTTGAAAAATGAGGAATAGCAGATGTTTAAAATTTTAATTTCAATACTTTTGATCCAGTCAAAAAACTAACCTGATTTCCATGTCAAAACTACCAAACTGTCTCCTATCTTTCTGCAGTTTCATGGCACTCAACTCAAAATATAAATTTGTTAAGAAAATCAAAGTCTTGTTTTCAGTTTCACAAATCATGAACGACTGGACAAGTATATAACCGGAACAGTGCACTTATAACAATCTACCATTTGACGTATCCATACTCGACATGCTTTTCACTTCACTCAGTTTGTTTACTATTAAATATGTTTATCATTTGTTTCATCCATTTATTTATTTCCAAATGATGTCAAAGTGGACTATGAACAATAATTTTAAAACTTTTAGAACAAATTTAGTAATTAGAGAGAACTTGTCTTTGAAAGTATGGCGATGTGACTTCGAATCTTTGCTTGGTGTGTAGAATTTTTCATGCGTTGAAGCCACCCAGTTTGATGATTCCACCTTTTGCATATCCATGCCTGAATCAATACTGGGGTCTTCCGCTATTATCAGACGCTGGAAAAATCGTCAAATGAAGTAAATTATTTTCAGATATAAACTGAAGGCGTATAGCTAAATTTTATTTTAACATTATGGAACAGCACTTTTTTAAACAAGCAGAGATGAACTTTAAAGTGGTTTATTATGGTATTAGATCTCTTGTGTAGGGTTTATGAATTACCATCGTTTCGCTTACTTGCATCCTTAAATGCAACAAATGACATATTATAATTATGTATGGTCCCTTTACTAATCAATTGTTATATGGTAGATTCTTTTTATATATTTTTTGCAATATATATACAGTTGTATTCAAAATTTCAAAAAAAAGCGCCTCTCCTAAAATATGAACTTTTTTTTCTAATTTATCAATCAAATGAATATAATAGTACTAACAAAGCATTTCTCTAGATCATTTAAAAATCAATTTCTGGACGATAATAAATGGCTTCAGTTTCATACGATTTAGTGTTCGTATTTTGTAGTAAAACCTCTACATTCAGTAAGCGAATGGTACAATGACTTTGAAAATTTAAACAAGCTTTTCCCTGCACGTAGGTCTTCCTGTTCAAGACTTAAAAATAGAAGGTCTCCTCCTTGCAATTTTTGAGATATTTTGTACGAAATGGTGGCCTCTGCATTTTTTTTTTGGTCTAATTTTTAGATACGTGAATGGTACTCCCATCAATTTAGTGGGGCCAGGGGCTCTCCCCCCTTGAAAATTTTGAATATGGCCGTTTTTGCATTTTTCTTGTCTAATTTTGAAGTACGGGGGGGTTTAAATCCATCTTTCCCCCCCTTCAAAAAAAAAAAAAAAAATAGGTATGAAATGGTGGTCTCTGGTGCTTTTTTTATCAAATTTTTGAGTTTCGGTGGGGGATTACATCGTTTTGGGGAATGGTTTGGTTTTACCCTAAAAAAAATTTTAAAAATAATTAAAAGGTACCTCGGGCGCTTTTTTGGTCAACTTTTGAAAAAATGTTTTTCCTTTGCCAAAATGGTAGGGAACTTTGGGGTTATAGGTCATCCTAGCAATGTAGGGAGGGTGTGTGTGGGGGGGGGGGTCACTTTTCCCCCATGAGTCGGTCCTGGATCCGGGCCTAAGGGTATTGCTTTTTTATTTTCTTGAAAAAAAATTGGTTTGTTAATTTTAAAATGATAAACATAAAAAAAATACCCCAGTTGGTAAAATGCAGATAAAATAAAAATTATGAGTTCGAATTTCATGAGTTTTTTTTTAGATATATATATATTTTTTACTTTTCCCCAAATCCTTTTCATCTCGTTCCCGTATTCTTCATTTTTTTTGATTTTTTTGTATTTGAATTTTTAAAAGCAAATAATAATTATGTTCAATATTCATTTTAGGCCTTATTTAACTAATATCATCTTTGATATGTTATTAAACCTTTCCACTGCCATATCGGCTTTTCGATTTTTTTCTGCCTGTTTCTTAGAAAAAATGAAAGAATCAAACTTCTGATGAAAAAAAAGGAATCAAAATTAACCCCCTTTCCCGTGCTGAGTTTCGAACCCACACGGGAAAATATTTTTGAACATATACAGTACGTTTTACCTCTTCTCATTTGTAATTTAGACGAAAGCAAAATTTACAAAAATTTTTGAATTTTCCCTTGCTTTTTTTAAAAATTTTGTTAGTCATGTTTAAAAACTCAGTTATCGTTATCGTGGGGCTAGTTATGAATATTTAATTTGCCTTTTAAGGACTTTTAGTTTTTAACGTTTGCAAGAACTTGATTTTCCTTCCTCATAACTTCCGAAAAAAAAGTGTATAATCTATTTACTCATTCAATTTTATAATTTATCGGGCAATTATTGTATCTCAATGAAAAACTATTAATTTTAAGCCTTTTAAAAAACTGGGTCTTTATTTTTTTTAATACAAATTCCTTTTTATCTTTGGGGTCTTTCACGTTAACCCCTTTTCCGATACAAAAGGTATTTGGATCGCCTTAAAAAAAACGAAATTCATCTAAAAACCCTACCTTTTACCGTTAAACCAAAAAAAACAATCGATTTCCCGTTTATGATGGTCGGCGCTGTCAGAGAAACAGTTGTTAAAGAAATTTAGTTTTTAAAAGTATTAAAAGAAAAAGATAAAAGGACTTTTTTGCTACGTTAAATAGGACAGAAGGGGAAGAATAACATGTACCGCCGCCGCCTCTCTGTAAAGATACTGAGGGGGGGTAGCTTTGAGATGTGGGGAGGGAGTTCCAGAGAGGATGGTTTGTTCGATTTATCCACGGGTTTAGGGAAAATCTGAATTTTTGGGAATGCAGGGGGGGAATTTCTTCCCGACTTTTTTGAAAGGGCTTCCTGTAAATTCAAAGCTTTTAATTTTTCTACTTTAAAAACTAACTGCTCCTGGGGAAATCTACAAAAGTCCCTTTTTTTTAAAGCTGAGAGTTTGGGTGAAATCGACGCCGGAATGGGGTTGCTCAGTCGCCATTTTTCCTTGCACGTGTGAAAAAAAGAAGCTTAAAGTGTTTGAGCTTCACAACTCTTTTTCCCCTTATTTCCGCCTCCCCTTTATTTTCATGTACCATTTTCATTCTTTCCATGGCTAATATCTAAAGCGCGGGAAGTCAGTAAAAATTTGTTTTATAATACACTGTATTGTTTTGAATTTGACACAAAGGAAAGGAATTCGGAAGCTACGCGTGTTTTAAAAAAAAAAAAAAAAAACCTTTGGTTTAAATATTTTTGAAATGTCCCAATATCTATCAACGCAAATTTAGGGACTATAAAAAAAAAACCGCTTTGAATACACTTTTATATTAAAGAAGGGGGGGAAATTTTGTTTGGGGGTGGGGGTTTGGGGGGGGGGGGGGGGGGGTGGGGGGGGGGGGGGGGGGGGGGGGGGGGGGGGGGGAGTGGGGGGGGAAATGAAGGGGGGCGAGGGGGTTATGAAGTTTAAAGCAAATAAACGAAAAGGGATTTCGAAAAACTCTGAAGATGGGTCTTAAATAATTCAAAAAAAAAAAAAAAAAAAAAAAAAAAAAAAAAAAAAAAACAAAAAAAAACAAAAAAAAAAAAAAACAAAACAAACTTTTGCCCAAAAACCCTTTTCCCCACACGTAAAGTATTTGCGTTAAGTCCGATGAGCTTTTCAAGCCCCTAGAATCGAATTTTATTTAAACGAAAGTCATTTGAACTGAATATTACTAAAAGTTGGGCCAGTAGCTTAAAATACAGAATTATCAAAACCCAAGGTAAAAACAAAAAAAACAGAGAAAAACGTTTTGGGAAGGGGGTTTAAAAATACGCACACTGTGTTCTTGTATTACGGACCCCTGTAGGATTTTTTTTTTTCTCCGCGCGCAAAATTTTTTTTTTCATATAACATTATTCGTTTTAAACCCCTGATATTTTAAATCGAAGAAAGAGCAAAAAATGACCCCCAAATTACCAAAGAATAAATAGATAAATAAATAATTAAAAAAAAAGAATCCCATAATGGATTCCACAAGTGAACCCCCAAAGTAGCCAATATTTTGCACTTTCGTTTTATAAAATAGCATTTTACTTCCCCTTTCTACTTCGAGAAATTGGGGTCTCTTACTTCATTTTTAAATGTTTTTAAAACAAGTATGCCCGGCGAGAAAGTAAAGAAAATGTGAAAGGTGCTAGCATTTTTCTTAAAGGGTTGGTTAGAATACATATCATAATTTTTAAAAAAAGAATCATCTTTCAATGAGAAAAATGTTTTAACGGAAAACCTTCGAAAGGATGGTTGATATATGTTTTCGCGATACAAAGTCGGCGTTAATCTTTTTTTTTTTAAAATTTTCTTTAAAGAAACGATTTTGTATATTCCTTTTAATTTTCTATAGTAAGTTTAAAGAAATTAAATAACCCAAAAACTATTCATTAAAAACCCAAATATACATTTATATTCCCATTAACCTAAGTTACGCATAAAAAAAACTGTAAGACTAACTTTTAAACTTTCTAAAGAACAAAATTTAAAAAATTACCACAACTGAGCCCACTTTCTGTGGTTTTTGAATTTTGGGCAGTGCTCTGTAAGAGAGGGGTTAAAAACTTAGTAAAAAATATCAGATTTTTAAAAAGTTGAGACTTCAACGCCGTCACTAAATGATTGTTCATAAACAAAAGTGTGTATCTAATAACTGAAAAGGAAAACCCACATAGTTCAAAATAATGTCCATCAGTTTTAAACTAAAGTGTTTGGGGATTTCTAAAGGTTTTTTCTAGTGACCAAAAAGTTTATATTATTGTGCAACATAAACAAAAATCGCATTTAATTGTTTCCTGTTTAAAATTTTAAAATAAATTTCCTTCCGCACAAAAAATTAAAACAAGGTTTGCGCATCCCCGAATTGTGAAAGTACTGCTTGTTGTATTTGATCGAGTTTTGGGAAAAGGGTCTGAAATATAAAAAAAAATATTTTAGTCTATTTTTAAACTCATTTTTATTTTCTTCAAGTTACAATGGAAAAGGGGAAAAGTCATTTTTTTCATTTTTTTGAAAGTTATTGTAAAAAATCAATTGCTTAAAAAAACAAAATTATCATAAGGCCTTTGGCATGACGTTATTTCGGAAAAAGCTATTAATTCAGTTGGTTTTTCTATTGCGTTAAAAACTGGACCAGACGGTAAGTCCGTATCTCCACAATGCGGCAGCACACAGGGATTGGTTTGGGTCCCCCCCCTGTCCCGTTAGGGCCTTTTAAAACAACGTAGCACGTTTTCTTGCCCGCAGTTTCCATTTTTCTGAAAAAAAAATAGAAACGGAGGGCGGGCCCGAATGGCCTAGATCGCTCATTGAGTTTTCCGCTTGCGGTAAATATTTTGTACAAAAATTACACAACAAAATATTTTGAATTATTTTTAAAAGGCTAATTTTTTTTGACAAAAAGTTTTTTAAAGTTTCCCCAAAAATCAGCGACTTGTGTGGTGTGGTTGCTCTTTTGGTTTTTGGGGGGGGGGGGGGGGGGGGAATGCAGAGGGTTTTGGTATAAATATTCTATAACATTCGTATATTAATGTATTTAATTTTTTTCTAATTAATTTGACAAAGAAAGGTAAATTCTCTTTGGATGGGAATGGTAATTTTTTTTTGGGGTTTTGGTGTGGAGTTTTATCAAAAAAACGTGAATAATAAGAAAAGTTTACTGCTGCTTTAAATAAAAAATTAAAAAAAAAACTTCTTTCTCAGCCAGTCCTATAAAAAGAAGAGTTCTCCCAATATCAAAGTTGGACCTGACCCCAATAGGAGTTTTAATGGTCCGGCCTGAAAAATTTTAAAAAAAGCCATTATACAAGTAGACTTTCCAGATCTCATGTGCACCTGATCAAAAAGTTTAACCCCCATTTTTAAGATTTTTGATTTCAAGTAGGATAAGTTTAAATTTTAAAAAGATTTTTGTGAAAAAGTATAAAAATTTAAAATCCACCCGGAAAAAAACCGTTGTTCTTTTATCAACACGACAATATCTGTTGTTTTCGTCTGTGCTTTTTCGAAAAAACAATATGGTTTAAAAATAAAAATTTTTCTATTTTAACCATAGCTTACGCATAAATCAGACCCGACAACGTTATCAACTGCGCTGGCCGCTAAAATGTCAAAATCAGTGCAAAAAACATAAAAATAAACAATTCAAAGAACCAACAGCAGCACCCCCTTCCCTCCCCCACTCCCTCCCCCCCCCCCCCACCCCCCAAAAAAGAGAAAAAACAACATGTTTTGCGCCAACAAAATGGCAGATAAATAATGATATCAGTACTGGATTAAGGTATGGCACCTTAATAACTATCGGCATTCAATATGAGATTACGCACAATGACCTAATGTTATTCGGCATTCTCCGCCTGCATACGAGCAACCAGCTTGTGAAGGCCGAAATCGCATACAGAGAATGCGTAATCGCAAAGAAATAGCCTATATTTAGTATGCGTCCTAATGCTAATTCGGCATTATGCGACGGCTAATGTTGCAACCAACTGGAGAATGCCGAAATCGCATACAAAACAAATGCGTAATCGCAAGAAAATTGCCGATATTTAGTATGCGTACATTATCTTAATTGTGAGTGGCGATGTATGGCATTTTACGGTACGGAGATGCTATTGTGATCATATATTATTTACACTGGAGTCAGGACTCGAACTTACACGAAGATCAGTGGTTCTATCCAGGTGCCCGCTCGTGATGAAATAATGCACGGAGGAGCACCTTGAGTCTTTCTTCACCATAAAAACCGGAAAGTCGCCATATGACCTATAATTGTGTCGGTGCGACGTTAAACCCAACAAAATAAATAAATAAATAAATAACTCGAACTTACACCATGACCCATTAGGTTAAATATGCAAAACTGGTATTTGAATACAGAGAGAAATTGCTGACTAATTACTGTTGTATCTGAGAAAATTCCAGTCTGAAAAGCTAAATAAAATTATGCTCTACACATATAACATATTTGGCTCGATGCCAATGTTTTAGTTTTATGAAGAACACCGGGAAGCATAGAGCTTATCCAAGCAAGACAATAACGTACTCGATCTAGGCAATTAAAACAACATTGAAACAGTTGCTTCGTTTATGTGTTTTATTATGGAGAAATGTCCAAAGAATCGGTGTTAAATCTATATATATTATATAGAACATCAACTTCCGATAGGATGGCTAGTCATTTATCGGCGCCATTGACATGTCGTGTCATTAACTGTTCAGCCGCGCATACGGAAAATTCAAAATTCAAAATAAGAAAACAGTTGCGTCATAAGTGAAATAACTAGACTTATTACATACCTAAAATATTTTCCATTGAGTTTCAATGGGCCGCGATCTGAGCCCATTATGGCCAAATTGTTAAAAATAGAAACTTTGTACACACTAAACAAATTGTTTACTAGGTAGTTATTTTGGTTTTCTGTCTGACAAGACCGTTCCTAAGAATTTTATTACGAGAAATGGAATATTGCTAAACTAAGCGGTTTCGATTAAGATCTGCTTTTAAACTAAATGAAATTGAAATAAAGATAAAACTGTATAAATGTTCATCCAAACAGGCCCCTACCCCACTTCTCCTTCTGAAAAGGTGCGGAAAGATAAGAAAAATGAAAGTGTATTTCACTGTAAGATTTAAATATGACTTCTTTTAAAAAACAAAAGAATCCGTTCTACAGGCTGAAAATGTCACATGATGAAGCGCAACTACACAATGTATTTCTTTATATGATAAACAATTGTTGCGCTATAGCATAAAAGGGAAGAAAGTTATATTTAGTCTCAATCCTGGAATAATTCTTGGTTATTAGATTTGTATAATAATTGAAAAAACGCTGGAAAATATGCTCCAGAAATATTCAGCGACGTAATAAGCGGTACAAATTCCTGTTTTAAATTATAAAAGCTTTTAAACGCAATGCTGATAAAACTGGCGTCACAAATGACGCGGTAGGCCCTATACGATATTTGGATGTCAACATAGAACAATATTGACGTTTCAGGTTTCATTGGAACTCATAATAATTTATAAATAAGTATCAATTAACAGACCGTATTTCGAGGCTCACTGGTCAGTAAATTAATATTAATGCAGTTCAAAAATGTAGAAAACGAAGCGTAACTATATTGATTTATTTTTTAGCAAAATACATAGAAAAGATTGCAAAAACACTGTTATATGCTTAGAAAAGAAGTATTTTAACTTTAAAATGACTACAGTCACTCAAAATTAGAAAAAAATCACATCTTTTAGCTGGATATTTTTCCAATTTTTTAAGCTGGAAAAATTTCCAACTCCTAAAATTGGAAAAATGTCCAATTGGATTTTATTTTTTTTAAACCATTTTAAACTGTCTAAAAACATCGTTATTCACAATTTATGTTTAAGGGTGTTCATTGATCCATTTTATAAGCGTTTACAATAAATTTGATTTTTTTCTCAAAATGTCCAATCGGATTTTTTTCCCAGCTTTTGAAATGGGATTTTTTTTATTTACCATTGAAATGATCTCAAACCCAGCCAAAAAGTCAGTACAACACAAAACTAATACAAATATGTCTTTAAATTTGTTATTAAAAATTTATTGTTTTCCGCCCGGAAAAAAATCCAACACGGCAAAATATGGGAAAAAAAAGTCCGATTGGAATTTCAAAAATTCCAATCTGACGCCATATATCCGATTGGAAATTGGAAAAATCCAATTGGACAGATTTTCTAATCATCTTTTTTTGTAAATAAGAAAATTAAAAATAATGCAAAACTACATCATTTATTGCTCCTTGGTCCCTAAACTACCATCCAAGCTAAAACAGAAGTTTCTAAGTCACTTAGAAATGGTAGTGAAGTTTGCCAAAATCCTGGTTTTGCAAAGATATCCTGGTGGCTGTTCTTTAAAGAATAATTGCATTCCGTAAGATTTGACTATTTCCAAATTTAAAGGAAATGCATATTATAAAAATGTCACTGTTTTCAAAAAATAGTTACAACCAGTTTTAAGACAATGTACCAATGCTGATATTGTACTGGGTCCGTAACGAAACTTGGCAATTTCCGAGCAATTATATCCTAAATGTAGATGTTGCATACAGCTGTCAAAGTGATCATTTTTCATGGAGCCCATTCATTGTATCTAATCAATATAGTTTTACTTAAGCCGGTACTCAATCCAACGAGCTAAATACATGTATTTTGCTTATTTGTGTTTTTTTGCTTCTGAAAAAAAACCTATTATAGATTTTAGACAACAGAATACCATGGTTTATTTTGTTACCTTATTGATGAAATGTTTAATCAGATCTACGAAAAGATCTTATGGAAGCATAAAACGCAACCAATCAAAATAATAGCAGACTCGATTTGTATGTGCGGCTGAGGTCTTGAATGTGGCTTTTCTGAAATGTTTGGACTGTTAAAGTACAAAGGAATTTTCTCCATGATCCCAAAGGACTAGAAAATATTTTAACAGTCCAAATAGGGGAAGAATGTTTTACTGCCGCCACACGGCACTTAAAGACAGCTCATGTGATATTTAGTAAAATATGTAAAAAGCTCAATTAAAAACATAGAAGGCAACCAAACAAAATAATAGCAGACGGTTTAAACTGAGTCTGATCATGAGAGGTAATGAAGTAGAGCCAAGTAGGTACTGAAATATTTCTATTTACTATTGCTAAGGTCGCTGACTTAAAAATCACTTGCCCCTCATCGATGTGGTTTCGAGCCTCATTTGGGGCGTTGAATTCTACATGTGAGGAAAACATCCATTTACGGAAGATAGGTGGTTCTACCCAGCTGCAGTTTCGTGATGAAATAATGCACAGAGGGGCATCTGGAGTCTTCCTCCACCATCAAAGCTGGAAATTCGCCATATGACCTATAATTGTGTCGGTGCAACGTTAACCCCAACGAAATAAATAAATGAATATTATTATTTTTTTTATTTATCATATAATTATCATAGTAGGGACGAATTTGTATACTTTTAAAACTATTGCCAATTTTCTGCAATGATTTCTCAGTTTGGCTTTTATTTGCTTTTAATTTCTTTTTGAGATCAAAATATGGAAATCTGAGAGTGTTTCGTCAACCTCTTTGTCTAATAAAGAATGACGAGAACGGTAAACTTTCCATAGAGACAGATATAATGAAAGAAATAGCGACCATAGATGACCCTGTGAATGTCATTGCCATAGCTGGTCCGTACAGGTCGGGCAAGTCTTATTTACTAAATAGACTGGCAAACGTTAAACGAGGTACTTGTTATTTGATCATTTCATTGCCATACCATTATAATTTGAAATTTGAAAGCGATTCATTTATTGAAAGTTCCGTTTTAACCACCGTGTATATCAAAACATTTGAAGACTAATTAAGGAATAACTTTAAGTTTTGAAAGCAATTTGACCATTTGAAATGAAAATATGACAGCTTAAAAGGCTTTAGTTCTGTTAAGTTTTATGGAAATTGCTGAAGTTGTGACTAATATGGTCGACAAATGTCGGTAAATAACAACGTAACGCACTGACCGTTGGTAGTTCAATATGTAGAACAAACGTATTTAGCGTATGCTTGAACTTAGTTTGCACTTCCAAGACAGTATTAATTACATAGATTTAACATATTGCTAGTTCTTTCATTTACAAAAATACAAACTTAATCCCAGCATATGATTTAATATTTACTTTCTTTGTATCAAATGTTTAAGGGTTTCCACTCGGCAATACTACAGCCGCAACTACAAAGGGCATATGGGCATGGTGCCTAGAACATCCTAAGCGCAAAGATGAGGTATTAATGTTGCTCGACACTGAAGGAATAGGAGACGTGGAGAAGGTAGCACTTTTAAGGTTTAACTTATATTAGACTTATTTATACGATGTGAAAACGTCACCAGGAAGAACAGTTTCAATGTTGTTGTTTTTTTCAGAGGAAGGAACTGTTTAATTTGAATGAAAAGACATAATGCTCGATTAGCAATATTTTCGTAAACTAAAGACGTGCATTTTATGTCTAAATTGCAAAATTTAATTTTGTAGAGTAGGGTTAGATACCTGGTCATATTTATTTGTCTAAGACGGTTCTAATGAATTTATGCAGTATATTATACTAATCTGAGTTCAGAAGAAAACAAGAATATTTGATAGAATTTGAAACTCTTTCCGACTGTAAATAATACGCAGTATTTAGACTTCACTCATCAGAACAGGAAATGTACCTGCTATGCCTTCAAGAGTTATTATTTCGGTGCTAATCAACTGATTGTTGGACTATATAAGTATGAATGGTTTAAAACAATAATTATATGACAACAGTTTAAAAAATCTGTAGAAACATCATTTGGGAGCATATAACGCAACCAAGTAAAATAATTGTAGACTCGCTTTGTGTGCTCATGAGGTGACTTTGTTATTAACGTTTTTGAAACGGTTTGCTTTTGAAGGGAGATGAAGTAAATGACAACAACATACTTTGTTTGGCGACTCTTCTGAGTGGAACACTTGTTTATAACTTGCTTGGAGTCATAGACGAGAAGCAGCTGAAAAATCTGTCGTATCCTTTTTAATGAAAATTGAAGAATTTTCATGTGTTTTGATTTCATGTTTTGTATCAAATAAATATGCATGCACTGAAAACGTATCTAAAATGTCGAGCCCATTATTTGTTGACACATCACCTGAATGACTAAAAAAATTCAGTTATTTAAAACAAATTTCATTTAATATATTGAACCAAACAAGTTATTTAATGGACAAAATCGTCCATACAAAATCTTTACCAGGTAGATATATGTTTAAAAACACCTAGCAATTTGATGTATAATCCATGTTGTACCACAGAAAAGTGGTGTTAGTTATTCTAAAAAAATAGTCCACAGAAAAATTTCTTACCATGTACAGATATGTTAAATACACTGAAAAAAAAATCTTATTAACCATCCATGTTGTACCATAGAAAAGAAGTCTCGGTTTTTCCCAACCCAACGGACAATAATAAAAAAAGTTACGAAATAAAAAGTTTATAGGAACAACAATGGGAAGTAATTTCAAAAAAGTATAAGACCTCAATAAGATGGATCTGACAAATGATCAAAAAAGATTGACCAATGCATGTAAAACTTATGCCCTTATATGACCTTTGAGATAGGGGCCTAAAGTTTACGCATGACACTAAGTCTTATTAATGAAAATATTTTATCCAAATGAAAATAAGATTGTTCAATGCATGCAAAAGGTATGGCATGGACAAGCTCAAAAATCTTTGACACCTAAGTGTGACCTTGACCTTTGAGGTACGGACCTAGGGTTTGCGGATGACACTCCGTTTCATGAAGGTGAACATTTAAGCCAAAGCCCGCCCGCTTAGCTCAGTAGGGAGAGCGTCGGTCTACGGATCGCGGGGTCGCGAGTTCGATCCTCTGGCGGGGCGTATGTTCTCTGTGACGATTTGATAAAAGACATTGCGTCTAAAATCATTTGTCCTCCACCTCTGATAATTCATGTGGGGAAGTTGGCAGTTACCTGCGGAGAACAGGTTTGTACTGGTACATAATCCAGGAACACTGGTTAGGTTAACTGTCCGCCGTTACGTGACTGAAATACTGTTGAAAACGGCGTTAAACCCAAAACAAACAAACAAACATTTAAGCCAAATAAAAAAAAGATCCATACTTATCAAAGTTATGGCCAGGCAGGACAAACTCTAAAATGACTTTTGATCTCTAAGTGTGACACTGACCTTTGAGCTAGGAAACTGGGGTTTGCGCATGGCACTACGACACATTAAGGTAAACATTTCTGCCAAATATAAACAAGATTGCTTCATGCATGTCAAAGTTATGGTCTGGACAAAATCTGAAATTACTTTGACCTTCAGTTGAGACCTTGACCTTTAAGATAGGAACCTCAGCTTTGCGCTTGACATTTTGTCTCATGAAGGTGAACATTTGTGCCAAATATGAACAAGATTGATCATTGCATTTCAAAGTTATCGTCCTGACAAAAATTCTGGACGGACGCCCAGACTAGCGCATATACACAGAACAGCCATTCAGACGACTATGTCTTCGCTTTCGCAAGCTGGCTCGACAAAAATGACTATGAGGTTATAAAACCCATTAAATATAAATTCTTCCAATAATTGATGTCAAAATTAAAATTAAAATATTTTGCGGAATACTGCTTTTGAAGAAAGTGAAGAAAAAAGATTTATATGTGATAAATCTTAGATTTTTATGTGTCGGTGCAAACATATTTTTGGAATGCGTTAGTAAAATTATGTCATTGATGTACATGGTATTAACTGAAGACATTATACTCAAATTTATACTGACATGAATGAATTCTTAACATTGTACAGGTTTGTGGCTCAAATTTCAAAGAAGATTGCTTTAAGTAACACTCTACCTCAGGACGACCTGAAGGTTATTCCAGATATTGGTTTCTTTTTCCCATCGTTTGTTTTATGTCTCCGTGATTTCTTCCTTGAAATGGCCAATGGAGAAACACCAGATAATTACTTCGAAAAATGTCTGCAAGTAAAGAAAGGAGATGCGAAAAAAAATTACAAAATACAATACTATCCGAGTAGCAATACTGGAAAATTTTCAAAGAAGAAAATGTTTCACTTTTGACAGGCCAACGGGACGTAAAAACCTGGCCCGATTAGAAGATGTAGCAGAGTCAGAACTAGGAAAGGACTTTCTCAATGACACAGAATTGTCTGTAGAGTATATGCACAGTTGTGAACCAAAGATCCTAATGGATGAAAGTCTTGTAAATGGAAGAAGTTAGTTTAACTATAATGATAATTGAATGAATTAAGTGTTATTATTCATTTCAAAGAGCTGTCAGATGCATCGTAATATTTTCTCTACTTTGAATTTTACATTACATTAATGGTATTTCACATAGAATATTGAAATGAATTTAACTATTTAGTTTCGTAAGTGTCTTTAGGTTGTAAAGAAGTATAGTGCATGTGTTTTTCGCATTTATTAAATACTTTAATTTTTTGCTAGTTTGATCTTTCCCTTGTATATTTGTTAAAAATGTAAATGGAGTATACCTTCAATGAAAACAATCATAACAAATTATAAACTATCATAAAATCTTTTTTATCAGTCCGTTGAAGGATAGATATTCAACTTTTACCTTTCTATTAGCTATTGTCTAGATCTTGTGGATCTGTTAAGTGTTTATATTTTCTGTTGGGTTTAATGTCAAACACATACAATCATAGGTGATCGGAGACGTTCCAGAGTTTGCGTATAAACAAAGACCCCTGTTGCCCTTCAAGGTATTATTTCAAACACAATCGTGAACCTGAGGACAACCACCGACCGTCCATAAGCCAGCTGGACAGATTTATGACATGAAATAATTCTACAACACACGTTTTCGAATCCACAGCAGTGAGGGAAAAGTCATTCGAAATCAGCGACATTAACCAGTTGGTCACGGAAACCCCTTAGTATTTATTAATGTAGTAATTTTTTATTGAGTGTTAAATCTACAATTCTTTCTTTAAAATCGTTCATTTCAGTGTTTTCCTCATTGGCGGAGCAATACACAGAGTATTTAAGATCTGGGATGGTACCATGTATCGATGACGCACTCACTATAATGTCATACCAAGAGAACAGAATAGCTCTTAAAAATGCGGTTGACCTGTTCAAGCAGCAGATAGAAGCCATAGAACTGCCTTTACCCGATGATTTTGAGTTAAGGTACAAACAAACGCAGAGAGATGCACTGAAAATATTTCGGAAAATGGCCGTTTTAGATGATTACCAAACGTTTCAGAAAATAGCAGAGGTAAATGTACTCTTTGAATTTTTAAATACAATCTGGTAACCACTGCTTACATAATACCTATTGTCAGTATAATAAGCATTCTCAAAGTATATGTTTATTCAAAGTAGCTTATAGACTTATCCAAGGATAAAGGTAAAGATAAAGGTAAAAAAGAACCAGACACCTTCAAAGAAAGAAAACCCATAAAACAAACCATATACAGTGTTTGTGCGATCTATGCCCAGAAAAAGCGCAGACAAAGAAATATATGTAGGCAGAGATTAGACATTGATACAAAAATGACTCCATAATTTGGTCAAAACAAAATTTGATATTATTATTGCGTATTGTGCAATGGTAAAATTGGGGAAAAAACAGAAAGAAGTTATTTCAATTTCTTTGTTGCTTTTGGTGTGGAGAGTTACTACAGAGAAAAGCACCATGAAATTGGAATTGAAAAGTATTTTGAGTAAATAAAGGAATAATTTTTGTGTTTTGCTAAATAGTGTGCACTTATCACAAACTGTTGATTTTCCCAACTTTATAAATGCATAGCACCCTTACACACACGCACGCGCGCACGCAAATACTTTCCTACAGACTATTTGTTGTCGGTTTCTATTTCGGAATTTTGACACCTTTTCTGTTTAACCAAGAATTGTATGCTATTGATTATTTTACAGTCCAGATAAATCATCCAGCATAAAGAAAAATGCGCGTTGCCCTTTTTCTTTAAGTATATAATGAACCATCAGTAAGGTTTTACAAAGAATTATAACGTCACCGTTTTTCAAAAAAGGCGTTTAATTGCTTCAAGAAGCAAAACACTCTTAACAAAACAACTTTTGACTTGCCATATATGCAATTACATAATTAAAGAGTATTTATACGATATTCAAAATTTAATAAATATTTGACAGACGTTAAAATATAATTGAAATTACGTGTCACTGAAATATTGTTCAAGTTAAAGTTTGATGTGTTGGGAAGGTTAGGTAGATTGTAGCAACTTAATACTCTTAAGGTTTCTGGTGACCTTTTTGAATAGACGTCAGAAATCTTACTGTTATCGATGCTTATACATGTAGTATGATAATGTACAAATGAATGATGCTTTTCTTTGGATCATTACCGCTAATCTGATACACAATAATATGCTTGTTTGAAAACTATGCGTTTCTGTATTTTATAAAGGAGGATGTGTGATCTAATTTTTTCCTACTATTAAGATTTTTTATTATTTGTAAAGTTGAAAGAAACTAGTTTCTTAGGCATACAAAAGTATAAAATCACAAAGACACAAAAGCTTAAATCACCGCGCTTGCTTGTATTTCACACATACTATTTTACCCACCAGACTTTCCTGAAATAAACTAAAATTGAAAAGTATGGGCTATGTAATAAACACATAATATCCCATTAATGTTATAGCAATTTAGGTATTACAGGTTTCTATGAATACATGATGCTATCAGTATTACATGAGCATAAATGCCACAAATAGATCTATCCCATTTTACATGTTGATGTTATTACCCCGCCCATTTTGTAATCGAAAACGCATTTTAAAATACAAAAAAATATCTGAATGGTTAAAGAATATATTATTGGGCATATTTTGATAATTAAACAGGCGTTACTGATTCAGTAGTAGATTTCTGGTGATATAAAATCGTGTATTAAGGGATTAATTGCACCATACTTTTGTGAAGATTTCTGTTGGATGACATAATAAAGTATGATCAGGATTGCTTCAATGTTTAATATGTAGCATTTTGTAATACTTTATTTTCATGTTTAGAGTTTCAATTCATCAATAAGTCCCTAGTCTTTTACCCTCATGGGTGACTTTTTGTTTTAACATCAATTGTAGATAGTCTGACTTTTGTTGAAACACATTTCAATTAATACGTCTTAGTGTATCAAATGTCAAGGTTGACTAACGTTATACCGGTAAGCCATTTAGTAGCTAGTGACATTTTAAAGGTACAGTCAAACCTGTCTACAAAGACCACCATTGGGAGAGCCAAAACGGGTCTTTGTTCGGGCAAACAAAACATGTGGTCTTTAGAGACAGGCGGTCTCTGTTCAGAAGTGGTCTTTAACACAGGTTTGACTGTACATATTTTGTCCGTGCATTAATGCACATCTTTGAATTATACATCTTTCAAAGAAATGTTTACATTTAGGATGAAATGGATACAATAAAAAAGACAGCCGTGGAGAAGAATCGTGCGTATCTTAAAGCTATTTAACGAATTACAAAGCATGTATGATATATTGATCAAACCAAAAGTAATCAAGGGGGCGTACGTCAAGTCAGGTGGATATAAAATGTACAGAGAGGATTTTGCGAGGATTAGGGAAAACGTCAAACAGAGGCTGTCGCCTTGCTGGATTTCGTCTTTTCACCTTCCGAACTGACATGATTGTACCAAGCAAATTGGAGATAAACGATGGATATTCGGCGATGTTCGGCGTGGCGTCTATTGGCGGGACCAACATTCGGCGAGGCGGCGTTGTTCGTGGGGGTGGGGGGTAGGGGGTGGGGGAGGGTGACATTCGGCGGAACGACGTTTGGCGGGGCGACATTCGGCGAGGCGACATTAGGCAGGGCGAAGTTCGAAGGGGACACCATGATGAAGTTTGTCGTTTTGTCACTGCGACAGAACGAAATAACGAAATGACAAAAATCAATCTCCATAAGTTCAGCAAACAGCAAACTTTCTTTCATAAACAATAGAAAATACCATTATTTCTTGTACTTAGCTGAAAGCAGTGAATTTAGTTTAAATACCTTTACTACATAAGTCCAGGAAAATAAGAATAAATGAACACGTCCTAATTTTCGAGTCGAATTCAGTTCCATTTTATCCATTCAGTTCCATTCGACATTTCATTAAGCTGCAGATGAGTGCCCTAGACTTTGAAAGAAGATATCGAAAACAAGATGAAGAAATTTTGGAGAAAGCGGATATGACCGAATCACAAATAAAGGGTAAGAAAAAAACACTTTCCTTTTGCCCTTCAAACTCTTGTAGAAAACATATACTGTGAAATCTTTTAATTTCGTGGGTACGAAATGTCTTGACTTGGCCCTAAAAGGCTGTTTCGTGATCAGGTGAATTCGTGGATTTCAATTTTGTTAATACAATAAAATGGGTTTGTAACATGTCGCTTGGATTAATGTTTCCCCAAGGATTATAAACAATTTGACAGTCGAGTATATGGCATGTATATGTACCTTGTTAACGATGTGTATGTCTTAGATTTAAGAGTATTTAAACATTAAACAAACTCTGTTCTACAGAATTATTTTAAATTGGTACATTTTTCACGTTGGTGGGGATAACTATTAGCCATGGCAAGTATTGTTAAAAACCTTGAAGAAAACGAAATACAGGACATTAATTCTGAATCAAATGAAAAAAAGTTGCCCGTAAATTAAATCCCGGCGGTGTCCCACTTTCCGCTAAAAACCACAAAAAAAAAAAAACAACAGAAAAATAAGAATAAATGAACACGTCCTAATTTTTGAGTCGAATTCAGTTCCATTCGATCATTTAAATGTTGATCTGTTACATCTAATTTCAGCGGAAATGCAAGAACAACACGAAAAACTTGAACTTGAAAAGTCTGAGCTCATCCAGAAAATGGAATTAAAGAGAAAGGAAGAGGCGGAAAAACTAGAGCTTTATAAAGAAGACTTGTCAGCACAAAGGGAACAGGAAAGACAAGAATTAAAAGAAAAATATGAACAAAGCGTACGTGACTGGCAGAAGGGAAAAGAAGATCTTGAAAGCAATGTAAAGGAACAGGCTGATGTAATTTGCAAACTTTGCAAGCGAGCTCAACCTTCGGCGGCAAATGCACAAGTTCAAAAGCCTCCCTTAAAGGAAACAGTGTTAAAAACAATGTTTAGCTTTTACCTGTTGTCGGTCCTATAGCAACTGGGATTTATGAACGTTATTCATACACATGAATCGAAGCTCGTTTGTTTATAGGCCGTTTTACATTAACCAGAAATTTTCCTTTTACAATAGGTTTTTAAGAAAAACTTAAATTTTTAGGATTTAACACGTGTCTTGTCGAACATTACAGTACGGCGAATGACATTTTTTAACAATATCAGAAGGAAGAATCTTTATCAGTGGAGGAAATGGAGATATTGAAAGATATAACTATATATCAAACCAGAACTATCAAAACTACAATGGAAGACTGAACAGGGGTGCTTATTACGTTCTTTAAAGTAAAAAGTTTTTAATTACATTTTCTTTGTGTGCATCCGAAGTTTTATATGATACGTTTGTCACTAATTATTAAAATGTTTTCTACTGTACCTTGTTTCATGTATTTGTCGGTAATTCCCACAAGTTATGTTTCTCTCTAAGTCATTTTCGTCTTTATTTTTTTTATAGGGTGGGAGGGGGCAAATATCAGACAATCGAACAAGTTGATTTATATTTTTATAGTAACAGTTTAAAAGCATTTCAATATCAGGTGGCAGTCTTATGCATTTTTCTTCTGTTTAGTTGTTGCCTTAACCATCATAAAATTTTGAACAAGCCTTGCATCTTGCGAAAACCCTTATATCCCTATGGTTTACTGCACTGCAGCTCTTGTTCCCTTTTAATAGGTATATCAAGTTTTTGAAGTATGAAAATTATCTAAGGCAATTTCTACGCACAAAAAGACATGCATAAACATGTCTGAATTTTAATATGCAAGTATACCGACTAGGCAATCGTAAAAAATGTTCTATATGAAGCAGAAACGAAAAGTAACACCCAGAACAACATACACGTGTAGTGTTCTTGATATTAACTACTATCTTCGATTAAGCGTTTTCTGAACACGAGTCACTCTAGTCGGTCTGTTTGATGGACTTACATGCTTGTCTTGCCTTTGTTTTAAATAAATATTCTGTAATTTAAAAACTAAAAGTTTTCTATAAGTAGAACAAGGGGAGTCTACGGTTGTAATAACCTATTTGAACAAAAGTATATTTAATAATATTTACATTCGTCCTATTGTTTCCATTGAAAAAATGACGTTAATTTCGTATGAACAGCAAAAGGAAAGGCGCAAAATTGACGTCATCGCTTCTTAGTGATAACGGGCCGTTGTTTTTGAAGCTTTAGCAAAGAAATCTGTTCAAGCAAGCAATAAAAATCAGGTGAACGATATAGGTCATCATTGTCCTCTTCTCTATGAAACGTAATGGAATTTGTAACATATTCCTAATTATATAAGTTTTTGATTGCATGTATTTTATTATTATGTTATATCAACAGATATTTCCTTTTCATAAAAAATGGCAAAAATAGGTATAACGTTTAAAGTTATCAAACATTTATTAATAGAATACAGTCTGCCCTTCTCACTATTTGATACACTTGTAAGGTAGACTGACTTCCCAATAAGCAATGACCCTTGTTTAAAAATATGGAAAAATACTGTGATTAACTGATGGTCATTAGCCCCAAACTGTGCTAATGAAGACAGAAATCCTTTTTCCCATTGCCAAGAACAAGAGTAGTCTCGCAAGAAATGACAGTTTAGAAATGCTGTTTTATTTGTTATTCTTACACTGAAAACAGAGACATTTGATACCTTCTATCCATCAGCCAAAATCAATGAAGCTGGTCTCGGTGTCAAACTTTTCCATATTTACCGTGAGGTGCTATGTTAAAATCCTGCTATCGTGAGATAGGCGATATGTACGTCTGTATTGCTGCTGCTGTGTGAAAACATGGCTTTAAGTATCACCACATGTTTTAATCCTTTGAAAACAGGGACCGGTTTTAGTGTTTCTCAGATTTATGAGACCAACTAATTTTGGAATCGGACATTGCTATGCCTTCACAATTGAAAATAATTTTAATGCACATATTATTTCAAGGGATTCTAATGAAAGGTTGTGCAATTCGATACTATACTCAAACGCAAAAGAAAGTGTGCATTTTTTAAATTTGAATATTCTCAGTTCTAAAAGAGGTATCCGTTTACAACTTGCAACATACTTTGCCCGAAGCATGTACTACTGATCTTCCTTCAATTTTACGATAAAAACTGAGTGGAGTTAAGATAACTAGCGATAGTGGAGTTGTGCACGATTTGCACATGCTGCCCATAGGAAATGTACATGTCAACAAAAATCGTGTTTTGTCAGTTTTCTTATACCTTTGGTGAAAGGAAAATCACATTAGATATTAAATCTGTGCTGTAATAAAATGCCACGACTAAGTGAAACTTAGTGAAGTGGCAACGTTATTTACGTCAACATAACGTTTGTATGCCAATATGATGTCATAATTATTTTGCACCAGCAATTTCATCAAACTGGCCGAGTTGCTATACGCCGTAGATCCAGCAGACCTCGGGTGACAACCGCTCTCAAGAATGGAATAAAATTCCTCGTGACGTCATTCTACTGTTACGTTAGACCGAAAGGTTGCCATACCAATGCTTGAATAAATAGTAGAGGTGGTCACACACGATAATTAAACAAATAATGTTTGAGGAACAGACAGCTTTTATATCATCTAACAAGAAAGAAATTTACCACTTCCGGTTTTTACCCGGTTGGCTTTAAATAGCCAAGAATCCCGATAAATGTCAAAATTTTGAAAATGAATGAAACACCTCAAATTAGCCATAAACTGCACTAAATTATGGTTCCAAACATTGCATACTTGTAGACAAAATAATCTACTTCGGACAACATAATCTACTTCAGCTGACGAATATCTGAGTGCACACTTTCTTATGCGTTTGAGTATATTATATTTCGGAGAATAAAATGATAAACAAAGTACATGTAGTTACGAACTACTATATTTTCAGATTACTTTGAAAATTGCAAACATAATACAAAATTAAAAAATAAGGGTGAACAACAGCTTCTTCGCTGTTTAGTTTATTGGAAGTGAAACGAATAAATGTAAAATTGAAATTACTGTAATTTCATCAATGAGATAATCTAGAAATAATGTAAATAATAAATTTGCCTTTAACTTTATAACAAAACATAATATTCATCACATACAATAAACATTAAAAAGAAATAACAATGATTAAAAACAGTTCATATGCCATCTATATATCAGCTTCTACTTTAAATTATTTGCAAATTCTACCGTCATCTGTATTTGACGAAGAACGAAACATTCTTAAAATGGCAATTGCTACCATTAACGATCTGTGTTCAATAAAATTACGTCTATATCCCATTATTTATTACAACTGTATAAGACATCGAGGTTAATTGGAGGTTATTTACATCACGCAAGAGACTGAAATCGGACTGGATAAATTTTAATGAATAATTTCGTAAAAGCGTACATGTACAATGCTGTATATGCTTATGCGTACATCTGCAATTGACCGGCGAATGTTCGGTCAGGGTTGAACTAAAGTGAATAAAAAATCGGAATTATTGCAATTTTACAATTAGTACAAACTTGTAAATGATATAGAATGTAGTTTAAAAACTTTATTCCGAGCACCATATGTAATATATTTACTTTATTATCATCATCTTATGATGTAAGAACTTGTGACCCGACAGCATTATTTTATATATTGGTGTTTATATTGAATGTGCTAAGGTTTGCTATCAACAACGTCGTTAAATGTGCGTAATCTGGGGAATGCCGCTATATTGACAACTATTTATAGTTCAAAATAAAATTTTAAAATCTATCGTTCAAAAAGATAATATATGTTTAACTCCTAAACGTTGATCGAAGCAAATTTACATGGCAATTGCCGTATTTGTTGTAAAGCCCTTGGCAGAAACACAAAACATACCTATTTTCAAAATATTTACAGCTGATAGATTTAGGCAATGTTCAATGGTGCACTTGAAAGGTATTCCTTTCTGTATTCATGTTACAAGTAATATTTTCTCTCATTTCTTCACGATTCGTCACGGTCATGATTAATCAATGCACCATTATCGTAATGAGTAAGCTTCAGATTACTTTACAATTTTAAAATTTTGTAGACGAGTGTATCATTTTCCCTAATAAATTGTTTTTGTCTAAACCCTAATCAAGCCTTTGTTACTTTATGAATTGTTTGTTACTTTGCACTTATATTTGGTTTAGGTTTCGATAGCTAATAGTTGGTTAATGAAATACATTCTATTCTATTTCATTCTGTTCTATTATATTCTTTGCTAATATCATATCCTTAGTTACATTATGCTGACTCATGTAAAATATAGACAATGCAACGTTAGATCATAGGTAACTCAATGTATCTGTGCAGCACACCCAGTCTTCTATTACAACCAAGAGAGATAGTTTCTTTCACATGAAAAATCCACACTCCTTCCCAGGACAACTGATTCGAAGTCAGTGATCTTAACCATTCAGCCAAGGAGGGTTCAGACACTTTTGCTTTCTGTCATTGCTGAGGTAAGCTTATAGCAACAACCTCTTTTTAGCATAAACAGAGTTTACTCTTTTAAATGTTTTATAAATCTGTTCCTTTATTCTCTAGAAGGTTTACATAGTTGCACATGTCTCTTTAGCTTCGTCTTCGCCACTACAATAAAAAGATTGTAGACAATAGCATTACGATCGATAACAATTACAATGCCAATTGTAAAAAAATGATCAAGACTAAATTTTCTTGGTGCAGGTTCTTGCATTTAACATATTTAAAAGTGAACTTAGTGGATACACTATGCATTAAAATCTTTGTATTTTATGAATCATACCTGATATTCAGAATTTTCGGTTCAATTACATTCTCCGTATTCTCGAACTTAATATCCGTCTTGCACTCTTCTGTTTCACAGTCTTTTGCGATGACAGCTAGTTGGGTTCCTCCTTCGTCAGTAACATACTTTAGATCTGTAAACTCGGATTTGTATATCTTAACCTTCGTGGTTGTTTGGTATTCATACATCGTCGGGTATACCAGCAATTTTCTTTCAGCATTAAGTGTAACGGACTCTCCTTTCCTTACGTGTTTATCGAATATATCCTTGCAAAAGATTCCACCCGTTTGTTCATTCGTCCATTTCTTCTCGGAGTCGTGGAAATTTTCATTTAATCAAACATTGGTTTCTATTCCGAATGTCCATCAACTTATCTTGCTTCTAAAGATAAAAGGGTCATGTCCAAATATCACTGTGCCTTTCAGAACTGCCTGGAATGGAGATGTAGTTGATACAACTTTTACTGCTGGGAAATCTCTTCTTGTTTGTTCTGTGATGTACCCTCGAACAAAAGATGACTGTGAAAACCCCCTTGCAAGGACAAGATTTGATCAGACTCTCATTTCCTCTTTGTCGAGTTGACATTTAATTATCTCATATATACGAGCACACGTTTCATCGAAAAGAACTTTCCTTACATAGTTCGACTCAAAGGAGAATTCCATATCTTCAAAACTAAAGCAGTGGTCTTTTTCTGCCTTCTCCATAAGAATAATTTCTTTACTGATAAGTTTATCCTTAATTGCTTTAGGAACATCAAGCGGTATGTATTCATCTTCTGGAGCATCGGTTCCAATAGCTGTCCAATAGCTATCTTCTTCAACTCAAAATCCTTTTCCATTTTAAACATTTCCACAGGTTTCGAACTTTGAAAGATTTGTCGCCAACCGTCACCCTTAAAACTCTCTTGAAATACTTGAAAGAAACTTTGGTTGATATTTTGCCTTCCAATAACCTGTTTTGTAGCAGTTACGACTTCCTTAAGTAACCCATTTTCCTAAACCTCTAAAGCAGATAAATCGGCAATGAGGCCTACAAGTTGATAAATGCATACATATACAAAGTAACGATTAACTAGCATTATCTTAGAATCACATTATCTTTAGCTAATAATTTCCGCCGAAATGTTTTCGATTCAGCTTTAATTACATGTATAGGGAATCGATCCTACCGATTTTCGTTGCGATGCGACGAAAATCGGGATCGATCATTCTACGGCAACATGCTTTATACAGAATGAGATATATACTATCGAATTAAAAACAGTTTCCTTCCGGCACGTGCACAGAGCGTCAGACTTCGGATTTTTTGCAGGATTCTCTTTTCTCTTGTGCATATTAAGCGTCCACATAGCTTTTTCCGAACCGCAACGTCTTGCACATCAGTACAAATATGAGCAGTGTTGTTTTTATTCCAAAATGATAAGAAATCAATGCTGTCATCAGACAGACTTTTTAAAAAGTCCGATTGAGGCTGTGCCTTTTTTAATATTATTTCAGTAGTTAAAAGCAGGTTGCTGTAAGCTTAGCAAAACTGAGTCATATACTATAAACCCTAAACAGACCGAACAAAGCAGCTAACCCGTCGTATGTTATTTTTCCAATGTCATAGAAATGACTGGAAGTATTTTCTTTAATCTAGCGTACAGTTAGAACAACATGCCATTGGAGACATAGCATAATTTCAACAAAATCAAACAATGATTGATATATAGATTTATTTATTTTACAACTTTAAGCCATTTTTGAAAATCCACAAAAAGTCTAGAACTTTTTAACTAGAGACAAATATAATGCGGAAAGAAAATGACTGTAAAAACAAAATAACGTCGTTGTCGTACTAGTACCTAACTAGGAGAAGCGTTTGTAAAAAAGCGCATGTTTCCCCCAATGCATAGTCGTATAGGCAAGAAGTCAGTAGGGGACAGGAGCGAAAGTAAAAGAGACACTGATGGTTGGCTGCAATAGGGATCATCAACTTTGCATGTCAAGTCATCCTACTAAGTGTAAACATTTTGGGCTTAGTGGTTATCAAGTTATTGTTCAGGCCTCTGTGGCCTTGACCTTTAATTATGGGACCTCAAAATCAAAAGGGGTTATCTACTCTGCATGTCCAATCATCCTATGAAGTTTCAACATGTTTGGGCAAGTGGTTCTCAAGTTACTGATCAGAAACGGTTTTCCATGTTGAGGCCCCTTTGACATTGACCTTTAACAAAGTGACCCCAAAATCAACTGGGGCATCTACTCTGCAAACTGTCCAATCATCCTATGATGTTTCAACATTCTGGGTCAGGTGGTTCAAAGGTTACTGACCGAGACCGGTTTTCCATGTTCAGGCCCCTGTGACCTTGACCTATAACAAAGTGACCCAAAAATCAACAGTGATCTTTAAAATTTACTCTGCATGACCAATCATCCTATGAAGTTTCACCATTCTGAGTCAAGTGGTCCTCAAGTACTGACCGGAAATGGTTTTCCATGTTCAGGCCCCTGTGACCTTGACATTTTATAGAGTGACCCCAAACTCAATCGGGGGTCATCTACTCTGCATGTCTAATCATCCTAGGAAGTTTCAACATTATGGGTCAAGTGGTTATCAGGTAACTGACCGGGACCGGTTTTCCATGTTCAGGCCCCTGTGACCTTGACCTGTAACAAAGTGACTTCAAAATCGACAGTGATCTTTTACTCTGCATGACCAATCATCCTACGAACTTTCAACATTCTAGGTCAAGTGCTTCTCAAGTAACTGACCGGGAATGGATTTCCATGTTCAGGCCCCTGTGACATTGACCTTTAACAGAATGACCCCAAAATCAATAGGGGCCATCTAATTTGCATGGCCAATCATCCTTGGAAGTTTCAACATTCCGGATTGAGTAGTTCGGAAGTTATTGATCGGAAATGATTTTCAAAGTTAAGGCCCCGTGATCTTAACAGGGTGTCTCCAAAATCAATAGGGGTCGTCTTCTCCAGGAGCCCTACCACCCTATGAAGTTTGAAGGTTCTAGTTCAAATGATTCACCAGTTATTGTTCGGAAATAAAGTGTGACATACTTACGGACGGACAGGGCAAAATCAATATGTCTCCCCCAGTTGATTGGAGACATAATTACCGAACTGTGCGTTGTAGGTGAGAAATGCGCAATTGGAACGAGTAAACATACTTTTCCGTTCATGCACATTGCTCTTATCATGGCGTATGATAAACATTTTAAAATGTATAGTGACTTCTTCTTACTGGTCTAGTGCCAGTAACTTAACCCTAAATCCGCCTTTCTCTGACGAATAATATATATCTTTTATATATTTAATTGTCTTATCGGTGATGATTATTTGATATCCGTAATCCTTGTCAACGTAACAAACAACGCTGAAATTTCTGCACATTTCATGAAATTTTAATGGCGTTAGTGGAGAATATAAAATAAAATCATTCATTTTGTCAGATTTTACACGTTTTATGCTAAAATAGCCGTAGACTTTCCGGGTACGTGCTTTAACCAATTCCGCCGAAATCATTACAAGACACAAACATGCGTTTATGCTATTATAACGTAAATATGAATTTATTGTCCATCGTTTTTAATGTTGATAAAATGGAAATGTCAGCGTAATAGCAACGAAATACCCAATGAAAACGAGGAAAGCAGCAGTGTTAGGCTTGAGTGTAAAAATATATATATTTAATAATCTAGAATTAATGCATTTGTTAAAACGTAGAAACGTGATAATAAAACGAATAATTCATTAATTACCTCCAAGGTCGGCTACAAGGAAAGTTTGACATGTAAGTCCCAAAGTACCCATGTTGTTATTCTTCCCTTGAGGTAGAAACATACAATAAACGGCAGCCGATTCCGGTTCATTGGCTATCAAAAGGTTCTTATGTTTGAAATCACACTACAAAATAAATAAAGCCGAATTTATATCATTTGCAAACAGTATACATCGAAATCAAGACCATAATTTTCTGTTTATTAAAATGTGATTTCTGATATGGAAAAAATGTTCTCAATACGTATTAAAGGCACTCGCTACAGTTTTTCCGGACGAATCGATATTTACCCCAACACCGTGCCAATTTGGTTGTGTTTCTAATCGATGTAGCTGACTACAGAGTTGGAGCGGTTTTCTGCGCATGCCCGGAAGTGATTATCTAATGTCGCGGACGGCAAAAATTCGTAAATTATTGTATGTTCGCATGCATTTAATGTACAATATGTACAATATACTGACTAAAGGTTAGGGTAAGTATCACCATGGTTACAAAATATATACATTAAAGTACTTTTAGTTCAAATTGCTTCAGTCCGACATATACTGGAGTCTGCTATTTATACCAGCGCTCAAACTCTGCATTGAGTCACAGCTGTTTCTAATCCCGTACCGTACCCGTACCGTACATTCGTAAACTATAGGTTTTGTTAAAAAAATGTGCGGAAAATTTCGTCGTTCTATGCCATCAAAATGCTTCAGAAACACCTTAAGATCCGCTTATTAAGAAATCTGCCGTTTGATAATTTTATATATATATTTCTAAGTCATTTGCTCAAACACTGAAAGTTAGAGCATTTCGTACCAACTTGCGTTGTATAAATGCCCGCCACACCCCACCTCGTTGTAATTTGATTTAAGCGAAATCTGATATGGTGACCTATCAATTTTCTTTTTGTTTTAGATTAGGTAGACATAACCACAGGTATATGCAGTGTTTGATTAAATTCTATTATGTGAAACTCGATAAAATAGCAGAAGTACCAACTTAAAACTGACAAAAATATGCAAAAATAGCCCTTGGGTCTGCTGAACAAGTATTCCTTTCTTTACAAAATCATATTCTTTTGATTTCTCTGAGCATGTTTCAAATGGATATATTGTTTTCCGTTATAAAAATGCTTAGATAATCAAATTTATGCTGCTTATTGTACTTTACTGAAATATATTTTAGGACTACAGATATTTTGAAAAATGTTTAAAATAGCACCATATCTAGGGGCAAAGTAAATTGAAACAAAGCTGGTGACCTAGTATTTTTATTTCATTTTTCAATACATCATAACATGATCTTTTAATACAAAACATTTCATCAAAATCTATTATTGAGAAAAAAAATACGAAACTGTAGCGAGCGTCCTTAAAACATATTTATCGGTGTATACAAAGCGCTATTTTGTTATTTCTGTGCCTAAACGCGTTAACAATTAATTTCTGTTAAACCTTCATTCTAAAAATAAACCCTGTATTTCGTTCTCTATGTATCAGACAAACTCAAAATGATCTGTTTGACGTACGTTTTGCTTCGATCTTAATTGCAATCTTACATGTATGTTTTGTCTTTTAAGACCATAATAATACTGACAAAATTATTCTGTATTTTTACATATTATTAAGTAGTAACAGGATAATTAATTATTAAGTAATAACAGGATAATTAGAAAGATAGTCAATTATGTGTTTTCTGAAATGCTGCTGAGAAAAGAAAGACCTGACGATTACAGCCTCTTGCAATACTTGCTATACTGAAAACAAATATTTCTGATAATTTAACTCTGTAATAACTGCACCATATATATGCACTTGTTATATTTTAAATTCTGGAAAGTAGCTCCCTCGGAGGAACCGAGAACGAGGCAATCAGTGAAAATTGCAGACTCGGTTTGATTAAATATGTTCATGAAAAATGAAAAATGCAAAACTGCCCACGCCCCCTAGCACCGGCTTAAGCAGTATTCAATCGTCAAATCTAAATGAATTGAAATCAATGATCTCGAAGGACCAGAAAATATAACAAAACTGAAATGAAGTCGGGGCGACTTTTTTACGGCCGCCACACAGCACTAATGTCTTCACACCCGCTGTTGTGAAGTAAATAAAATCTGGAAAGTAGAACCCCCGGAAGCACCGAGAACAAGGCAGACAATGAAAATTGCAAACTCGGTTTGATTGAGCATGTTTGTTTGTTTGTTTGTTTTGGGTTTAACACCATGAACAAAGCAAACAGTGAAAATTGTAGACTCGGTTTGATTGAGTCTGTTCATGAGCAATAGATTAAATGAGTTCGTCTCAAGCCACTGCCATGGAACGTGAGTGATGTGATACTTGTAATTGTCTCTTAATATGATTACAGACCCTATGAAACCAGGTGAATTACGCTTCTATTATATACCGCTTTTAAACATTTGACCTAATTGTTAAGTTTGCTAAACGGTCAATTGGATACCTATCAAAACCTCTTCTTAATTTAAATTACTGCTTGTTTGGTTGTTAAGGCAACTAAGAACATATTCTTAAATAATATTTTTAAGTGTAACATTCCTTAAAACTGCATTGTACTGATACTTTAATTTTATCCTTTGATTAACACATAAATATAGAACTATCTTAACCTATTTTATATACTTAATATCAATGTTGATACCATTTCTGCTGCCTCCCGCATAAAGTTCCTTGCTTCCTCAGACCATATTGCTGGCACCGTAACTACCCATAGCGTCTTTTCCGTAGGCTCTTGAATGGTTGCAGTAAAATGGTCCTTTAAACCCTTTATTAACATTGACATTACAATAATAAGCGGCACATGCTGTCCAAAATGGTCCTCGGCGTCCATAGATCTGCTGAATTTCTTTCAGAAAAAAAGAACAAGGAAATATCATGACAGATAATTTGTTAATGTAAATTATACAACGAAAAGGATGTCATACATCTAGATCAAAACGAAAACTTAAAACACAACTCTATGTTCTGTTATTACTCATATTATAAATAGCTGTGTTCAAAAACTCAGAATGCATAGATCTACTCTTTTAACTGGGCAAGACATTTATTTTGACTAAGTGTCTTAAATTGTTGATAAAGTTCAAAAGAACTTAATTCCTGTCCTTGTAATGTTGTACGATATGATATAGTTTTCTTTATGATATGTCTGACTTTGCATTAGTAGTTACTGTAGTTTTCTCTTTCGGATCTGAATTCTAGAGGAAATCGCTGTCAATTGTCCCGTTAGTTTACATATAAAGATGACTTAATCGTAAACTGATCTTTATTGATAATTTTTCTTTTATTTCTGTCATCCTGTTTTGTTATAACGTCCAATAATTTTGTGAATTTACGGTGGTCTACAATATATTTTTCCATACAATTTAGAGTCTGTCTGTTGGAAACAAGTTCACTAATATATCGTATGTGTAATTTATATATTCATTTAGCATATGTAAGCTCGATTTTTTTATTTTATATATGGCAATTTCAAAATAAACAATAAATTCTCTTATAACGGCCGCTCATATTCAAATATCTTTTTATCGGGTTAAAATATATTTCGTCAGTATGTATATATGACCCAAACTTACGTCAAGATAAAGAAAATGCTTGAATTCTTTGAAGAAAAACCATTTTCCCATTATCTTTTCCGTTGTGTTCTTCTTTAAGATATGCTCGTAATTCCTCTCAGCCTTATGTCCGAATCCCATTAGTTTGTAATTGTTTGCAATTTGTTTAAAATCCTCAAACGGCCTTTCTCTCTTGATCCTCTCTCGTTCGTAGTATTCCTGTGTGTTAGAATCCCCTTCCAACAATACACATGAAGAAGTCTTGTGAAGCTAGTTCAATATAGTAAATTATATTTTATTAAATAGAAGCGATATAAAATATGCTTTTGTCCTTTCATAAAATTTGCTTTATTACTTTCCTATAAGTATACTATTATTGTTTGCCAGTACTGGCAAATTAAGATTTCATTTTCTGTCAGAACTGCACTGCACCCGAACTATTAAAATATTTTCCCTGTCAAACTTAGTCCGCCCTTAGATAAAGAAAACTTTGTCCAAAATGTTAGGGTGGACGAAGTTTGACAGCGTAAATAATTTAATAGTTCAGGTGCTCTGCAGGTGGAAAAAGAAAAACTAAACTGGCAATGCAGGCAAAACTTAGTAAAAGACCATACTTTATACGAGTGTAATAAAACAGTTTTACATATGAATCTAATATATTTAAGAATGCAGCGATATTAAAGAGACCCAATGCCCATCTTTTACTTAAATATGTTTTCTTTAGGTATATACTTCCAATTGAAATTATAAAAATTGTTGTTTCTACAGAGCTACATTCAGAACTTATAACATGCAGTAACAGACGATCGTTAAAAAATCCAGTATTTTAGTGGTAGTACACATTTATACTGTATGCATTTGTAATGTTTACTATGTACAAAGCATGTACATGTACTATTTTAACCTAAGAATAGTACTGTTAATATACATAAATACCTATTAATTTTACGTTTACATGAACTATACGTAGTAATTATTGTTGTTCATATTTTCAAATATGAAATATTCGTCTAGTATACATTTAAAAGTGTTTACAATGTTGACAAAGCGCCTAGCAGTACAAATTAACATTATCAAGTATCATTAAAATATGCATAAAGCAAATTGCAACGGTTTACCTGAACAGCCCCTGAATCCCAGTTGGTATTGAACTGCACATTGCTTCTGTTATTACGGTAGTCATACCTCGTTTGTCATGCATACCCAGAGTACGTACTGCCAATGTCTAGTGCCACAACTAAATCTGGTTCTTTAATAATGGTCTGTAAAATCAAATATTTAGTTTTGGTTTGGTGAGAAGCGTTTTAAAATAGAAAAAAACATGGAAACGTCACATGCCGATCAACATGATAAAAGTGAACATGTTACATGCTCAGTTTGATTGAGCCTATACATGGACGGTAGTGGAAATGCATGCTACCATCCACGCCCGCTAGCCCGGGTTAACCTTTAACCTCACTGACACAATGTTAGGTCATACGGTGAGGAAGACCTCAGGTGCCTCTCCCGGCATTATGTCGGGCACTGGCTGGTAACTTGGTACAGCCTTCTTTAAGACAGATTTTTTGGTTCCTAAAAACGAATTCTACACCTAATGCTATGTTTCAAGTCCAGGGCTGAAAGAGGCAGGTCTTGACTTTGGTATAACTGACTTTGACTGATTTCCTGAACCTTCAGTTAATACTAACAATTCCATTCAATAAAAAAGACTTTTGTAACATACTTTGACAGAGATATCAGCAAAATGAATCAAACTAAAATGAAACTAATAAGAAGATCCTATGGAAGCATAACGTGCCAACAAGAAAAATTATAGCAAACTCGTTTGTTCATGTGAAGTAAGAAAATCCACTTGAATCCTCTTGCACGAGCCTAATCGGAATTCTGTTATCTAGATACATTTAATAGTGCATTGCGGATTGGACGGCTATAGGCCTCCGAGAGTAAAATGCTGAGAAATGATAGAGACCTACACCAAATTTTCAATGGCCCTCAACTATACCCGTCCTTTAAGCCAACAGAAGTTGTGGCTTGAAGTGAAGCTTTGCGTGGCATTGAGAGTTGTCTGGCAAAAATTCTGACATGTTATTAACATCAAAGCATAACTACAGATACATTGAGGACATCTAAGTAAAGGTCGATGACTCTGTGATAAAATCAACAAAATGTGCTAGGAATCTTGGCGCAGTATTAGAGAACAGTGTGGGTATGGAACAACAATCAACTCTGTGTGCCGGGCTGGATATGCACAACTACGCAGAGTAGGTAACATCAGACAATAGCTTACCTAGTCCCGTATTCAGACAACATATTTCGGTCTCAGCTGAATTTGAGTATTAATTTTACTAAAACTTACATGGGTTTTGATTTAATATATATCTAAACATGAGTATATTCTGTTTTACGATGTGTTCATGTGGTTACTCTTTCATCTGTTAGGGTCTTGTCATAATCATATAGGAAAATGGTAGGGCTTAAAGCGTGAGGTTTTGCGAAAGTGAACTAGTTTAAACTCCAACGTGGTGTTTTTGCCTCTGACCGTACCAAGGCGGTGTCCTACTGATTTCATGTTTGTATTTTTGTGAGCCAATGAAGCAGTAGCGTACCTATGCAGAGGGAACCAGTAGGCATTTATTATGTCAAATACCCGAGATGCACCTCTTAAGGAACTTACATTACCCAAGTTGGAATTGATAGCAGCAGCCATTGCTGCACATCTTGCAAATCTCATCTTACAGTCCATTGCTAGCGTCAGTACATTTATGGTCGGTGAGTAAGATCGTCTTACATTGGCTTGATACATAAACGTATATAAAGAGATTTGTCCAAAACGGAGTATTTGAGATACACAAACTGACAGAAACTAGTAACCGGAAGTGGAATATTGTCCAGCAAATGACAACCCTGTCGATCTGTTACCCGTAGCAACTTCCTGTATCTACTGAATCTGTTGACATCTTGTATGTTATTACATACTTATTATTAATTCCAACGATGGTGTTTTTTTGGTGAAGAATATGTTTGCATGTTACAGCTGTAATTGTCGTATTGCAGTTCTGCTGTTGTAGTTAACACGGCACTGTCGGTTGTCTCCCACTTCAGCCATTTGTAAGGGTCATGTAACTACATGTATGAAGGACCTTTCAACCATAGTTCACTGTTTCAATACTCGTGTGAAATTGATTCTAATTGGCACAACTTCACTACAGGTCTTAAAGCCATGTTTAGTAGATAACAACAGATAATGTGTGTGTACTTTTATCTGGTCTATTGTAATGTAACTATATCAGATATGAGAACAAGTCAAAAAGTGTGTTATTGTGCGTCTGTAAAATCTAACCGAGCTCGAACAGCGATATACATATACATTAAGTTTAAACTGCTATGAACTACAATAAAACTACTTTAAAACGAGGCAATTTACAGTCATATTGACAAGAGACGAAATGCACTCAAGTCATCTATATTCATTCCATTTTTGCAACTTGTATGCAAATACTTTGATGCATATCTATTATCATTAAATAACTCGGATTCACCTGTTTTTGTTTCAAAGTTTTCTGACATTTATGAAATTACACTTCTTTTCAACAACATATTTTTCAACATCATAACAAACAAACATTTTATTCCATTACAAATAAGTTCTCAATGTGTGAATCCTCTACTATGTGTTAGTTTTTTGTTGTTGTATTTTTACAGTTGTAGTTCATTTCAATATTTCGGAAATGTACAATAATAGATAATTTTCAAAAGTAAAACATTCTATCAAAAGTAAGTGATTCCTAAGCTTACAAGGTTATACATAGTTGTCTGAATCGAGAGAAAACTACTTACGACCTCCATTTTCGTTTTCTTTAAACTTAATTGTGAACGTGATAAAAACACAACTAGGTTAAACTAACGAGGGGTTTTATAAAAGTTACATTCAATGTAAAACATTTGAAACAAAAAATATCATTTAAAAAGAAATTGGGGGTTGGTGGGGATTTAATGTATTGAAAATATTGGATTGCAGTGTGTGTGTGTGTGTGTGTGTGTGGAGGGGTTTAACATCTTTGTTAAACAATTTTTCAGTCATATAAACGACGGTGTCTACTTGTAGCAGTGAGCACAATGCCCAACTTTATAATGCTACCTCACTGGAATATCACGCCGTAGACACGTGACATGACATGACTTAGTCACATTATACTGACACCGGATTGACCAGTCCTAGCACTACCCTGTTAATGCTGAGCGCCAAGCGCGGAAGCTTCTAGTACCATTTTGTACGTCTTTGGTATAACGCGGCCGGGGATCAAACAAACGAACTCCCGCATTCGAAGCGGACTCTGTACCACTAGGCTATCGAGGCGGTTAGCGCGTTGTTTACATAAAATGCTTAACGTAAATTATGACGCTTTAAGTCGACTATTCCTGTGCAATTTTAAATCAATACTGCATCTCTGGCACTTTTCGGTAGATATACCGGCAAATAATTAATTCTGTTATTAAAAGTCATATCAAACACTTGCATTTATTACTATTAATTCAATCAAGCAGTGGAAATGAATCCGCGAGTACATTACGCATGTGAGTTTACGGAGATAGCCGAGCTAACCACGACCGTCAAATACACTATACATAAATAGCTTGGAGTACTTAACACAATACTCATATAGATAAAACTCCAATATTGCGTGTATAAATACCACCTATCTGCATACATCTTTTGTGCTTCTCCAGTAAACGTCATCAGAGAAAGTACATACTGCATCTTCTGTTTATCGCATAGTGCGGCAATGTTCCTTTGATCTTTGCAGTATGTTAAACATGGTAACACACATTAATACTACAAAATCTGTGCTGATATTTTACAAAACTGTTACGATATATATCAACACAGAAATCTCTATAGAGTTTCATTAGAAAGAAACTATTGTGATATATATCAGCACAGTAAAACTGTTCCGATATATGTCGCAACACTTTTTCTCTTATCGTGGCCAGGTCCTATCAAGGGAGTATAATTTTTTCCTTTCAAAGAAAAGATGATTTTAGCTCCAATTTACAGTTCACAGAGGAAGAATTATCACAAACACATACATTTATAAAGTAAAAGAATAAATAAACTAGAATATTTCAAAGACTCGATAGTTATCGCCAAATTCAGAAATACATGAAATATATGAAATTCTGAGATTTCTCAAATGTTTCTTTTTCTTTGTTTTTTTTTACAAACAAAACAACAAGTTTTACAATATGTTTGGCCAATGAAATGCAAAGATTTAAAACCAGTGCAGAAATCTGTTGGATACTTTTATCTGGGGAACACATTTTCTAAAACAGAAGTTTTAGTGTTTCAGTCAGCGAGGCGCAGAAAGGGTATCAAAAGAGTAAAAATAATAATAAACAATTTTAAATGAAAATAATATATAAATTTTAATGATAAAACTATGCGATAAAACAGTTATAATATGTAATGCTCGTGTGTTACGAGGATATATCAGAGCTAGGGGTACATCTCGGTATTTTTCTCTGCACATATCTGTTTCGGCCTACCAGGCCTCGACGATATGTGCAGAGAAAAATAACCTCGATGTACCCCTAGCTCTGATATATCCTGGTAACACACTCTCACACATACTATAACTATTACATATACAATACAATGTTGAAATGTAACAAAACTTTTTGTGAAATAGTATATTATTTTCATCCAATTAAAAGTATGCATGTATTCATTTCTGCCAGGTTGTGTTTTTCTTAATGTTTTCAGAAATATAAATGCACAAAATTGTATTGGTTCTTTAAGTTGGCTTAGTCAGCTACGCCGAAATAAACCTTAGTAAGTGGGTTAGCGTTTAGAACATTTCATTTATTCAGCCAAATTTTTAACGTAAGACAGACATCAATCACAGATATATATTAAGTAGATAGATAGGTAGGCAGGTTTAGTAGATGGTAGTGTTAAGCGATTGATGAATGAATATGATATATACTGGTGTTACATAGGCAGGCTATATGAGATAGTATAAATATATGAGATCGATATCTCATTCCGCGTCAATATTGCTGTTAATATCTCAGTGCTTATGTACAAATTAAATCATTAGGCCGCAGCGATTGTCACAAAGCTGTTAGAATTTTGTTTATCAACAAAGAAATACAGTCAAACCTGTCTATAAAGACCACCCTTAAGAGAGCCAAAATGTGGTCTTTATTAGGAGGCGGTCTTTATTCACAGGTTAAAATGCACTGTAAATGTTAAAATTGGAAACAAAACATGTGGTCTTTAGAGCCAGGCGGTCGCTATTCAGAGGTGGTCTTTAATACAGGTTTGGCTGTAAGTGTTAAGAATCAATCGTTGTACGCTTTAGCCCATGAACATTGCATTGTAAATACAAACATACTAACGTCTCTATAACTCCAAACAGACAAACAGTTTCTAGAATATGCATATTTGCGAGTGAGTATTGGCACCATGTTGTCATCTAAATATGTATGTTTTAGCGTGCGCTGCTTGACCTCGCAGGTCAGAAACAATCAGGGTCTTAAAATATGTACCTCGCCTAATAGCGATTGATAAAACTGGCTGGTAAAAAGACATTATATAGCTATATCTTACTCTAAGCTGTCACCAATGACAAATATTTTAAAGACTTTGAAATAAATATATGTAAATAGTTTTAAATCAAATAGATAATCGTCCGTTTTGATCAATTTTGTAACGTTCGACGTTTAAACTACCGCTACGCCCCACCAAAACAATCTAAAAGCTACAAACAATAATCACTACCTACATTTTAATCTGAATCAAATACAACTTTACTAATGCTTTTTGTATGTTGATCTAGATTCAGCAGAAATGCAAGACAACATGTAAAAAACGAACTGGAAAAGTTCGAGCTAATACAAGAAAACAAATCAAAGAGTACAAGAGAGTAGAAAAACCTAGAGCTTTACAAGGAAGAAATGTTGGCGCAAAGGGAACAGGAGAAACAAGAATTAAGAGAAAAGTATGAACAAGTGGTACGGGATTGGCAGAAAAGAAGGAAAAAATCTGGAAAGTGAAGTAAAGGAACAGGCTGATGAGATTTCCAAAATTCGCAAGCAACAAAGCCCACCTTCGGTGGCAGAATCGCAAATACAAAAACATCCCTTGAGTAAAACAGTGTCAAAAACTATGGTGGGCTTGATTATTCTTGTCGGTCCTAAAGCGACATATGACCACATGAAGAGATTCCACTTTGTTTACAAGCAGAGTTACATTAAACAAACTCATTTTACTACTAAGTTTTCATGAATAACTCAAGGAGAGCAGTATCTAGTGGATGAAGTGTCGGCCGCTCAATCCAGGGGTCGTGGGTTCGAGCCGCACTGGGGTCACGACCATGACTTCTCATATGACACCAGTACTGTTTTTTTTTCCAGGAAACGGACTTGAGAGTGGTTCCAATCAGCTTGAACATAAATTAGTATAAACTAAACTCGTAGGATGTAATAGAACAAGTGTCTTAACAAACATGATAACAGTTCGCCTGTTAGAGGTTTGTGGAAGCAATTTCAGAAGAAGATATGTTAACTGAAGACATTATTAAAGAATCAAACCTGTGTCATTAAATTAGTGATATGACACAAATGAAGTGCCTATTATGTACTTTCAAATAAAACACACACCTTAAAAGTCCATTTCATTTAACATTTAATTTTAGGTCTGCTGTATTCCTATAATCCGTGGCCTTTTTATGGTTTGAGTTTGTGCGGGATATATGTCACATTTTTAATAAATTTTTAAACGTTTCACCACTGTTGTACTTATTCATCAGGCATTGCCCACAGGCTATCATTTTATCTCCGAGTCAATACTTTCAGTAAAATTTCAACAAATACCAGGACTATTAACGAGTTAATTTATTAATTTATTGTTTGAAAGAATTGCACAGTCTGGAGTCAGTATTATACATTACTATCCAATCGGTGCATGACGTTACAAACAGTGTTATTATTACGGCATGTGTACATTTAAATGATCAACAAAACAGTTGTAACTAATTACATCAGTTATGACACGACAAGTCCACTAACCCAATAAGATTAGTTTCGAAGCTGCTCTATATACACACCCGTACTGTACAACACATGCTCTTGTTGACCATTTACATATATGATCAAATCTCTGTTATCATGACTCACAAATCAGCTGTGGCATTTTAGACTTTTTAACTGATTGGAACCAGAGAAGCTAGATTTGCTAACTCTGAAAATTAACTGGATTTCAAGGATACTCTGAATTTATAGAGAAAGTCTGCATTAAGGGATATAATCAAATCCAGAACAGTTTACTTTCACATACGCGAGATCCGCGGGGACACAAGTTCGCATTATCAATTATTATATATGTAAAGATAATTTATACGAACTTATCACCGCCACTATTAACCAGCCAAAGTACGGCAAAGCGCCTAGCAGTACAAACGAGCGTGCACATGCCACAAAGCCACTAACCCAATAAAATAAGCGTCAATGCTGCTTTATACGCACCCGAACCATACTACTCATTTGCACTGGTTCAACATTTGCGTATGTGCTCAAATATCTGATATTATATCTCAGAAATCAGCAGTTACAGTTTAGTCTTTTTAACACATTTGGACCAGGAAAGCTATATTTTCTCTCTCTCTAAAAGTTAAATGGATCTCAAAAGATATACTGAATTTATATAGTAGTTTGCAATAAGGAATATAATCAAGTTCAAAACAGTTCACTTTCTCATACATACATATTGTTAACAAATATAATGCAGTTAATATACACAAATATACATATATCCAACGAACGTATAAATGTAACAATTCAGATATCATTAAAGTTCCTATTTCTTTTGTATCTATAATATGTACTAGTACCTCAACACCAATAAACACTTTAACCCACTTTTATTCAAATTATGACATAATTTTGTTATATATGTACTTAACATTGTTTTAAAAACAAAAGGAATATTGTTACTTTTTGTGCTGATATAAAGTGTTCAACGGTTGCAAAATGACAACTCCTCCACAAGAGACCAAGTCATTCAAATTTTAGACGAAAGTGCAAGAAACAGGAAGCTAAATTTCGAGAAGACTTTCCTTGCTTTTAACATGTAAACGACCAACACATGACCTTGACTTTAAGTCACATCAAAAAGGCTATTAGCTTTTTTTGATTGAGAGTCGATTCTACGGTTGATTTTCAACCAACGACTCTCTGAATGTGCAAATCTAGTGGTGCACTTACCACAGAGCTATACAGGTTACGTTATGACCAGCGTTTAATAATTCCTAAGGACTTTTTATATAGTGCAAGTTACATGTGATTGAAATTGATATCTGCATTATATTCCTTTCCTGATGCCTTGTCTTTTGCAATGATGGACAATTCTGTACCGCCATAGATCATCGTCACTTCAACTTTTCTGTCTGTACGACCCTTTGTATCTCGCATATCAATTTTAATTTTTCCAATCTCTTTGCAGCCTTTCTCGTCAGTGTATTTTGGATTTGGAGAAGAAGACGTATATATAGGAAGGGTGAGCTCGGTTTGATCTGTGTTCATTGGCTGATATATCTCGACCGGTTGCTTACTGCCAAGAACTACTGACTGACCTTTGCGTACATGCACAACAAATATATGTTTACAGTAGGATGTCCTGTCCTTTTCATTTTTCCACCTTTTCGTCTCGTCATGAATCTTTGCATCAAACACTCTATTCGTTTGTATTCCGAAAGTATCTCTACTAATCCTGCTTCTGAATATCATAGGATCTTGCCCAAAAAGTACAGCTCCTTTTAAAACAGCTTTAAAAGGTGAAGACGGTACCACAACCTTTACATCTGGAAAGTCTTTTGCTATCATTTGCCGGATGTTTCCGACAACTATTGGCGACTCGGCGAAACCACCAACCAAGACAACTGTTTTCAATCCCTTTGCTTTTTCATTGTTAAGTACCTTTCCAATTGTTGTATATATCACGTTGCAGGTTTCCTTAAACAGCTTGTCACGAATAAGCGATGAATCAAATACTAACTCTCTGTCTTCAAATTTAAGATAATTATTTTCCTTCAATAGGATGGTTTTATCCTCCAATTTATCACGGACCAGTGGTGGCACTTCCAGTTCAATCATCTGTCCTTCTGGATCTTCTGCACCAATTGTCACCTTTTTTCGTTCAAAGTCTGCTTCCATTTTTAACATTTCAAGTGGAGTGACTTTACTGAAAGTCTCTTTCCATCCATCTCCCTTAAAGTTATCATGACAAACCTGCAGAAAGGCGTCATTTATCCTCTGACCCCCTACTGGATCACCTAAAGGTTGACATATTTCTTTAAGAAACCCATTTTCCTCTACTTCAACTGCGGATAAGTCCGCCGTTCCACCTACAACAATTGTATGACACTACTTAGTTGAATTGAAATGTTAAATGAATATTGTATATGTGAATGTAAATTATGATCAATTGGCAACTTACAACCAGAAAAGTATAGCTGCGTTGATTTAATGTAACAGTTATAATATATTTGGAAATTACTTGGACGCCATTACTGTTTTCAAATATTTCGAAATACAAATATTTCACTGTACAATTTAACCATTTTCGTTACTTGTAGACTTGGTCAAGAAGCAAGACTAGGTAAACGTTCATAAATCCCAGAGGAGGAGGATGGATAAGGATATTGAAAACACCATCAAGAAACACAAAATAAAAGAAGCTGACAAATATATAGTTTTATTTTTATTTCGGAAAGGGGTGGGCCTAAATCCAAAACAACACATCTTCATACGCCTATTGTTTTAACTCATTCAATTCCTTTTAGCTGGTGTTTCTTGAAAACATTTTATAGTATCCATACTTCCCAATCCAACCCTTATGACTCAAACACACAACCCATTGTACTGTGAAAGTATAGTTAGTCTTGAATTGTCAACAAGTAACATATGGCCAGCAGTGACAGGAAATAGTGGCACCAGTGTCCTGTGGATACGCATCTAATTGTGATATGTTTTAGTCTACAACTTGGCGTGTATTTTATTCAAAACATACACATATTGACTTACATGAATGGGTACGTAAATTCAGTTTATCAATGAAATGATACATGTCTTTATATTATATAACTTTCAAATCAGTAATTTTTTAAGAATAATATTTTTCATAGAAATATATACAAAAATAAAAACTAAAATGTTATATAACTGTCAATCAACGACATATGAATTGACATCAGTTAATTTCGCGACATACTGAATTTTAACAAAACCCTAAAATAAAGGAAGAATTTTCTTTTTTTCTTAATTGTTTGTCAGATTTTACATTATTGCATCTGACATTCACTCCATAAGAGACATTTTTATCTTTCATTGAATCAACAATCCCGCTAAACCGCAAGGAAAGACGCTTAAAACAAAAAGTAAATTTTCAATGGCATACCACCCAAGTCTGCAACAAGAAACTTCTGTCCTTTCATCCCAAGTTCATTCATTTCTTTTCTTTGGTCTTCGGGAAGATGTAAACAATTAATGGCTGCAGCTTCAGGTTCTAGTGCCAATAAAACATTCTTTTTACCAATACCTGCCTAAAGAATGAAATTCATAAATTACTAGTCTTCTCAACTCTTTAATTAAATTAATAAAAGGGTAATCATGTCTCTATATTGCTCACTTGAATTACCACGAATGCTTGAACAGTTTTGGCAGATTGTTTTGCATGGGAAATGTCTGTGAAATTATTTATTATTAATAGCGCCAGTGTTTTCGAACAAGTATATTTTGAAAAACTTTTTATTAAGTAAAGACGGGCGGGTAATGTGTGTGCGTTTGTGTTTTAGGTAGTGACAGATGGAAAAAGCGGGGAGGGGGTTAATGACAAAAGGTACAATAAGGCATTATCAAAGAAGTAGATTTTTAAATTTTCCACAACATTATTATGATAATATAGGAACAATGTCCGCAATCCCTGGCGCCATGTTTTTGACGAATCAAAATAATTTGAATAATCTACGTACAGAGCACCAAAGGAACTTTTGTGAGAAAGTATCTTAAAATCGGGCCTGCTATTTCTAAAATAAAGCTTTGTTAAAGTTCCCACTATATACATATAGGCAAGAGTAGGCACGCCCCCTGGTGGCCATGTCTTTGACAAATCTGTTTGATTCTAACAATATTGGTGTTGGGTCACACAATGATCAGTTGAGTTATTTTTTAAATCGGGTCAGCAGTTTCGCACGAAATGATTGTTAAATTTTCCACTTTATACATAAAGGGAAATAGTGACCACGCCCTCTGACGTTCATGTTTTGTAAAGAATTGTAATAAGTTAAGGGTCACCGAAGGATCATTTAATTGAAATTATTTTAAATCGGGCCATAAGTTTAATACAAGGAGAGTTTTAAGTTTCCACTATATACATAAAGAGAAAAATGGCCAAAGCTCTTTGTGGCAATATTTTTTGACGAATCGGAATAATCTGAATAATCCGACTAGCGGTTTAGGACAAAATGTCGTTTGAAAAGTTTTCTATTTTTAGTTTTGTGCAACCAATCGAAAAAGTTTGTGTAGTTTTTGAAGACCACCACCCAAGGATCATCCGGGCCATGTTTTATCAACTTCCACCAAACGGTTTCATTGAAGAAATGTACGGACGGACGACGGACGATGTATGATCACAATAACTCACTCGCAAACTTAGTGCTCAGATGACCTAAAAAAATAATGGTCTACATTACAGAAAAAAATGAAATATTACATAATTTATTAATTGTTTAATTAATCTTAGTAACCTCTACTGTTGCGTCCCTCATAAATTTCTTTGCTTCATCAGACCATATTGCTGGAACAGTGACTACAAACAGGGTCTTGCTTAGTTCAACGTTTAAGCCGTTTGTCTCCAGCTTCTTCAAGCAATGATCTTTCAAAGCTTTGATGAAGGACGACATAACATCAAATAAAGGTAATTGTTGTCCTATTTGGTCTTCTACTAACTGCTCTCTGTGAAAACCCTGTAATAACATGCCTTATATTACTCACAGAGAACATTGTATTATCATTTTTTGATTAAATCTGAAAAGATCCTTTTGAAGCATACACTGCTTGGCAGACTTGTTTTGATTGTATCTGTTCAAGAGAGATTAAAAATATTTCACATCCCTAACCTTCTCTTAAACCGGTTTAAGCGAAATTCTATCAATCTAACTGTATGATACCAAAACGCACTTAGCAACTCTCCTGTTACCTTAGTGCAAACAATCACATTAATACATAAAGGTGTATACTTCTGTAGGTCAACGAAGAGGATGAAACAATACATATAATGTATTTATAGAAGTTCAATGAGTATTTTCATACCAGCTGACTCAGTTGTGCAAGAAACTGACAGGAGATAATGAAAGACATATCTACACTTACTACCGGTAGGAAGCGCTTATGGCACGCCAATTGTCTGATAATTACGAGAATCCGGGTATATGGGCAAAAAACTAGGATTAACGATCGATAAACCAGGTTTTTCTAACGTAAAACCAGTTTTTTTTTAATATCAACCTATATTTTCGAGCGAAAACATAGAATAACGCCGTAAACCATAGTTCACGCTCGTAAACGTAGGTTCATGCTTGTAAACACTAGTTCACGGTAGTAAACGTAGGTTCACATTCCTACATTTGTAAACTATGGTTTACGAGCGTGAACCGGGGTTCTCAAGCGTAAACATAGGATAACGACGGCAATTCGTGGTTCAATCGATAAACCTAGTTTATCAAAGTAAACGTAAACATTGGTTTATGGTCGATATATTAGGATTATAAAATCAACAAGGAACTTCGGGCGTGAACATGGGTTTACGGCCGTGAACCTATGTTTACGACCGTGAACTATAGTTTACGGACGTGAACCTATGAACAGGTATATACGAGCTTGAACCTTGGTTTACGTTCGAAAAACTAGGTTTCTCGAACAAAACTATGATTTTCGGTCGTAGACCTAGGTTCACGTCCGTATACATAGGTTCGCGCTCAAACGAGAAATCTAGTTTATTAAACGTAAACATGGGTTCAAGAGCGTAAACTATGCTTTACGCCCGTTCTCCTATGTTTTCGTTCAAAAATATAAGTTAGAATTCGATAATCCTAGTATTCGACCAAGAACGTAATTATTGTTTAATTGGCTTGCTGTTAACCACAGTTAAGATTGTGAACCTATGTTTACGACCGTGAACATACGTTTACGACCGTGAACTTTAGTTTACGAGCGTGAACCATAGTTTAGGAACGTGAACCTAGATTTGCGTTCGATGAACTAGATTTCTCGAACAAAACTATGATTATCGGTTGTAATCCTATGTTCACGAGCGTGAACCTATGTTTACGGTCGTAAACCTATGTTCATGAACTTAGGACAACGACCGAAATTCATAGTTCAATCGAGAAACATAGTTTATCGAACGTGAACCTGGGTTTACCCCGTTATCTTATGTTTTCGCTCGAAAACATAGGTTAGTATTCGAAAAATCTGGTTTTACGTTCGAAACACCTAGTTTATCGGTCGTTAATCCTAGTTTTTCGACCGTGAACCTGGGTCCAAGAAATTGTTGGACAATTGGCGTGCCATAGCCGCTGGTGACAAGCAGTATATATAAGCAGGAAACTATGACATTGTGTCATTACTCATACGATTTCTGAACGTTACTTCATGAAAAATAGAGTTCTTGCAAAGCACGGCAGTAGATTTACAGTTTTTGATTTGCTAAGTCAGTGAGTATCAGTGAACATGAATAAACAGTTGCTTTTCACTCACCTCTTCGTAAAATTCTTAAGATAAAAGGCGGACATATATAAAAAATACGTTTAAGCTTAGTTGTGTCCACAACTTCCTTTACTAAACATTTGATATTATGATAATCATAGGATACAGTCTTGTAAGTATGTGATACCGTATTGTACAGCTGTAATTTAAATCTGTTGAAGAAATAGCAATGGCCAGCAAGTTCGTGGGTATCTTGTTGCCTTTTAGCCCGTACACTATAAGCTCTCTCAGCTTCATGTCCAATTTTTATTTTTATTTCGTCGTTGCCATTTCGCACAATTCCATAAGGAAAAGAAATGGTATCTTCTTGTCTTTGCCCTTCTCTTATGTATGAAGTTTTGTCCTCATTCTTTTGACATTCTATGAGGATACATGTTGTAGTTTTGTGCAGCTGAATCAGAAAATTTCAATGGTTAGTGCAGTGTTTTAATATTAATTTATTGACAATTAGAGTAGTAATAAAACATATGATTAGAAGGGGTCATATATTTTTAATGTTAAAGTTTGAAAATGAATTTTTACTATCTTAATATTTGAATAGTTGCCAAATTCTTTCATCTTTCATCGTGACTGATTATAAACATTTTAAACGCTTCAATCGTTATAGTAGATTCAAACTTTAATATCAGTTTATGTATTTGAAACGTTAAACAGAAGATAAGATCATTTAAAAACTATGCTAAATTTATGTGATTTAGCCAAATCTACTTCCTTTATGTTATTGTGGTAAAGTAACCTAACCAGCGTTTTAAACTTCCGTAATTTGTTTCTCACTAGTACCCGATAACATCTACAACTAATTCAATAGATTGTTTGTTTCCTGTGTCAAATTGTCGTAGAGAATATTATAGAGATTTACCCTAAGCCTTCTTTACGCAAGGGAAACAATCTAATTATATAGTGAAATTTTTGAGTAAACATCGTTTCTTAATCCTAATCCTGCCCATTTTATATCAGTGCAAAGGAAAAGTAACCTATCTATGATAAATGCCATGTATAATTACACAGTTATGCATCAAACTGTCTTGAAATTGATTTCTTCGATTTTCTCATATTTGTAGATATTTTTCCCATACTTTGACGCATATGTATGGGTAGTTGAGATTGTTCTCTTTCCAGCAGTAGCCTTTTCAACATATTTCACCTTGTGAAATTCTGTGGGTTTTGACTTTTTTTAAAAAATCGTCTGTTTGTTGACAAATTTCACCACAAAAAATGTCCTACTTTCCCTAGGGCAATCAATTATTTGATCTTTACATAGTTTTGTATTCAGGTTGCTAATTCATGTGGCAAATATGCATGCTTTTTTCATGGTTAGAGGTAAAAAGTGGGTAGTTTGGATGAGGTACTAGGTCAATTGTCACCTAAGCCTATCATAAAGTCTTTGCGGAGTTGTCTCCATTTTTTCCAAATATTTCAACCGGGATCATTTTTTTCAGCTCAAATAACTCTTTTTCAGGAAATGATATTTAAAATTTAATAATTTTTTTAGTCCTTGTATTCTGATGCAGTTAACTTCACATACATATAATATAGATAGCTCCTACTTGAAGTTTGTATTTTCAGTTACAATGCCTAAATATTAGCTCTACCGATGACTTGAAACTTTTGGTATTATGATCTTTCTGTCGAACTACATTGTAGGCATATTATGCCGTTAACATCAATATTTCTCTTACACTGTAAAAGTGCTACTATCTATACTTACTTGCAAAGCACCTGCTCCCCAGTTTGTATTGAAGTGAATCTCACTTCTATTAGTTTCAAATTCTGATCTCTCTTGCCAAGCATAACCTGAATAGGTACTGCCAATGTCCAGAGCCACTACTAACTTAGGTCCCTTAATGATGCTCTGAATAGGAAGATACAATATTTGAAGTTAGGAGAACTAACTATGCCACATTATCGATACTACGACTGTACGATATGCTGTCAACAACCACAAAAATATAGTTTTCAATGCAATGTTTTAACAAACAATTTAAAGAGTTAAACAAACTTAGTAATTAAAATAGGGAGATATACATGACAATCAATTCTTATAATTCGAACTGTAACAAAAGGTCTATTCAAGTTTTCAAAATCATCTACTTGAAAAAAGTAACATAACACGATCATTTTGATTTATATGTGAAAATCAGTCAGATAATTTCTTTCAGTAAAAAATGGATGCATTTTATGTATTTTAAACATGGTCATAATGTTTTAGCAAAACCAAAAATCATAAAAGTAGCTGGCAAACATCGTTTTATGAAAATTGCATCATTTACAAAAACATAACAAAAAAGATGTTTTTAAACAACTTGTCGCTTTTAATTATCAATTAACTAACACATATGTAACGAATACTGTATATGTACATTTATCTTTCACAATTCAGTTAAAAATGGTTTGTAATCACGTTCAATAGCAATAATATACATTCTATAAATAATCTGAAATGATGAACTAACGAAAAGCGAAACGCTAATGTTGAATGTAAACACAAAATACTGTCATTCAAAAGATACCTACCAATTCCATTTTCAGAAGCCCAATTTTGACATATTTCTATGCTACATGCACATTCCAAAACGGAAGTTGGATTTTCAAATATTAAACTATAAACACACAAAATATAGATCACGTAATAAAATACCAATAAAGCGGTTATATAAGGCGTGGTTTACCGGTTTTACATATTTACTGTGCGACAGAATGTAAAATATACGGAAATTTAACGCATGTGTTTGTTTCATCTATACAATTAAAACAATGTTGCCGTCCATAAACATTTAACATGAAAAATCTACTTTCTGTAATAGTCACATTTTCATTTGTATAGTACCAGTAACATATCTGCATGAAAAATACCAAGTTTCAGCTTGATTAAATTTGTTTTCAAGGTTTTATGGCATTTTCAGTAACGCGTGTCTCTGCGTCAGTCCTTCAAAGTTGATGTCGCGGCCTAATTTTTAACTAGTTCTGCTAGTCTGAGCTTGTTTTTGTCCTATTTCAAATATTTTCACTATAATTTGCAAGCGAATTACACACTAACACTTTGAAATATACCAAATGTTCCCTCTGAAAGCTATAAATGGGCATAATTTAGTGAGTGAAAGTCCATTTCTTAAAAAAATACACCAAAAACAGTGAAAATGTGATTGTTGTTGTTTTTATCAATTTTAGTCCATTTATATCAATATCTGGAGAAATCTTAATTTTTGTCCAAATTAATATAGGTCACACACCAGTAAATATTATGCCTTATATATTCTGTATAAAACGGACATTTTTTAAAGAGCTACCAAACATAGCTAGACCCATTTCAGAGAACAAATTCTTACCTCATTTTAAAGAGTTATGATAAACTGATATAAAACGATGAAAAAAGTAGGGGTCATGTATCTTCTAGACTTCTCTTGTCACATTTACTAACTGTAAAATTACATCCAAATCACACTGCTGTGACCTGGAAGTACTACTCATACTAAAACTGACTTTCACTTCACCAAATACCATCATCCCCTCTCCTATTTTTTCTACCAAAATGTCAAAAATACATCCACAATGAAATTTAAACAGAAACCAGCTTTACTTTAGACCTCTGCGGCCATGTCAAGTGAAAAAATAGTGTTCAAAAACCTGTCCGCCATTACGCGATAGACCAAATTGTTCCCCGACAGACCAGATGGCCTATACACAGGGTAGTTTATGAGGTCTGATTCTAGTGTGTTTGCAAGAATTTGTTTGAGGAAATGGCTTCCTAGGTGTTATAGAAACAGTAACATATGTCATAGGCGTTGGAGCAGGAGGGAGGGGAGTGGGTGGACTGCAACTCTCCCACCCTCCATCCCCACATTTTGAGTGTTGAGGTGTGTGGGTATGCGTACCCAACATCCCCACCACCCGGATTTCGAAGTTTTTACTGTAATAACAGTCCAGCCGTCTTTTGCAAAGGAAAACATTTCGCAGCCTCTCATTTTAGACTTGGTAAATTTCATAATAACACATTTCTGCTTTTTTCGATACATTAAATGACTTAGTCGGGTTTGAACAAATAAAGTTGCAGCCCGCCCGCTTAGCTCAGTAGGTAGAGCGTTGGTCTACGGATCGCGGGGTCGTGAGTTCGATCCTCGGGCTGGGCATATGTTCTCCGTGACTATTTGATAAACGACATTGTGTCTGAAATCATTAGTCCTCCACCTCTGATTCATGTCGGGAAGCTGGCAGTTACTTGCGGAGAACAGGTTTGTACTGGTACAGAATCCAGGAACACTGGTTAGGTTAACTGCCCGCCGTTACATGACTGAAATACTGTTGAAAAACGGCGTTAACCCCCCCCCCCCCCCAAAAAAAAAACAAACAAATAAAGTTGCAGGACATTTGTACGAGCGTACAATTTTACTATGATTTTGGAATATAATGCTTCAATTATAATACCTCGTTGTCTGCAGTAAACCCATAAAATAATAATAATATTTGTCTACAATAACAAACATCATTCTCGCATACCAGATGTCTAACATGGTTCCCAGGTTAGTCTCGGGTACCATGTCGAACATCTGATGAATAAGAATCAACTAACATTTCCACCCGTGGCTATGTCATTCGTGAAATTATTGCATATGGTGATCACTCTGTGAAATGTATTTCGATCTTACACTGGAACAGACATAGACCCTCTATATCATACTGGTTGCAATTTCTATGTTTCAAGTTTTACAAATGAATATAGCCTTTTATTACCTTTTTTCAAGAGTCCTCGTTTAGCAAAATTTTCAAATACTAGACTAAGTATGGTCACATTATCTTACGATAAGAAAGGAAATGATAAAATACTATCATAGAAAGGAGATGATAAACACTATCATATAAGCGAATATATTTTTCACTATTAAACATACTATCTCAAGAACTCTCTAAAGAAACAAATATAATCATAGGATATACTTCAGAGAGTCATTAATATTCAACAGATTCAAACCGGCAATGCTTCTTAGCCAAAATTTGTGTTAATATGTATGTTACTTCTTCTTAACTTATGGCCTTTTAAAGAGAAGGAGTAAAATAAAACTTCGTTTAAATCGAAGGTAAATAGTTTTCGTTATTAAGAAGGCATTTTATTTTCAAAATAAGTAATATGTTCGTTTTATATTCACTTATTTAACACTTATTTGAACAAGCATAGTGGTAGAGCGCCCGCTTCGAGTGCGGGAGGTCGTGTGTTCGATCCTCGGCCGGATCATGCCAAAGATGCGAAAAATGGTACCAGTAGCTCCCTTGCTTGGCAATCAGCATTAAAAAGGAAACTGGCCTCTTCTCTCTTTTTATCTTGGAAAATGACAATAATAAGTAACTTAAAGTCAAACTATTTTTCCCATTAACATCAGTTACCATCATCCATTATCTTACATTCCGCATGATATTTAAGTACGTAAAAGCCACAAATTATTGCTCATTGCCTAAAACGAACGACTAAAGAAAAATAGTTTTGCCAGTAATAGCCGCTTCAAATGAAAAACTAAAATTACCTGCTTTCAAGATTAAGATACCAAGTCAGTTTGACGTAAACGTTGTCGTAAATTCTCACTTTAGGTTCCAGTTGGGCATGCTCACATTCAAATGTTACTCTATGGAGTAGTTTTTGTGAATTTCGACTAAATTTAGCGATAGTCATTCTAAAGGTTTAAAGAGGTTGGCTTTTGTGGCAATATAGTTTTCTACGTGTAAAATTCTCGACAATGACAATTTATGACAGTTGCAGTCTATTTGAAGGAATGGTGAATGCAAATAAGTTATACATGTACCTGTTGCATTATCTCGCTCAAGACGTCCTAGTTACTTAAAGATGTTTTTCACAATTATTTCTAGCGGACAGAATTTTTTGTAACTTTGCATATTTATAGATTGATGTATGACAAGTTAAAATAAAAAATAAAACTAATAGGTACCCGTGCTTCTTTTTTCAATATTCAAAGTTTATTAAGAACACCAAATCGGTATTTTTGTCTGAAGAAACAGTACATACATGTTATAATAAAACTACTGCAAACAATTATTTATTCGAAGTTTCACTCTGATGTTACTTTTTATGCATCCGAATTAATAACACCACTATAACTATGCATAAAATGTCGACATTTAGATATATTAACTCAGAAAAATTACTCTTGACAGATGTCAAAAGTATCTGAAACTGAGAAAAACACGAAGTATTTCTTAATGATATGAAAAATCTAGCGGACAGATTTTTTCCAAATTTTATATTATGTAAGCTAGAACTAAGACAAAAAAATCTAAACCAAAAAAATAATATCAACCCGTGCTTGTTTTCAAGAAAAATTAAAAAATATTCACTCCACCCACAAAAGTATTTTTTCATTACCCCACCCACCTAAAAATTATGAACATTTTTTTTCTTACAAAACAAATTACACAATGTTATTATCAGTTCCTTAACCAGTATTCTTACTCACATGCGGAATAATGCTCCTATAAGGTTGCAAGCCTCTAGATCAAATACTTCTTGAGATACGTGCTACACAAGCTTTCACATCCCATTTACGTATATATTTGACCACGTCAAGGGACATAAATCTGTTTTTATTGAGTGAAACCTCAAATAAAAGCACTGGTGCACAACTTCGCATTCTGAATTTAAGTCTTGTGTGGTTTCATGACTCTTGGCGCATATAATTTTGAGGTACATGCGACATAAATGTTTAGACCCTTTATGTACAATTTGACTATCAGGGGCCATAACTCTGGTCTTACTACGTGAAATTCGGGATGGGGCACAAAAAGTATAACAACATTTTTAGGAAGTCACTTCTGAACTTGAAGGAGATATATCTACGTTAAGATTTTCTGGAATTTTATTTGACTTGGAGTCGGCTGCATCATTACTGGACGAAATAGCTTACTTTCAAATTGGCTGTCCACAATGTATTCGATTCGAGCACTTCCTACAACTACTCCTCCAATAAAACACCAACACTTTTAAAGGTAAAATATCGATGCACGACCTATATTGTCAGTACATACGATATATTTTGCGCGAGTGCCCTCATATCTGACAATTATGCACTTTCGGCGGCGAATTCTGAACTTTACAGTGGATATCGCTTGCTGCGCGATTGAGCTGCGCACAAAATATTGTGATGAACTCCTTTAAATACGTATGAGAGCCATTCTTAAAATTATGACAATCGCGCGCTTCCGAAAAAGTTTAACATGAGAGAAACTCGCGTTGTATAAGGTTGATACGTGAATGACTCCTTTGTAATCCTGTAAAGTTTAACTGATAATTACCGCACAGTTTCGGAGATATTTGTATCTGGTGTAGCCGTATACACTAAGAAAAATACAAGTAGTTACTAGAGTACTTTCTAAAAATTGTAAGGAGTCCTTTTAGACAGGGCTCGTCCTTGCAGGCCAAAACAACAGTGACGTCAAAGATATTGCTGCTGTAAGACGTCTTATTGATAAAGACGCAAAGTATACAAAAAGGCGTCCTTTCTTGGCATGTCAACTCGGAGAACTCATGAGATCCACACAAAGCACCTGGATTTAAGAAAGGTGTGTGCCCGATGTTAACCGTGGTATAAAGGGCCAATTGGGACAAATGTGCTAAAGAAACGCTGAAAAATTCTCAAGCCAGCCACATAATCGCATCGACAACAAACTGTGGCTGCAAAAAGAGCTAAAAGTGTCAAAAAGGTTTTGTATTCCATCTTTTTTAAGCTTGTTCTGCACGTTTGGATAAAAAAAAATCTACCATGTAGAATTTAGATTAAAGTTTGAAGTTTCAAATTTTCAGAATATTCTGGGAAAATTAGACAAATAAGAGAAAAACGGTCATGTGTTTGATTTTTTCGCAAAATTGATTTGAAAATTGAGGACCTCACGCAAATTTTCATAATGGAAATGTATTGGAACTGACATTTACACAAATTTAAATTGTTCTATAAATGTCGATTTTACTGACATTTCGCAAAGATGTAAATTAACATATGAAGTATTATATGGTGGATTAAAATGTATAAGTCCGTTTGCTTGTTTTATATTTTGTGTTTTTTTATATATATATATTTGCCTTTGGTTAAAAAAAAACGCGCATTTAAAACTGATTTTAAAATACGTCATTTAGAACTATTTAACATGTGTTATATTTCAGAAAATCAGTAACATTGCTGTTTAATATTTCTACTCACGGATTGCCATTGGTTCATTAACTGATTTTCTTTTCCATATACCGGGTCCAGGCTTTATTCTACGTTTTACGGATACATGACGTTACTTCAAGTTTATTAAATGTGCAGAAGAACCTTAACTAAATGGGTACTGTTGTATACGTTCGTACACCGTAAGGAAAGTCAGTCACTGGAAAATCTTATAAACCCAAAGTGCTGAAAGCTGTTAAACGGAAATACAAAACAAAATGCGCCCAAGGGCTGGTCGCGGTCTAAAGTTATTCCATCACAACGCTACGGTTTACAAAAGAAACATCGGTCAAACTTTTCTTAGAGACGAAAAAGTAGTACAAATCAATAATCCTTCTTATCCATCAGATAAGTCCTTATGACATTTTCCTTCTGATAAAGATGTTGGTTTGGCGCAAATATTTATCGAATAAAGCAAACTTTTGGGAGTGGTATATTTTCAGTTATTTAAGAACACTTAAGGACATACCGAAAGGAGATATTATGAAACGTTCATCTCCGACTGCTGAAATGCGCTGAAACGAAGGGCGATTACCTAACTTTGAAATGTGTACCATATTTTTCCACAAATGTCATTACTTTTAGAATGACCCTCGTACACGATTCATTTGAATAACAATTCTTTTAACATTTCTCACATTCAATACAAACATATAAATGTTTTGGTTGATGTAGGTGCGGATAGAAATATCAGGCTTGAAGGTAACTGTTTAGACAGTAATAAGGCTCCTCCAACCTACCGGGAAACTGTTACCCATGAGCCTGATACTTCTATCAACACTTCAACTAGTGATAGATATATTTCTAGCATACTGTATTTTTCTAGAAATAAAATAAAACGAATGATTTTCTTTAAACACTATTTCATAACAGCTGCATATGAATTTACACACTACTCTATAAATAACAGCACAAAATTAATATTGCACTGTGGGGTGTGAGACACGATTTTCAACGCCGGTGTATGCACTGGAAAATCTTTTTCTTTCGGCATGCAGGAAATATAAATATACAAAACAATATCCTCTGTACCATGTTCCGGTCAATATTTTGACATAATACATGAAGCAAAGAATAATGAAACATAATTTTGTCTAAAGTGTTCAAATTTGCATTAATATTACAGTGCATCAGGGAATACCGGACGAGGCGTATGTTCACCTTGATGAGTGACTAAAGATCCTTAGCAGATTAAAACGGTCTTTCATATATCAACGTGAGCAAAGTGCAACACAATTATTCAAACTTTATAAACATTCATTATATCTGTTTTGTGTGACACAAAACATGAAATATGAACAGTTTTTAGAATATCCTTAACTTATCTTGTCTAAGTATTTGTTTTGGAAAACGAACTGTTACCATCCCACTGTATGTAAGTAATTCCTTTCCTGGTAAGATATTTAGTAAATGTTTAGGTAACACTTGCTGTTTTGAAGCAAGTTTGTTACGTAATGTCTATACAATCATGTGACATGACAAAGGAAATGTAAAAAAAAATATCATTTCCTTCTTACACTAAACGCAAGTAACAAGAGACTAACTGGAAATAGAGACAGCCTGGTTTAAAATCCCTGTTGTCTAATTTCTGAATTCGGCATTAACTGTGTAGTTTTATTCGTGCAGAGAGACCAACTTGTTTTAAACATCATAAATTCAATTTCCAAATTCAATATTTATTCAGGCATGTGATACAGATTTCTAACAGTTAAAGATTACTTTTCACTTCTAAGTATGGTCTTTATATACATCTCTGACATACTTTTCTTTTTTCAACCGTCAATACAATTGAAGAAAGTAGACATTTTAAAACTCGTTTGTCTTACACTGGTTAAAGTCATTTTGTTGAAAAATCTATTTAATATTCACCTTCAATGAATCATATATCACATAAACCAACACCTCTCGTTTCCGTACCGGCGTAAAGTAAAATTAAATTTAACATTTTTATCTGTGAAGTTACCAGGTACATTTTACTGTCAGATTTTCTATATTCAACTGAAAAAACAATGTAGTATAAAGCATAAAAAGAATCCTCATAACCACATGGATATTATGCTTATAAAAACAAACATTACATGAGAAACTGGTAACATGACTATCTAGACGCACTTTTCTCATTTTAAATCAATAACAGTTCCAAATTATACCGATGACTATTACTTCTCTGTTGAAAAGGAAATTCTACATGTATCAGCATATTCAACTGCCACTTTGGACAACGCCTCCTGTTCTCTAACATACTGCCATGCAGCGGCTGTCTCTCCTCCTCCTCCACCTCCTTCTGGTGTCCCAAAGTCTATACCGTCTCGTGTTATACACATTCTCCATGCTCTCACCTTTACAGTCAGCGGCATTAGGAAAAGACTGTCAACAAACTGTCGCCATGTTGTCAAGCCCATCCTGACGTCAATTAGTAAAATGTTCTTCATACTCTTCATCTCAGCGGGACATTTCATTATATTATCAGTCAATGGAAAATCTTCTAAAATAAACTCATGGAGCCTGTACAAAGATGGTAACAATGTGATCAATTTCTCTATTATATGAGTCGAATCATTATATTTATTACAGAACAATACAAGTCTTGTTAGTTTGTAAGCTGAACTAAGAATATCATATACTTTCTCACAGTTTGTGCTGTTCAATGATCTGAATTCAAATATTTCTAGGTTCAAAGTGTTAACCCGTGTCACAATGATAAAGTTACTGTACTCAAGGCACTGAAGTTGTTGATGCTTGGATAAGTCTACTTCATGGCGGTCTGAGCGCTCACATTTTGTATCGAGAATCGTTATTTCTTCAAGATTACTGGTACCCGATAGGAAAGTGCATAGTGAGGTAAAGTCTTCATGTGTCACAGCGACACGCTCTATCTTTAATGCGACAAGATGATTCATATCAAGCAGATGACGAACTACTTTTTCACATACAGGTTTTAAATTATCATTATAGCCACAATCTAAAGTCAGTGCTTTCAGTGTTGAAGTATTACCTTCAACTGCACCACAGAAAGACTTGATATCTTTATTATCAATCCTATAACTGCTGTTAGAGAGAAAGTAAATTGCTTCGAGTCGCTGACATTTCGGCAAATAGTTCGATATTCTCTTTAGATACTCTTTCGCTTTATATTTATCAACTCTGAACGAAAGGACGCTGCCGGGGAAAATATACTGCTTATCGATACCAATACAGAGATTATCGCAAACTGACATACTCTGTACGATAATGTCTCCAAGATAAAACTCAAACTGAATGTGTGTTTGACATGCTCGGACCTCTTCTATACAGTGTAAAATACATTCCTGGATATCTGACATAATATATTGATGTCTGTATTCATGTACAGTAACTGATCTTCTGTACTCTAGAACACGTTTGTCCGCTGCAACAATATCGTATATATACTTTGAAATGGACGTAGCGATTCGAGGCTCTAGACCGCAGAGCATAATGAATACATTTGCTTGTTCTAGTATTTCGTCCAAAGTTGTACACATACTGAAAACCTCTTTAATAAGTTGTGCACAATAATCAGACAAATTTTGTTTTTCCGAATCGGCCGATGATCTGATATAAGCTTTGAACTTAATAGTAATATACACCGCGGCCATATATTCTTGTACTGACTTGTGAACAAACGAAAGTAACGAACTGTCACTTGTGCTTGCAGACAGATTTGGACATCTATCCTCAGATAAGATTCCTAGTTTTAAGCAACATGTTTTAACTTCATCCGATATTTCAAGGTCTTCAAAAATAGAACTTTCAAATGTCAAGGATGTCTCCTTTATATTTGTGAAAAGTGTCTCGTACGCCAAACGCGATATGCCGTAAATGAGGTATTTGTACGAATTACATAACTTTTTATTTATTAGATAATGAGGGAGTTCAATATTCAACAAATCTTTTGACATTCTCCTCATTTTTCTAAATAAACGATCTTCTGGTTTCTTCTTTTCGGTCCACGAAAAGAACAATTCAAGCATGCCAGAGTAAATAGCGCATCTTGATGATACCTGAAGTGTACCGTCAAACCAAAGACAAATCAACTGCAGCAGCATAATTGGTACTTCTTTCATACTAGCTATTGATTTGTTTTCAAGTTTGTCTTCGCAGGCCCTACAACTTTTATTTTCTGCAAACGATTCATTCAGTACTGGAACAGTTTTAGCAATCATTGTTTTAACAGATGATTTATCAAACCCTTTCAGTTTTAATCTTTGTTCTATCTCCTTGTCAGTAATACCTAGCGTTTCAATTTTCCATGGTCGTGACGTAGTTATGATGGTATATTTCTTAGATGTGTCACGTTCTGGAAGCCCTTCCGTCTGAAATTGATTGGATGTAATACTTTTAGAAGTCCATTCATCTAAACCATCGAGCACGATAATAATCTTTTCCGATTCCTTATCTAATAATTCGTTTAGAATTTCGCTCTTATATTGTTTTTGAATCATTTTCTGGATACTGACAATATTTTGATAGCGACGCAGAGATATATAGAACAAGAAATCAAATTTCTTCATTTCTTTGATTCCATGGAACTCGTCTTCAATTGTCTGCTCTTCACTGTGTGCCAAACACCAATAATTTACTAAACTTTTACAAAAACTACTTTTCCCGGATCCAGCATCGCCAAGAACATAAATGGATTTCAGTCGGTTTTCTTCTTTTATGAAGATATCAGACAAAGATTTAATTTCGTTTTCTTTTGGTCTTCTATTTTCATCTTTAGTTTCATGGGTTATTCTTGGCCTGACATACACCTCCCTGAAGTTACAGTGTTTACGCCCTGGTTGTAATGGAATTGCCGACACTTGTAACAGAGAGTGTTTGTAAAGTTTCATCAGCTGTTCCTGAAATTCTATAATATAAATATATAGAGATTATAACAGCGAATATAAAGCAAAGTATAAAGCAGAACAAGGACGACAGTGTAACAGACGTTAAGGAGTCGTAGTACATATAACGCATATTATTACATAAATCTCCGTTCCATAGTTTATGCTATTGACTGATCTATAATCACTCATAGGTTTTCTGGACTCTTTCGACTTTTATGAGAACAATACAAACATAGATTCAAATGCAGACTGACTAAGAAGTCAGAAAGTTTCAGGACTCCTCTACTCCTGAAAAATGCCAGGTCAAAAATTGAGACCAAAAAAAAATATTTCTGAATATTGATTTGCAAGTCAATCAATACATGCATATTTTAGCACGATAAAAATTTAACAAGACTATTTCGATTTGTTTCTTTTCATGTTGTTAATTTGATTAAGGGTGCATGTGTGGGGGATGATGGTGGGGGAGGGAGGGTGTCCAAATCAAACCGATAAAATCAAGATGTGACGACTGTCCAGCAAAGACCCAATACGTCTCACCGGGCATAGTTACAGACATGGGCGGGTGCCTGTGCAGTACCACTAATGCCCGTTCTTAAGATAGTCGGACGGATTTCTTTGAATGCAGAAAAATGTCCTATTAATACGTATGGCAGGTCAATCGTTGCGATTGTCAATATGTTTACATTTGTATTCTATCTTCATACATTTGTATTTTACATTTTCACATCTGTATTAAAATTTTAATATCTGATTTATATTGTTTTATTTGTATTGTCGCGTCGTATTTTCGTTACATTGTGTCGTATTGTCACGTCCCATTGCCGCTGTAAAATCACTTTCGGAAGAAAATACAAGGGCTAAAACTGCATTAAAAGTTATGTTGTCCATGGTTCCTGATGGCGAAACAAAAAATTTTCGGGAAAAAAATCATATTTAATCCCTTACTGGTCCCAAGACCGGTTTTAGTTCCCTGTTGGTCATAAGACAAGTCTTAGGGACTATAGGATTATAATAATCTGTCACTGGTTGTAGATGCAGATAGAAATATCCGGTTCGATGATAACTGTTGACAGTAACGAGGCTCCGCTAATACGACACAGCATTACGACAATGCGGTGCAAACATACGACACGTTATAAAGAAGAGACGCGTCAATATGACAAGAGATAATGACAATTGGACACAATACGACATAGAATAACGACAATGGGATGCGACAACGAGACAAAAAATAACAATAGGACACGACAATACGACATAGCATAACGAGAACAGGACGCAACAATACGACAAAGGATAACAATAATGCGATCGAGAATACAATAACGACAACGGGACTTGACAATACGACAAGGGATCATGACAATTGGACTCGGCAATACGACAAGGGATCGCGACAATGGGACGCGACATTACGACATAGCATAACGGCAATGAACGCGACAATATGGCAAAGGATAACAAAAATGCCACGCGACAATACGACACAGCACAACGACAATGCGACGCGACAATATATTATATTAATTTCTTTTGATTTTGGCAGGATAGAAGTCAAGGTAACGAAGTATTAGGATAGTAACGAATGTTTTATTATACTGAAACACAGATAAAAGGTTCATAATACCAAAATATGATATGTAGACTGTTGCAAATCAGAAATTTTGCTACACAATTGTATTACCCGACATGAGATTTACAAACTTCTTGACCCGTGCAAAAATTCACTATATGACGTAAGCATGGATTACCTAATTTGGACTTGATAAAATCATACTGATCTCGTTGAAAAGACCGTGCCATCTTGAGCTCTTTTATTTCCTGAAAATAGACGTGACTTATTTCATTTATTACCAGTGATTAGGTTTGTTACTGCATGTTCAACACTATACACTTATTAAACGGCAATGGTGGGTCTGAAGTGGTTATTAGCACGACTAAACCTATATTTGCACGAGGGCATATTGGTTTAGGAGTGCTAAAACAAGTAAGGAACATTATTGTTACTTAAAGGGTACCTTAATATAACAACAATTACTCCATTACTTAAATCAGTTAAATATGTAAAAGACCGACGTTAATTGCTTTTTATCGTGACGACACATGAAAAAATGACGCAAAAATGACGCCAGTCATCCCTGGCGGGTCAATGACCTGTTATTGTTCAAGCTCACGGTTATATTGCCCGCTTGCGAATATTGGACCATGGTTAAAGAGTTCTGTCCTATATAGTTTTGTTTCTAGTAAGGTATATAATAAAAAGATTATATGGAATAGGAAACCGTCAGTCTTAACCGTTTTCAGACGTAATTGCATTTTTACGGAATATTAAAGTCAGTTTATAATTTTACTTTTCGGAATGTTATAAACATTTTGCGTCTGTGAATGGAAAAAGGACAACGAGTATTATTTTTGTTATTAGCTGAAGAAAGGAGCAGTCTTAGAGATGTTTATATCAAAACAAAGATAGCTAAACTTTACGGCAATGATATAAATAAATAAAGAATAACGTGACTAGTAAAATAGCTTTTAAAAATTACCATAATTATGCACGTTAATGTTCATGTTATATTTTTATGAATTCTAATCTCTAACAAGGAATATTTTATGTGTTTATTTGTTGACGTTAAAGTCTAAAACTATATACAAAAGCAAAATTTAGTTAACTCTTCATAGAACTACCAATCCTTTCTCCAACAAGCTGGATATCTTCCTCACGTGAGATAATTCTTTGTCCACAACTGGGTTTCCAGCCAATAGAAAACAGGAGTAAGTGACTCAAAGTCAGCCACTTAAATGTACCTCGCGTGAAAGAATTCTCCTTAAAAGAGGCTTTCCAAACGATAGAAATAAGAAGCAACTGGCTCGAAGTCAGTGACTGAAATATAGTCAAAGACAGATTCATCGCACAACAGAATATTCCGTCGACAGATGATTTCCAACCGATAGAAATAGAAAGCAAGAGGCTCGACGTCAACGACTTAAATAAGGTCAGAGATCTTTTTCAGGCGAGACAATTATCCGTTCAAAGTAGGGATTTCCGACCGATAGAAATGAAACAAGTGACTCGAAGTCAGCCACTTAAATATTATCACAAAGAACTAACTCGCATGAAAGAATTCTCCGTCGACAACGGAGTTCCCAGCCGATAGAAATAAGAAGGAAGTGACTTATCAGTTGCTTTGACAGCGTTTATCAGTTGCTCTGACAGCGTTTCCTTGAAAAAGTTTGTGTTTAGGTCTGTGAGTTACAGGACAATTAAATCGTGCAGTATTTTTTTTTTATTAACAAAAACCTGACGTTGACATTTTCCGTGTGGTATCAACGCATGTGCTTGTTGTCCATGCTGTAACTAACAGTAAATCATAAAAAAAATGCAGTAACCCTATGCAAATGTAAAATAAGTTAAAATATATTATCAATAAAATTTACCTCTTTTACTGTTGCCATGTCTAATTCCAACATTGTGACTCTCGTTTCTAAATCTGTAACACTTTCTGTAGTTGGTACGTTTTCTAGTTTTTCCCGTAATTTGTTTTCGAACTCCTCCATCGTAAAACTAATTGACTGCACGGCCGCATGAACTACATCCGCTTCTGTTTTTGTTGAAATTATGAAGTCTTCTTTCTTCAACTATTAATGGTTAAAATGGTACAAACTGACTAACAATAATTTTATACAACTGTCATACATTTAATATATTCCTTGAACCACCTGCTAAGGAAAAAAAAGAAAAATATAGTGTAACTCATTACGGTTAGAAAGCAATTGATAAATAAATTAAAATTCACTTTCATTCTTATGACTATGTATTTCTTAATCATTTTGTCGTTGAAACAATACTATTACCAAGCAAAACAAGTCCCCTACCAGAAGGGACATTTGTCATTCCTGCTGGCATAGCAACCATATTTTTATATTGAAATTTGATTGAAGAACCTGCATATTCTCCAAACCATCTATACCATGTCATGCGATAAGTCAGGTTTCATAACATAATTGCTTGTACTTTTTAAGCTTATCAGAATCAACATTTTTCTAATATTTCAGATTTTTTTTATTGTCATAGCAATCCAGTCACATGTGTTATCATAGCAACAAAAGGATGTGCATATTCTCCATATTGCCATATATCCATTTTTCAAATTTAATGAAAAAAATGTCTTGTATAGTTTAAAATATGACAAAATCCACCACGTTTGTTACTGACAGAAGGACGGACAGATGGACAAATGGATGGAAAAAAGGAGAAAATAAAACAATGTGCATGTTTTCAACATTGCCTTCTGCCTATTAATCGAATTTCACGAAACAAATCTCTAGTATTCCAAAGTTCTGACATGATCCATTTTGTTATATTTTTGGATTATTGGTTGCAATATCGGCCACATTTGTTGCCATATCAACAAAATAAAAGGCATGACATTGCCTTATTATCATCTAGCATTGAATCGCCGAGTGTTTAATACTTACCTTTAGAAGATTCTGTACAGCGCCTTGGGCATCTTGTCGGGTTTTCAGTTCCTTACCATCTTGCAGAACAGCAATCATATCATCTATGTAACTATCTGCATCTGTCTCTTCTAGTTGCATTGTACTAGAATGGAATATTTCATTCCTGTCCGTTATTACCTGTAATATAATGTAATATACTATTTTATTATAACTTGTTTTAAAGATAATTTATCAAATCGTCCAGTACCTTTTAGTTTCAATTTATACATTTTTCATGTAATACCTGAACTATCTTTCAAACATTTTGACAAAATAAAGAAAATGTGATTTTAGGTGTGTGATGTTGGGAAGAAGTTCGACATTTGACACTGGACATTTAAAAGAATAACGAAAATGAACATTCAAAGCGTGACGTAGCTGAGAAGTTAATCATTCAAAATATGACTGACATTGGACATTAAAATCCAGAACGACATTGGACTATTAAACCTAGAACAACATTGGACATTCGAAACAAGAATAACATTGAACATTCAAACTCCGAACGATATTGGACATTCAGACCCAGAACAGCATTACACATTAGAGTTCTAGACTTCACACACTTTTTCAATTAAACATGAAGCTATCTTTTGGCGAGTGAAAAGGCAAACAAGCATCGTACCCGTAAGTGAAAATATCAAAACTGGTGTCTATGTGTGAAATAAAATTTACATAATCAAAGGTTTTATTCGAAGTTTACTCATTTCATGCAAACCGCCTTTTAAGGGCTTTGTTTGAAAATGTTCGCATGGAAATGAACTTTTTCCCCGTTATAGTTAAGAAATTAGTTTTAAACAATGCCTAAACATGTAAAAAGCAAAGTTGGTTTGACTATACTAGTAGTCGCACTGATGTATTACATCAGCTGTATCTTACCTTTGAAAAGACGTCGATTTGTGCAATTGTGCATTGTATATGATCGTGAAAATATTGATTGTTCCTTATCAGGTGTAGAAATCCGATACAATCGATGTCAGCTGATGATGTTTTCCTGTCGTATCCGGGAGCGTTGATGTAGCATTTAGCGATAGACCATGGGTCTGTGCACCAATGCTGTGTCTCGGTGTTTTTCCAATAAGGCGCTGGTGGTGTAAATCCATGACTGGATACAATTGCATCATAGATGGCGCCACAAACTTTGTTTGGGCAAGTAATTTTACCAGTTGGATTGCAGCAGTTGCAATTTCTTTGGCCTAACTTGCATGATCTGTTTCCTCCTTTTGCGTGATCAGGTCTAAGTGTCGTCCAACTGCATTGACCACATGCTACTGTTAATAGATTCTTGTCTTGCTTAATGTTATCTAAGATATCATTGTGTTGTTGTTTTGTGATGTCTTCACAAAAAGACACCAGTCCTTCTCTGAGATACGTCAGTCCAAGTCCGGCCTTCACCCATTGTCTGTATTTTGTCTTCTCTAAATGAAGCGGGTTTGTCATCGCGCACACTCTGTCTAAAAGTAAACACAACATTTTAAAAGGTTCATGTTTTATGTTCTTCAGTTAAATGACTTTGTCAGTTTGATGAGCTGTTTGATACTGAAAAGCTCTTAATGTTACCACAATATCTGCACCAAATACTTTCATAATCATTAGTAGTAGTAGTAGTAGTACTAGTTGTTGTTGTTGTAGTCGGAGTAGTATTGGTGGTTGCAGTGGTGCTAGTGGTGGTAGATGTAGTTGTAATGGTTGTATTCGTCGTCACAGATACGTCAGGGATAAAAACGTGTAATTTTCCTCGAGAAAAATAAGACATACATATATTCTAACAATTATTCTTGTTTGTTCGAATATTCTTTTAACAAAACAGTAATTTCAATTTACATGCCTAAAAGTAAGCAATACATTTACAATACCAGCTTTATAAAGATATGAGGAATTTGATAAACTTAGTAAAGTACACAGATGTTAGTAAAAATTCCGAATGCACATTTGGCTGAATTAAATTCAACTAGTCATGATCCTTTACGTAATAATTATTGTTCGAGGAAAAGGTCTGCATTGTGTTTATAGATCTGTTAGGGATTTGTGACCTGAGCGAGCGTAGCGAGAATGATAACTGAATTACCTACATGCTTCTTTGTTTTATATAGCCCAGACTTTTTTCTGCTGCGCTCGGGTATATATCCAAGAGACACGGTCACTCGTTGTCTATCCTATACTTACCGAAACAAAGAAGCCGGTAGGTAAATTCTACTAGATACAAGGTTCTGCCGTAAAAAATCAAAGTTTGATTAATGGATCTAGCTTCTATTTTTTTTCTTTATATTCGCGTTGTATTGTGAGCAACATCTTCCACAAACAGCACTGTTAACATAATAAGTAAAAAAAGAAAAATTTTTACAGAAAACTTTTTACATAATGAATCAATCATCTGATTTTTTTTCTAATCAGGGATGGGATATATGCAATGAATGTCATTGAGAGCCTATATTCATTTTCAAAAATACTTCAGATTGGTCTTTTTTTTAAACGAAAAACAAAATCAGAATCAAAATTTAATATTGAATAGTTTCAATGTTCGACAAAACAGGTATTGTACAAACAACGGTATACAACACATCTATGTCATTAATATATTGTAATATACCCGATTGTACTGATTACGAAGTTCAATCCAGAAGTTATTTTACCTGAGTGTGTAAACTAGTTCAAGCTTGCTAAAGTAGGAACGATGTTGCTCGTCCGTTAATTTCATTCTGATATGTACAGTTGTATCTTTTAATTATTAAATAAATGTATACCTTCCCCAGTCCCCTCAAAATATTTTCTTGTACCGAAACTACAATTTTCAGAATCTGATTCTTACTGAATTTTCACAAGCAATAAAATCATGGTTTTAAATAGTAAAAATGTTTAACTTTCAGCTTGAACTAATGTAATTCATGTTGATTCAAACTGTCTATTGTTGATATTAAGTTCAGTAAAATTAAACAGTGTAAGTGGTAACTTAATGAACTGTATGTAAAATATGCGTGACTCCCCCAAGTAAGTGGACACCAATAGGCAGCTATAGGTCATTGTAATCAAATGAGATAAATAAAGAAAAACTTCAATACAGAAAAGATTTCAAGTAGCCACAGTTTTCACGTTAAAATGTCATTCGCTAACTTAACGCACAGCATAAGCAGCTCAATAACTAGCAAATTCGACAAAAATCTTAAGACATTTTACAAGTACACCAGACTGCCAATTTCAATAACGTCACTCTATATCAGTTTTCATAACTAAAGTCAATTGCATTGGTTATCTCTTATTAAAGTAAATGCAGTTAAGAGATAGTGAAGCGGAAGACTAAACGTTCAAGTTTCGATTACTGTAATAACAGAAGATACCAAAAATCAGACTTTAGCTTGACTGTTTATCTCACATTTGTATAATCATTTTTATCACAGGCACATTTGTATCATGAATAGTAAAAGTAAATTAGCACTTACCTAAATATTTTGTCTTATTTTCTTATACCAGGGCTCATTTCAGCCATGTTTACCTTGAGGAAAATGGGGCGTACAACTTCTTTTACGCATGCGCTGATGTTTCATTGTGCATGTCAATATCGATATATCCCTGGTATCATAGTTTAAATAAACTAACATATATACATCTATAAACGTTTTGAATCTGTGTCAAATGCGTATATCTCAGATGAGCGATATATATACAAGCAAGGGACTATAATGCGGGACATAACAACTTTTAACTAATTTAGTTGTCTACCGTGGCCGTGGTTAGTGTAGCTTGTAGCGTGGCTGATGTATGCATCGAAAAATGGCAGGCATTTTTAAATGGCTCCGTATTGCACAACTGTAAGATACACTTACACGAAGTAAGATTTTAAATGTGAGCTTCAGATAATTTTCAATTTAGTCTGTTAATTATTACATAATAGGATTAGTTTTGAAATAAACATGGAAGTACAGTGAACTAAGACGTCCGCAGCTCATTCAGAACTTACTCTTTAACCGATGATGGTATGTCATTATTTGACAATTATTTATTGGCACATGTAATATTACACCACTCGGTTGGATGATATTTTCGAATGCAGCAATATTATGATAAAAGTCGACGAGCTGCGCTTTACATTTATATTATACAGTTGCACTGAATGAAATCCACGATTCCGAATGACAAGAAACAGTAACGACTCACTGTCTATATATGATATATCAAGTCTGGATGAATTGAATAACATTTGGTTCTAACAGTAATTAGAAGTAATAAACAAGTTTAAATGTAGGGATAACGCCTGTTTTTTTCGTGTTATAATATCTGTTGTTTTTTCACGTTGACGTATTGTCCTTTTGTATTATCCGTTTTAGGACGCGCATATATAAAAAGGTGTTATAACAGCACGTGGGCGCGAGAATCTCTCTGTCAACACACGTTTTCTCTCCTATTTAAACACCCCCGAAAAGTGACAATAACAGCAGGCTTTGGCAGTACTTCTAATCTTTGCTTTTAGGGAAAACGGAAACATTAATTTTCTGGGTATCATTTTGTGTTAAAAAGTCATCACAGAGAGAACAATTTTTTTCCGAATAATTCATTTCTTACGGTCTGATATGTTATAAAATATAACAAGACATGTTTTAATCTTGTATACAATCTAACCTTCTTCCTACTGGGGGCAAGCGATTTTGCTTTAAAGTTTGTGACCAGTGCATACCAAGATCAGCCGTCACATCCATACAGGTTAATCATAGTCTGCAGTGTTCGCCATTCAGTCAGTAAATATTCAGTAAACACACCTCCAAATAATAAATGATACTATCCAGATTGCATGATAGACCAGTCCATTGTAGAAATTAAGCAGGCTAAAGGTTAAACAAAGCTGACAGTTACACTGATCATCTTGGTTGAACATTATTTATCTTCCCGTTTTCATCATAAAAGTGGAGAGTGATTTTTTGTATTTTATTTTGTTTATTGTTTATATTTTTCTTCGAATTTTGACCCTTAACAAGCAAAATTTAGTGTTGTATTTAGACCGGTCATATAGCACCAACTTTGGATCGGCGATTAACAGAAGGAGTCGTGCAATAACACAATCTATCGGTGACGTAACCAGACTAACTACAGGTTATAGAACACCACCTGTTTTCCCATAGAATTCCATGATAACATTAGACGTTTACAGCCTTCTATATATCAAAACATGTAAATCTAATCACACCTTTTTCAAGAAGTATCTTAGGTCCACAGAAATATCGGACGAAAAACATATGAATAGTCATAATTTATTCAAGTTATTTTCGTGTGAATGAGATGATCTCCTGTTTACATCTTGTGCATGGTGGGTGAAATTCATCTTATAATTTCAATACACATAAATTGTAGCAAATTTTGTCAACATGTATAATGAAATACTGTAAATGCAGTAAAAAGTTCAATTCTGAAAAAGAAAGAAATCCCTTATTTACATGGCTGGCCAATCATAACGGACAAACATTACCTTATTCCCAAGAATACGATTACTATATTTCCATAAAATTCCCTGTACTTTTTTGAACTGGTGATCGCTGACATGAACACCTTTAGGGTACATTTTACTTCTAAAGTAGACAGCCAAACTGTGCAACTGACAGTGTCTTTTAACCTCGTATTACTACTTTGAATTAAAACTTATTTAGAGTTATGTTGATGCAATCAACATCCCATTCCTACTTTGTGCTTATTGTATTATTTGCATACCATTTTCGTTTGCCAACAGGTAAAAAAGTTTTTAAAGCCATACAGATTTGTTCTTTATAGTAATTATAAACTTTTTTTATCTCAGATTTAATGCATATTTTATAATTTAGATTGTTTGCATATAAACATCTCAAGAAAATGTAATGGAATTCTTGGACCAAAGTCACGTAATTTCAAATAAAACTCGATTTGTCCTGCCTATCCTACATGCTCAAACATAGGAAATCCTCTATTTTCAGTTCATTAAAATGTGTTTAGATGGATAAGATTGCAATATTTTATGCCTTGCTAGTGCTGGGACTTGTCTATGTAAAGATCAAACATGTCAAAGCCTTTTGGTAAAACTCCTCAATCGACATGCTTAAACATGGGAAATTCTATTTTAAGTTCATTAAAAATTGTTTTTGACTGGATTATCATATTTTTATTCGTTGATGGTGCTAGGATATGTCTATAAAAAGATCAAACATATCACAGCTTCTTGGTAGAACTCTTTAATATTTTACGTCTGCCCTGCATAGATGTTATTTAATAAGCTAACTTTCACTGATAATTTGAATATTCCAACTTGATGATCGAAAAAGCAAGCATAACAAATATTATACTTTATAGTTTATTTTTGAAGAATCTGTGAATTCTAAATGGTGACATATCATATGACGGTCGCTGTCCGGTTGCTAATTGTGCTAACAGGTTTCCTACGACTGGCGACAGCTTGAATCCATGTCCTGAAACAAGATAATGCATTATCAGTGAGCAGCGAGAATCTGCGTCCCTTATCAATATTTTTGCTAATTAGATACTGATTGTCATTGCTTTAATCTTTTACTTAAGATTTGCAGAATAATAGTAAAAATATGTTTGTTAGTTCTTGGTCTGATAGGAGAGACCATTTCAAAAACAATAAAAAAATAAGAAAAGATAAGAGGTAAGGGTAGATTTCTCAGAAGCACAGAACACCAAAAACACAGCCTCAGAGACACGTATTTGCAACGTAGGCCCACAACAAAAAGAATCCGTAATGGAAAAATATTACAGACGGGCTGCTTCAAAGATGTTTCAAATACATATAAATTTATGCCAAATATAGACAGAGGGGGAGAACGTGGTCAGGGGTAAAAAAAGGGTGGGGTGGGGGTTTGGGGAGGAAGCTGAAGGGGAAAGTAGAACAAGGATGAATATATAAAGGGAATGCTACGTTCCTTAATCACAGCTACACTACAACGTAAACCACAATAGCACAGGCATTCACGTACCAAAGATAAACACACAACCACACCCAACTAACTAACATAGAATAACAGACAAGTAAGATACAAGTTTACAGTAGGGCACCGCTTTAGACTCACAAGCACACAAATGCACCTCTATAAGTAGGAAAAGACAATCGTGTACCGCCTTAGGATTATGGCAGCCAAAATAAAGAGGAGCCACGAAAACTAACTCAAAGTAAAGGGGAGGGGATGCAAAAAAGAGTGCAAATGCAAGGGGAAACGGCGGGGCGATAGGGGGAGTTCGGAGGAGGAGAAAACGCTTACAACAAACAAGACAACATACGCAACAGACAATATAAGACAGACAGAAAACCAGTTTAAAATAGGGGCACCGCCTTGGAACTTAAGAAAACACAAGGAAGGTGCAATATTTAAACTGCATTGTCCGCATTACCGATCGATATATAACCAGCTATGTTATTACTAATGTTATCAATCATATGATTACATATTGACCTTGTTACTTGTCTGAGGGTCAAGATAATTACCATAGGACAAATCAATGATGATTGTATCTGAACTATTTAACCGATCAAGTTGCTTGAATCCCGTATTGATTCGTACTGGTCCTTTTTCATACTGGACCGGATTTCCTAAATGTGGCTCAGCTGGGTTTGGTTATGACTCAATCCGTTTCTTATGTATACGATACTTATCTAATACTGTGTCTTATGATGCATAGTTAAGTAATGCTTTCCAATAATACGTGCCAGTTAAAATATCTTTTTGCTACAATACGTAATGTATACATTTGAAATTTACCTGAAAATCCAGCACCAAGCACAATATTTTTCCAAACTGGATGGACATCCAGTATAAAGTGTTTGTCTGGAGTATTCTAGAAGCAAAAATATATATCTGATTGTACAGTAAAAATTTGTCAGTAACAGTTTACTTCGTGGTTTTGATACGAGTTTTTGCAACATTTTAATTATTTCACAAACTATCATTATATGCAATTACCTTTATTATTACATCAGGATAATGTCAACTGGTCATTTGGTCGGTCAACCCATTCTTATCAAATCAATACTGAATGACCCATTCATCTGTTTACAGTTTAAAGTAACGTGTGATGAATACTTGCAGATTAATACAAAAAGTTTTTTTTAAGGTCAAAAAGTCAAGGTCTCAGCTATTTTTAAAGAGACTAACAAGCTATTTAAGTATCAGAATGTTAAAGTTCAAGATCACCATGATCTTAATCTTTGAACCTACTGCAATTGGTGAACACTTGACCACAAATGCATAAACCTTCCTCTTATTTTTTAACACTTTTATCCCTTGCTTTCTACATAGATTTAACTCATAATTATATGACTTCACATGTAAATCGTTTTGCTAATTTATATTTTAGACGGCTGTGAAATATGATTATTAATATGATATTGAAATTGTTGTAATGTAGAACGTACGAATTTCTGGATTGATCACACTTTAACATGCAACAGAATAAATTAAACAATTAAATGCAAGTATTTATTAAACAAACAAATATTCATGCATGTGTTTTATACGGATTGCAAGGTCGTGCCTTTGACTACATTATAATACATATATATGCATGATATACATGTATACATGTGGGCTGTTACGCTACAAAGTACCATAGTGTAAAGCGACAAATTATGAGTAAGGCTACTTTCAAATGCATCAAATGTTATAGATCTACATTTCCATGAAAGTGAGAATAAGGACCATTTATTTAAAAATCAAAGCAGGTCCTCTTTACAAATTTGGTATTTATATCTGTTTCTCAAACACTTCTTAACGTATTTTCAGGATCTTCAAAATAAAAAAGTTCATTTTACCGTGTTGCATCTCATATATAAAGACTGAGGGTATCTTTTTATCAGTGGGAGATTGAAATATCGTTCAGCAAGCGAACACAAGATGGAATATTTTCTCGCATGGCGCAGCCACCATTGAAAATGTAAAATATTATGATCACGAGTGAAAGATATTTTGATCTTCCATGTAAAACAAACATTATTTTCTTTTTATTTCATGCATTATCAATGTTTTAAACTAAATTTATGGAAATATCATAATCTTACAAGCGCAACACCACGTGAACTGTGTTATGACGTCAAATTGTCATGAGGCCACAAAATATAAAAAATGAAAACAAGTGTTAAATAGTTCTGTGCGATTTCGAGATTTTTTTGTTGTTGGAGATATCTTTATGTGTTGATAACTGTATACCTATATCTTACTGAAGTATATTTTGGTAAGAATTTCCGATTGATTACTTTTCATATTCTTTTGCGTTCGAGTGTAGTTCCGTACCAGAGAAAACTATCAAAATGATATTTACAGTGAAAATATCAAAAAGAATTTTATTTCTTTGATTATTTCCGTATTTAATTGGAAACTTAAAACAAATGATATTTACTGTATAAATACATGTTTCCGCAATCGTAGGTTCTTTCTCTAATGTCGGAAAATGAGTTGCAATGATCAGTTTCATTGTTTCCAAGACCCAGTCGTTCTTCGTACCATCTCTCTTGTCCGGGTCTGTGCTCGAACCTTCGTGCAGACATATCTATAATAACAATGATCGAACACTGGAAGATTGTTTACAACAATGTATAAGCTGTGTGTTTGCAGGTCAAATCTTTTGTTTATTTATTTCCATCTCTTTTGTTTTGAACTATTGTAATATTTAGTTGATCTGGATAAAGGCTAAATCGTACTAATTAGGATAATGGATACAATATTTCAGTTAATTAGATTATGTTCTACTTAAAATTATCCGTCATAAAAATTCTGGTATTACGATGTAACGTGTGTGAGTCTGACTCAAGGGTCGAATGTTACTCCCGATTTGAGTGGACTTTGACCGCTTTTATTATTCTCATGAATTGCTTTAAAAAATCAAGAAATCAGTTGCAAAAGAGGTTGTTTTTCTTTATTAAATCAATGATAGAAAAAACAATATGCAAATGCGGTAAGAAATAAGCTGTTATAGTTAAAATGATGAAAGTTGACCTTGACAAGTCCAGGATATTCATCCTCGGGAAGACCGTATATTGTATATTTCCCTGCCGCTGTCTTTGTGAAAAATGCCGGATAAGTCTTATGGTCAAACCTACTGCTATTATCTTTATGCTTCCAGTAATACACTTTGATCTCTTCGGGCTGTAATGTAACAAGTTTAAGCTAACTATCTGGAAACAACCCGATAAACATTGCTATATCAGGTCAGTAACTACAAAACGATATCTTTTCATAATATATTGGCACGATCTGCAGCCGATATTAGACCGCTATCTGTCAGAAATTATATTGGACCAATGTTACGTCAACTTTACAAACCTGATATCGGACCGGAATTGAAAACCATACTGGTCCAATATTTTCCTAATATATAACGCTTGCCAGGAAACAGTTAATTGACTGTCATTCTTTATATGACTATGTATTATATTATTATTGTTTTCATGCATTAATATCTCGCCAGCTTTAATACTAATTATAGCGAATTAAAGTAGCATTGCTATAATCAATACAAGTCTCACTCCTGGTGAAATATTAGTGTCGTAACTGCACAGCATGTATATGTATATATTAAAATAAATGTTGCTTAAAACAACAGGTTACTATAACACTTTGTCATAACAAAAGAGACAAGCGGAGACTTTTATATAATACGCACGTTCCTTTAGTAGCTAAATATGCAACAATTTTCATCATACATGTATAATCATAATATCAAGGAACAAATGATGGAAATGTCTCAGTTAGTTAATATTATCTTTTCAGCCGTCTACTTTGCCACCACGATAAAAGAGATGATGACAATCGGCAATTTCCGTGCATTTATGTATTCCCCTTATGCAACTTCGGCATTCTCCGGATTGATGCTCGTACGAACTACATTAGCAGCCCAAGAATGCCGAAATAGCAACAAAAGAAAACGTAATGAAACTTTTGGCGAATGTAAATACGGGTCAATGACCTTAAAGTAAAATATGCCAGCAGCAGTACTTGTAAGTCTGTAAGTATTTATGATGGAACTTTTTATGCCCCCGAAGGGAGGCATATAGTTTTTGAACCGTCTGTCTGTCTGTCGGTCTGTCGGTCTGTCAGTCTGTCGGTCTGTCCGCAATTTTCGTGTCCGGTCCATATCTTTGTCATCGATGGATGGATTTTCAAATAACTTGGCATGAATGTGTACCACAGTAAGACGACGTGCAGTGCGCAAGACCCAGGTCCGTAGCTCAAAGGTCAAGGTCACACTTAGACGTTAAAGGATAGTGCATTGATGGGCGTGTCCGGTCCATATCTTTGTCATCGATGGATGGATTTTCAAATAACTTGGCATGAATGTGTACCACAGTAAGACGACGTGCAGTGCGCAAGACCCAGGTCCGTAGCTCAAAGGTCAAGGTCACACTTAGACGTTAAAGGATAGTGCATTGATGGGCGTGTCCGGTCCATATCTTTGTCATCGATGGATGGATTTTCAAATAACTTGGCATGAATGTGTACCACAGTAAGACGACATGCAGTGCGCAAGACCCAGCTCCGTAGCTCAAAGGTCAAGGTCACACTTAGACGTTAAAGATCATTTTACATGATAGTGCATTGATGGGCGTGTCCGGTCCATATCTTTGTCATTCATGCATGGATTTTAAAATAACTATGCATGAATGTGTGACACAGTAAGACGCTGTGTCGTGCGCAAGACCCAGCTCCATAGGTCAAAGGTCCTAAACTCTAACATCGGCCATAACTATTCATTCAAAGTACCATCGGGGGCATGTGTCATCCTACGGAGACAGCTCTTGTTTCATCTTACCTGAAGTTTAACCTTGATACCTAATCTTGGAAGAAATTTTGCAGCCCATGCACCCAAAGTCAACACTACAGATTGTGCTTTATGGACCGACCTCGTTGTCTTCACCGATACTGTATCACCAGGAAAAAGATCTAACATTGCTTCACCGTCTCGAATAGTACCACCATACCGTACAAATTCACTCTAATAAAAATTATTACTGTATTATTGTATTATTATTTCTTTTTTTTTTTTTTTCAAAACAAAACGAGCCAGTTGCGATCTGCTTTGGTTTCTTCAAATATATTGTAGTTTAATCATCTCAATCTTTTTAATGCCTTTTACGCTTTTTTGTAAGTCTTCTTGGATAAAAACGTATCTATCTCTATCAGCCCAAATCTCTGCTACTCTTGGCTGAATTAAGACTTAATCAAACGTTTCAAAATATATCTGTGTCATAAAATTATGTATCATTTTAATGATAATCATGATCAATTTATTTACTGAGAAATATGATAAAAAATATTAGACTGGTATCATCATGCAAGGAGGTTGGGGGATATCGGAGGGGAATTATGTAAAACCAATGGTGACACTATATTATTGCATTGTCAGGATTCATGCTGTTCGCTTTCAAAGCGTATTGCAATTAGAGAAACCGTTAACGAACGACAATGACGACTCAAAAGTTTAGAATATTCACAATCATGCAATAAAAATGATTAAGATTTTCTGTCTCTGGTATCACGAAAATAGGAAGATGTTAAAGACCCACCACAAAGTAACTGTATTCATTTCTGTTTCCATACTGATTTGCATAAACATGGGAAATAGAAATATTCAGTTAGAGAATTGCAGTTGCATAATTATATAAGGCCAAGATAATGTGTTTAATGTATGAACATTTTTTTTAAAATTAATTTGGTAGCATGATCACTTCTATATGTATTTAGTTAAGTTTAGACCATACTTTGTTTCTAACGCGTAAGGTAGTGATTCATCTAATAGTATGTTTTTTAAAAGTATACTGAAAAGAGATTTTAATTATTAAAGAAGTTGTGAAAACACATTTATCAGGAAGGGCCTAAATTTTCCACCTGTCACACTTGTACTTTAGCTTAATCATACATGTATTATCAGAATGAATGTCATGAAGTGTGTGGGGACAAGTAGGCCACCAGGTTGTGGTGGGTCTTTAAAGACTTGTATGTTCCTCTTCATAGAACACCATCCATTGTGTTACCTGAAAAGCACTAAGCATTTTGTCTGCTCGGAGAATTCCGCCGGTCTTCTCAAGCACAAACTCATAGTTATCCGGAAGTTCTATATGCGGGTATCTTTTGCGCTGTTCCTTTACGTCAAATGTTTCATGCGGAACATGATAGTCTGTCAGACATTGTTTTGACTCTGTAACAAGGCTACCACCTTTCGGTCCATACTCAAGATATTCGCAATTTCTTAAAGATATCAAAAAATATTGCACATATTTTGCAAAAAGATAATTAAAAACAAAACAAAGAACGTGTAAAATCTTGGATCGTGTTTCGTGTTAACGCATACAAAATCTAAAAACTGAACTTACTTAAAGTCTTAAGTCGTATCCAAGATTCAATCTACGATTAATCACAATGAAAAATATATATGTTAACATGTGTAAGGGATATACTTTCCCTGTTAAAAGCTACGACTGTGAGAGTACCTTTAAATCTATGGAAGGGGATATCCGCCAGTCCACAGCCTGGGAAACCGTTGATAATATTTTTGCTTTGTCAGAATAAATCGTACCTACATTAAATATCCCGATTAATTTGCGCTAATTAGTGTTAATTGGCATTCATCGTGTTTCTGATATTACCAACGCCTGGGGAAATCTGAAGGAGTTTCAATGTCACCACTGATAATCAATTTTCTATAAATAGCCTAATTAACATTTGATCATATTTGCGCTTGTTTGAAACGAAAACAAGGCAATGCTGCCTAAAATTCGGCAATTTTCATAGAGATCACTAGGTCTGCATTAACATAACATCTTAAAATTTGAGAGCTATGACGTACATTTATGTTTATTCTGACTATTTAAAAGTCGTTACAATTTGCTGGAAAAGCTTTTGGAGTTAAAAACTGGTATTTCTCTATGGCCAGGAAATGTTCGGAAACCTTTGCAAGTACACGATTCCGATCTGTCTTTTCCGTGAGAATTCCTTTTCTATTTTTTTACTATGGATTATTGCTTTCAGAAGTTACCGTTCTTTTTCATACAACTGCATATCTTGGGTGTAATAAAGGTGGCGCTGGTTTTTGATCCCAGATGACCCATTTTCAAACTTGGCCTAGATTTTATCAAGGTTAACATTCTTACAAATATTCATGAAGATCAGTTGAAAAATACAGCCTCTATTTCATACACAAGCTTAATGTTGACAGACAGACGACAGACGACGGACGCCGGGCATCGAGCGATCAAAAAAAAACTAACCTGAACAATGCTGAAAAAAAACTATAAAAAAAAACTAATTATTAAAAATAACTGCAAAGTATTCAATATGATTTAGGTAAAATACGGTTACAGTCACCAAGCGTGAAAAAATCTGATTACAAGTCTACTTTTATACAGGTACATATTTAATGGCGTTGTACAGTAAGTTAAACATAAAATTATGATATAGCTGAATAATCACAAAATGCATTAAAATACCCATTTCATAGGTTTAATATGCAGTACATAGTTTCAAATAAACATAAAAATATAGGCAAGACAGTACCACAAGTTATAATAATACCTTTAAGTTACTGTGTTTCCTAAAACAATACATAAACAAGAAATATCTTTAAAAATGATAGTCGGCGAATTGTAATAAGGAAAGACGTTTATGAATTTTTCATCTAACATTCATCTTTCATCTAACATTTTTCAAATTGCAAAACTAAACACCGCACTTTAACAATTTAAATGGTTCTCTTTTAATTTTTCGCAAAGGTTTCGTAGCGTTTCAATTTTGTTTCGTTTATCCTTAGACGAATAATTACAGCAGTAGTCTGATGAAGATTCATGAAGGGGTTCATGAAAAGAGGCCATTAAACGTGTTTATATTTTTAGCTAAATTGGTACCTATCCCCATTTGTAACAAAATAGCAGGAGACCTTACGATATTGTTACACATCGAGTTTGATAAAAATCCATTACATTCTAGTGGTTAATGCGAAGAAAGGCATATCTACTTTTAGCTATAGTGGTCCCTAATAGGGCCCAACTTCCTATATAAATAAATTTGGAAGAGGACCTTATAATGATGCTCCAGACCAAGTATGACAAAGATCCACCAAGCTGTTCATGAGACGCTGTATAAATAAAATCTGGAAAGTAGATCCCTCGGAAGCACCGAAAACAAGGCAAACAGTGAAAATTGCAGACTCGGTTTGATTGAGTCTGTTCATGGGCAGTAATGGAAAATACAACACTGCCCACGCCCCCTAGCACCGACTTAAGCAGTATTCAATCTTCGAATCTAAATGAATTGAAATCAATGATCCCGAAGAACCAGAAAATAAGCAAAGTTTGACCGTAGTCATATCACATAGATAAACTGTATACAGCGTACCTTCATTTCAGTGTAATGAGATTCAGTCATTATATAGCATATATATAATGAAACAGATTTCAACTGAGTTCAATATTTGCATACCATACTAAAGAAAAATATTCATATAATAAATCAGTTAAATAATTTATAACAAATATATCAAAGCAAACAAGTACTCATTTTAATATGCAATCTGAATAAGTCACAAAAGCAAGAAACCTTTTCATATACAGACGACAATTGTAACAAGGAAAATCTTTTAAAAAGCACTTCTCTACATAAAAGACTCTTATCACACCCTTATTCATGTGATACGCAGACCGTATTCAGCTCTTTCTTTAATTTGATATATGTTGGTATTTGAACAGGTTTTTATCATTTTTATTAAACTTACTTATCATTTTGAGATTTATCAATATTCTTGCTAAATATACTGAGCAGAAGTTAGCTTTAAAACTGTGAACAGCGTCGTTTAGGATAAACGCTTTGTCAACATTTCGCTCAGCGTAGCACAATCAACAGAGTGAAAGAAATTGACACTCTCGTCCAATCAGGCAGAGTGTTGCATAAATCTTCCATTTTGATAAATTATCTATAATGCGTTATCAAGCAGTTTGATTTGCAAACTGAAGTCACGTGGCATAGGTAACGAAAACGAATTTAGACGGCGTCGCCGAAAAATCTTTGAAATAAAGTGTCTTTATTTAGGACATTGACTGTTGCTGCCTAATACTCAAAGGTACTTTATTCCAAGGTCTTTGACCTACAGTACTTAAAATTCTGTCATAAAAGACTTTCGTTCATTCAATAAAATAACATAGCACTTCTGGATAATAGCTGAAGACCTCAATCGTAGCGAAAAGGGACAGACAATATTGAGATAAAAGCTCTGTCGGATAGACTGGTGCATTTCCAACGGAGTAACTGTACAATGGCACAATTCAAAGGGATAAGAGACTTGCCATTTTGTGTAACACATTGAAGTAGTCAATATAGAATTGTTATGAAAGTATCAGATAAATACTTTTACGTTATATCGATTGTACCTTTTATTGTATGTATATGATTTATGTACATGATATGTTAATAAGTACTGTTTAAACTAAATACTTACATAAGCATGCGTAAGCAATACTAAGTCACGTGACAGGTAACAGTCTTGTGTTACAAATATAAGTAGCATTGACACAAATGTCAGAAAGCTATATACAAACCAATTATATGCCGAATCATTTATATTTACACAAAAAGCTGCTCTCTGCATTCAGTTTCTAGTTGTGCCGTTAGTTCGAACGCCTCCTTCATCATGTTAGCGTAGATAGTTCTTGCACCATAATTACGTCTTGTTATTCGAGATTTTCCGTGAGAGCTCCCGCGGTTGTGCGGTAACGTAAACTATTAACAAACAGTATTAATTAAGCACAGAAACCTAGTTAGCCTTCTTAACATGAACCTTCTAAACTGTTAAAATAAACTCCTTGAAAGTGGCAAACAATTTAAATGATAGGTCTTATCTTCAAAGAGAAAAAACGTCATTTGAATGAAAATAATTATTTTTAGCAGTTAAAATCAACATTTTCAAAGTATAAGTTAACAGCATAAATTTATACATATACTAGTAATAATGAAGGAAAAACTGATTTTCATACGTTTCCGGTTTGTTTTCATTTTCTTTGTTGTTTTTGTTATTTTTAAATTGACACGTATACTTTTCATTTTTTTTAAGTGAAGGCCATCCCTATGGGAGAAGCATTTCAGTATGGCTGGGAATCTGCTATGCTAGCCTATCATTCTTGGTCATTGTGAGTTGTAGAGTCCACTCAATGTTTTGTTATAAGATAAGTTCCTCTAAAACCAATGCTAGAAGGAAAAACGGACGTTGTAAGTTGTATTACATCTATTGTTTTGCTTATTGGCGTCTTTGATTTCAATTGATCTCCTGCTTAATTTTATCCATTTTTCCATCAATAATGACAGTTTCATCTAGATTTCGAAATGTCTTCTGCCAAGCACTGAGGTGAATGTAAATAGGACTTTTTGAACGGGGTTTCTTGTTTTTGTCGTCGAATGTGAAAATTTTATATTCTTATTCAATGTTCAGATAGGGTAGTGTGCTTGATTTTTTACTGGACTGATTTGCACCTCACGCAATGTTTCATAATGGGTGTCAATGGGAAAATCATAACTTACATAACATTTTCGCGAATACATTTTTTTTCTACAGTGTGTATTTTGAGGAAACTTCTCACAGTTGTAAATAAACACATGGCCTATAATTTGGTGAAATAAAATGTATAGGTCCATTTGCTTATTTTTAGATATTTGACCATGATTAAAGGGAACCGGACATTTCACGTTAATTTTAAGACATTATTTTGAATTTTAACGTGCCACATGTTTTAATATCATATTTTGACATTAGAAATATAGCAACAGTGCCATTGTAACAAATTTACTCACAGGTTTCGATTAATTAATAAATTGATTTTCATTTCCGTACGCCGAATCCAGCCTCTTTCTTCGTTTTTTGGAAAAAAATCACTTCCGTTTTTTCAAACGTGCATAACTACCTTAAATGTATGAATATTTGCAGCTGTTATGAAATTATCTTTACATGCATTGCTTATAATATACAAGCATTTTCAATGTCTTGTGCTATTAACACTGTGCAAAATTTAAATGACGTTCTTCTTGTTTAGATACTTATTTTGAACGGTTAAACAAAAGAAAAGATACCAAACGGTCACCTGTTCTAGTAACAACGTCCGTTTTCCATCCTTTGCAAGGCTGTACGCTGTGGCAGATCCTTCTATTCCTGCACCAACGACAATGACATCATAAATATTACGTTCGCCTTCCATCTCATTACGTTTTCAATATTGCATGTCACCAATATAGCCTAAATTATCAGAAAATGTCAAATAATAACTCATGTGTATCTTATGAGAAATGTTCTAACTAATATATGAATAAAGATCCAAAAAGTCACAATATGTGATAACTCGAAAATATATTACAAATCTATTGCCAGTGCAATTAAGTTCTTTTTACACTACTAAAATGTTTTTACCATTTTAGTAGTCTGAAAAGAACTTTATCCCAATAGATTATATACTTACTAAATGAACAGCTGCTTCAAGGATATGTTACAAATCGTTGATGAAAACTTTTTTGTTACTTTTTTATATTTTCATGTATTCTTTATTAACAAGAAGAATAATGTAGAAATTAAAGTAAAACAGGAAATATCAGTATACCTCTGCTGTTACATTTCAGTATCGGTTTAGGTAGGTTGTATATTAATTATTTCATTACTCTTGAATGGATTTTGTTCAATATGGCGCAGAAAGAGAAAATAATATCATTGCCTACCTAGCAGGGAACGTATACATTTGTCCGAGCACGCGCCAGGGGACAGATATTCCTGTCTTTCCCTAGTAAAAACCTTGTCTAAAACAGCGTGCACTTAGGTGACGTTACATAGTACTGGCACTATTGTGACGTCATAAACTATATAAATAATGTCAGGAAATACCCAAATCTATTTGTCTCCATGATCTATTTTGAACGTGATAAATGATCTCAAATGTCTTTCTGTGTAAGACAGCTGCTTTCCCAACCCTCGGGACAGCTTAGATAGAAAACCTCGCTTACGCCCGGTTTTCCATTTCGCGCTGTCCCTCGGGTAAGGAAAACCCTGTCTTAACAGGCAGGCATGTAAGATTCTTATTTACTATAGACGTTTTTCGTACTTAATAAACGTTAATTATTTTCTAATATTTTTTTCCAAACTTTAAAAGAATTTTGAAACTTAATTTACATTTTCTTGAAATTGAAGTCAAGACTTAAATGCACTGTTTTGACAAAAAGCTTAGTACAAATTTACCTGCGCCATAAGTTTTAAAAGTCGTTTCAAGAATAATGAACATATCGTTAACAAAACTTCCCAAAATCGACGCTAAAAATAATTAGTCCTAGAAATTTCCTCGTGGGATAACCCCATTGAATATTTTTTTATGAAAAATAACGTATTGCATATAATAAAAATAACTCATCGAAATTGATATTTAACCTTTTTCTGTTCTGATGTATATTTGCGATCCTTCTTCCTTCATGATCTATATACAGACAGTAAAAAGCAACGCGTGACGATGCATGATATTAATGTACATATTTTGTATTAGGTTTTTATGTCATACTTTGTTACGCATTGATATGTTCCTTTACAACTGAATAAAGTTTGCACTTCATGACAGTTTTCTAATAGCGACAATATCACAACGAGTCGATGTAAAAGGTTTAAATGCATTATTTCGTTAAGCAAAGCAAAAGTGTCTATCCTATCATCGTTTCGTTAAAATATAACAATTCTTTATATTGCATTTAGGCGAAAATCAAATAATTTTGTTTCTTAACGGCCTTAAGGCGTAAAAACAATTGTTTGTCACCGGTATCCCGACCTATCCTAAAGTTTTGGCCCGACCCTAAATAGAGAATATTTTTTTCAACTTTTTAACAAAAAGAAGCAAACTGCACTTTGTATGCTTTAAAGATGGTCAGTGATGTTAGTAATATATTCATAAAAACAAAATTTTAAATAAAAAAGAAAAATACCGACCTACCTACCCTATTTTTTAATCATGTTACTGGAAACAAACATTGTTTAGCCTAAATGAAAACGAACAATTAACTTTACAACTTCGGTATCGTACAGAATTTGTAAATATATTAAAAAGAAATTTGTTCATATTCCTTAATATCTAGCCAATTGAAATAATATTGATTATATTTTGTGAAAGCATATAATAATAACTGATCTGCCAATCCGCGTGCACCTAAAATAGAATGATTTTGTATTACCGGTGCATTCATTGTTTGTATTAATTGATTATGTATGCCTGCTTGAAAGTTTTGTCATGAGACATCATCAATCAGTTCAGAAGCATTGGGAACCCATCTACAGGCAGACCCTCAGTGACATGTGCATTATTTTCCTGTTTCTGAAAAGATTTGCTTCAAGTAGCCGGTAGATGGATTTCCGATCCAGATCATAAAATCAAGGTATTTTATATTGATAAACATTGTGTTAGTTGCTGTTACATACCCTATGCCCCTTACCTTCCGATTTTTCCAGATACCCGTATTTTGCGCCTTGTCTTATTACAACACGAGAAAAGTTTAAAAGCATCTGTCCATGGCCATGAATATATCCATGGCTGTTTTTGTTGTTCTATTTAAACAAAGTATGACAAAATAAGTATGACTGATTTGAGTTAAGTCACTTAGAACCAACCTTTTTCTTACATAAAACATAAAAGCCCTTGAACGTACACTGATGAGCGGGCCAATTATGTTATGATACATAAAAATTTGACGCAGAAGAGCAGAAGTACTCCGTCTTTAATAAAGAGCGTCCTTCAATGCGGATACCTGGAAACATGATGAGACTAGCGTCATAGGTCTTTTATAGGATAGACAACGAGTGACCGTGTCTATTTGATATATACCCGAGTGCAGCGAGGGTATATATCGAATAGACACGGTCAGCGAGGGTATATATCGAATAGACACGGTCACGACTATTAATTATTCTAATATCGAATAGACACGGTCACGAGTAATAGTTATTCTAAGTTTCGTATTTCTGTCATGTCAACTCTTTCTATTGATATCCAGAAACTTGAGGCGTTTTTACAATTATTTTTTTAAACGTAGTTATTTTACCCTCATGTCATATGTTTTAAAGAGACGTTTATGCTAATCTTCCTTTTAAACCCATAAATAACTAGTGAGAATATTGCAAGGTCATTTTAGCCTGTATTGTTAGATAGTAAATTGACACGAAACCCACGCATTTAATGCTCAAGGTTTTCCGGATATATGCGACAGAGCATGAGATTTTGGGTCCAAATGCAATTTTGGTCAAAAATGGGGATTACCGCTTTTCGGACACCATATTTTTGTCTAACTGTATCAAAATTGAGGCAGTATATCTTAATAATTACTCCATCTTTAAATAATATCAAGATAAAATACATGATAAAATAACAAAGGCAACTGTTACATGTGATTAATGAAATATATTTCTTTCTGTCCTTTTTTTTTCATGTAGTATTATTCTTTGTTCTAAAAAGCGTTTCCATAGCAACACTGCTTTTTAACGTCCTTTTAGCTCACCTGTCACAAAGTGACAAGGTGAGGTTTTGTGATCGCGCGGCGTCCGTCGTCCGTCGTCCGTCCGTGCGTCCGTCCGTAAACTTTTGCTTGTGACCACTCTAGAGGTCACATTTTTCATGGGATCTTTATGAAAATTGGTCAGAATGTTCACCTTGATGATATTTAGGTCAAGTTCGAAACTGGGTCACGTGCCATCAAAAACTAGGTCAGTAGGTCTAAAAATAGAAAAACCTTGTGACCTCTCTAGAGGCCATATATTTCACAAGATCTTCATGAAAATTGGTCAGAATATTCATCTTGATGATATCTAGGTCAAGTTCGATACTGGGTCATGTGGGACCAAAAACTAGGTCAGTAGGTCTAAAAATAGAAAAACCTTGTGACCTCTCTAGAGGCCATATTTCTCAATGGATCTTCATGAAAATTGGTCAGAATGTTCACCTTGATGATATCTAGATCAAGTTCGAAACTGGGTCACGTGCGGTCAAAAACTAGGTCAGTAGGTCTAAAAATAGAAAAACCTTGTGACCTCTCTGTAAACAAATGTTTACAAGTTTTTCAATGCATTTGTTAGGAAATAACACTTTGCCATAAAATCAATAAAACTGTCATTGGGCGGGACGTATAAGTACGGTCAAATGCCTAGTTTAATTGAAGTGTATTTATTTTTGTATTAAGATTTAACTTCATTTTATATACATACTCACTCAAGGTACGAAGCAGGGATCTCCGTGGACAAGTGGTTAAGGTCTCTGACTTCGGAATCACTTGTCCCTAATAAATGCTGATTCAAGCCTCACTCGGGAGCGTTGAATTCTTCATGCGAAGGAGCCACCAGCTGACTTATGGAAGGTCGGTGGTTCTACCTAGGTGCCCGCCCATGATGAAATAATGCACGGATGGGAACCTGGGGTCTTCCTCCATCATCAAAGCTGGAAAGTCGTCATATTACCTATAAATTTGTCGGTGCGACGTTAAACCAAACAAAAAGCAAACAGAAAACATATGTAGCTATGGTCGTGCGCTTGAAATGACAACAAAAAAGCAGTGAAGGTGGAATACGCCTTATTTGAAGTTCTTGGGTTCCGTTTCGAAATTTTGTTAAATGTAAAATTCAGCATATTCCTCATGTAATGCATATTTTACATTTTTGATATTCCTGTCACTTTCTTCTCTACAAACCTTCAAACACGACCATTGACGTCCATTTTTGATGAACCATGATTTCACGTCCGTCAGACTGTTTTCTTAAATCGTTCTGTTCAGTCAACAAGTATCGATTTGCTTGTTTCTCATCATAACGTCGTTTAAAAATGTCTTTGAAATGGTGTAAAATTTGTGGAGATCATTTTAACGTTGAAGTCGATATTTACGTTAAATTGACGTTAGAGCGACAAACATGACGTTTAGTTTTGAATAAAAAGTTTGCGTTAATCTTGTCTCATGTAAAACCCAAACGATAGAATTTGACAAAAAACTAACATGATCATGAAAACTTTATTTTCTGTCGATTGAAGGAATAAAATTATGGGGTCACCGAATTCGTTTTCGCGTAAAATTACGTTACGCTACCCTACCCCCCAAATCACAAGATAACGCAATTGAGTGTTTTTTCATGTATCTCCTCCTTTTTGGAGAAACTGTACTATTTTATTTTTTCCCAGTAAAATTAAATCAAAATAGTCTTTAAAACTCTGTTACATTAGCGAAATAATTTCTGTGCAGAACTCAGATTTTAATGTTTAGATTATATTTTATATATGAGAATGCGACAAAATCAACACCCCGTTACCCTTTGCACTGAATTACATTACTCTACTATATTCATTTTAACATAACTCGGAAAAGTGCTAATACAACATTTTAAAATTTAGAAAGCCTTTATGTAATTATAACATCATGTTCGAGTAAACATTATTTTATCTAACTTTATTACAAATTTTACGTTTTGGAAATATTTCGATTGTTTGGAGAGTAGTCGGACACCCCGATTTCGAATAAAGTGAATCCTCCTTGAATAACCGCGGGAAAACAGCTACGGAGGATGTTGCTCCGAAAAGGTTAATTTATTTAGCAACTTGGCTAGATAGAAACACTATCCTTTGCAAAGAGGTTTTAGCTCTCCAGAGATGTGTGTACAAATGTTATCCTTGCATTCATAGACACATAATAGAAACATATTCCATACATAATACTGTTTCCTAATATTAGAAACATAAGAAATACGAGTAAAGTAAACATTTAAGTTTTTGTGTTTTTTTTTTTTTTTTGGTTTAGCTCTGTTTTTTCTACGTTACTGCGGGCAGTTAACCTAACCAGTGTTCCTGGATTCTGTGTTCTCCTCATGAGTCAGAGGTGGAGGACGAATGATTTCGGACACGTGCCTTCTATCAAATCGGCATGCCCTACCCGGGGACCGAACTCGCGGTCCATAGATCTGCGCTCCTACTGAGCTAAGCGGATGGGGTAAAAGGAATGAAGAAAGAAAGAAAGCAACGGTTGTGACTGACACTCGCTGTAACTCAACGAAACCTCTTATATCATGAATACTGAACGTGTAGAAGTTATGATTTATTTCAAATAGCGTCTGTGGTATAAAATTTCAAAAAGTGTGTAATTAACCGGGCAAGCCCATGGCAACTTATCTTATGGTCAGATGTTACTAGGGTGGAGGAGTAAGAAACGAAATAGTAAAAATGTAAGACCTTGGGATGTGCGCGCGTGCGTACTTGGGGGGGGGGGGGGGGGGGGGGGGGGGGTTAGGGCTAATATTAAGAAAAACAAGATACAAACAACCTTTACTCCCTTGGAGGGGCGGTTGAGTCAAGGGTTATACGTCTGAAATCACAACCTTTAGAATATTTAAATCTGTTGTATAATATTGACCAATGATATTGTACAATAATGATGCTTTCTGTTTGTGTTTCAAGTGTGAAAACTCCGAACAATATACACAACTGCATATGCAAATATTCTTCATGTCAGCAGTGTTTTACAACGGAACACGTGTTTTTTGTTACTTTGAATAAAAAATAAATTGAAAAAAAGCTTTATCATAAAGAAAGTATATTTAAAGCGACTTTCAAATATAACATGATCAGTATTTTAAGCAAAGATGTCGTATTGGCGTATGTTAGACATTCTGCATTCAAACCATTTCTCAAAGAAGTCGCCAGTTTTACAGTTATAAGGACCTTTTTTGAAAGGAAAGCTCTCTTTTTCTCACGTTCCATGATTCGTTTTACGCCTGTAGTGAACAACTGATGAATGAGAATGTAAAATACTAAGATTTGAAAAGAGATATATCAGAAAAACAGCCAAACTAAGCTATGTTGTTATTTGGGGGTAGGGGTAGCGTAACGTAATTTTGCGCGAAAATGAATCCGGTGACCCCATAATATTTTTCCTTCTATCGACAGAAAATAAAGTTTACATGATCGTTAGTTTTTTGTCAAATTTTATCGTTTGGGTTTTACATGAGACAAGATTAACGCAAACTTTTTATTCAAAACTAAATGTCACTTTAACGTAAATATCGGCTTCAACGTTAAAATGATCTCCACAAATTATACACCACTTCAAAGACATTTTTAAATGAAAATATGATGAGAAACAAGCAAATCGATACTTGTTGACTGAACAGAACGATTCAAGAAAACAGTCTGACGAACATGAAATATTGGTTCATCAAAAATGGACGTCAATGGTCGTGTTTGAAGGTTTGTAGAGAGAAAAGTTACAGTAATATCAAAAAAGTAAAATACGCATTTTATGAGGAATATGCTGAATTTTATATTAAACAAAATTTCGAAACGGAACCCAACAACTTCAAATTAGGCGTATTCCACCTTAACGTCTGACGGCGTTTTGACCCGGTTTTTCGAATTAGGTGATAATGAGTTAAAGTTCTAATAATGGCTATATAACCCCGAAATTAATAAGCAATATTGAAGGAAAAAGGGAAAAAAGAAAGGGACAGGTAGAAAATAAAATTAAAGAAACAAATTGGTGTAAGAAAAATCATTTTCAATGTTTATATCCCTGTGACCTTGACCTTTGACCCTGAAATCAATGGAGGTCATGTACACATCAAGACCAACATACCTATGAAGTTTCAAGGTCCTAGGTGAAATGCAGCGGAAACCATTTTCAATGTTCAGGTCCCTGTGACCTTGACTTTTGACCCAGTGACCCCGAAATCTACAGGGGTCATGTACATATCAAGACCAATATACCTTTGAAGTTTCAAGGTCCTATGTGAAATACTTGTCCAGATATTGAGTGAACAAAAAGGTTAACATGTTCGGGTCTTGACCTTTGACCCTGAAATCAACTGGGGTCATATACACATCAAGACCAACATACCTATGAGTTTTAAGGTCCTAGGTGAAATACTTGTCCAGATATCGAATGAACAAAAAGTTTAACATGTTCAGGTCCCTGTGACCTTGACGTTTGACTCAGTGACCCTAAAATCAACAGGATTTATGTACACATCAAGGTCAACATACTTATGAAGTTTCAAGGGCTAGGTGACATACTTGTCCAGATATCTTGCAGAAACCATTTTCAAATGTTCAGGTCACTGTGACCTTGACCTTAGTTCCAGTGACACTGAAATCACTAGTCGTCATATACATATCAAGACCAATATACATGTGAAGTTTCAAGGTCGTAGGTGAAATACTTGTCCAGATGGTTAACATGAGACTCATTCCATCCATCCACCACTCCGCCCGTCCGGACAGACCTAATCCTACAAGCCAGATTTTTCTTCGAAATCCCGGCCAAAAATGTCAGTTACATCATTCTATACTGAAAAGTTTGGTGCTTACGCACAGGTCATCTAAAGTAACCATAAACCTGATTAATGTCCCTAAAAATTAAGATTGTGTGTGATAATTCATTTTAGTACAAAATATTAGTCTAAAATTTGGAAAAGGAACTAAATGAAAATATCAAATGCATATAAAATTAGTGAGACAAATTACCCAAAATACAGTATCCAGCAATATAAAATCCTATATCCTAGCGTTCGCTAGTGTCATTTATACTAATTGTAAATATTCCATACAGCTATAGTCAGGTTCAAACTATCCTTTCCAGAACATAATGACTGAAGATCAATATTTTTCAACAGCAAATATGTAGTCAACGTGTAATCTAAATGTAACAGCGTGAATATCGGGCGAATCCTCAAGTTTATAACCGCCTTCGTATCAGCTTTTAACCTTTACCCTGCAAAATTTCTATAGAGAACTTGTTCATCTTCCAATTTGGACAGTACCATTAACTGTTAAAAGGGGTGCTTACCAAAATGATACTGACTGATTATGATCTACACTGTTCAAAAAGGCAGAATCAATCGTGTCCAGCATGGTAAGAGTTAAACTTTACAATCAAGATCACTTTGAACAAGACTATAACGCCATATCATATTTACTAGTTTATGTATTGGATAACATTACACACCACAATATCGTGAAAGATTCTGAAAGTATCGGAATAGTAAAATATCTAGAATATAAACGTAAAGAAAATATCCGATAGGTGACCTTAATTTCAGTTACGATGGCTGTATGTACAAGAATACTATGTTGCATTTTCATGTATGTGCGTGTCTGCTACTCCGACGTTTTTATTTTTTGCATTTATTTCTGTTTATGTGTACACACATTTTCACGTGCTCTATATCCGTGTGGAGAGCTGTATGAGTGGCAATTAGTCCTTCGAATGTGTTTTTTCCTGTTGATATTTTGTCCTGTTTTTGGAGGCAGACGAAATGATCTTCAACATTTTTATCAAGCATAACATGTATGTCATTTTTTTTCAGGATTACTTAAAAAGAGTTTATTGTAATAACGTATGAAATTACCAAGCTGTCGTTTATATGTATGTCATGCAATGTACTATGCATATGGCGAGGACATATTCTACTTTGAAATTAATGTCAAATAAAGGTAGGTTTATGGTACATTATTGAATTTCATTTATCACATTTGATACACTGTTTCATTCATTTTCAAAAAGTAATTCTTAACATTAAATAGCCAGCTAGTACAGTACTTTCGGGCTTTGGCTATAAAGTGTGAAAACAAGCGGTCACACAGACGTACAACAAATGTAATTTGAATCTATTATAGGCATTGGAACTAAAAATACAAACTTCAAGTAAGCTCAACTTACTTACTTACTTGAGAAACTAGTAATCTCAATAGAAGTACATGCACATCATTTCATTCATTCCGGTACACGGGTTACCGTTGTTTTCCGTCAAATTCATGAAGGATTAACGCTACTGTTTTTAGCCCGAATACAGTGTTAGCCTGTTAGCCCTAATACAGTGTTTGTAAGCGGATACTGACAGTTAGTTCTCTTGGTCATCATAGTAAAAACGAAAGGAAACCAAGACAACAATGCGACTTTCATCAGTAACTATGTTGCCAACTACTCACCAAACAGTTATGCATTTATCAGTGTGATTTCATCCGTATTTGTAGAGATAGACGCTTTACTTTTCAGAGATAGAAATATATTAAATTAAGTCCAGCAAATGTTTTTTATGTCCATGAAATAACCTTAAACGATTCTACAAATGTGAAATTTATGATAGTTTTGTTAATATCATTAACAGAAGTTTTAATATTGAATTTCAAGTTGTGATCCGCAAAGAATGACAACTCTTGCCTAACTAGGCTAGTACTTATAGCAGATATATCTATTAGTTTACTTCCCTTGCAATTACACAATTGAGCGGAAAATGAAGACGGTTTAAGACACAATATCATATATTTGCACGCCACTTAAACATTTTGGATTTATTCATATGTATTTGGTTTACACTTTAAACCATATGTTTACTTATAGTACAAAATTAACTTTAAACAAGTTGATAATAAAATGAAATACCAGGACGTATTTTATAGTGCAGATAATACAGTTTTGCTTGTATCAAAATGTCACAATAGAAGCACTTTTGTATTACAAAACAGATAGGATTAGTAAAGGCGCAATATATTATTTCTATTTCCTATGCCTAGTATACAAGATAATAGTAATTAATTTATTAAATTTACGGATAGACGAACAGACACAATCCGAATATACAAATATCTCAGCAGCGGCAATTAGATGCACCGTCTAACTTCCAAATCTAGCCGTATGTCTTGCGTTTTGTAGAAAGATGCAGACATATACTTACAATCCGACATAAGCAAATGCAAAAAAAGTAAGTGATACAAAACTGAGGTATGAAGACTCACATTCCCTTACTGAGTTATACAGTGAATTAAATGTACCTATACAAGGCTTTGCTGAGCTAATAATCACAGTGTATAGACTCTCTGTACGCCCAAACGGAAGTCGCTAATAACTAGGCGTTCACTTTCGTTTTTCAAATTTTTGGAAGCTATCGGGTAGTGAGTATTTTTATGTTTTTCTGTGGCTGTTTGAAATAAATATTCTTGTTGTATATATTTTTCAGTGTATGATAAATGTCTCTGCAACAAACTGCCGTTAAATAGAGACAAACACATGAAATTAAAACGTATTTTCACCCAAAACCCAGCAAGTCAAAGCAAAAGACGATGCATTCAGGCTAAAAATGCCCATTATTTAGGAACTGCGAGAGAAATACTTGTCAGAACCGCTTCTGAATGTTAAATTATAAATCCATGCAAATGAGTTTATACCTACAAATATGAATTTACAATCCTGAACAGTTTAAATATTGTTTAATTCAACATGCATCTGAATTATGCACTGACCGCCTAGTCGCAAAACTTTATATATAACTGTACCACTATTCGCCAAAACACTGTACGCCTATTCAATAAAGACATTACGAAGTGTTTGGGCTTGTAGGCTCTATACACTGTACTTACTGAATTTATAAATATAAATTTTTATTGTATTTTACTTGCGACAGTGAAAGAGTATTTATTGGTCTGTTTCACCAACAATGTCCTTGTCTTGGACAAGAAATAGAATCTGTACACGAGTTTCCGTTAACATACGAGAAAAATATATATTCATTCCGTTCAGCTTGACAGGACACTTTGTTTTTTTTTCTTTGAATTTGCTCGATTATTCGGGGAATAGCGGTGCTATTCTACTCGCTCAGGCTTCGGTTAAATGAAGTTTTTCGGCAACCTTTTTTCTGTCACATCTTTTTTTTTTTTTTACTTTTGCTTATACCTTACTGTAACTTCACGTAAACATTGTGCAAACAAAGCCTTTTTATGCAGGGACTTCCCATTATATCCAAATACCCAAGGCGAAGTACTTGAAATAATTTTTTGAATTTAAGCTCCGCCAACAGACAAACGCGTTGTCTACATGAAAACTTTGTACAATCAAAGTGTCCAAAACGAGTCCGCTCATCTATCTTCCAAGACGGTGTGGTTGGTTATACGTGTAGAACAACTGATGTAAACGTTAGGAGCCAGGTCATTTTTCGCTTATTCTGTAGCGATTACTGCAATAATTATTAATGCAAACGAAAAAGAATTGGATAATAGCTTCGATCTGCTTGATTTTGACTGATATCAGCGGTGATTTGGAGCCGGATATTAAAATAAACAGAAATTACCAATAAGCGCGCCGACGGCCAGCTGTTTCTTCTGTGAATGATGATAAAGTCCCCGTCATAAAGTCCGAACAAGTCTCTGAGATGCCGGAGATGGATCGAACACTGAGTTGTGCCACGTAACGATTATATGAATGATGCGTTATTGATTTATGTGTAAAGAATCTAGTCATTATTACAAAACATAATTTCAAACACTATGCAGGTTAGAGTTTATTAGTACGCATTTACCAAATTGAATTAGTCGCGCGGCTGAGCCGTGCTAGACTAAATTAATTTGATAATTACTTACTAATAAACATAAGTATTAAAAGTAGTCAAAACTACAAAAACTTTTTAAAAACAAGTCACTTTATTTTTAACCAACGTTTAGGCTACATCAGCCTTCTTCAGGGTTCAAAATAAACATTAACCTTTACGAAAAGTGGATTCGAAACTGCAGAAATAACATATAAACTGGTCCGTGACTGTTACGAAAACGAAAGAAATTATAACTATTACTTTTTAACTGTCGGTTGTCATAAAACAAAGTCAAATTAATGAAATATATGATTGAAAAGAAGTTTTGAATAGGCGTACAGTTTTTCGACTAAGCGTTCAGTCCGGATTTTAGAAATTGCGATTAGTGGGCCAGTAATGTATCGACTAGTGGGACAGTGTAATCGGCATATATGTCTCAGAAAAACACATTTTCCTAAAAACGCATTCGTTACCATAGAGCCATGCTAGTATTTATCGATGCGTAAGATATTTATCTACGAAGTAGCAAAGGTTTCAATTCTTTGCAAAAGCTCAAGATACATGTATTTCAAAGAATTGATAGTTTCATTACAAAATCGAACAAATACCCATACGTGATTTGACTTGAAATGAAATATATTAAGAGTTTTAATAGGCGTGTTTGGTATCTACGTAAACAGTAGCTCTTAAACAATACGTAGATTAAAAATACACTTACTTTATGCGATATTAACGAAATAAACAATGAAAATCCAAGCCATCCGCGACAGCAAAAATTTGTGTTTTGATTTCTGAACGCCTAGTTTTTGGCGACTTCCGGTTGGGCGTACAGAGAGTCTATACACTGTGATAATGGTGTTTCGAAATCAACTTTGTCCACAGGAAGACAAAACACCAGTGCAGTTTATTTTCCGGCGGGCAGTTGTAAGAGCACATGACGGTACAACAATGTCTGAGATTCGTTTCGCTTTCAAACAATTTAGGACAATCTTTGTTAAGCATGTATTTCGAGAAATTTGTATACACTGTTCACACTAAAGATAACGATTAGTACATGTTTATTAATACCACAAAACATGTTCAAACAGATATACTGAAATAAATAACTCAAACGGTAAAACCATAGTTATAACTTTATCACAAAACATGAGACTCAGTGTCCCTGTATTTCTAATTCAGTTCGTAAAACAAAATTCAAATTGCGTGTCGTCACATACAAATAATATAGTTTTGCGCTTTGTAGTCTGGTTTGGTACCAGTTTGTGTACAAACACGACTGAATGACAATATGTACACCAGGCGCAACATGTTAAGTCTGTCTTCACGCTGCGGTCGTTACAAAGTTAATGAAAGCTGTTAAGGTTGGTGTTCACATGTATGTTTAATATGCGATTTGTGTCTACAAACAAGAACTGGAATATCCGAATGATGTAGGCAATAATCACTGACACTTCCGGTAAATGTTCTTCTAATCAAACCCATTCCCCTGGTTCCCAGTATCAACATTGATGCGCCTTCTTCTTTTGCAGCTTCAATAATAGCTTCGCCTGGTTTCCCGCACTGTTGCTTGACGTGACCACTTAACTGTAGATAAATTGTAAAAAAGGACATTATAAAGGAAACTATGATTGATATATTCTAGAAATTGTGTCTCCCGTGGTGCCATAAAGAGGAGTTATTGTTTCGTAAGTTGGCATTTATTCAATTTTATTATCATATCATGCGAAAATATTTGCATATTGTACTAATCTCAGATACGTATAAATATGGCACTTTCGTGGAGTCCTGTAGCTTTATCATATTGATTTCAAACAGAAATATCCCCTACTATATGGCAAAGTATCCTCTTTTTATGTTTACTTTCTTACAATATTACAAAACATAATTATGAACAATGAGGCTTGCAATGTTACATTGACGTCATTCTGGGATTGTTTGAAAAACAGTAAATTTTAATTCCATTTTCTGAGATGTTTTCGTTAAAATAAACTAAATTCACCAACAAAAAGTGCAAAGTGCACTTATAGGAAAATGCACCAGTAAATGTGTTGTGTTTACAATTAAGTTATATAATTATGCAGGCCACTGGCCAGTAACATGCATGTATACAAAGAACAGTACATTAAGCAACGAACAGATGTACGGAGGTGGTTGGGTCTGGGGAGGGATTTGATACAGTGTTGATAATCGCCTAGCCCCTTCTAAACAAACAAGTATATGTTTAAGAAGTTCTAGGAATTTATTTATGGTAGAATAATCTCTAAGCATGGATGTTTTTAAAAGTTTGCAGGAAAACTCTACAAGAATATATCACAAATTATAATACTTTTTATAATAATCAACAATAATCAAACAATAATACCCTTCACCTAAAATCTTAAATATAAACATTATATCTTGTATTTAAAGACAGCAGTAGCACAAATCATTTGTTTCGAGGCCAGATCGACTGTAACTGTTAAAACTTTTCCATAACAAGATATTTCTTCGATTTCCCTTTGTATACATGTATCAGAAACAGTCATTCAAATTTTATATCAGAATATAGAACTGCAAGATAACAAATGTTAAATATTTAAAATACAAAACGCTTCTACTACAATATGGATATTTTGTACAGAATAAAAGGATTGATCTCCCCAGTAAACTTTGTCTCAGAAACGAGTAGCGTCAGTTTTCCGCCTGGAACAAATCTCTTCAGTCAGGAAGATGGAAATTAAAGACCACTTACATTTATATGTAATGTACTACCTTTGATAAATGAGCACAAAGAAAGATCAATTAAGCAAGGGATTTGACATCATTTTCAGTACTTTTAAGTATTTTAGTGACAGAAAAGCCATTAAAAGCTAGTTGGTAAAACATGACTATTTCCCACAGATTTTATATTGCAATATTATGCTTAATAATATCTAGTATGTCATTTATACTGAATTTAGAATCTCTTAAAGTTAACATTTTATGATTGCAATATTCGTCTCTTGATGTTCGAGAAATATATATGTGAGAATATGTAAGCTGCGTTTGAAGTGCTGGGGCCGTATTCATAAAGCATCTTAAGTATAAGTTTTGACTTAAGTTTAAAGATTTTACTTAAGTTTGTGGTGATTTCAACTTAAGTCTAAGTAAAAACTTAAGTTCTAGTCATAAAACAGCTAAAACTTAAGATACGTAAGAAATGACATAAGTCAGAATATAAAATAGCGTGGTGAGTACGATTAAAGTGTTGTTTTCAGATAAAAGCACTTTAAACATAATTGTGCATGTTGTATCTGACTGAAATTAATGTTTTTTTTTTAATGTTTTCGTCCACAATAAAAAACAAGAATTACTTATTAAGTTGTTTTATGAATAACAAATATACTTAAGTAAAATTAATTTCTAACCTAAGTAATACTTAAGTAAATAATCAATTTCTTATACTTATACTTAAGATACTTTATGAATACGGCCCCTGGTGTTACTCACTGTAGTGCTCATAGTACCTTTTATGAAAGGTAATCAATTACATTAAATGTCAGTTGTCCCGATTTCCATCTTGCCGACTAATTAGCTTCGTTCAAGGCAGAAAACTGACGCTACATTTTTCTGAAATACGCTTTACTGGAGAGATGAATCCTTTAATTCTAGTTAACTTTATTTCGTTGACTTTGATGCGTAACATCATAATTCTACTTATTAAGACTTGCTGTGTATTGTCCAAATGTTCTTTAACGTTAACGAGTATTTTCATGATTTATAAATAAACAATTATTACATTGGACATACCAGGAAAAACCGTATATTTGATCATTTTCTTTAGGCCTACAGACTTGTATTTATAGATATCAAGCATTATTCTCTACGTCTCTTAAAGTGTTCAAGTCTTGGTCCATAAAACCGTTGAAACATTACTATGGAGGTTGAAATAATTCTGCTTTACGTGTTTGTAGATGCAATGTCGTTAAAGTAACTTAATAACGTTTGTGACGGAACTAAAAAACCTGGGTGTTTAAACGATAACGTAATTGGAATACATGAGCCGGCTTTTCAGGAAAAGCGTATGTAAAAAGAGAACAAATCATTGCATTCATTTACATACACGACAGCACATATTTCATAGGAAAGTATCAAGATAAACGAAATCTTACGTGACATTCTTTCATTTTCATGGAATATTTCTCCACAAGATCACGAACTTTTTCCTCGTTATCTTTCAGAAGATCAGACACAATGTTTGGATCAGTCAACAACGACGCTGCAAGCAGACAACAAAAACCATTATCTATGAATACAATTATACGTTTTCCTAACATCGACGAAATAGATATATTGCATCACGTATAATTGCATGTTCAGGCCGAGCATATAAAATGTTATTAAAAAACAACTGTATCAAGCTGTTCATTCTCCGATTAAATTAGATAACTGACACATAAATTTAAGACTACATATTCCGACATAAGTATATTAAAATTATTTCACCAATATCGTCAACAGTGCAGGCTAGGTCGTTAGAAAGAAGTTGCATAATATCTCGACGAGCAAGTAATTGTTCACCGATTTCACAATATACTACTGAAAGTAATTTCAAATTGTCTACATTAGGCAATATATGCGCGCGCAACAAATTCAAACAAAGTTTTCGTTATTAAGGCAGTGGACATGTAATGACGATTGGCAATAATCATCACGTATTCTATTTTCTTTTGCCAATTCGGCATTCTTCGGACGTAAATATAGCTCAATGCGCTTATGACTTTCCGTACTTATGACTTTCCGTACTTAAGACTTTCCGTACTTAAAACTTTCCGTACTTATGACTTTTCGTACTTAAAACTTTTCGTACTTACGACTTTCCGTACTTATGACTTTCCGTACTTAAAACTTTCCGTACTTATGACTTTCCGTACTTATGACTTTCCGTACTTAAAACTTTCCGTACTTATGACTTTCCGTACTTATGACTTTCCGTACTTACGACTTTCCGTACTTATGACTTTCCGTACTTAAGACTTTCCTTACTTACGACTTTCCGTACTTAAGACTTTCCTTACTTACGACTTTCCGTACTTAAAACTTTCCGTACTTACGACTTTCCGTACTTATGACTTTCCGTGCTTAAGACTTTCCTTACTTACGACTTTCCGTACTTACGACTTTCCGTACTTAAACCTTTCCGTACTTATGACTTTCCGTACTTAAAACTTTCCGAACTTACGACTTTCCGTACTTACGACTTTCCGTACTTAAAACTTTCCGTACTTATGACTTTCCGTACTTACGACTTTCCGTACTTACGACTTTCCTTACTTATGACTTTCCGTACTTATGACTTTCCGTACTTAAGATTTTCCTTACTTATGACTTTCCGTACTTATGACTTTCCGTACTTACGACTTTCCCTACTTATGACTTTCCGTACTTATTACTTTCCGTACTTACGACTTTCCGTACTTAAGACTTTCCGTACTTAAAACTTTCCTTACTTATGACTTTCTGTACTTATGACTTTCCGTACTTATGGCTTTCCGTACTTAAAACTTTCCTTACTTATGACTTTCCGTACTTATGACTTTCCGTACTTAAAACTTTCCTTACTTATGACTTTCCGTACTTATGACTTTCCGTACTTAAAACTTTCCGTACTTATGACTTTCCGTACTTATGACTTTCCGTACTTAAAACTTTCCTTACTTATGACTTTCCGTACTTATGACTTTCCGTACTTAAAACTTTCCTTACTTATGACTTTCCGTACTTATGACTTTCCGTACTTATGACTTTCCGTACTTATGACTTTCCGTACTTACGACTTTCCGTACTTATGACTTTCCGTACTTAAAACTTTCCTTACTTATGACTTTCCGTACTTATGACTTTCCGTACTTAAGAGTTTCCGTACTTATGACTTTCCGTACTTAAAACTTTCCGTACTTATGACTTTCCGTACCTAAAACTTTCCGTACTTACGACTTTCCGTACTTAAAACTTTCCGTACTTATGACTTTCCGTACTTATGACTCTCCGTACTTATAACTTTCCGTACTTATGACTTTCCGTACTTATGACTCTCCGTACTTATGACTTTCCGTACTTATGACTTTCCGTACTTAAGACTTTCCGTACTTACGACTTTCCGTACTTATGACTTTCCGTACTTATGACTTTCCGTACTTTAAACTTTCCGTACTTATGACTTTCCGTACTTAAGACTTTCATTACCTATGACTTTCCGTACTTATGACTTTCCGTATTTAAAACTTTCCGTACTTATGACTTTCCGTACTTAAGACTTTCATTACTTATGACTTTCCGTACTTACGACTTTCCGTACTTATGACTTTCCGTACTTATGACTTTCCGTACTTAAAACTTTCCGTACTTATGACTTTCCGTACTTAAGACTTTCATTACTTATGACTTCCAGTACTTATGATTTTTCGTAAAAAGAACGGATATTACGCAATTTGCCAATTGTCATCACGGGTCCATTATTTCCAAAACAAGTATTGTTATTCACTGACTAAAATCTTAAATAACCAAATTTTGTTACAACTACATTGTACACGGAATACTATTCATATTTTTCTAAATTTGCGTAGGGGACAATTGTTTGTGTATAAATAAATTTTCCTAGCATACTACAGTAATATTTATAGCTTTGGCAACTAAAAATAACATCTTAATAATCTATTTCACAAAACATATTTTCAAAATCTAAAACATATTCAAACTGGTAATGACATTGAACACACGTGTTATTTCACAGAGGTGGTTGTTGAATATTTTGAACTCAAGCACATACTCCAGGAGTCTTTAAAAATAAACTTGTAATATACAGGTGTTGCAATATAAAAATTAGACTGGAGAATGCATTTGGTTTTCTATTTTATCGAGTACATAATACAATATGCAACATTATATTTTATTATATGTTTGAATTATCGAAATGTAAGAGTGAAATATACCTCGTATTTTCACAGAAAATAACAATCAAATAAATGTTTTTACTGGTAAGAAATTATAAAATAGGTAAGTTTAGTCAAAGCATGTTATGAAAAGAAAAAGTGTTTGTTTTGCACGCGAAATTGAAATAACACTAGATGCAATGATTTCACGAGTTGCATAGCCAAAAGCGAAGATGTAAGATATGGTGTTCAGTCGTGAAAGATATTGCAATCTTACATTGAAACAAACAAATCTTCTGTATATCATTCGCATTAAACTGCGCAACCATGCCGGTATTAGAGTAGGATCACAATATTTACTTTAAAAAAAAGTCAATCGAAAGAACATTAACGTAAATGTCTGTATCTAAATACTTATCGATTACAATGAATGCTGAACAATCGTAATGCTCTAATATGTTGCTCTTGATGTATAGATGGAATGAAAATTGATGATATTGACTGAACTTGCTAATTAATCACACGGTCTTAATGATGATAGCTGGGTTTTCCCTTTTTCTCTTGATGAATACACTAAGTATGTGCTTGTAACAGATCGGTTCTCTTATAAATGTCCGTCCATCAAGACAAATGAAAACATTTTCTCCTAGCCCAATAAAACATAACACATTTTGCTTTGCAATTCATACTCGAAATTAAAAGACATTAAAGATATTCAATGCTCATCTTTCACTAAGATGTTTTATCTGTAGTTATTTACTTTTAAAGTTATAAAATCTCATTAAATGTAGATAATTTTACTAAAAATAAATTAAATATGAATTATTTACTGTTATACAGCCGTAGTCATAACCTTGGTTGTACACATTTATGCTTTTTAGGGATACATGTATAATGTGCGCGTTCTATTTTAAACCGAACACATAGCACTGTTATTTAACATAATAGATCTGTTTATGTTAACATAAATATATATGCGGTAATTGCTCATATTTTCAAATATGACGTCTGAGTCTAGTATACCTTCAAGAAAATGTGGTTTTACTCCAATATAATGGAAGCTTTTTACTGTAAGTAAATTAATATTTGATCTTTTATCTTAAAGTGATGTATCAAGAAAACTACCTATCAAATTATTACCCCATAACACTAGTTTATACGTTTGAATGTAGAAATCAACAGTATACACTTACAAAAATGCTTGCAGGCCAGCACTGCAAACTATTGCCAGAAGTCCGAATGAGTGAGCGCCAATAGGTTTGATAACCTACCAGTGAGACTTTCATTACATGACCTCATAAATAAAATTTCAATTTTTGTAAGCCTAGCTGATTTAGTGTGGTAAGACCGGTCCATATAGACTGGCATCACTCGTTAGAGTTCTTTAAAATAAATATATCAGCCATAAAATCCTCTGAAATAGCATTTTCTGAAAAAAAATCTATTTTATCTCTGACGAGATGAGCCTAGACAGAAAAGGATTTCCTTAGAAATTATCGGTGTAATTAAAGAAGAAATAAATAAACTTTATAACTGATTACTCGATCTCAACATACTTTGTAAGTCTACAGTCCACAGCATATATTATAGGCCGGTGATTTATATAGGGTAATTTAATAATCAATAATTATAATAAGCATGTCGCACTGTTTCTACTTTCTGTCTCTTTGAGTAGTTTCTTTTAAATTATATACTTAAAAATTTGTGTGAGCTAACTCACTCAATCTGACTCCGCGGTACAAAATGCAATTCACGAATCAATCAGTCAAACAAATAAAAATGTATTAAAATTTTAGTCGGTCTTGTGACAAATGTAGGTACTGGAATGAATGTGTTGGGGATATATTAGAGTTATCAGCATAGGGCACTTTTTTTCATTAATGCACTTTAACGTCTTGTACGGGAATATTCTGAATCACCTAAAAAGCCATATCCAAATTCGCAGTATGGTTGGCCAAGGTTTAAGAGCAAGGTTTGGCAAAAGTTAACCGGTTTAAATTCCAGAAGATCGGTTCTGCCACGGAACGTTTTAAGGCGGTACCCTGCTGTGTTTCGTCTTCATATACTTCTATGTTTTTATTATTGCGATTATTTATATATCATACAAACATATCATTCTGTATTTATGAATACATATGTTCTTTCAAGGTTTACGTGACTACATTCTCATGTACCCCATATTTCATATGGATGTGCGCTATATGCGGCATCCTCCTTCGAATGTGGCTATTTCCTGTCTAATATTTCGTTCGTACACTACATGACTGGGTGTGATTAAACGAATCTATGCAATACAAATTATTTTACAGAAATGTTTAAAAACACATTGAATACCATCTTATTCATAAGTAGTCGATGTGGTTTAAATAGCAGAAAATGTGAAAAGTAGTACGCAGTAAATATTTTATGTACTACACCATTGTTTCCTTGAAATTTAGATTTCTATGCAGGTTTAAATGTTATTGGACCTTCTGACGTACCTTCCGGTTCTACAAAATGGGTTGCTATTGTACTGTTGCAAACACTCTCATTGTGAGAGGTGTATGTAATAGAGTTTTATCTGGCAAAATGAATAACGACTTTGACGTATTTGATTTTGTATAAATATTGTGTGAATTCTTACGTCAGCGGAACACTGAATCAAATCATTATATTTAATTATTATGTGATCATGTTTATCATACGAGATACTTGGATAATTGATAAGATGACTCACGTCTTGCTCTTACAACATTCATCATATGTTTTTAAGGAATTACGTTTTCCAGTTACACACATGCTTTTTCATTTAAATAATTCTGTAGGCAGCGAAATCATAAAAATAGTCAAATGTGACACTGAATCATAAAGAGAAACCCTCGATAGTGCTAGTCAAATACAAGTACTTTCCATTGGGCACAATATCGATATTATACTTGGAAACATATCACATATAATATTATATGGAGCAAATCGGTTTTCAATGTAGAGCGTGTATTGCAAGGCGTCTTATTATACTTAATTGTATAAAGTATAATTTTATGTATATTAGCTCATGTTGTTAAAGATACAATACATCTCAAACAGAAAATTTGCTGTTGTATATAATTAGTGTTTACAGTCTGAATGTGAAAGAATAATATCAGTCGTAATTCACCCTCTTGATATAATAATACACATACAAATATTTTCCCGTGTTATATTGTATTCATTTTCAGCACGCCGCAACTAATTTTGACGATATGACTTAAGAATTGTGACGGTCGTAATAGAGACAGTGCACAATTTTGTTGCATGACGTCGGCACACTATTCAGGTTATCTATTTGATAGGAAACAAGTCCTTTCGTGTTAGAATCAGTTATATTTACTCAAACCTAAATAAAAATATAGATTTTTACTATTAATGTTTATGCATGTTATCAAACATTTATTAAATATCGCTTGCTTACGAAGAATACATCGGTTTAATTCTCGGATTATTTGACTATCAGTTTGTAGTTTCTGAATGTTTGATGATTTGCACAATTTCTTAAGTATATGAACCTTCACCGATTTGTCAGGTGAAAGAAAAAAGTCTAACAAATGGAAACAATGAACATGACTTACCTGGTCCGACTTTTGTAAGCGTAAGAAAGAACATATTAGACTTTTAAACGCCAGATTACATCGTTACAATTATGTTACATAAGGCATACTATCTTTAAAGATAATATTCTCTTTTGTAGAGACATTTCTATTCTGCTTTTGCATTTCGTATTTAAATTTAATTTAGTGCTTTTAAAATTATAATGTTGAATTGTTTTACATATATTTTACTTATGTTAATCAGCTGCTTCAAAACATATTTCCACTAAATATACTTACATGTTGACAATACATTGCTGTATTCGGGGACATGAACTAGAACTATCCGGTCTCCTTGTCTATGTACATTGTCTACGTAAACTGAAACAAAATAAAAGTAAATATTAATTAAATTTATACCAGAGCATCGTGCTTTGCTTACATAGTCTAAGAGACAAGATTAACCAAACACGAAGTGTATACATGAAAAATGTGTTACTCAGTTTTCAAATATAAAAATGAATATAATGAACATGTGCAAGCACATGGGGGATTTCCTTTCAAGACACATATAAAGGAACGGTGATAAGTGAGAAATGTGTGGCTGTTTTTTTTTTTTTTGGTTCTGCATGCACTATCTAGTTTCTAAATATATACAGAAATTAGCAAAATCTTATCTGGAACACGTAATATTTTAAATAATGTATACATTAATTGAAGTTTAATTTTTAACTGATTACACGAATAAGAAAGGTATTGTGTCGTTTCAATGCTTTTGTAAAAGATGAACGATCCTTTATACAGAATGGTGATTGTACTTACTTAGAATACGGAATATTCTAATCTATACAATGTCAGGAGTATCTCCATTCGATCGTACACAAAACAAGTCGTACGTGAGTTCATTATATTTTTTATCAAAGAGCACTACTGTTTGTTTAATTATCAAACAATGTGCTTTAGTATTGTTATTGTTCTGTTTGTGATAAAACTAATTAAAAAGTCTCATTTGGAAACACTGAATTCATTCACCTGGTAGTTCCAATGATTCTTTAAAGATAAAAATGTTGTTAACGTTATGCAAACAAACTGTCATATCCAGTACATTACAAGAACATCAAAAGTTACCAAAAGTTTTACTGTATTGCAAAACCCGAAGTCATCAGCTGATTCTGATAATAATATAAAATAACTGTAACGGAACATGCCTCCTGGTGAACTGGTGAAATTTCACTTTAAAATAAATGAGCCGTGCCATGACAAAACCAACATAGTGACTTTGCGACCAGCATGGATCCAGACCAGCCTGCGCATCCGCGCAGTCTGCTCAGGATCCATGCTGTTCGCTTTCAAAGCCTATTGCAATTAGAGAAACCGTTAGCGAACAGCATGGATCCTGACCAGACTGCGCGGATGCGCAGGCTGGTCTGGATCCATGCTGGTCGCAAAGCCACTATGTTGGTTTTCCCATGGCACGGCTCAAATATCGAAAATGATAAACCGGTGTTGTTGAAGTAGATATTTTAATGTGACTGTGCCTTATAAAGTAAACCTCAGCCCATTCTTTTCAATATCAAATATCATATTTCATCAGATGACAAACGCTATTGTTTCTACATACATTGTGCTTTTATAAATAAAACGTTCCAAAACAGCATATATATACAATCACTTTATAATTACCTATATAATGAAAACAACTTCTGAATTTCGAAAATAAATGACAAAGATCTGAAGGTATGCAGCTTTAAGATAAAAGGCAGCAGATATTTCTGTTTTCTGAAATGATTAATTTTGCTGTTCTTTCCATTAGAAAATTAATTGTTACTAACCAAATGTCAAAACATCGACAATTATTATTTCTAAAAGTAAATAAATACGATTCATTTTATACTAATATATTAAAGTTGTTCGTCAACGTTTTAGCATTAAGATAAAATTACTAATATATTAAAGTTGTTCGTCAACGTTTTAGCATTAAGATAAAATTACTAATACTTACAGTCAAACGCGAATTCTGAATGAAAACTATCGTCTATTGCAATGACAACTGTCCTGTGGCGCGACATGGTAGCTGTATTACTCCGCCAGTTCCACCGCGCAAAATGTAGTTCAGCTGCACATTCAATTGGATATACTACACAAATATTCTCTTGTGTTAGGCACTATTTGTAATATAACAACAGTTGTGTCTCAGAAGTTTGTTCCATGCGAGTTAGATCGAACGTTATGATAGAATGACACTTTCAGTTATTCCCAGAACAGTTCAAGTTAGAAAGCAGCTTTCTAAATACATTCTATACACGCTATATGTGAAGTTTCTATACTCATTGCTAAGCCGTGCCTGTTTGAAGAGCGTCTTTTTTGGTGCTTTCTGAAAATATAGAAGTTGTTCATTGAAAGTATTTTCAAAAGACGCCAGCATTGTTAATTGCCGATACGTAGACTTCATCCTCAGAAAAATTACAGGTTAACTTTTGACCAATGGTATTTAATGATGCAAATCTAGCTTTATCTCACCTTTTACAAATTTCTTGCAATTCTATTGGTCAGTAGACGTCACGTGCAGACAGGATATGTTACATATTCTGCTAGTAATTTTCCGATATGAATTTTGATTAAAACAAAACGCCCCAGTTTCAGAAGCTTAACCTGGTTCTTTATCGCACCAGGTGTAAAGAACACACACACGGACTCTTATCCGAATGCTAGTATTTTTTATTGGTGGGGCTCGAACCCAATACTTCTGGTTTCATAGTCAGACAGTAATACCACCGGACCACTGCGTCGGCTCAAGAAATCCAAAATCATACTTATGCAAATACAAATATTAATTTGTAAGTGTAAGTAATTTGCCCAAGTCAAATACATGTGTCCGGTATTGTTAAACACTAATTAATGGAATATGCAAATCCCTTAGCCTTAAAGTGTTCGCGCGGCCTTCGTGGCCGTATGGTTAAGGTCGAAGACTTTCAATCACTTGCCCCTCACCGATGTGGGTTCGAGCCTTACTCGGGTGTTGAATTGTTCATATAAGGAAGCTATCCAGCTGGCTTGCGGAAGGTCGGTGGTTCTACCCAGGTGTCCGCTCGTGATAAAATATTGCACTGAAGGTCACCTGGGGTCTTCCTCCACCATCAAAATATGACCTATTATCGTGTCGGTGCGACGTTAAACCCAACAAAAATTATGTGTTCACAAAATGTATTAGTCTATGTTTTCCACGAAATTATTCCTATGCTTTTTCATATTTCAGCTTTCATATCAGAGGTTTATTGTAGGCGTGATGCATTGTCTTTGACAGTATTAGTTAACTCTTTGGCACAAATAACAGTAGTAGAAAATTCTTGGAAAACTACTCTACGTGTATTAACAGTGTAACGTCATCGTTGATTCGCTAAGAGATATTTGCGGAAAACTACATGTAATTTTTAAAGTAGTATTAAAGGTAAAAATGTCTCCCAGATATTGCGGTCCGCTTACAGTTTATTATAAAATAATTCTAAATGTCAATACTGAACTGTTTACATAAGCATTACAAAGAATTGGTTGTTTGTTTTGATATCACTCAATTCAATTAGAAACACAAAATAAATAAGCCGTGCCATGACAAAACCAACATAGTGGGTTTGCGACCAGCATGGATCCAGACCAGCCTGCGCATCCGCGCAGTCTGGTCAGGATCCATGCTGTTCGCTAACAGTTTCTCCAATTCCAATAGGCTTTAAAAGCGAACAGCATGGAGCCTGACCAGACTGCGCGGATGCGCAGGCTGGTCTGGATCCATGCTGGTCGCAAAGCCACTATTTTGGTTTTCCCATGGCACGGCTCAAATGTTTAAAGAGCTGAGCTAATTAGCCGACCTATTATGATAGCATCAGTGTCAATAAAGGAAAGTGATTGGCTGTACGTATGTAACGTAATATTTGCACCCCGTTTTCTAATACCATATCAAATATACAAGGGCCTCTGTGGCCGAATGGTTAAGGTCGCTGGCTTTGAATCACTTGCTCTTAATCGATATGGGTTCTTGTCTCATTCGGGGCGTTGAATTTTTATGTGAGAAAGCTAACCGAATGGCTTACAAAAGATCTAGTGACTCCAGTACCTAGATGCCCACCAATGATGTAATAATGCACGGCGAAGCATCTTAGTCCTCATCCTAATCCACCATCAAAGCTGGGAAGCCGTCGTATGACCTTTAGTCGTGTCTGTGCGACGATAAGTCCAACAAAAACAAAACAAAACTGTGCAATACCCTATATATTGGCAGAAAAAGGCATTAATTGATACAGGTATTAAAGATATCTTGGTAGAATTTAAACTGCGACATATTCTCTTAAATATTACTAAAAAGATTCAAGCTACGTCAAAAGAAGTCAGGATCCAAAAACAAACCCTGGAGCAGTGCATGTAGATATGTTTCATCTATAAACTGATATGCGCACAAAATTATAATCAGACAGCAAAGAACAATGTTTAATTGAGAACTGTCTTAAAACTACTTGCGTCCAGGAGTATTTTGTGTGTGTCTCAACTTGCCCAAGGGTTGCAATTATATACCAGGTGATGCAGTAACGGTCTTGCAATGTCACTCAGATTGTTTGTTTTTATCTAACATGCAAGGTGCGCGTTACGTCATATGTACCCAAGCATCATAATCGCCGCGTAAGGGGGAGCCTAAACGATGATAAAAAAGTTGATTTGCTGGTGAATGATGCCAAACGTGTCTGAGTTGCAAATTGTTTTTAAAAACATACTAGCTTGAAGTCTTTTTTTTTTTCTTTTTTTTTTTTGATAAATAGCCGCTAAATATAACTTTTATCGGACTATATAGTTACATAATTATAAGAGATTGCATTTTTTCTTAGATGACTACATTGTACAATGTTTTGAAAGCCGCAAGTCCGTGGGGATTGTATGTAAACTGTCATGCAAAGCTGACACTGTCATTGGATATATTAGAATAAGGAACTAATTGTAAATTATATGACACTGTTCAATCAAAAATAAGTTTTAATAGATTTTTTCCCAATGTCCGGAATCAAATTCATTTCAATTTCAGCTTTTAAAACTTTTTCAGTTGGTGTAAGCGAGATAATATAATTTTGTCTTGTCGACTCCCTTGTCATTAAGCAAAATGTAAATGGCAACTATTGTTTGTTAAAAGTATGTTTGATTTAAACTTACTTTCATCAAGATGGTTCCTTGTTACTTGTTAAATATGTAGTTGTAAAACTTTTAGTTTCAGTACTTCGTCTACTTAAACATCCACTAGTTTATATACTCCCAGTATGAATATATATTAATACGAATAAAAATTCTTTATTATTTGTTTCGCACAAATGAAAGTATTTACATTTGAGCAAAGCATTTATATTAAGAAATCCAATTATCATTTTAATCAACAGACAGATGTTTTGTTGAAAGACGCCATTCAAAAGAGAAAGTAATATTTCTTAAGTTAATTATCTGTGTAGAAACTTGTTTTATTTCGTGTGTGATGAGGGTAGGAATTATTTTTCACTACTCAAAACATGAAATATTTAATAGCTTGCATGACAATAGGAGAAATCGCCTTGACGTCACGCATCAACATCAGTTTATCTGGTGGTGGGCAAAACAAATATTTTTACATCGTTTGTGTATGGGATCGGAATTTTTAATTTCCAATAACTTTTTCGTTCATTTATGGATTTTAAAAATTCAAAAAGTTTTGAAATGCTTACGATTTTCATATTTTCATATTCAAATATCTTTTGAAAATGAAAAACCGTTTTGAATGACATATGATTTTAATAGCGGTGTAGCGATGCTTCAAACTTTTAGAAAAACACTGTAAGTTAAGCGTTCATAATTAATCGATTTTATTTCGAAATAAAAATTTAAAGTTATTAATAAATCGCTTGTTTTATATCCTTTCCATTGATCAAAAAAATATTGATATCATTTGTGTTTTAAGAAAGTTTAAACCGTTAGAAAAACAACAATGTTAACAAAAAAAAAAAAAAAAACATGGACGCTTGGCGTCTGCCCACCCAGTCTTTGTCTTATCAGTTCTAAAAATAGAATATACAACGGATTTGTATACAAACACGATCTCTCTTATGTATCATATGATATGTTTTTGTAAGGCGGATAGACGGGTGCTCCCTTGACCACGTACACGCCATTGGCAGGAATAATAAATTTTCTTGTAACAATTTATTTCATAATTAGATATTTTGTCAGTTTCTAGCATAGAATTCACACTGAAACGTTGTTCTGTACGCAGCTTTTCGAGTTTGTTTGCGGCAGAACACTGAAAACTTGTTTAAGTAACCGAGAGATCTTATAAGGGAGAATGACTATCCAATAAAATTCCTTTTGATATATCAAGTGATTGTTTGCTTTTTAATCTTTCTATGGCCGAAGCCTAATGGACCTCTCCATGAGCATTATACTGAAAACAATTTTGACAAACACAGATAACTTACCTAATTACAAAATGTCACATGACTGCCCATAAGTGAATTCTTCTCAACATTATTCTTTAAATTGGCCGGCAATTGATAACACAACAAATGTACACTACAATAAATGTAATAAAAAGAACAACCGAATGGCTATCTTATCAATAACACTTTGTGGAGAATTGCCTTAATGATGACAAGGATTGTCCAAAATGACCATTAGTAAAATTGGTCATACAATGAGGTATTGCAAAGCTAATGAGAAAATCATTTCATAATATACAATGTATATGCATGCAAGCCTTGTGTAACAAAAATGGGAATCTCTTTCAATGGCGTCTGAAAAAATGGCAAGCAAGTCAATTGCGATCGTCATATAATTAAAATGATGAATTCCTATTACTGCACTCACTTGCTAATCACTTGCAATTTGGTGTGCATGTGAAACATAATAATGCTACTTTAAGAACAAGAGAACCAACACAGTCACGTATAAAGAACTTAAGATAAACTGAACTTAAATGTATCAGAGGTTCGTCTCCTAAGACGGGCAGTATTTCCGAATGTAAAAATAATGTATAATAGACTTATACTTATCACACAACAGACATCAGGAAAAGTTTCCATGTTAACTCTTAAATGTTCTCTGTACAGTACTTTGTATATACACGAAAAACGTGCTTTACAAATTTACATATTTTTTTCTTTTTTTCAGAAAGATTTCACGCGAAATATCACCACCATTTGATTTTGTTTACAAGTAGCATAGCTAATGTTTAGCAAGTTTTTCAAGGTTATGTTATTAGTTATCACTGTCTGCTGTGTAACACAGATTCAGTCATTACCCCTTGTTAATGATTTTTGCACAATAGGCCGCAGCAGGTGTTGCCGTCTCTACAATTCCTGATACTTGAGTTGGACATCAATTATTTACGTTGTTGTATTGTGAAGCATTCCGCTAGAAATCAGATTTAGAAATGTTTCATCAAAGAAATTGTGTTTATAATTGTGTTTCATATTTATTTTTAGATAGTAAAAGTTTTGTTTTTGTTAAAGATATCCCGTGCGCATCTCTCATCAAATGATTTTAGCTTGACAAAACATGTAAACTTACTGTGTTTGTAGAACTATATTTACACTAATTCTTAATAACATGTTCACTGGCCATTAAAATAACGTATGTCATATGTTAGATGTGTCCAGTTTTAAACTCATAACAGCATGATCCAGTTTCGTTCTAAACGTTTGTAATTTACATGTATATTCACAGCTTAAAATATACATGCCATACAATGCATTTAACGTATTTCGCTGAATCTAACAGAACATTTAAAACATTAACTGAGTGTATACTTATATCTACAACAAATCTATTTTGGTAGTTTTGATAGTACGTTCCTGTTTAAGATATACATTTATGCCTAAATTGAGTTTCAGATTTCAATACGAGTACGTGTTTTGTAAAACAATCTTTATACCTGAATATATTTTCTGACATGCTGCAAACTATTCATAATTATAAGCAACTATAGCATGATTTTAGAAATTCGAAGACTCATAACTTTAACTTCAAGAATGATATCTTTATATTTATTACCTTCCTTTACGAGATGAACAATATCCATAAAACCTGTATAATGCGGTATTCCTTACTTCATTGAACAAATAATCAGGTCCGCATCTCACAGCATAACATTTGTACTAGAGCAAAATATGAGTATCAGAAAAAAACTTTCCTCTGCATAAACTCGCTACTGTCTGGTGAAGGTGGTATTGGCTCTGTAACAGTTAGTAATTAGGCACTGAAAATGCCTGTCTGTTCATAGGTTATCAGGTTATCCAGTTTTCAATTAAAATAGGCATATGTTCAACAGTAATTACGGAGAATATGTATCATCGCTCTTGGGTTACGATTTGTATTGTTTATTATTTATGCTACTTTCATTTTGTTTTCAGTCACTCATGACTCTTTGTTATGGTTCATTTATGAAAATCCTATGAGGTTAGTATAGTTTGAGTGGATGGACGTGAGATTGTTTGCATACGGGTACAGGCTTCCACACCCAGGATATTTAAAACATACTTGTAGCCGGCCACACAATTTTCATTGGCTAACTTAAGTAGCAGTTCAATTAATATTTATTATAACTAATAATTATATACAAATAATAAATATATCAATAATCAAATTGAAATTAGGTTTGTTTGGGGTATGGCGTTGCGTTTGTAAGGAAAATAATCATACACATTTTTAGTCATCATCTAGTATATGATTATTTGCCGGTAAGTCATTCAATAAACGTTTCATTATATGACATCAGATAATTTTTTGTCTTCAAGATTTGGTCTAGGAAAAACTAGCGTGAACTATACACCGGGCAATAGAACAGACTTTGGACGGCCGATTTACATAAGGAGTCATGTAAAAATAACCTTCATATAGCATGACAGTAGTACCGCGCAACAATTTGTTTCTGGTTATATAGGTAAAACATTTCCAGGGAGGTACTCTCTATAGTCTTGTAAAAATGACTCGGTACGTAAATACACATAACAGGTAACCAAATACAATCAATTAGGTATGGCTACGCTACATAAGCAAAATCAAAGCAACGTAAACATTGTACAAGCTATACATAGAACACGACATATTGTTTTGTGCTCATAAAATTTACATTTTAGTTGGACTAATGTTAATATGTATCCGGTGCCGGTTTTATTGTTATGTTCACCTTCACTAAAGTATGTTTTATGCATTTAATTTTCTACGTCATTTAAATTTACTTTAGTATAACACCTGAGGCATTCAGTGTACCGCACAGGTTTTTCGTTTTCAAAACTAATTCAATATATTTTGAATTTGCTTGCTTCAAAAGATCAAATGAAAACAATTGAGCTTTACTAGTCATTTAGTTAAAAAAAGTAATTTACCAAGGTAATGCAATTAGCATTGCCTGCCCTAACATTTACGAGAATGGTAATTCGTGACACTTCTATCAGTGATTGTTTATTTCTTGGAATAATTTTCTCTCTATGATCATTAAACTTCGCCTGCAGATGTTTGCTGCAACTACATATTATTTGTTTATGAAATCTTTGTTTATAAATTCAGTTGTAAATCACGACATTGTTTAGGAGAAGCAAATACCTACACGATATTATAAGTACAATGCTCGTAGCTTGACCCTTGACCCACGATACAAACAGATCGCATATACTGACAAATTGCAACGAATCTATGATAGGTTTGACAATTTTATTTTCCTGACAAACTTACTTCGTAGGCCTTCAACCTGAAGAGTCCCCTGCTCGCAAATAAACAAGATAACGTCAATACGGCAGACGCATAAATTGTCTGTAAAATCCTTTTAGTTTATCTATATAAAACAGAGTTCTTCAGATACATATCGTGTTGCTAAGATTAACCAGTACTTTGGCAAGTTTTTTATAGAAGTATGCGTGTTCGTTTTGCTTTATATGCTTTTAACGGCCAACATCGATTTCACTGGATATTCATGGAACAGAGCGAGGTATAGCAGGACATTATAATTGATATATATTATAAGACAAGTATCCCAGCCTTGTTCTAAGTCTAAAGCAAACATTGTCTAGAAATGTTCAAATGTATTTTAAGTAGATGGTTCTTGCTGCAAAACACTACAGCTGTTACTTCTCAGGATAAGTTGTTTACTCGGACAAACAAATACGGTATGCAAAATTGATTGATTAAATGATCAGTTTCATGCCCTATGAGATTATTATAGGACTGTTGTGTGCTTAAATACGTAGTTATAAAAATGTATTTTCAGTACTACTTAAACATCCTCTGGTTTATATATTATGGAGGCTGATTTCTGCCATTTCGTGTGTTCGTCTTGGCGACGCGGAATGTCGAAGTAACGAATACACGAAAGGTCGAAATAATGCATATTTGTTTGTGTCGACGGGTTGAAATGTCGAAGACACAAAAGCGCGAAACGTCGAAAACTGCTAATTTGTTGTGTGTTCGCCTTTCGACATTCGAGGCGAATACACGAAGTAACGAAACATTGAAGGCGAAATAACGAAATTTCAGAGGCGAACACACAAACTTTTGTATTAATCACTTTAATAGATAAATTTGACGCATGCCGTGGGCTTGGCTGGAAATAAGTTGTTCCATCCATTCCAGGTGGGGACTTTCGTCGACTACTCACTTTAAACCAGAAACTTTACCTTTATTTTAAGCGCCTCTAGGGGCATACATATTGCATCAAGGGTGCGTCTATTTCTCTACCAAAATACAAAACAAAGAAGAAAAAAAAGAACATTACAATTTTGAAAAAGAACTATGTTGTTTTCTACCGCCTAAAATGTCAAGTAAGTATAAAAACGCTAACATAAGTTGTTAAATCCAACAACAAAGTAAATACGTTGCCACTTTCACTTGAGTAAATACGGCAATTAAGAATACACTGGCTATACACTTTGACCCGACATGTAGTGTACCATTCGATGCGTGAATTTGACGCGCATAATTAGAGGGTCGCAATGGGGTTTGTTTTCACATATTGACCATGTCTTTGAAGGTAACGATTGTTAACATTTGTGAAAAATAAGATGTTTGACATGTTTCACAAAACAAGTTTTCCACCCTCGGGTTTAGTAATATGTAATCCGCGGAGCGCGTTCAGTCAGAGAATCGCCTCAATTAGGAAAGAATAATTTTAACGTCAGAGGTTATTTCTAAGGTCATGGAGTTCGGTTGGCTAGCTTGTAATGAGGGAAGGAACAATGAATATTATATTGATACGGATGAAAATTCTTTATTATTTGTTTTACACAATTGTACGTATTTACATTTGAGCATTAACAGACAGATGTTTTGTTTAAAGATTCAAAAATTCTTTAAAGAGATAGTAATGTTTCGTAAGTTAATAATATTATGTGTAGAAACTTGTTTATTTCGTGTTTGATGAGGGTAGGAGTTATTTTTTTCACTACTCAAAAGATGAAATACTTCATGGCTTGCATGACGAGATATGATATGATATGTATATTTGTTTATTGTAATGCGGATAGGCGGATGCTCCCTGTTCACTTTCACGCCATTGACAGGAATAATAAATTTTCTTATAACAATTTCTTTCAAAATTAGGTATTTTGTCAGTTTTTAGCATAGAATTCATACTGAAAAATGAATGCCTATTTTGAAACGTTGTTCTGTACACAGCTTTTCGAGTTTGTACGTGTCAGAACACTGAAACCTTAAGTAACTAAAAGATTTGATAAGGGAGAATCATAACCCTTTTGATGGTCTGTTCAATAAAATTCCATTTGATATATCAGGTGACTTTTTTGCTTTTTAATCTTTCTATGGCTGAAGCATAATGGACCTCTCCCTACGCATTATACTGAAAACTCCCCGTAATACAATTTTGACAAACACAGATGATTAACCTAATTAAAAAATGTCACATGACTGCCCTTAAGACAATTCTTCTCATCAAAGAGGATTGTTTGAAGTGGTCGGCAATTGCTAAAACAACACGTGTACATTACAATAAAAGTAATAAAATGAGCAACCGAATGGCTATCTTATCAATAACCCCTTGTGGAGAACTGTCTTAATGATGACAAGGATTTCCAAACTGACCATTAGTAGAATTGGTCATACCATGAAATACTGTGAAGGTAATGAGAAAAGTATTTCACAATATAGAATGTATACAATTAATATGCATGCAAACCTTGTGTAACACAAATGGGAAACCCTTTTCAAAGGCGTCTGAAAAAGGGCAGCAAATCAGTTGCAATCTTCATATAATTAAAATGGTTAATTCCTATTACTGCACTCACTTGCTAATCACTTGCAATTTGGTGTGCATGTGAAACATAATAGTGCTACTTTTAGAACAAGAGAACCAACACAGTAAGTCACGTATAAAGAACTTAAAATAAACTGAACTAAAATGTATCAAGGGCTCGGCTCCTAAGACGGGCAGTATTTCCGAATGTAAAAATGATGTATATTAGACTTATACTTATCACACAACATACATCCGGAAAAGTTTCCATGTTAACTCTTTAATGTTCTCTGTACAGTACTTTGTATATACACGAAAAACGTGCTTTACAAATAACGTATAGCAATATGAATTAATATCACTTAATATACTTTGTACTTGCAGAAAAAGTCTACTTTCTTTCAAATAATGTGTTTGATTTTTTGTTGTTGTTTTTTTTTTTCAGAAAGATTTCACGCGAAATATCACCATCATTTGATTTTGTTTACAAATAGTATCGCTAACGTTTAGCAAGTTTTTCAAGGTTATGTTAATAGTTATCACTGTCTGCTATGTTACATAGATTCAGTCATTACCCCTTGTTAATGATTTTTGCACAATAGGCCACAGCAGGTGTTGCCGTCTCTACAATTCCTGATACTTGAGTTGGACATCAATTATTTACGTTGATGCATTGTGAAGCTTTCCACTAGAACTAGTACTCAGCTTTAGAAATATTGCATAAAAGAAATTGCGTTTAAAACTGTGTCCCTAATTTATTATTAAACATTAGAAGTTTTGTTTTGTTAAAGATATCCCATGCGCATCTCTTATCAAATGATTTTAGCATGAAAAAATATGTAAACTTACAGTGTTTGTAAAGCTAATACTTAATATCATGTTCAATGGCCATTAAAATAACGAAGTCCTGTACAATTTCAAACTGAATACATAGTACTTTAAAAATTTATAAACACACGGACAGTTTAATTTTACGTTTACGTAAATGCTATGAAGTAGCTGTTTTTATTTTCAAATGTATATCTTTAAATAAATATATGACTGTCCAGATATTGATCAATTTTAAACATTTATTTAAAGTAAGGTAACTGCTGGCTATACAACTATTCATACAGACGAGACTTTTAAATTAAACTCATTATCTAATTGGCTGTTCGAAAAACATATTCTAATGTCCAATGGATACTATTAGGCTCGTCAGTTTTTTTCTAAAGCAATAAAGTGTATCAATACACTCAGAATAGCATAATGCAATTTCGTCCTATTCGTTTGTAATCTACCTGTATATTCACAGCTTAAAAATGTACACAATAACAAAACATAAATGATTAAGTAATAAAAGATTAACTGTATACTTATATCTACAACATATCTATTTTCAAATATTTGGTAGTACGTCCCTGTTTATGATATACATTCATGCCTAAATTGAGTTTCAGATCTCAATACGCGTACGTGTTTTGTAGACCATTCTTAATATTTGAATGAAGAGAAACCTTTATTTTCTGACGAGCTGCAAAATATTCATATATAATTATAAGTAACTAATTTTTAAAAAAGCATCTTTTTAGAAATTTGAATACTCATAAATCTAACTACAAGAATCAATGATATCTTAATATTTATTACCTTCCTTTACAAGCTGAGCAATATCCAGAAAAATACTTCATACTTCATTAAACAAATGATCATGTCCGCACCTCACAGCAAAACATTTGTACTAGAGCAAAATAAGAGTATCAGAAAAACTACTTTCCTCTGCATAAACTCGCTACTGTGTGGTGAAGGTGGCATTGGCTCTATAACAGTTAGTAATTAGGCACTGATCTGAAAATGCCTGTCTGTTCATCGGTTACCTAGCTTTCAATTAAAGTAGGCATATGTTCAACAGTCATTACGGAGAATATGTATCATTGCTCTTGGCTTACGATTTGTAATAAAGATTATTTATACTACTTTCATTTTGTTTTCAGTCACTCATGACTCTTTGTTATGGTTCACTTATAATAGTTTGAGTGGAATGTTTTGAGATTGCTTGCGTACGGGTACGGATTTCAACACCAAGGATATTTAAACATACTTGTAGCCGGCCTCACAATTGTCATTTTCTCATTTTTAAAGTAGCAGTTCGATTACTTTCTATTATAACTTATATATAAAAATAATAAATATATCAAAAATTAAATTGAAATTAGGTTTCCTTGGGGTATGGAGTTGCGTTATTTAGGAAAATAATCAGACATAAAAACTTGTTGTGTCTTTTTATCATTATTTACTAGTATATGATTATTGGCCGGTAAGTCATTCAATTAGCGTTTTATTATATGACATTAGATAATTTTTTGTCTTCAATATTTGAAAAACTAGCGTGAGCTATAGACAGGAGAATAGAACAGACTTTGGACCGCCGATTTATATGAAGAGTAACGTAATAATAACCTTTATATAACGTGACAGTAGTACCGCGCAACATTTTGGTCCAGGTAATATAGGTCAAATATTTCCAGGAAAAGTACTCTCTACAGTCTTATATTGCATATCAATAGAACACGTCTCGGTACGTAAATATACACAACAGTTAACCGAATATAATCAATTTGCTATGGCCACGTTACATAAGCAAACTCAAAGCAACATTTGCATTATACAAAGCTATACATAGAACATAACATATTGTTTTTTATCTTTTAGCTGGACTAATGTTAATATGTATCTGGTACCGGTTTTATTGTTCATTTCCGTTAAAGTATGTTTTATGCATTTGATTTTCTACGTCATTTGAATTTACTTTAGTTTAACACCTGAGACATTCAGTGTATTGCACAGGTTAATAATATTCGTTTTCAAAACTATTTCAATTAATGTTGAATTTGCTTGCTTCAAAAGATCAATTGAAAATAAATGAGTTTTCCTAATCATTTAGTTAAAAAGCAATTTACCAAAGCAGTACAGTTAGCATTGTTTGCCCTTACATTCACGAGAATGGTAATATGTGGCACTTCTATCAGTGATTGTTTATTTCTTGTAATAATTTTCTCTCTACGATCATTAAATTTTGCCTGCAGATGTTTGCTGCAACTACATGTTATTTGTTTATAAAATCTTTGATTATAAATTCAGTAGTAAATCACGACATTGTTTAGGAGAAGCAAATACATACACAATATAATAATATGTGATAAGCACAACGCTCGTAGCTTACTTCCTTACCCACTATACCAACAGGTTGCATATACTGACAAATTGTAACGAACCTTTCTATGATAGGTTGGACGATTTTGTTTTCTAAACAAACTTACTTCGTAGGCCTACAACCTGAAGAGTTCCCTGCTCGCAAATAGACAAGATAACGTCAATACGGCATACGCATAAATTGTCTGTAAATTCCTTTTAGTTTATCCATACAAAATAAAGTTCTTAATTGTTGCTAAGATTAATCAGTACTTTGGCAAGTTTTTGATAGCCTTGTCTGAAGAAGTATGCGTGTTCTTTTTGCTATATGTACTTGTAACGGCCAACATCGATTTCACTGGATATTCATGGAACAGGGCGATATTTAAAAGGACATTATAATTGATATATCGTATACGAGATGTATCCCAGCCTTGTTCTTAGTCTAAAGCAAACATTGTCCAGATATGTTCAAATGTATTTTAAGTAGATGCTTCATGCTGCATAACAATACAGCTGTTACTTCTCAAGATAAATTGCTCACTCCGACAAACAAATACGGTATGCAAAATTGATTGAATAAATGCTCAGTTTCATGCCCTAGAGATGATTAGGGCTGTTGTATGCTTATCATAGCATTACTGAAGACCAAAGCTTGTTATAGCAAGTTGGTAATTAGCAATCACGAACCATGTTCAGTTTTGGCAGTCATGATTAACTGGTTATTTGTTGGAAGGAACTTCCACGACAAGTATCAGTTTTGCCAGCATATGTAAATACATCCAGAGATAGATTGAAACATTGAACCATGTCTGTCGTTGCTTAACGTTCTATATGCTTGATCAGTTACATGTGCTAAACAAATAAACAGTAAGTGAACTTCTGTTTCAGCTCACCTATCACGAAGTGACAAGATGAACTAATGTGACCGCTTGATGTCCGTCGTCTGTCGTGTGCGTCAACAATTTCTAAAAAAAATCTTCTTCTTTAAAACCACTGGGCAGAATTATACCAAACTTGACAGGAATGATCCTTGGATAGCCCCCTTTCAAAATGTTCAAAGAATTGAATTCCATGCAGAACTCTGGTTGCTATGGCAACCGAAAGGAAAAACTCTTCTTGTCCAAAACCACATGGCCTAGGGCTTTCATATTTGGTATGTATCATCATTTAGTGGTCCTCTACCAAGATTGTTCAAATTATCCCCCTAGGGTCAAATATGGCCCCGCCCCGGGGGTCACATGGTTTATATAGACTTATATAGTGAAAACTTTGAAAATCTTCTTGTACAAAGCCACATGGCCTAGGGCTTTGATATTTGGTATGTAGCATCATCTAGTGGTCCTCTACTAAGATTTATCAAATTATCCCCCTAGGGTCAAATATGGCCCCGCCCCGGGGTCCCAAGTTTACATAGACTTATATAGTGAAAAAAAATTTTAAAAAAAAAATCTTTCTCTGAAACCACAACACTTAGACCTTTGATATTTGGTTTGTAGCATTGTCTTATGGTCCTCAACCAAAATTGTTTAAATTGTACCCCTTGGGTGAAAAGAGGCCCCGCCCTGGGGGTCCCAAGTTTTATATATACTTATATAGGAGTAAGCTTTAAAAATCTTCTTGTTTGAAACCATACGACCTAGGCTTTTGATATTTGGTATGATGCATTGTCTAGTAGTCCTCTACAACAATTGTTCAAATTATGCCCCTGGGGTTAAAAGAGGCCCCGCTCTGGGGTCACTTAGTTATTATAAAAGCAACATGTCCTAGGCTTTATTAATTATGGGTAATATGATTCACTTATGTGGTCCTCTACTAAACTTGTTTTTAAATTTATCCTAGGTCAAATATGGCCCCGCCCCGGGGTTCCATGTTTTACATAGACTTATATAGGAAAAAAAGTTTAAAAATCTTCTTCTCTGAAACTATAACACTAAGACCTTTGATATTTGGTTTGTAGCATTGTCTTATGGTCCTCAACCAAAATTGTTTAAATTGTACCCCTTGGGTGAAAAGAGGCCCCGCCCTGGGGGTCCCAAGTTTTATATATACTTATATGGGAGTAAGCTTTAAAAATCTTCTTGTCTGAAACCATACGACCTAGGCTTTTGATATTTGGTATGATGCATTGTCTAGTAGTCCTCTACCAAAATTGTTCAAATTATGCCCCTGGAATTAAAAGAGGCCCCGCCCTGGGGTCACTTAGTCATTATGTGAGTTAAATAGGAAAACTACTTAAAAAATCATCTGATCCTATTTCCAAGACTGTTTAATTATAATTACCTGATGACCCCAAGTAATATGATGTCACTTGACTGTGACCTTGACCTACTGACCAACTTTCTCGTTTTTTAAGATACACTTGAAATTTTGATGACATACACAGTTTTGCACACAAATCGTAAAACTGAATTTCATTGACCAGAAATGTGACCTACAGACTTTCTTAATATTTTATCATCAGTTTGACATTTGAAACATGTAGCTCATATTACTCAGGTGAGCGATCCAGGGTCATCATGACCCTCTTGTCTGTGTATTTCGTGGTTTGTTCTTAATTAATTGAATTTCAGAATAATATGAACGATGGTCAATCATTTTATATGGATTTTTTTGGTATTGAACATAATTTTAACACGGTCATTTCTTTGTATGATAGTTTTGGTTAGTTGTGGTTGTTTATCGAAAAAAAGAAACTCTTTCTAAGTTTGCAAGACGGTCTTTGATATGTTATCTTAGAGCATATTGGTGGAACCTCGTCATTAACATTTTTACTACCTTTTTTCCTTTTTCCCTCACAAAGCGTCACTTCTAAAACTATGTTCATTCTCCCAATTACAAACACTATAATACTACAAAAATATGTCATGGTGTAAGATTTGTCAATAGTATGGATGTAAGTTTACTAAAGAATACGAAACTGTGTTGTCACCAATTATATAAATATAAATAACATATGTTGTGTTATAGGGATGTAAGATTACTAAAGAAGCGTCATGAAACGGTGTTGTCACCAATTACATAAATATAAAATAATATATGTTGTGTTATAGGGATGTAAGATTACTAAAGAAGCGTCATGAAATTGTGTTGTCACCTAATTACATAAATATAAAATAACATATGTTGTGTTATAGGGATGTAAGATTACTAAAGAAGCGTCATGAAACTGTGTTGTCACCTCATTACATAAAAAAATAACATATGTTGTGTTGTAGGGATGTAAGATTACTGAAAAAGCGTCATGAAATTGTGTTGTTACCAATTACATAAATATAGAATAACATATGTTGTGTTATAGGGATGTAAGTTCACGAAAGAAGCGCCATGAAATTGTGTTGTTACTAATTACATAAATATAGAATAACATATGTTGTGTTGGATTTGATCGGATGCGGAACTCTGGTTTCGAGTAAATGGAGTTTGAAATAAATAAAAATACTTAAAGTTTAATTACTTTCAGAAAAAGAGCATTGACTGAGGATTTTATCGTCTGTTATTAAGGTATTAGGTCACTAATAGTAATGTTTACAAAATGGCCTTTGCTTGGTATATTCTGAAAGGTAACCGTGTTTTGTACTATTCTGCAAATTTTAAACAACTTGTACCGTGCCGTTTTTTTTTATAAATTTTGAATAACTTATGGTAACTCCTCAAGCTCAAGTAGAGACACATTTCAAAGTGATAGCCACTATCCAAAACGTTTGCAGAAAATTCATTTTACCATTAATTTCAATAGAAGAAACATCAAACTATTGGAAAACAATTATAAAACACAAAATAAAAATGTCAATATCATTTTTTTCTATGGTGCCTCAAGTAAACGGATATAATGAGACAGAATTCATGCTTCAACATTGAAAAAAAAGGTCGAATGATGTGTTTCTGTTTTGAATTTTGCTTACTCCATTTAAAAATAACCTTAGGGAAGATGTAAAACCTACCTAAATTTCTTCCACAATATATAATCTAAGAGTGAAAGCAAAATAGAGAACTTTCACCGCGTGTAACTCAATATTTTTAAAGATGTGTAACTCTACCCCTTCTGTTTAAGTAGTAAATTCACTTTGAACACCAAGAAATCGCTTATAATATTCATCTTTTTCCACTTTTGTACAAAAAATCAATGACAAGTCTTAAAAGAAGTAAAAACTTACTAGTAAAAAAGGAAAATAAGCGGAAAAAAATTTGGTCCCAGTAGGGCTTGAACCTATGCACCCCTAAGAATTGCAGTAAAAGTAGGTTTATGGTAGGAATTGAATACTCTTCAAAAAGGAGGTTCTCTATTAGTGATCTAATACCTTGATACCCATGTAACTTTAGACATATATAATAAGAGAAATGGTGCTGTTTTAATGTAATCAAAACGGGCCGTTGAACTTCTTTACTTGACGTTAAGTAATGCTTTGTAAATGTATCCGAACAGGGACATTCACATCCAGTAACAGATTGACTTGATACAATGTGACATGACAATCGTCTTTCATATCTTTTCCTTACATATTTAGGAATGTCTCCACCAAAGGTCAATGAAACATTGTCTAGAAATAATTCTTATTGATCTGCAAATACATTATACAAGCGCCTTGACGTCCTTATAAGTATGCACTTTCCTTCTCCAATAAATGAATCATGATACATTATACATTGACGACTGTAAGCACGCTCTTCCGTGACATATAAGATCTTATACTATTCGATCACTTTGAATTTCAATTCGCATTAAGAGAAAGCATGGAAATCTCCAAATGTTATACATGTATCACTAAATGTGTTAGCATTATGCAAACACGCAACATATCGAGAATATTAAGTTATTCCAGTATACTCAGGTATATCAAACCAGAAGCCGTGAGTCAGATCCCCTGCGAGTCGAGTATAGGGGCAAAACAAGTTACAAATTGCAATACGTTCAGTTTTTTTCATTTTTAAATTGGATGTGGGCGTATAATACATGTATTTACATATATATGATCATTAACATCCAATCTTATTGAATTTCCTTTATCAAATTAAAAGCAATTGTCTAAAAGTATGCCAGGTTTCAGAAAAATTCTCCAGGTAAGGTTTAAGACATGGGCAGTAAGTTTCGAGTTGGATATTTGTGAAATGTATGTGTAATGGAGTTCATCCTCTCCGAATTACGATGTTAAAGCTGTTAGTTATTATCAGAGAATATTTACGTTTATACCAACTGAGATACTAGCAACAAATAGTGTCAATGACTTGGATATTTATGAAACGAATGTCTAGTTGAATTCATACTCCCCGGCTTGTGACGTTGAAGATGTCGGTTATTAACGTAACCGACTGAAGTACTGGCAACAAATAGTGTCAATGGCCTGCCTTTTTTGTCTGATATAACATAGCTTATAGCTAAGCAAATATGAACAGAGTTTACTTTCAGTTTCAAAGCTATCATCTGTGTCTGAACTTGTAGATAGAAGGTATGACATTCTTAAACATATTTTTACAGTCTCAAAAGTTCTTCTAAGTTCTACAAAATATGGCTGAACACAGACGTCATTTTAGTGAGTGCTAGTTTACACTTTTAGAGTGGAAGCATATCCAAATGTAGCCGAATTTTATGGAATAAATGATCCAATAAAATCAACCCGAGGTAATTCAATCTTACACCTATACTAAATACAACAGCTAACACGTCATTTAATTTTAGTCATTTTACTACCACATCCCGTTTTCTTTTTAGATAGTCTGTTTTTCAGAAAAGGATGATTACAATTTATAAGAATACAAAGGTGTAGATTTTGATTATTTACTAGAACGTGGATTTTGTTTCAACTGGGCAGACAACGGAGTTGTTTTTCTTGTCATTTTCTTTCGTCATAACGTTTTTCTCCAGTTTGTAAATTCTATATACATTTTAGCGTATGTTTGTGACCATCAAAGATGGGGCGAAGTCTAAAATGAATTAATTTATGTGATGCCTTTGTTTGACAATGGTGACATTTTTTTTAATTTTAGCGCATATTGTACTAAGCGTATGCTAAATGTCACGAAAAGTTCAGTGATTCTTAGTATGATATTTGCAAAATAACAAATGGCGGATGAGCTGTTTCGTTCAGCATAATTTGTAGGACACGTATGTCTGTAAGTTTTCGTGCCTATAAAACTTAACGATTTACATCGGTGCCAATGATGCTTTCTGCTTTCGCCAGAGAAAAGTTAATGAGGATTTCTTGTAAATTTGATTTTAAAGATTGATCTAAAATGTTTCCTTTTGACAGACATTCACGGGGATGGCAGTATCATGTGTAGCTTGAACGCAGTTTATTTTGAGTAAAATGACAACGTTGAATATGTGGATAAAATTAGCCACATGTATTCAAATGGTTTGTCTAAATATTGTCATAAAATCTGAAATTCTAACTGACCGTTTAGAGTGCTGCATTTCCAGCACGTCCTGTTGAGGTCTTAGTTGAATATATAGCGGCTTTAGCAGATATTATTCCAGCAATTAAAAGTTCAAATTGATTTTTTGAACCACTTCAGTCTATGAAACAGAATTAACAAACACAAAATCGTGCTTATGTTCCTTTGAAATAATCGATTCTCTTAATAAACTGAAAACAAACAGTTTAGTATGTAGAATACATGGGAATTTCCCGTAAGTATATTTAAAGCTGATTTCTAACTGTAATATTGAAATAAATGTTGATCTGTATCAAACAGAATCTTTGAATAAACAAAGTCAATTTACTTCAATGCTAGTGGTATCCGTCATTTTAAATCGTCTTCATTTTACTGTAAAGGAGAAATATATGGATTTTTGATGTTCAAAGAGGATGCAGGAACAATGACGTCATTACTTCTTTTTGATTTTATGGATTTACATTCTTTAGACACTATTGCATTTATTTGACAAAGGCCTGTTTTACATAAAGGCACAATCATCTTTTAGCTATACTATAAAATGAAACCAAAGGTCTGGTTTTCTACAGGTTACAAATACATATACAATGTAATCTGCAAACATGTCGAAATAATATTTCATGTAATTGTTATACTTGCATGTGCTAACTAAACATTTCATTTTGAGTAATCTGTGTTTTTAATTAAAAGATTGATAAAAGGGTTTATGATAATATGCGAGTAAATATAATGGCACTGCTACTGTATGCATATGTGGAATCATGAGTATAACTGAAGAACAGACGTACACAAATCATTTCAACTAATTTCATCAATCATTTTTAATGGCATACTGTTAAAGACAAAATAGAGATTTTTTTGATGTAAGAACAAAAAACAACCATCAATTACAGTCGTTTCTTGTCAAAATCTAATACATTTATTAATATGTAATCATTTATTAAATCTTAACCAGATTCATTTGCATTACTATAAAGGTGAGTATAACACAGCAGTCTTTGGTTGCAAAAAGTTTAATATCTACACTGACAGAAATCGTCGATGTTTCCATACAAATGAGAATTAGAGCTTTCGCTGTTAGGTTTTAGAGTTTTGTTTAATGTGAACATGAATGAGTGTCTTATTAACATGGTATTTCGCGTACCAGTAACAAGGTTAGTTATGGTTGTGCAAGTTTGCTTAGCTTGTAAAATAATATGAAACATTCCAAACCATTCTCTTATATTTTCATACATTTACATCAAGCATAAATTTTGATGAATGTTTAAATATGTAATTCAAATACTAATACTTTTTACGTTTGAAAGCATATTTGTGGTTTTCGTCCACTTACTGTGGATTTCATCAAGAGGTTTTAGGCTCATCCGTGAGAAATGCTAGTGTGTCTGTTCCAGGCGTGCTTAGTTTCGGTTTACGGACGCTGATGTATATTGTCTCACCACCCCCTGGTTATCTGTCAAAAGGATATTCTGCATTCTCGGACACTGCTAAATTCGCTCATTTAAAAGCGTCTGGCTATTTAGTATATAACAAGTTATTTTGAAGAAGTCCGCAGTAAAAGGACGATGGTTAAGGTATGTTTTCGACATTGCGTTAGTATTTGGAAAAAAAATCACTGAAAAGTGTATCACTAATAAATGCACACTAAATCTTGTGAAAAGGAACTGAAACTAATTTTACTTGAAAAACCTCTCCATTCTGTTTATTTATTTATGTGTTTTTCAGTGTTTAATGCGACTAACCCACACATTGTGATTTGTAATTTTTAAAATAATTTATCACCGAAAGGCAAACTGCCGCCACTGTTTCATATATTTACATGAAACATAATGGTTGACCAGTTTCCAGAATTACGGGAACATTTGATTTTTTGCAGTTTTTCTCATGAACCTTTATAAACCGTTACAACGCTTTATTTTGTAAACATTGATAAATACAGAACGAGACGCGACAGTATTTTTAGACGCTATCATCACGTGGGCAGCAAACCAAAAGTTCGCATGAAGTTTGGTGGTTCAGTTTATATACTCGTCTACCGATTAGGGAAGTCAGCATGATTTACTTTGCTTATTTAGGTAAGAACCACTATCGTACTGAATAACACTAGCTAAATAACGGACCGTTCCATTTACACAAACGTCGCTCACCTCAAAACCGAACTATAGGTAACGCACAGTATTATGGCGTTGAGAAGTGCAAACAAAACAATAACATAAAATCAAGTCAATACACTAAGTTTACGATTTAGTCAGTGATTCTTCGTTGGCCGAGCGGTTACGGTATTCGTATTATACCTTTTCGTCGGGAGTTCGATCCCCAATTTTTCTCAGTTTGCATTACATACTTTGCGTAAGTTTGTTTTTCTCTGGTTTCTAATTTATTGTTTTGTTTCTTATTTTTGTATAAAATTGATAGTATCTATAAATCAATCAATCCTAAAATTATGGCCGGGCAATGCTTTTATTAAAGTGAAGTGTTAGATTGTTATAAAACTTATAAAACTAACTCGTACAGGTTTATAAATATCACAGGAAAGCTTAAAAACATTAGATCATATTAAAGGTTGAGTGTATTTAGACATAATTACGTGTCAATTGTGATATGATAATTTTAGTGAACATGTTAGAACTAGATTTACTAACTCATTTTGTCTTCATTGAATTGTATTGAAGAAAAAAATTAAAGACAAAATTTAACGGGTCTGGGAATCGAACTCACGACGAAAAAGTATAATACGAATACCGTAACCGCTCTAGGTCAACGAGAAATCACTGACTGCATCGTAAACGCACTAAGTGTACTGACTTCATTTTATGTTATTGTTTTGTTTGTTTTTATTTCAAAACGTCACAATATTGTGCGATACATATACGTCTGCGCTCTATTGATAATCACGTGATGTTTGCTGACGGGAATTCCGTTTTCTTATAAACCGGAAAACCCTTATCAGAAATTGTAGACGAATGTTTTAATCTTGAATTTGTTAGAAAAACAACGATTTTCAACAGAATTTGATGAAAAATACATTGTTAGAACATCGAATACGAAGCATATAGGTGAATATAGCAAAAGTTTGATTTTTTTTTTAAAATCTGACACTACGATGTGTGGGTTAGTTGCTTTAATGGTTATAACACACAATACAACCTTTCATATAAACCGTTGTTCTTGTCTGACAAATTTCACACCATTCAAGTATTATTTTTGGATCCTTGAACTATAATTTTAGTATGTTGCTCTTTACGTGTTCTCAACAAAATCATTAAAGTACATATGGCTGCCTTTCATTAAGACATCGCCACAGCAAGAAGGAAGAAAATGTTTACGTTAAAAAATACAAACTTTTTGCAAGTAGCAAGCCCTATGGTTAGCAGCAACGAGGCACAAGCAGAATTGGCAGATTTATATCATTGAACAAAATGTCATGTGTGCATATCCAGCGTCAGCAGCTGCAGCAATTTACCGTTCCGATGCTCTACCGACTGAGCTACCCGGCCGCCTACACATATTCTCCCCGTTTTAATATTCAAGTTCTATACCGTGACATATTTCCCCACCATTTTGAAATTCGTCCTCGAATTTCAGCGGGTACTTTATATATAAGCAATTACAGGCGTCGGAGACTAACCAGTGTAATGCCGTCACGGCCCCATGTTGGGCGCCAAATGTCACAGGGTGAGAAAAATGTGCAGCCAAACAGGGACTCGAACCCGGGGCCTCAGAATACCGTTCCGATGCTCTACCGGCTGAGCTATCCGGCCGCCTACACATTTTCTCCCCGTTTTAATATTCAAGTTCTATACCGTGACATATTTCCCCACCATTTTGAACTTCGTCCTCGAATTTCAGCGGGTACTTTATATATAAGCACTTACAGGCGTCGGAGACTTACCAGTGTAATGCCGTCACGGCCCCATGTTGGGCGCCAAATGTCACAGGGTGAGAAAAATGTGCAGACAAACAGGGACTCGAACCCGGGGCCTCAGAATACCGTTCCGATGCTCTACCGGCTGAGCTATCCGGCCGCCTACACATTTTCTCCCCGTTTTAATATTCAAGTTCTATACCGTGACATATTTCCCCACCATTTTGAACTTCGTCCTCGAATTTCAGCGGGTACTTTATATATAAGCACTTACAGGCGTCGGAGACTTACCAGTGTAATGCCGTCACGGCCCCATGTTGGGCGCCAAATGTCACAGGGTGAGAAAAATGTGCAGCCAAACCGGGACTCGAACCCGGGGCCTCAGAATACCGTTCCGATGCTCTACCGGCTGAGCTATCCGGCCGCCTACACATTTTCTCCCCGTTTTAATATTCAAGTTCTATACCGTGACATATTTCCCCACCATTTTGAACTTCGTCCTCGAATTTCAGCGGGTACTTTATATATAAGCAATTACAGGCGTCGGAGACTAACCAGTGTAATGCCGTCACGGCCCCATGTTGGGCGCCAAATGTCACAGGGTGAGAAAAATGTGCAGACAAACCGGGGCTCGAACCCGGGGCCTCAGAATACCGTTCCGATGCTCTACCGACTGAGTTATCCGGCCGCCTACACATTTTCTCCCCGTTTTAATATTCAAGTTCTATACCGTGACATATACGAGTATAATAGTATATACTACTAACTTTGAATGCCAACTCATTGCAATTCATTTCATCTTTAATGTTTTCAATACAGTATGGCCGCTTACAAAATTCAAATAATTACTGACTTGGAAAATGATTGTAGGAAAATCTTTTTTTACATAAAACAATCTTCAATTTCCGCCCAACCTGCTTTGTCCTTATCATATAATTGCTTAAGACAGGCAGGAATAGTATAAAATTAATGTCGAAATTGATTATATCTTTTTTTGAATCCTTTGATGTCAGAAATCATGGAAATTTACAATTGGGAAATCTCATTAAAACTGTGTTTTGGCTAATAATTCAAAACTAATCAAGGTACATGTATTTTGAAAATTAAAATAGAAAAAGTTGAAACTCCACAGGTCGCCCAGCACGACAAAAATGAAAATGTTGCAGGCTCGGTTTGATTGAGCCTGTTCATGGACGGTAGTGGAAATGCATGCTATCGTCCACGCCCTCTAGCAGAACTCAACATTACACATGCTACAAGTACAAAAACAATTATCCTCAGACGTGTTCATACGGCGGTGCACATGGAACCTTCAAATGCTAAAACTGGAATTTAGAAATGGGATCTGAAGTTATGAAGCCTGCATATCACAGAAACTGCCAAAAGACAAAGTTAAAAAGCAGGCACCATATCCAAGGGGTGATTATACAATACCCAAAGCTATGAATACCTTTAAATTTCTTTAGAATGATGTAAATCATCAATGGTGTTAGAGAAATCTTGTAAAAATCTTCTTACAGAAAAAAAGGTGTACCAAACAGTAGTTACATGTAATTTTGACTATTTAGGTATTAGTTATATTTTAATGCATATTTTGACTACAAAGATAACATAATCCGAAAGTAAACAATTCCTGTCTATGCTTCATTCAAGCTTGATAGTTTGTACCAGATCTTGACCATATATCTTTTGAAACATTCTCTAAACGTTGCCAAGTTAAATATGACAGCCATTAACACTGCGAAAAAATAGTTAATACACGGGAGTGTACGGAATCCCGTATATTACCCATATACGAGAATAAATACGGGAGAACTAAAATACAGGTGTGTACGGGGCTTGTATATTTAAAAGTCCGTATACTAATAAAATACGGATTTCTGTATACTACGAAATACGGAATTCTTAGTATACGATACCCCGTATATTATTGAAATACGGGAAATTCTAAAACGGGTTATTCTGATCGTATACAACACCGTATATTCCCGTATATGTCTGGTGTACGGGAATACATAAATCCGTATATTACGAAAATACGGGACGTATATTTCCCGTATATGTTTCATATACAACCCCGTATATTTCCCGTATATTCTGGAAATACGGGATATGAATAGTTTGTATATTTCGAAAATACAGGGATTAATTTTCCCGTATATTCTTCGTATACAACTCCGTATATTTCCCGTATGTGCCGGAAATACGGTATTAAAATAATTTGTATATTTCGAAAATACGGGAGGTATATGTCCCGTATATGCTTGGTATACAACTCCGTATTATTCCCGTATATGCCAGAAATACGGGATTTAAATAATTTGTATATTTTGAAAATACGGGACATATTTCCCGTATATTCTTTGTATACAACTCCGTATATTTCCCGTATATGCTGGAAATACGGGATTTAAATAATTTATATATTTCGAAAATACGGGATGCAATCAATATATGTAGTGAAAATTATATTGTCCGGCCATTTCAAAGGTCAAACGTTTTGCATGTTTTCGAACTTGTACGTGTATGTGGTGTGCACGCAGACGTGCTATGGGTTTCGTTTTGGGGAGGCTGCGTTTTTGGTACGTGGCATTCCCTCTTTGATATTCGTCTTTGTTCCTCTAATATATATCTATATTTTTCACTGTGAAAATACCAGTACATTTAATTCTAATATTTGGATATTTCACTGAAACAACCTGTTGACTCGGTAAGAGTAATTTGCGGAAAACTACATGTAACTGTAAAAGTAGTAATAAAGGTAAAAATGTCTCTCAGATATTGCGGTCCGTTTACAGTTTATTATTTTAAATGTCAATACTGATCTGTTTACATGAGCATTACCAACAATTCGCTGTTTGTTTTGATATCACTCAATTCAATTAGAAACACAAAATAAATGTTTAAAAAGCTGAGTTAATTAATCGACCTATTACGATAGCATCATTGTCAATAAAAGAAAGTGATTTACTATACGTGTCGTGTTCAAATATTTAACGTACATGTAATATCAGGAAGACCTCTTTTCCAAACCGTTTTCCTATACCATATAAAATATCTTTAAAATTTACGGGGCTTCTGTGGCCGAGTGGTTACGGTCGCTGACTTGGAATCACTTGCCCCTAACCAATGTGGGTTCGAGCCTCGTTCGGGGCGTTCCATTTCTCATGTGAGAAAACTAACCAGCTGGCTTACTGAATATCTGGGGACTGTAGTATCCAGATGCCCGCCCGTGATGAAATAATACTATGTTCAAAGAAGACAGAATCCAAAAACAAAACCCTGTAGCAGTGCATGTATATATGTTAAAACATACATACACATAAAATTCTAAATAGACAGCAAAGAACAAACAAGTGTTGACCTTGATTTAATTGATAACTGTCTTGAAGTTACTTGCGTTCCAAGAGAACATTCCTGTTATTTGGTTGTGTTTTAACTTGCACAAGGATTGCAAATATATACTAGGGGACGCGGCCACGGTCTTGAAATGTCACTCGGATTGTTTGGTTTTCATCCAGCATGCAAGGTGCGCGTTACGTAATAGGTATCCAAGCATTATAATCGACGCGTACGCGTTTTTACATGTTTTAACAAGCAAACCTGAATGGGCCAGAAAATGACTCCGTGGTCAGTTATCAGATATGAACCTGAAACAAATACTTTGTTATCTTATCATTACATATGCATAAACGAAAACGCATTTACCGAAAGGCTGCGGCAATTGTCGCCGTGACCTCGCTGATTTGCCGAATTAAAATCGTTTTACAAAGTTCGTTAATTGGAATAGTATTTCTGAATGTTTAATTTTGTTTGATGGAAACGCTGTACAAGGCTTTCGTTTAAGGACCACACTTGGCATCGTCTTTAAAAAACCAGTGGTAGAAACCAACGTGGTGCTTAAACAATTGTAAGAAAAATAAGAATACCCTTGTTTCAAAATAATATGAATGGCTGGTGAATGATAGCAATCTTGTCTGCATTGCAAAATTATTTGAAAAAAATATATTTATTGTTTATAACTTGTTTAATATATAACATTTTTTCTAATAAAAACAAACTGGCAATGGCCGCAAAATATAACTTTACAATGTTTTGAAAGCCGCAAGTCCATGGGTGTTGTATGAAAATTGTCATATAAAAGTAACACTATCATTTTATATTTGAAAATACCGAAATAATTATGAATTCGATGACTCGAATCAATCAAAAACACGGCGTAAGCGAGGTAGTATAACTTTTTTCTTGTTCACCCTTTTACATCAAGCGAAATTTAAGGGCGACTATTGATATTGTTTGTTGAAAGGATGTTTATTACATGATATATAGCCTAAACTTACTTTCATAAAGATTGTTCAGCTAATATGCTAACATTGTTACCTGTTAGCTACAATGTATGTAGTATTATCACATGTTTCACGTCGCGGTAGTGAAATAAAGTCATTACATAAATATGGTAATACACTAGTGAAATAAAGCTTTGACGTCGGCGTCGTTTAGGGTATAGTAGACTTTGGTCAACTTGAGTTGATTAAAATAAATAAAGAAAGTAGAATGTTTGATGTTTCGGCAGTGATAAACAGAATATTACATTTGTGACTTTCCACACTGGATTTATAAAACTCGTTGAATAAAATTGATAAAATGCTCGGCAGAGCCTCGCATTTTATTATTCTATTCAACTCGTCATGTAATATCCTCTATGTAAAAATGTATTTTCAGTACTACGTAAACATCCTCAGATAGTATGAATATATATGGATACGGATATAAATTCTCTATTATTTGTTTTACACACTCGTTAGTATTACAATTGAGCAAAACATTCCTATAAACATATCCGATTATCATTTTTAATTAACAAAAAAGAAAGACGCAATTCAAAAATTCTATAAGGTCACAGTAATGTTTCTTAAGTCACGTTGATTATCTTAAGTGAAGATATTTGTTCAATTTCGTATGTTATGTGGTAAAAGTTATTTTTTACTACTCAAAACATGAAATTAATACTTTATTGTTTGCATTACGAGATACGATATATATTTGTTTATTGTAAGGGGGATAGGAGGATTTTCCATGACTAACAGGAATAATAAATTTTCTTATAACAATTTCTTTCAAAGTTAGATATTTTCTTTGTCAATTTCTAGCATAAAATACAAACTGAAATATGAATGCCCAATTTGAAACGTTGTTATGTATACAGCTTTTCGAGTTGGTACGCGGCAGGACACTGAAACCTTTTTAAGTAACCAAACGAACTGATAAGGGAGAATGGCGAGCCCTTTGATGGTCTGTTCAATTCTTTTTTTTGTCTTTTTATCTTTCTATGACCGAAGCATAATGGACCTCTACATGAGCAATATACTGGAAACTCCCAGGAATAAAATTTTGACAAACACAGATAATTAACCTAATAACAAAATGTCCCATGACTGCCCTTAAGAAAATTCTTCTCAATCAAAGATGATTGTTTGAAGTGGTCAGCAATTACTAAAACAACAAAAGTAGACTACAATAAAAGTAATAAAATGAGCACCCGAATGGCAATCTTATCAATAACCCTTTGTATAGAATCGTTTGAATGATGAAAAGGATTGTCCAAAATGACCATTAGTAAAATTAGTCATACCATGAGGTACTGCGAAGATAATGAGAAAATTATTTCATAATATACAATGTTAATGCATGCAAACCTTGTGTAACGAAAATGGGAAGGCGTCTGAAAAAGGCAGCAAGTCAGTTGCGATCTTCATATAATTAAATAATTAAATAATTAAAATGATGAATTCCTATTACTGCACTCAGCTAATCACTTGCAATTTGGTGTGCATGTGAAACATAATAGTGCTACTTCTCGAACAAGAGAACCAACACCGCTGTGTATAAAGAACTTAAGAAATGCATTAGGGGCTCCTAAGACGGGCAGTATGTCTGAATGTAAAACTAATGTACAAATATTAGACTTAAAATTATAACACAACAGACATCAGGAATAGTTTCCATATTAACTCTTAAATGAAGAAAATCCGCTGTAAAATACTTTTATGCGTGTTATATGTATATACACGAAAAGCGTGCTTTACAAATAGCGTTTAGCAATATGAATTAATTAATATCACTTAATATGCTTTGTAATTACTTGAGCGGTTACTACATAAGCAGGTCAGTCACTGACTTTCGTTTTAGCAGAAAAATGTCTACTTTCTTTCAAATCATGTCGGCTTTTTTTTCAAAATATTTCACGTGAAATATCACCATCATTTGATTTTGTTTACAAGTAGCATCGCTAACGTTTAGCAAGTTTACAATGTTATGTTATTACATGTAGTTATCACTGGCTGCTTTATTACAAAGATTCAGTCATTACTCCTTGTTAATGATTTTTGCACAATAGGCCGCAGCAGGTGTTGCCGTCCCTAAAATTCCTGATACTCGAGTTGGACATCAATTATTTACGTTGATGCATTGTGAAGCTTTCCGCTAGAAATCAGCTTTAGAAATATTTCAAAAAGAAATTGTGTTTAAAATTGTGTTCCTTATTCATTATTTATTGTTAGAAGTTTTGTTCTTGTTAAAGATATCCCATGCTCATCTCTCATCAAATGATTTTAGCTTGACAAAATATGTAAACTTACTGTGTTTGTAGAGCTACAATTACTCTAATTCTTGATATCATGTTCAATGGCCATTAAAATAACGTATGTCCTGTACAATTTCAAACTTAACACATAGTACTTTTATAGACTCACGGACAGATTGCTTTTACGTTTACATAAATGCTATGACGTAGTTATTATAATGATATGTCCAGATATTGTTCAATTCTAATCATTTTTTTTAAAGTAAGATAACTGCTGGCTTAATACAACTATTCTTATAGACGAGACTTTTAAATTAAACTCACTATCTAATTGGCAGCTTGGAAATGCTGTTCGAAAAACATATTTCAATGTCATATAGATAGGCTGGTCAGTTTTTTGTAAAGCAAAAAAAAGGTATCAATATACTTATAATAGCATGACACATGTACAGTTTCGTTCTAATCGTTTGTAATGTACCTGCATATTTATTATTAACACAGCGTAAAAAATATACAAGTCATACAATGCATTTAACGTATTTTGCAGAATCTAACAAAACATAAATGATTAAGTAATAAAAAAATAACTGTATACTTAATCTACAACATATCTATTTTGAAAGATTTGGTAGTACGTCCCTGTTTAAGATATACATTTATGCCTAAATTGAGTTTCAGATTTCAATGCGCGTGCGTGTTTTGTAGAACAATCCTAATACTTGAATGAAGAGAAGCCTTTATTTTCTGACATGCTGCAACATATTCATACATAATTATAAGTAAATAAAGCACGTTTTTAGAAATTCGAAGACTCATAACTTTAACTACAAGCATCAATGATTTCTTTATATTTATTACCTTCCTTTACAAGCTGAACAATACCCATAAAACCAGTATAATGTGATATTACTTATTTCATTGAACAAATAATCAGGTCCGCATCTCACAGCAAAACATTTATACTAGAGCAAAATATGAGTATCAGAAACACTTTCCCCTGCATAATCTCGCTACTGTGTGGTGAAGGTGGTATTGGCTCTATAACAGTTAGTAATTAGGCACTGATCTGAAAATGCTTGTCTGTTCATAGGTTATCCATTTTTTAATTAAAGTAGGTATATGTTCAACAGTCATTACAGAGAATATGTAGCATCGCTTTTCGCTTGCGATTTGTAATGTAAATTATTTATGCTACTTTCATTTTGTTTTCAGGCACTCATGACCCTTTGTTATGGTTCACTTATGAAAAACCTTGCGTACGGGTACAGGCTTCAACACCTAGGATATTTAAACATCTCATAGCTCTCGTAGCCGGCCACACAATTTTCATTTGCTCACTTAAGTAGCAGTTCAATTACTTTTTATTGTTACTAACACATAGAAATAAAACATATATCAATAATTAAATTGAAATTAGGTTTGCTTGGGGTATGGCGTTGCGTTTTCTAAGGAAAATAATCATACATATAAATTTGTTATGTCTTTTTATCATCATTTACTAGTATATGAGCATTGGCCAGTAATTCATTCAATAAGCGTTTTATTATATGACATTAAATAAATTTCTGTCTTCAAGATTTGGTCCAGGCAAAAACTAGCGTGAACTTTAGACAGGACAACAGAACAGACTTTGAACCTCTGATTTATATAAGGAGTCATGTAAGATGTAACCTTTATATAACATGACAGCAGTACCGCGCAAAAATTTGTTCCCGATAATATAGGTCAAATATTTCCAGGAAAAGTACTCTCTACATTCTTATACTACATATCCATAGAACATGACTCGGTACGTAAATACACACAACAGTTAACCGATTAAAATCAAATTTGCTATGGCCGCGTTACATAAGCAAACAAAAAGCAACACTGTACAAGCTATACATAGAACATAACATATTGGTTTAGTGCTCAAACAAGCTTGACTATATATAAAGTTAATATATGTATCTGGCGCCGGTTTTATTGGTATGTTCATTTCCATTAAAGTATGTTGTATGCATTTAATTTTCTACGTCGTTTGAATTTGCTTCAGTATAACACCTGAGACATGCAGCATACCGTACAGGTTTTTCGTTTTCAAAACTAATTCAATTAATTTTGAATTTGCTTGCTTCAAAAGATCAATTGAAAACAAATGAGTTTTCCTAGTCATTGTGTTAAAAAAGTAATTTACCAAGGTAGTACAATTAGCATTGCTTGCCCTAACATTTACGAGAATGATAATACGTGGCACTTCTGTCAGTGATTGTTTATTTCTAGGAATAATTTTCTCTCTTCGCCTGCAGATGTTTGCTGCAACTACATGTTATTTGTTTATTAAATCTTTGTTTATAAATTCAGTAGTAAATCACGATATTGTTTAGGAGAAGCAAATACCTACACAATATAATAGTATGTTATAAGCACAATGCTCGTAGCTTAAGTCCTTGACCCATGACCCACTATGCAAACAGATCGCATATACTGACAAATTGTAACGAACCTATGTTTTATTTTCCTGACAAACTTACTTCAAAGGCATACAACCTGAAGAATTCCCTGCCCGCAAATTGACAGGTTAATGTCAATACGGCACACGCATAAATTTTCTGTAAAATCCTGTTAGTTTATCCATATGAAACAGAGTTCTTCAGATACATTTCGTGTTGCTAAGATTAACCTGTACCTTGCCAAGTTTTTAATCGCCTTGTCTAAAGAAGTATGCGTGTTCTTTTTGCTATATATATATACCTTTAACGGCCACATCGATTCCACTGGATATTCATGGAACAGGACGATGTTTAACAGGACATTATAATTGTTATATCGTATAAGACAAGTATCCCAGCCTTGGGCTAAGGCTATAGCAAACATTGCAAATGTATTTTAAGTAAATGCTTCCTGCTGCGAAAAAATACAGCTGTTACTTCTCAATGTAAATTGATCACTCCGACAAACAAATACGGTATGCAAAATTGATTGATTAAATGATCAGTTTCGTGCCCTATGAGATGATGATAAGACTGTTGTGTGCTTATCATAGCGTTACTGAAGACCAAAGCTTGTTATAATGTTCGGTAATTAGCAATCACGAATCATGTTCAGTTTATGATTAACTGGTAATTTGTTGGAAGAAACTTCCGCGACGAGTATCAGTTTTGCTAGAATATGTAAATACACCTACAGAGTTAGATTGAAAAATCATAAGCCGAACATTAAACCATGTCTGTCGTTGCTTATATGCTCGAAATGAGCTTGACCATATGCCATTTGAAATATTACACAGTTACACGTGCTAAACAAATAAACAGTAAGTGAACTTCTGTTTTCTGTGTATTTCGTGGTTTGTTCTTATTTCATTGAATTTCAGAATAATATGAAAGATGGTCGATCATTTTATATGGATGTTAAAGGTAATGAACATAATTTTACCACATTTCTTTTACGATAGTTTTGGGATTGGTTGTGGTTGCTTATCGGGAGAAGAGCGCTTTCATTTGGTTTACTTTAAATTTGTAAGACGGTCTTTGATAGGTTATATAAAAGCATATTGTGGAACTTCGTCATTAACATTTTTACATATCAGTTAAGTTGGTCTGCAGTTCGCAGTTCGCAGTTCGCGTTTCGAATTGCGAACTGCAAACTGGTCTGCAGTTCGCAGTTCGCAGTTCGCGATTCGAATTGCGAACTGCAAACTGGTCTGCAGTTCGCGATTCGAATTGCGAACTGTAAACTGGTCTGCACTTTACGATTCAAATGTCAACGTGCAGTCTGATCTACACTGTCCTGCGCATTGCAGACAAAAATGCATTTCACAGTTGGTCTGCAGTTCGCGTTTCGAATTGCGAACTGCAAACTGGTCTGGAGTTCGCGATTCGTGTTGCGAACTTCAAACTAATCTGCAGTTTACGATTCAAATTTCAAAGTGCAGTCTGATCAGCACTGTCCAGCGCATTGCGGACCAGAATGCATTTAATAATTAGTCTGCAGTTCGCATTTCGCGTTTCCAACTGCGAACTGGTCCGCGGTTCGCGTTCCGAATTGCAAACTGCAATCTTGTCTGCTGATTACAATAAAAATTTCAAAGTGCAGTCAGATTAGCACTTTCTTGCGCATTGCAGACAAGAATGCATTTCACAGTTGGTCTATAGTTCGCAGTTTGTGTTTCCAATTGTGAACTGCAAACTGGTCTGCAGTTCGCAGTTCGCGATTCGAATTGCGAACTGCAAACTGGTCTGCAGTTCGCGATTCGAATTGCGAACTGTAAACTGGTCTGCACTTTACGATTCAAATGTCAACGTGCAGTCTGATCTACACTGTCCTGCGCATTGCAGACAAGAATGCATTTCACGGTTGGTCTGCAGTTCGCGTTTCGAATTGCGAACTGCAAACTGGTCTGCAGTTCGCGATTCGTGTTGCGAACTGCAAACTAGTCTGCAGTTTACGATTCAAATTTCAAAGTGCAGTCTGATCAGCACTGTCCAGCGCATTGCGGACCAGAATGCATTTAATAATTAGTCTGCAGTTCTCATTTCGCGTTTCCAACTGCGAACTGGTCCGCGGTTCGCGTTCCGAATTGCAAACTGCAATCTTGTCTGCTGATTACAATAAAAATTTCAAAGTGCAATCAGATTAGCACTTTCTTGCGCATTGCAGACAAGAATGCATTTCACAGTTGGTCTATAGTTCGCAGTTTGTGTTTCCAGTTGTGAACTGCAAACTGGTCTGTAGTTCGCAGTTCGCAGTTCGCGTTTCGAATTGCGAACTGCAAACTGGTCTGCAGTTCGCAGTTCGCAGTTCGCGATCTGAATTGCGAACTGCAAACTGGTCTGCAGTTCGCGATTCGAATTGCGAACTGCAAACTGGTCTGCAGTTCGGGATTCGTATTTCGAACTGTAAACTGGGACACAATTTACGATTCAAATTTCAAAGTGCAGTCTGATCCGCACTGTCCAGCGCATTGCGGACAAGAATGCTTTTCATAATTAGTCTGCAGTTCGCATTTCGCGTTTCAAACTGCGATCTGCAAACTGGTCCGCAGTTCGCGTTCCAAATTGCAAACTGCAATCTTGTCTGCTGATTACAATAAAAATTTCAAAGTGCAGTCTGATTAGCACTTTCTTGCGCATTGCAGACAAGAATGCATTTCACAGTTGGTCTATAGTTCGCAGTTTGTGTTTCTTATTGCGATCTGCAAACTGGTCTGCAGTTCGCAGTTCGCGTTTCGAATTGCGAACTGCAATCTGGTCTGCAGTTCGCAGTTCGCAGTTCGCGATTCGAATTGCGAACTGCAAACTGGTCTGCAGTTCGCGTTTCGAATTCGAACTGCAAACTGCTCTGCAGTTCGGGATTCGTATTGCGAACTGTAAACTGGGCTACAATTTACGAATCAAATTTCAAAGAGCAGTCTGATCAGCACTGTCCACCGCATTGCGGGCAAGAATGCATTTCATAATTAGTCTGCAGTTCGCATTTCGCGTTTCCAACTGCGAACTGCAAACTGGTCCGCAGTTTGCGTTCCGAATTGCAAACTGCAATCTTGTCGGCTGATTACAATAAAAATTTCAAAGTGCAGTCTGATCAGCACTTTCTTGCGCATTTCACAGTTGGTCTATAGTTCGCAGTTTGTGTTTCGAATTGCGAACTGCAAACTGGTCTGCAGTTCGCAGTTCGCGTTTCGAATTGCGAACTGCAAACTGGTCTGCAGTTCGCAGTTCGCAGTTCGCGATTCGAATTGCGAACTGCAAACTGGTCTGCAGTTCGCGATTCGAATTCGAACTGAAACTGGTCTGCAGTTCAAGATTCAAAATGAAAGTGAATTTGAAGGTTACTCTTATATTTTAAAGTAATAGGTCAGTGTTTGCTAAATATAAAATTTTGAGCCGTGCCATGAAAAAATCAACATAGTGGGTTTGCGACCAGCATGGATCCAGACCAGCTTGCGCATCCGCGCAATCAGGTCAGGATCCCTGCTGTTCGCTAATGGTTTCTCTAATTGCAGTAGGCTTTAAAAGCGAACAGCATGGATCCTGACCAGACTGCGCGGATGCGCAGGCTGGTCTGGATCCATGCTGGTTGCACACCCACTATGTTGGTTTTCTCATGGCACGGCTCATTAATGTTAATGGTCTGCACTTCCTCCCTCTTCATTAGAACTGCAAAGTGCCGGCAAGACTGCGGCTCCTAGTTTTCGATTCAAACTACGAACTGCAAACTGGTCTGCAGTTCGCAGTTCGCAATTCGTAGTTCATAATTCGAATTGCGAACTGCAAACTGGTCTGCAGTTCGCAGTTCACGATTCGAATTGCGAACTGCAAACTGGTCTGCAGTTCAATATTTAAAATGAAAGTATATTGGAACATTACTCTTAGGCCTAGAATTTCGTACTTAGTAAGTTTTTGCTTAAAAGAGGTTATGGTCCCTCAGCTGCAGTCACTTTATCCGAACCGAAATTGTAGACTGTAAGCTGGTCTGACTAAGTGACCTGTACCGGTTCTTCTCCTAAAAGAAGGCTTCTAAAGAGTCATGCACAAGGTATATCAAAGCACCAGTCTGTCTTTCCACAAAGAGTCTGTATCTAAATACACGACTTTTCTCCATCTGCTCTGAGGGATCTCGCTCTTCATCTGGTGAGATCGTTCGGTGTCAGATTACTTTCGCGACCAGAGTGGCTGCGTTTGTGCTCTGTAAAACGCCTTTAAACGGGCTTATCATAAAAAGGACTATATATAAACATGGTATAATAATAATAATTTCAAATTACTCTAATCAGAGTCATATATATTATATGTTTTGTCCTTTCGGAATAGGGTCAGTAAATTGGTAAATAAAATGTTCGTGGTATATTCGAAATCAGTCCATAATAAATGGTACCTAATTTACCCATTTTATTTGGGCACATTCGTGTAGAACGAGTGCTTTAATAAATCACACTTTTGCACTACTGGAATACATTCTACATGGAATGAGACAGTTCACATTTTCATACACCCCACATGGCAAGTTTTGCAGATCGAAACTGGAAGTAAATGTTTATTGTGCGGACTAGAGCAAATATGCGCAATTTTAAGGGTAGCAGACCACAACTGACAGGCATTTTAATAGGAATATCCAACCCCCATTTTCTTGTTATTATCATTTGTAACAGAGCTTTTCTGAAAAGTAGTTGTAGGAAAAATTGATGTTCTCTAAAGATACGTAAAGACGGCCTGAAGTTAGCGGTTTTTTAATACAATACAAAAAAAGGATTAATCACTGGACATTAAACATTCTCTCTGTCATAATGTATATGCAGTTTACAATTAGAATTGTGAATAATGCATTGAACTTTGATTAGCGATCATTTGGAACTGGTAAAAAATGACATTAAAACAAATAAAGGAGACAACTATATTATTTGACATTTATTGTTTAATGTCCATATATTTTTTAAGAAAATTGCGAGACATATATTCAATCACTTTAGCCCCATTGGATCATTTAAAAACTTTGATTGGTTACATTTTGCACAGACAAACAACACAACTCTCTTCTTACGCCCATTTAAGGTATGTTGACCAATCATGCAGGTCTTAGTGCCGAGTGCATAATTGCGACTGCGACAAAAAATGTCGTAGTTCCAATTAGTTATGGACAATTTAATTCAAATTACTTATCAATGGCACAAATAGATAAAATCTCTAAAAGTATTAGACACCTGCACATATCAAAGCCCCACTTACATTAAACCAAACAAGATTTATAAAGTAATGTTTCTAAGCCAAGATCAAAGCCCAGGCTCTAGTACTGACCGTTTGCAGATTTCTTATGTGATATTTTATTATAATACCAAGACAATAAAACGGGTCTGTCGATGAGCCATTCCAGTGCTACCTTTGGACATATCCAAAGGCGGCGGCAAAAATGGTGTTAAATGTTGGTATTTTATTAGCAGATGTATGTAATATGCTGGTTTTGCCAGGGACGAGATTATACGGACTTTCTTCTTTATATGAAACTATCTATGAATATTTTGTACAATAAGTCCAGTATATTTCGCTTTAAACACTGTCAAAATACGACTGCGTACTTTGCTTGTGTGTGGACTACTTTCGTTAATATTCGTTACTATTTATCAAATTGTTCTGTTTCAGAAAGTTAGAAATAGGTAAAGTTCATGGCAAAATTAGCCCGTCTCAGGTGCAGTTCATCGCAAAATTAGACTTTCTCTCTGACTGGACAATCAATACAGGCTTCGACGCAGATATGTCAAGCTTGCATTGACCTGTAGGTTACAATCTGAATATTTTGTATGTCAGAAATAGTCCAAAGTCAGGTGAGCTATAGTCAGACGTGAGATGAGCATTCTTGAGTGGGCTGACAGTGACTTGAACATTCCGGCTAGTTACTTCAATATCCGGGCATATTCCGTCAAATGAAACAGTTCTTTGATTAATCTTACAATTAATCTTTCGTTGATTTTATTTACACAGGGCAACATAATTTTTGTTTAAAATTGAAATGATATACACACATGTACTGTAATAGAAATCACACAATGTAAAGCTGAATTATTTTACAGGAACAACGCACTACTGCAAAAGCTGCACAAGATTTTTTTATTTTATTTTTTATATGTCAGTTCATGTGTTTTATTAGAAAGGTATTTGAGTTAAAAACATTCCATAAGAAAAAATGTTTTAACATCATGACAGTAAACGGGTTGGGCTTTAAGCCATTCAAGAGTTACATTAGGCCATACTTGGCTGTAGACGATCCTTATAATGGGTGTAAATGTCTTTACATTGAAACATGTCACAATATATATCAACTGATAAAATAAAGATAAAATAATACAAAGTTTTCACACAAAAAAATAAAAAAATTCACGCGCTCTGTAAAGAAATACAAACTACAATATTAAAGATATTTCAAAATATTCCTTGCCACACCGACTGGTGAATTAATTGAATTTATCATAAGAATTCTAAATGATTTTATTTCAGTTTTCTATGAATTTTACTGTATTGCTCGTAAGAGTACATTGACTACTCTGAGCGTAGAAGGATTTTGGCAGTAAAAGGTACTAAGAGAACACCAGTGAATTTCTTTCTCTCATTCTAGCTCTCCTTTATACTCATAAAACAAACCAAGAAGATTGGTCATACAGGACGGATTACACCAAACCGGAAGTGACTACTCAGTGTTACATGTGAAGTAGTCCAAAATGTAGTTCCATGCTATGGATGAAGTCTGGTATAATGACTGACATGAGGAGGTGACAGTTAAATATTTGGCTTATGTTTATTGCTTATTGTATTGAGAATAGATCTAGACCATTTTCATTGTAAATTTCCTGGAAGAAGTTTTATTCTTTGCGAAAAATGTCTACCTACGCGTAATTGCTAAACGGCTGTTTTCATGGGGGCATTTTTAGAGGGTGATGTTTCTCAGAACAGATTATTTTTCTTATATACAACATAACATGTCAATATTTTTCTATTTTTGATAAGAAGACATGTTATACTAAATGACCATAAATGGTTTTCATATCATTGAAATGCTCTAAAGTGCTGAAAATGAGGTCTGAATGTTTTGTTATTAATATGAAATAAATAAGGAATTGAATTGGTAGAATGTAACCTACATGACAAGAATTCACAAAGACTGTACGGGCAAGGATGAAGTGCCTCGGACATCTCCGTTAATATTCGTAATAACACGTTCATTGCCGAGGATATCCAATTCAATTAAACAGCAGACGATACCGCCAGGGAAAAGTATTAGTTTCCCCGCTATGCGCGGCGCACGTCACTATTAAGTTTAAAGAACATGAAATGTTACATCCCGTAAAACATGCTATAACTTCTACATGTTTTCATTGTTTATATTTAAGCTTATCTATATTCGTCACCGGTAATTGATCATGGGCGGCTCCTCCATAAAAATGTTACTAAATTCATTGGAAAAAATCCTGCAAGATAGAGAAACTCCATTTCAAGATTTTTCATTTCTTCTTTACTTTTCCAGTTTGCAGATCGCATTTGAAAACGTGAACTGAGAACTGCAAACTGCAGTCCAACTGTGAAATGCATTCTTGTCTACATTTTGCTGGACAGTGCTGATCAGACTGCACTTTGAAATTTGAATCGTAATCTGCAGCACAGTGTACAGTTCTCAATACGAATCTCGAACTGCAGACCAGTTTTCAGTTCGAATTTGAATCGCGAACTGCAGACCAGTTTGCAATTCGCAATTCGAAACACAAACTGCGAACTATAGACCAACTGTGAAATGCGCAAGAAAGTGCTGATCAGACTGCACTTTGAAATTTTTATTGTAATCAGCCGACAAGATTGCAGTTTGCAATCCGGAACGCGAACTGCGGACCAGTTTGCAGTTCGCAGCTGGAAACGCGAAATGCGAACTGCAGACTAATTATGAAATGCATTCTTGTCCGCAATGCGCTGGACAGTCAAGTCAAGTCAAGTCAAGTCAAGTCAAAAGTTTATGAAATGTAACAGAGGCCTCCGGCCCAAAATGCACTACATAATATATAGTAAGTAAATATATAAACAGTTGTGATCCCACAAAATGTATACATATACAATCGGATAAGTTAAAATACATATTCATAGGTTCAGCACACAGTCGACTAGTAAACATAGGCTGCTGAATATCATATTTAACAGGTCAAACATTATTTAAGAGTTTCTCAAGATACAATGCTGTTAGATATAACACCTTTTCATTATCAGAGCTAAGTATGTTATAAAAACTTTGTATACTTCTGTCAGATGAATACCAATTAAGAAGATACTGATTACGGATCTCACTAAATTTCTCACATTGAAAAAAAAGCATGATATTCACATTCAACAATACTAGTGTGTAATCTGTATTAGTTAGCTGATCAGACTGCACTTTGAAATTTGACCAGTTCGAATTCGAATCGCAAATTGCAGACCAGTTTGCAGTTCGCAATTCGAAACGCGAACTGCAGACCAACTGTAAAATGCATTCTTGTCTGCAATGCGCAGGACAGTGTTGATCAGACTGCACGTTGACATTTGAATCGTAAAGCGCAGACCAGTTTACAGTTTGCAATTCGAATCGCGAACTGCAGACCAGTTTGCAGTTCGAATTTGAATCGCGAACTGCAGACCAGTTTGCAGTTCGCAATTCGAAACGCGAACTGCAGACCAACTGTGAAATGTATTCTTGTCTGCAATGCGCAGGACAGTGTTGATCAGACTGCACGTTGAAATTTGAATCGTAAACTGCAGACTAGTTTGCAGTTCGCAACACGAATCGCGAACTGCAGACCAGTTTGCAGTTCGCAATTCGAAACGCGAACTGCAGACCAACCGTGAAATGCATTCTTGTCTGCAATGCGCAGGACAGTGTAGATCAGACTGCACGTTGACATTTGAATCGTAAAGTGCAGCCCAGTTTACAGTTCGCAATTCGAATCGCGAACTGCAGACCAGTTTGCAGTTCGCAATTCGAAACGCGAACTGCGAACTGCGAACTGCAGACCAACTTAACTGATATCATTTTTACTACTCTTTTTCCTTTTTCCAGCATAAAGCGTAACTTCTAAAACTATGTACATACTCCCAATTGCAAACATTACAATACTACAAAAATAGGTAATGGTGTAAGTTCACTAAAGACGCGTTATAAAATTGTGCTGTCACCAATTACATAAATATAGAATAACATAATAATTATGTTGTGTTGGATTTGATGGAAGGCGGAACTTTGGTTGTGATTAAATGACATACTTTGAATATACGTGGAACAGATGATCTTTGAATAAAATGTTGAAATGTGAATACGATATCGTCATGAGTTTGAAATAAAAAAAAAAAAATCAAAATTTAATTACTTTCAGGACAGAGCATTTACTATGGTTTCGATTGTCTTTTATTAATACCCATGCTACTTTAGACAAGTATAATAAGGAAAATGGTGCTGTTTTAATATAATCAAAACGGTCCGCTGAACTTGACGATTAGGACATCGTTACTGTGTTGTGAATATGTAAATGCTTTGTAAATGAAGTAGCCGAGCAGGGACATTCACATCCAATAATATATTGACTTGATACAATGTGACATGATAATCGTCTTTCATATCTTCTGATATTATCTTATGTATTTAGGAATGTCTCCGCCAAAGGTCAATGAAACATTGCCTAGAAATAATTCTTATTGATCTGCAAATACATTATATAAGCGACTTGACGTCCTTATAAGTATGCATTTTCCTTCTCCAATAAATAAAGTATTATACAGTGACCTTCATGGCGACTGTAAACACGACATATAAGATCTTATACTATACGATCACTTTGAATTTCAATCCGCTTTAGGAGAAAACACGGACATCTCCAAATCTTATAAATGTATCGTTAAATGTGTAAGCATTATACAGACATGCAACATACCGAGAATATTAAGTTACTCCAGTTTACTCAGGTGGTGAATTTTCAGTATATCAAACCAAAAGTCGTGAGTCAGATCCCCTGCAAGTCGAGTATAGGGGAAATACAAGTTAAAAATTGCAATACGTTTATTTATTTATTTTTATTTTTTTGCATTTTTAAATGGGATGTGGTCGTATAATATTTTACATATCCATGATCATTAACATCCATTTCTTACTGAAATTTCGTTATCAAATTAACAGCAATTGTCTAAAAGTATGCCAGGTTTCAGAACTATTCTCTAGATAAGGTTTAAGACATTGGCAGTACGGTCTGCGCTTGATATTTGTGAAATGTATGTGTAATTGAATGTATCCTCTCCGAATTATGATGTTAAAGCTGTCAGTTATTATCAGAGAATATTTACGTTTACCAACTGGGATACTGGCATATAGTGTCAATGACTTGTATATGAACAGAATGTCTAGTGGAATTCATACTCCCTGATGATTTTGAAGATATCGGTTATGAACGTACAACAGTTAGCCTAATGAACTGAAGCACTGGCAACAAGTAGTGCCAATGGCCTGCCGTTTTTGTCTGTTATAACATAGCTTATAGTTAAGCAAAAATTAACTATTGATAGCAAAGAGTTTACTTTCACATGTTTCAGTTTCAAATCTATTAACCTTATCTGAAATTGTAGATAGAAGGTATGGCATTCTTAAATAGATTTTTACAGTCTCAGAAGTTCCTCTAAGTACTACAAAATATGGCTTGATACAGACGTCATTTAAGTGACGCTAGTCAGTTGCTAGTTTACAATTTACAGTTGCTTGTTTAATTTTTTAAAATGGAAGCATCTCCAAATATAGTAGAAAACGTTCTTGCTGATCTTGTGGTATAAAAGTTCCATAAGGAATAAAACAACCTACGACGCAATGTAGAAATAGTACCTAAATGTTTAGAGTATGAAAAACAAACAAAAATAATGCTGGTTGCTGATATGTAACATTTAAGACTGAATATAATACTTAAGTCTTTATTTGATCATTCTGAAGATTTTCTGAAACTTCTTATCTTATTTTCATGTAGCTGCTCTTGCAGATAGTCCTACCTATCAAGTCATTGATCAATATCCTATCTCAATGCAAAAAAAATGTCAAACACACGATTATTGTGTGTTGTCAGAAAATGTTTTAAGTCTAATAAAATAATTTCAGATGCACTATTTAAGCTGAAATATAGACATAATGTTATTTGTAACATATCACATATTATATATGAAAACAAGAACAAACTCTTTAGTATTTACCATGAACATTGACATTACCATAAAATGACTTAAACAAAGTTTTTAACCATACATTTACTCTATTATTCCTATTAACTTGTGTCATGCAGGTGTACAGGTAAATGCAGGATAGGATTAATATTTGTGTCATTGATTGATCTCTAGTACTATGTCTACGTAATGCAATCTTACACCTATACTAAACACAACAGCGAACACTACCACATACCGTTTTTTCTAGATAGATGGGTTTTCAGAAAAGGATGATTACAATTTATAAGAATACAAAGGTGTAGACTTTGATTATTTACTAGAACGTGGCTTTTGTTTCAACTGGACAGACAACGAAGTTGTTTTTCTTGTCATTTTCTTTCGCCATAACGTTTTTCTCCGGTTTGTAAACTCTATATACATTTTAGCGTTTGTGACCTTCAAAGATGGGGCGAAGTCTAAAATGAATTAATTTATATGCCTTTGTTTGACTATGGTGACATTTTAAATTTTTTTAGGAAGAACATATTGTACTAAGCGTATGCTAAATGTCACGAAAAAGTTTAGTGATTCCTGAATGATATTTGCAAAATAACAAATGGCGGATGAGCTGTTTTTTTCAGTATAATTTGTAGAACACGTACGTCTGTTAATCGTGCCAGTGATATGTTTTCATCTGCTTTCGCCGGAGAAAAGTAAATGAGGATTTATTGTATATTGAATGAAAATGCACAACTTCTGTAAATGTTTGCTTTGGCAGACGGCCACGGGGAAAGCATTAGCATACTTTTTTTATTAGGTTGAACGCAGTTTTTTTTTTAGTAAAATTGAAACGTTGATTAAAATCGGAGAAATATGTGGATAAAAATATTCAAATGTTTTGTCTAAATATTGTCATAAAATCTGAATTTCTAACTGACCATTTAGAGTGCTGCATTTCCAGCACGTCTTGCTGAGGTCTATGTTGAATATATAGTGGATTTAGCAGATATTATTCCAGCAATTAAAAGTTCAAATTGAATTTCTGAACCACATCTATGAAACAGAATTAACAAACACAAAATCTGGCTAATGTTCATTTGAAATAGTCAATTATCTGAATAAACTGAAAACAAACTGATTAGTATGTAGAATACATAAGAATTTCCCCTAAGTATATTCAAAGCTTATGTTCACCTGTATATTGAAATAAATGTGGGTCTTTATTAAACAGAATCTTTGAATAAACAAAATCAATTGACTTCTAAATCGTCTACATTTTACTGTAAAAAAGGAGAAATATATGGATTTGTGATGTTCAAAAGAGGATGCAGGAACAATGGTGACGGCATTACGTCTTTTTAATTTTATAGATTTACATTCTTTAGACCCTAATGCGTTTGGTTTATACTGATTTTTTTAAACTCGATTGTGATGAAAACTTCAAGCTTATTGGAACAACTCTCTAGTAAGTTTTGAATTGGTTTAATGCGTTTATTTGACAATGGCATGTTTCCCATAAAGGCACGCTATACTATAAAATGAAATCAAAGGTCTGGTTTTCTACAGGTTACAAATATATATACAATGTAATCTTCAAACACGTAGAAATAATATTTCATATAATTTATACACTTGCAAGAACGTACTGACTAAACATTTGATTTTGACTAAACTGTGTTTTAATTCCGAAACTGACAAAAGGGTTTATGATAATACTCGAGTAAATATAACGGCACTGATACTGTATGCATATGTGGAATCATGAGTATAACTTAAGAACATACATATACAAATCATTTGAACTAATTTCATCAATTATTTTAAATGGCAGACTGTTTAAGACAAAATAGGGAATTATTTTGATTTAAGAACAAAAACTACCATCAATTACAGTCATATTTTGTCTAAAATCTAATACATTTATTAATACTTAACCATTTATTTAAATTTATCCAGATTCGTTTGCAAAGACGGAATGCATTACTAAAAAGGTTGATATAACACACGGTCATGGGCTGCAAAATGTTTAATATCTACACAGATGTTTCCCTACAAATGAGAATTAGAGCATTCGCTGTCAGGTTTTAGGGTTTCGTTTAATGTGTACATGAATGAGTCCGTTATAAACATGGTATTCCGCGTACCAGTATCAATGTCAGTTATGATTTTGTAAATTTGCTATGCTTGTATCTTTTGATACATTTACATCAAGTATACATACATTTGATGAAATTCTTAATATGTTATTCAAACACTTATACAAGTTTGAAAGTATATGTGTAGCTTTCGTCCACTTACTGTGGATTTCATCAGAATATCTGAGGTTCATCCATGAGAAATGCTAAAGTTGCTTAGTTTCGGTTTACGGACGCTTATGTATATAACTTCACCGCCGTCGTTATCTGTCAAAAGGGTTTTCTGCATGTCGGACCTGCTAAATTTGCTCATTTTAAAGCGTCTAGCCATTTAGTATATAACAAGTAATTTTGAAGAAGTTCGCAGTAAAAGGACGATAGTTCAGGCATTCTTTCGACATTGTGTTACTATTTGGAAAAGAAATCATTGAAAAGCTAATCACTGCTGAATACATACTTACAAAAAGGAACACATACGAATTTTACTTGCAATACTTCTCCTTTGCTTTTATTTATAGAAGATGTTTCATGATTTTCTATCAAACGAGTTGTATAAAATGATAAAATGTGAGGCTCTGCCGAGCAGTTTATCAATTGTATTCAACGAGTTTAATAAATTCAATATGGAAAGACACAATTGTATTTATTTATTCTTTTATCATATGTCAGCTTTTCCTGTTGAAACATCAAAATGTCTTCTTTCTTTACCTATCATAGACAAAGTAAATTCGAGCAATGTCACCTACATTCATAAATAAATGACGTCAACGTCAAAGCTTTATTACACTAGTGTATTATCAATTTCGAGTAATGACTTTATTTCACTCACACGACGTCAGACATGCAATAAATTTATTTTTGTGTTTTTCAGTTTTTTTCTGGTTATAACACACAATAAAAACTTTCATATAAACTATTGTCCTTGTTTTAAAACACTCTACTGTCGAATTTCATATCATATTGGGAAACAGTTTTAGGTTTTCTTTTCGCTCTTCTTATCTATAAGTATTATTTAAGTATGTAGCTCTTAACGTGCATTCAACAAAATCTTTAAAGTACATATGGTTGTTTTCCATTTAAAATCAGTCATAGTCAACGGCAACAAGGAAGAAGTCTGTATTGGGAATATATGCTTATGTTATGAAATACCAACTTCCTGTAAACGGCAAGACCTATGATTAGTATCAAATAAAATTGGCAGATTTATATCATTGAATTAAATATCAGGGTCAGCAGCTGCAGCAGTTTATGCCATATGCATGCACTATGTGTGTAAGTCATTGAGAGAAAAACAACATTTGACCAGAGTTTATGTATTTGTACATTACATTGATTGTATTTAAATTTTTCTCATAAGTCATAACTATACTTACTTCATTATTTACATTATCGCATTGCAGAAGCTTTCAGTCGGAAATAAGGTTTTGATATGTTTCGAAATGATATCTGGTTACCAAATGTAATTTTGATGTTTCTGTGGCACATTTCTTTTGAAATTATTCAGAAGTATCGCAGAGTTATTGTATGTTCGTTCACAGAAGTAAGATATGTTAACCACTCAATATCCTGTTATGTTGCCGAGATAAATACTCAATATCCTGTTATGTTAGCGGCGATCGAACATTTTCTAGGAGGTTTATTTACTATGATACAAATTATATACTAGGAGTTAGCACATTGATATATAAGAGGATGTGTTGTGTATGATAGTATATATATGTACCACTAACTAATGCTTACTCATTGCAATTCATTTCATCTTTAATATTTTCAATATAGTATAGTCGCTTACAAAATTCAAATAATTATTGACTTGGAAAATGGTCGTAGGAAAATCATGTTTACATTAAAAATCTTAAATTTACATTCAACCTTATTAAATGAAAACATTGCAGAATATGACAATAATATAATTGCATGTTAAAGTGATCTTTATAATTGTTTAAATTATCAAACTTTCTAGTAGGATAATCAAACCAGTTGTCCCATATTTACATTCTCGTGCATAATAAGAAAATATCTCTTTGTCCTTGTTATATAATTATCTAAGACAGAAATAGTACTTAATTGATTTCGAAAATAATTAGTTCTTTTTTATCATTTGATGTCAGAAATCGTGGAAATGTACAATTGACAAATCTCATTAATTAAGGTACATGTATTTTGAAAACTTAAAGCCTTTAAATTTCTTAAGAATAGTGTAAATCATCAATGGTATTAGAGAAATCACGTAAACATCTTCTTACTGAAAAGGTGTATCAAACAGTAGTTACATGTAATTTTGACTACCAATTTAGGTATTAGTTGTTTATTTGTTAATGCATATTTCGACTACAAAGATAACATAATCCGAAAGTAATCAGTTCCTCTCAATTTATGATTTGTACAAGAGCTTGACCAGATATCTTTTGAAACGTCTAACAATTGCCTAGTTTAATATGACAGCCGTTGATTTCTATGGTTTGTTGTTATTGCAGAACATTGATCACGAAGTTTGTTCAAAAGACTATGCACTAATACTGATTTGTATGAATGAGGAATTGGATTTTCGAAGTTTCAGAAAAAAAGCTACCATGTGATAAAAAGAATATTACATTTTGTGTTTCATATTAAAATTATTTTTTGTTTCACTTATTCTGAAAAGTCACTTGTGTAATATCGTCGGTTAATTCCCCTAACAATTTCAGTCAGTAAGTTTAATTGTTAAAACAGCTTTTAATTAAAAATGCAAGCACAAATTTAACTGTATTCCATATAAATAATAAATTATACAGTAATTGACTCTTGCCCCCATTAGAAAGTACGTGACGTTTACCAGGATAATTCAATATTGACCGAGTCGATAGCAATACCTAAGTGAAAAAAAACTTTAATTTATTTATTTGTTCGGCAAACTACGGGTAGTACATAAACACATCTATGACGTCATTTCTTATGAAACTCAAAGTTATATTTTTAGACGTTGTATTTTAAAGAGAAAAACATAAAACATTGACTATGATATATATTCAGTGTGAAAGGTAGTATTTCTGGCAAATGGGAATTTTTTGCCTCTAAATACATATATATCGGCATTATTAAACAAACATCTTCGTGACTGCAATGACAGACATTTACAATAACATGCGTAAACTTTATTTCTATTTGCATTTCAACAACCATAAGCATTATTTTAACATCCTTGGCGATAATGTATGCTAAAATCTGGTAAAAAAAACAAATAAATTTGTCCATCAAGCTAGAAACAACTTCCGAGTTTTACTCAATTTGAGACAACATGAATTTATATCGACTATAACAGCAATATCTAACGGTAATCAGTTTAGACTATAACTTTATAGATAGAGGATAATTGTTTTTTTTTTTATCTTACATGTAAAACAAACAAATATTTTAAAAATAAAAATTCATGTTTTGACTAAACTTACACATTCTAAAGTTTAAACATATTTATTTTTTCACGGTGAAAATTTCAGTTATATTTCACTCAAATATTAATATTAGATAATTCGCTGAAAAGCATGTAATAAATAAAACTTTATATAATTACCTTTTTCTATATTACGGTTGCTATCCATCCGAAAATATGTGCAATATCATATCTATTTTTTCTTTCAAGTAATTAAAGACATTCCTGTTGGAAGTATTCCTGTTGGAAGCAGAAAGTATTTCTGAGACGAGAAACAAGCTACAGATATATAGGCACTGCTGTATAATATACAGAGTGTCCCTGTTAAGTCGCAATTACACAATAATCAATATTACCAATCAGATTAATTACGTTACTTAGTGACTTGCAATTTTCAGCAAAATAGATTCCTAGAAAAAAAGCAATTGAACAATTATCGTCATGGTACGTGTAAAAGGAAAAACACTAATGGTGATTTAAGGTATATTCTAGAATGGTTAATTTTTTGTCAGTTAAGTAAAGAAAAAAGACAAGAATGTAAGACAAGAAAACATACATTTTATTTTGATTTGTACATACTGATAACCATAAAATATTATATACATATGATGTACAATTATAAATAGGGGCCTCCGGGCCTGAGTGGTTAAGGATTCTGATTTTAAATCACTTTCCTCAAACAGATGTGGGTTCCACCCTTGTTCGGGGAGTTGAAATCTTCATGTTAAAAAACCATCCAGCTGGCTTATGAAGGTTGGTGGTTCTTACCCAGGTGACCGTCCGTAATGAAATAATGCATTGAGGGGCACGAGGGGTATTCTTCCACAAACCAGAAACTGGAAAGTTTGCGATATGAACTTTTATTGTCTCAGAGTGACATGAATCCCAATAAAAAAGCACTATAAAAACAATAAAAAATGTAATAATGTAAAAATGTGTTACTTAAAAAGTATAGCTGAAGCTGAATTATAGATGTACATTAGAGACGTTTTACTAATAGTTTTGAAAGCCTGACAGTTATTTGCTGCTTACAACGTAGTATATACGATAAGATAAGAAACTATTCATTATTAATAAAGTTGCACTCATTGTGATATAATGGTTTAAAGAATCCATTATACCAAATACTTCTTAGGCATTCTTTTCAGATAGCTTTTCGGTCAATAATAAGTCATGTACTTTAAGAATTTATTTCGCATTCCTTTTCACACTTAGCTTTACGGTCTAGAAATTAGTCATGTGCATTAAATGACAGGTTACATTATATCGCCCAGTTAATGCATTGTCCAGCAATGCATGTTTCGAAATTACTAATTGTTTTGACAACTGACTAACTGGATAAATGACAGGGTAATTATAAACACCCGGACTTTTGATCACGCCGCATGACTCAAGTCACGAATCATTTCTTTCATAAGCAGAAGTTTTGAGACAAAACTTCAGTATCATTCTGGTACTCAGTTAGGTTAGATATGTATGTCCGATACATACAAAATGAATAAGTTAGATAAGTTGAAGTAATTATGTTGAAGAATAGAAGTTCTTTTAATAACTGAGAAAATGTTAGTGAACTATGTTAGTGAATTATGAAGAAAGACATTGATGTATATATTATCTTAGAACTTAGTACAATATTAAATAGTAGTTATCATACAGAACAGAGTTGTTGTTGTTGCTGATATTTAGTAGAGTGAACCTTAGTAACTGTTACACAACATCATAATACAATAACAACACTAGACATAAGTACAAAAAGTGTCTAGGCCAGCGGGCTTATAAGTCACTTTACTTTGATAACAATATAAAATGTACTTTTATTAATAAAACAAATATAAATAGGTATGACAGATATGTGTGTTTAAAATGTATTTTCAAATGAAAGAATCAATGTGTACTCATTAGTTGTATGAACAGTAATACAAAAATCGATTACATTACTGACTTATCATAAATACATGAAAGAACAACACAAAAAGAAACATCTTATATTTTGAACTAACAGATTTCCTGGACGCATCGAGCAACCCAAACACAGCTATAGAGCTACGCATTTGCAAAGCAGGCCCACAGCAAAACAAAACTGTAACGGAAAAAATATTATGGACGAGTCTCTTCAAAACTCCAACAAGTACATTTTAATCTTATGCAAAATACAGAAAAGGGAGAGGAAGGGGTAGGGGTAGGGGTAGAAAAAAGGTGAGTGTGGAGGGGGAAAGTGGAACGAGGATGAATTTTCAAAAGGAAATGTTACGCCCTAAACACAGTTACCGCACAACGTAAACCACAGCAGCGCAGACACATACAAAAGACAAAGGCACACACGTAAGTCAGCAGATACCTAAAAGAATTAAAATTTAAGATCATATTGCGTGAAAATAGATCGTTTCTATTTAAAGCACTAAAAGAAGAAGAAAATTCAAAGTTTAACCAATTTTAATTAAATTCTACTTTTTTTTTTGTTTTATTGATTTATTGATACTTTTTTCTCTCAGTTCTTACCATTTTCCGCAAAAAACATTGTAGTTCCCCCTAAACCATAGACAAAGCACAGGTTGAAGGTATGAAGATAAAGGTTTTTTGTTTGTTTTTCCTTTTTCAACTATATTTTCCCTTTTAATGGCAGGCAGTTTACCTAACTGGTTTTCCTGGATCATGAATTAATACTTAACCTTCGTCCGCTAATTCCCACTCCAACCATCAATCAGATTAAATAAACATGATTAAAGATACAATGTCGTGTATCAACTTTTCATGGAGAACATACGCCTAGGAATCAAACAAAATACTCAACGATCTATATGCTCAATCTGTTGATGTAAGTGGGTGGGTTTCAGTCAAACCTATCACAGACGTAAATAACTCTGACTCTCTTCCACTTAAAAATATCAGTGTTACTTGCAGACAAAATTTTAACTGGTACTATAACAGATATTTATCAGAGGGAAAATATGTCTGGAGAATTTCTTTTTCTCCACCAGACAGAAGATCAATTATATACGTTTGAACAGGGTTTAGGTTACAGTCGCTACGTAGTCCTGAAATATTTCCGCCGTCCGGAAAGAAAGACAGTAATTAATAAGTCTGAAATCTGTGATAAATATAGCTTTTAAACAAATCTTGGAAGACTAATTTTCAAACGATTTTTTGGATATATGATTAAGATTTTGCAGACAATGTTTAGAGTAAAGTAACTGTCGTTTGCCTTTTTACAAGCATGATATCTTAGTTCGTTGTTTGCGATTACGTACCTCTTTGGAATGCAAGCATTCTATGTCATGAAGATAAAATCGAAAGACTTTTGTCCTACGAATTGCTTCTTCCAACAAATAACAGGTAACGTAATATGTTGGTATGGTATTTAAACATTTATTGATATAAGCCATATGACTTGGTGCAATCTATAAACACATACTGTAATAATACAGTAAAAGGACAATTCCTCTACTATTAAAAGCAAACATGAAATAACTGCCATAATACCATGCTATGACAGATGCGCCATTGTCTTCTACATTCGTTGTAAACTAATTACAGAATATTGCTAAAACGATACTTCCTCGCTGGCATTTGTTAACGTGCATTTCTTGAAAATATCTGCAGTCAAAGTTAATGATCATTAGGGGAAAACAATTCCAAAATAAAAGACTAAGTGCCAAGATTTAACGTGCAAATAAACGTTACCGTAGACGATGATGAGTGATTCACGTCACAACCAAGTAAATTGTTTAATGCATGGCGGGGCTTACTTTCGCCCTCGTAAAACATGCAAATATATTTTAAAAACGACATGACAATTTGTCCGGTGCATCCATGTTCTATGGTATAACGCGTAGTTCTAAAATAAAACCACTTACCAAACAGAATTGTTTCTTGATGTGTCTACCAACATTCCATTTATTTATTTGAACAATAAACAGGCAGTTCTTGTTAAATTAAGCGTTTTTTTTTTCATGTAACAAATTACAGAATACAAATTTTGTATCATTGTTATCAAATTAACCTTTTCTTTTCATTTAGTTTATTTGCTTTTTACTACTTTTGATGATCGAATATTACACTGATTATAGAAAAAATAACACAGAGCAACAGTATTCGGCTGAAGTTTTTAGTCTTGGTCGACAAGTAGGGAAATAATGCACTTGCTTCCTAAAGAAAGAGCACAAAATGTATAAAGCCATACCAATTGATATGCCGTTCGTCAAAACTACCGCATCAATAATTTCATTCACGTGAAAAAAAAAAATTCACCCTCCTGCACGTACATAAAAATCTCCGAAAAAAAAATTCTGATTACGCGGTCCGGAATGATAACTGCAAAACAGGTTTAATCGCTGTTTGAATGCGTCAAAGTAATATTGATCGGAATTCATGCGTTCATAATACATGTAGCTGTTGACCTAAACTCAAAAAGTCAGGAATTATGGTGTAGTTCATTTGTTTCAAATTCGGAGTGTCTGTGCTAGTGCCACACATGGCCTTCGATGTACCGGTAGATGATGAAGTAGGAACATTCTACGATTGTTCAATACAGTGAAAAGAACGAAGCCCGACTTGTAAGAGGTGCACGGGGATGCAATTAAAAATATTTGGATTAAACATAGAAATATTGTTCAGATATTAAGTTTTCAATCCATTTGTTTTTCGTTGTTTAGTTCAGTATGTTAGATCTAGAGCAAAAGCCGAGTGCTATCTTAAAAAAAGGTTTGCTCACAGATCCTGACCGATCAATCACATTGTCTCGGCCAAAATCATTTTGAACGTAACTTCTTTAGTACAGCAGTCAGATATTCTATGAAAACGCATTTAGACAATTTAAAGATTGTTTTTCTTTTCAAATAAATAGTCTAGATTTAAAAATAATTGCTAACAAAATCTGTCCTAATGTAACCCCAATTTTCCCTGTTTGTATATTAACTGGCTGTGAATTGATTGAAAGAAAGTAACTGAAAAAACAGACCTCCCCTACTCTAAATTTCTAGGTCAATCAAAGCACAACAAATAACACTTTTAGGATAGCCATATTGGGATAATTCTTTGTCCATCTGTTATCATTTTTGACTGAAATGAACCTCTACCACAAAAACTTAAGCTAGCCTGATCTGTTAAGAAATTATTTCAATGGGATTCGAGCAATGTCGAAGCATTTGTATATGCCCAACTCCGTTTGGTCTCACTGGTCAAGTGGTTTATTACTTTCCCCTCACCTCTAGCGGTTAGAGTTTCACCAGGGGCACAAAGTTGTTCATGTGTCGAAGCCATCTAACTGGGTTTCAGAAGATATATTATTCCACTCAGGTGCCCGTTTTGTCTTAAATATTCCTCGTCCTCTGCCATTAAATGGGCACGCCATCAGTTTAATGTAGAAAAATCAAAATTAAAAATAAGACACTCATCCCTTAGTAATTATAAATACAAAATAAAAATAAAGTGATTCAGTGCGTTTTGGCAATAATTTATTTGCAAAACCATTCATGTAGTCTTTAAATTACATAGAAAAGCTATATACTGTGTTAGTCACACTGTAAATGTTTGATTTCTGTGTTATTTCTAAAGAAATGTTAACTTCATGTATAATCATAACCGCCTCCTCAAGGGTCCAAGCTGGGACATTTTTTTTAAAACCCGCTCGCTCCATGTAAAATCTACCCGCCTCTGAAAAAATCATAATTGAGAAAAAAAAAAAAAAAAAAAAAATTCACTCTCTCGTTCCTATCTTTCTTTTTTTTTGTTGTTGTTGTTGAAATTTTTCCGAAGAACTATTAATCGATTTGGTATGGCCTAAATAACTACTAGTAATGCTTGCTAAAAATAAAATCTGAGTAACATGTGCACAAGTAAGATTCAAATAGCTTTATTATAAAATTGCGACGACATGAACATATCTGATAATATTTCAGCATATTTGTTCCTTTCTGAGCCTTTGGTATCAACCTTATAAAATAACTAATCAGTCTAAAATGATTTTTACTCCTTGTAATCATAAAAGTCTTTTTTATCAATATACTGGTGTAAATACAAATTGACATGAGATAAATGCAGACTGCTACACTTTGGAGCACAAATAATTTTCTGTTATTGAAGTAGAATAAACGCTTCACTTCAGTTTAATATTTCATACGTGTTAATGTCGAAACAAATTGTTTTAACTAAAATTTGCGCATGGCGACAAACATATATATCTAAGCAGGCCGAACATATTGTTTTGTCTTTGGAACCCTGTATCCGGTCTAGATATTTATGCGACGCATTAACTCGAAGTTTTTGTCCCGACGGTTGTAGCGATTATTTAGACCTCCAACTTGAAACTTTAGCATGAAATATTGAAATGAAAGGAGCTAGTTTCAAACATTCCCTCGAAAAATTGAAGTTTATGACGCCGCTTTATTTTCCTGCGAAAACCATCCCATCGGTAAAACTTGTAGGGTGGAAAGTAGCAAGTTATAAAGCCACAATAAAGGTCCGGAATAAGATTTATATTTGAAAAAAAAAAAAAAAACAGTGACGTCAAATACATATATGAATTAGAGATTGATAAAGTTAAATTATTCAACCTGTTGCTTACATCAAAACTGACCTTTCCCGCAAGGGCCTTTTTCCTATAAGTAAGGAGTTCTATTATCATAATAAGAAAACTGAAGGGTGTGTGATGTTTCTTTATGTATATCAATATAACCACTGATCATGTAATCATATGCTGTCTACCTATTGTTCAAAATAATCAAGGTCCAATAATTTGTGTAAAACCTTTGCCAAAAGGTCATGAAAATATAAAACAAAAACACTGTTGAAATTACTGGTCGACAAAAGCAAAAACTGAAAACGTTGTTGCTTCGGTAGAAATATTTTGGTAATAGTTTTAATATACTATTAGATACCTGGGGATCAATAATGTCTTTTGGTCAAAATTGACTTCTGTATTTAACCTTTAGACTGCTGGTGGCAAGTCGTTTTGCCTTTGCAACCAGAGCAGACCAAGATCAGCCTGCAAAAACGTGTGCAGGCTGCACTGTTTGCTATTCAGTCAGTAAATTTTCATTGAACATCCCTTTGAATAACAAATGGTACTCTCCAAACTGAATGATGGACCATTTAACAGGGTAAAGGTTATTAAAACAAGTACCTGGTGTTCTGAAAACTACCTTTACACACGACAATTGCGGCTTTAAGCTGAAAATAGTCCGTTTAAATTTACGCGTAAGCTTATGGATTGATAAATATACAACGCTTGTGTAATAGCTGTATAGAAACCATGGGAAATATTAAACATTGATATGTAAATCTTCCCATGATGAATACTTCTAAGTATCGCAGCTGGAGTTTTCTCTTGCAAAAGCTTTAAAAATTAAATGATTGACTTTGATTTACTTTATAATAAACATCCGGCAGGATAATGTTCCAACAAGAACCATCCATTGTTGAGAAGAACATCATTAGTGCATTTAATTGCCTTTTAACCGGAACTGTTTTGTTGATCACTGAAAGTGTTACTTTACTTCTGCTTCCTTACATTGGGAAAAGATAAACCGTATATTAGTGTATAATTATATGAGTAAGCCTGGTAAAATTTATTGTTGTGAACTTTTTTAAATAACACATGCAAAAATGTCGTTACAGAAGAGAACAACTTTTTAACTTGATGACCTTCTATTTCTATATTTGAAAAGAAATGAGTTATATAAAAACAGTGAACACAAACCTTGTTTTGCTGTTTATAACAAGGCTAAGAATGGTATTCTCATGCATGTTTAAGATGTACTTTTCAGTTCTAGTTTTCGTAATCAATGTATACCGAGAAGAAAATAGGATACATATGGATAGTTCTATTTTCATATGGATAGTCCCGAATACAGCAACCTTTTATCACCAGTAAGTGCACAAGTGGTGTTGTGCTATTCACTGGAGCTAGTTAAAGGAAAATATCATCATATATCATTAGAAGTAAAACGGCGTTGTATATTGATCATTTATATAGTATTTTATCAAAGGAAAAGAAATTATCATATAGATATGCCTTTTATAAAGACGGATACACAAAAATTTTATATCGTTGTAGTCACGTATTCGTTTTTTTCTTTCGCTTTCAAAAGTCGGACCTGATAAGATTTTTTTTTATTTTTAAATATATGTTTGATGATTTACCTTTCATGTAAAACGACTTAACCGTACATTTTTACACTGAAGAAATAAAGTTAAAAAAAAAAAAAAAAAAAAAAAAAAAAAAAAACATTTACGAGGGACGAAAAAGCGGTTTACATGCAAGTTTCATGTAATGTATAAGTATAAATAGGTAACCTGCGATCAAATGCAAAAGCATTAAATTAAATAATATATTTGATAGAGCTCTTAATTAAACAATGCTTTTGAAGAAACGCATATTGTTTTTTTCCGCTTCACTTAAATGAAAGGGTATTGCTGTTAAGCTGGTACACTAAGCGGTTTTGAAAACGCGCGGTGTTTGAGGTTGTGCGAAAACTTTTAGGAATATTTCAGATAAAAATTTGACATCATGATGCTTTTAGATTTGCAATGTTTAATTTTGAAGTCATTCGTGCATGAAAAGAATTTGGATGACTTAGTTAGAAAAACATGGCGTCGATCTGTGGTGAATTCTAAGAGATATGTGAGGTGAAAATGATGAAAATTTCTTCTTCTGTATCTACCAGATATCTACCAGACAAGCAACACACTTCTCATTTCACAGATTTAGATTTTGTAATGGTGGCATATTCGCTGTTATGGCTCACGTGTGGTGATTAAAATTGTCAAAGTATTTCTAGATCATTTCAATAGATTGCTTGTGGTAAAATATTTCTTTTTTATTTTTGGAAATGTTTCTATAAATCAACCTGATGACAAAATAGGATTAAGATCTTAAAGTCTAATTAAATATAGGCTGCATTGACCTACAGTAAAATTTATTTTGACTATGGGATTCTGCGGATATGTTCCGCGTGTCAGGTTAAAGCAATTATTTTTACGATTTTTGTGTTGTTTTTTTTTGTGACTTCAGAGAGTCATTTTCGCATTAAGCGTCTCCTTAAGAGTATACAAACTTGATTTTGCTTCTTTCTTTATGAAATTTTACAAAAATAACAGTTGAATGATTTGTCGGACATTTAACAGATGCGGTTAACTAAGAATGAAAATGGTATTGCTTTCTAATTTTAAAGATAATTTTTCAGATAGTTTTCCAATTATTTTGTTGTATATCAACTATTTGACCTTGGTACGCCAGGTCATATACTAAAAGAGACACAACAATATACGTCTGAATAATATTTGTACCAGGTAACGAACAAACAACTTACAATAAGACATAAAACATGTTTTATACTCAGCAGAGCCCACTTATAATAAAAACAAACATACTTTATAGTCAAGAAAACTGTAAAATTGTCTTATCTGTTATAAAACGCTTTTCCTACATTCCATTCTCGTTCCTGATTGCATACAAAATGAATAACACTTTAAATAGATGACTTTTGTGAAAAGAAGATCAAAGTTCATTTTAATGTTAATAAAAAGTAATAACTGGGGAGCGGAAATATATAACTTTATAGGCTCTCATACTGGCTTAGATAACGACGTTTAAAACACAACGCAACACAACACAGGGTCCTTTAATCTTTGTACTCCTTTTCATATTATAGTTTACGGAAAGGACTTTAGTTACAGAGCGACATAATTATGTACTTTCTTAAATGTTTTGTAAATAGTCTGTGTGAGATCTGGCAATTCTTATGTTCAATGATAATACAAAATTTCTTCCGTCTGACATACCGTCTTATATTGCAATGGTAAGAATATTTTGTAATAACTGTACACCTGAGAGAAATTATGAAATATGTACAGTTTATAAATACAAGCGACAATGTTAACACCAGTTTAACACCACTTAATCTTATTGCAAAAGGCGGGTTTATTTTCAGCAGCACTCAATGTGTTCTTCGTCTGAACAGAGATTCAGTTCAATAAGACATTTTGTTTTTAAAATGTGAATGTTGAAACATATAATATGCATCTTTTCGTACCACAGTGTGCAATTCTAACGTTAAATATCAGTAACTTTCTACAAATCTTTCAAAATTGTGAAAAAATTTACTTAGATGGACAAGAGCAGGAGCTGCTGGAGTGTATACATGCCGATTATTGTAAACTGTGTAGCACATTTACAAGTAGAGGTTAGAAAACAAGGCACTGTTCTACAGCATTGCTGTAACAACTCCAAGATAATTACTAGCGTCAGAACGGTGGATATACTTTGGGCAGTTAATGTATTGATTCATTCAGAGTTGTTTTCACTTAAAACAGCTACCTAATAGTTATCTGTCGCATTAATGCTGGGATTGAAAGATATTCTTCTATAATGCAGTATATCAAATATACAGTCATATTGTTATTATAATTTGAATAATTATTTCGTTGTAATCAGATTTAAGGGATATATCTAACATTGTTTTAATGGTGTTCTCTTGTGCAAGTTGTTCTTGGTATTGATACTTTGTTTTTAGTATATTTCATATTACTTTGTACTAATTTAAAAGGTAGATATAATGATTCATAATAGATTTAATGAGCAATTGTTGTGTACTATATGTCTTACTTGAATTCACGTGCACGTTATAGTGCATCAATTGTTTGTATTGCATAAATTAGTTGCTCCGAAAATTGGTAGCAATTTCATATCATGACGTCAATTAAATTTCGTTTTTGTCGTGTGAATAAGTCATTTTTCTATTTATCCAATACATAGCTTTTCTCACAGAATAAAAGATCCGGTCTTCATTTCCCTCTAAAAGCTTCGTTACATTTCAATCAGAGCATATTGCATAGGCTTCATCTTAATGGCTCCTAATTATGGTTTATGACATTGCAAAATGTGCTGTATTTTATTCGTCAAGCAGGAAATATTGTCATTCGTTTTAATGTACGGACATTTATTAGAAACCTGATCTATTACAAACATATCATCAGTATACCAATCAGGAGAAAATGGAAGTTTCGCCATCTCCAGTAAAAAGAGTTACTATTATTACAGAAGTGTCTCTTTGTACTAAATTTATTAAACGCGCAGAATAAAATAAAAAAAATCCAAGGCTTTATCAATTTTATTCAACGACAAAAATGTAATAATTCTTTTTCCATAGGTAAGCTTTGCCTACTGAAATATCAAAAATGATTATTTCTTTACCTATTATAGACAAAGTAAATTCGACCAACATGTCCTTCACTTCAAAACCAAGTCAACGTCAAAGTGTTATTGCACTAGTGTAATGCTAATGGCTTTATCCAATTCCAACGACGTCAAAAATGTGATAAACTTTACTGTCAGGCAGTATCTTCAATAGCAGTAGTATCTCATTCAATCTGTTTTAATTTTTTAATTATTTTGATGAAAGTTAAACTATGTAGTCGTCTTAACCAAAAGTTTGTGAAGTATACTGGTACTACTGGATTTGTACTAAAACGACATCTTGTATCCGCTTTAGTAGTCAAGTGTTTAAGTACTATAAATTCATAATAGGTCTTATTTTTTTGTTTTAAACTGTACACAATTAGCTCTGCAGAGTCTAGTCACATGTTTACTTAAACCTAAAATT